>NW_027396071.1:33347-669141 GCF_047715535.1 Aspergillus foveolatus
CACATATTAGTTAGCTGGGCCTTAGTCTTGCAAGGAATAATCCAGTCCTTCGAGTACGGTACCTTAGTAGAGACCTTGTTCTGACACAATGCCATCGTTGCAGCATTGGAAAACGTGTACGGAACCTGGTAAGCGTCTAACAGTGCTGGTACCTGGGCTTCCCTGGCTAGCCCATGAAATCCTTGGGCTATGTTAAATGCAAGGTCCCAATCCTTATATGTGCCAGCCGCTAGGTATTTGACAAGGGCTTGAATGCCTGGCACCAGCGTAACATGATGCCCCAAATCTTGCAATGTTGTTAGAATATTATCGGCTTCACCATTGTGTGGCAAAGCTGCGCATTCCTCTTCCGAATAACCTTGGTCGTGATATGTCGACCTTTGTTCAGCGATTAGGGCTATATTGAGAAAAGGTGTCTCAAGCAAAGGGGCCATCCTCTAATTAAAATAAATCAAGATAATGGCAGATAATACAAATGAAACAGGAATCTTTTTCTAGACCTCAACTCTGTTGGCATTCATTCCTTCTATATGAGAAATCAGTTGTACCACTCTCGCCGTATCTATCCGAATGCGTAAAATTCACGCTAAAAGCTTTAAAGTTCGGGAGCTTTTGCAAAACCCATTGGAACAGACGTTGGCGCAACCCTACGGTAACCTAGCTCTGCAACATATTTCCTTGGCGGTACTGGTAAGAGGGTTCTACCCGGTGCTTCGCCTTCTTGACTTTTGGGGCTTTACCACCAACCCGGGGATTAGTGTGTGCGCGCCTGGCACAGATACTATCTTACCACAGACCTCTTCTCATCAATGAACCACTCAGCACTCAACAGGTCAATCTGATTTCGGATTTGGTTGTTCGCCTCGCAGTGAAAACGTCACTGTGATTACATCAATTTCACCCGAAACGCATAGGCTGCAGACCAGCACGGTTTAGACCACCGGCTTCTTCGGGGATGAGGAACTAGATTTCAGTGGCCGCCGCAAGAGTCTAGTCATTCCATTACTTCCTTAGTCATGATGTCAACACATAACTATAGCCAGAGTCTAGTCATTCCATTATTATCTTAGTCATGATGTCAGCACATAACGTAATCCACGGCCGAGCCGCGCTTACGGGCGAACCGCGTCTTTCTGCTGCTTCTGCATATCAACATTCTTCAACGCGTCATTTCTCTACTTTATCTTTATAATATGCCTTTATCAAAGGAATCCAGCATACAAATGGCCATTACTGCATTAAAGTCAGGAAAAATTAAAAAAAAAAATAAAAAGACTGCTAGGATATATAGCGGGCCTGAATCTACCCTTCGTGAGCGACTTGCAGGCGTTAAACCACGATCAGGAATACGCGCCAACAGCCATAAATTGTCCGAAATTGAAGAGGAAACACTTGTCAAGAAATTACTAGATGCTGATAAACGTGCCTTTTCAATCCGATCAGACTTTCTACGTCGAATGGCAGAAACTTTACTTCGCGAACCTACACAAGGTCCAACTGCAGCTCTTGGAGTCAACTAACCCTATTCCTTCACAACGTCGCCCCGGAGATTCGTACAAGACATAATCTGAAGATTACCTATAATCGTGCAAAACAGGAGGACCCAAGAGTTATAAAGCAGTAGTTTCAACAGTACATGAAACCATTGAGGAGCGTGGCATACATGAAGATGATATTTGGAACTTTGATAAAACTGGCTTGCAATGGGGTTCTGTACAACATCAAAGGTCATCACTGCAGTGGAACGCAGCGAGAGGCCTCGTACAGTTATCCAAGGGAATCGAGAATGGGTCACAATAATCGAATGTATGAGCTCTAAGCGGATTTCAATAGCACCAGTGGTTATCTTAAAAGGCCAGGAACATCAGGCTGCTTGGTACCAAGAACCAGGGCTTCCTAAAGACCGGATACTTACAACAAGTGAGAATGGTTGGACTACAGACAAAATAGGCCTTGAAAGCTAAAAGAGGTCTTTGAAGCATGGTCTCGGCGGTCCATGACTGGTACTAAGCGGCTTCTTATTCTTGATGGCCATTCCAGCCATCAAACTGCAGATTTTGATATATTCTGCAAGGAGAATTGCAATTATCTGTCTTTGCATGCCTCCTCATACATCTCATCTTCTTCAGCCTCTTGATGTGGGTGTTTTCAGTCCACTTAAGCGGGCATATGGAAAGTTGGTTGAAGGTATGTTGGTGGCTGGAAATAACCATTTCGACAAGCAAGATTTCCTATACCTATAGCCTCCAGCACGTACGAAAGACTTTACTACAGGCAATATTTGAAGCGGTTTTGCAGGAGCTGGCCTTAAACCACTTGATCAAGATCAGGTTCTTGAAAAGATCACTTTCCAGCTTCGTACGCCTACACCACCACTTCTTGTTGAAGGGCAGGCCAGCATCATCCATTCAGCTGGAGCCCCAGTTAAGCCGTCGCTGTCTGAGTGTGACCACTGCGTGATCCTCAAAGAGACTGTTGACGCGGCTATCGCCTTCCTTGTCATCCAACCCAGTCCTTGCTATGCTTTCCTTAGCTTTTGTATACACGATAGGCCTATGAGCATTGGCTTTCTTACCAATCTTAAAACTGCATCAAGGTTGGTTGATTGGGTGTTGTTCTATTTTGGGGCCGGGGTCAGCATGGTGTCATTTGTAGGGCATATGCAGCAGGCTTATCATAACCCATAGACCGTTTAGATTGCGGATACTAATGTCACCCAGGGAAGACATCTTTTCTTGTGACCCTCAGGATTTCACAGGCTCAATGGGTAATAAAAGACAGGACGTAAGTCCTAGGTCCGCAACGGAGCAAAGCTTGCACCTCTATAGGTAGCGACGAAGAAATATCTTAGATCATATCTATTGTAAGTGCCCCTTAAGCAGATTTCTGGCCACCTTCGGAAGGTTCCGGCCGTCATCGCGGACGGTTTCCGTGTCATTTCAACTTCCCAATTGCGACTATATGCCAGCCGGGTCCCTTCCGACCTCAAGCCGAAACGGTCTCGAGCCACTTCTTGGAAATTGCAAAAAGAAAGAAAAAGATATCTACACCTGGTCACGCCCTGTCATATGTTCAGAAAATCATCTTCATGTGCATTGTAACCTGTAACAACGGTCAGCAAAGTATAAGCTTCTGTTAGTACTTTCCAGTTCGTTCACCACGATACATGAAGCATGACGACGACTATCAAGCGAAGCTTCCTCCCTCATGAAGGCCTCTACATCTATCCAATTATAAAGGGCCTAAGGAAACCGATTTTCCAACCGCACTTCACGTTATCATGTCTACTCTTGGTGAGTGAAGGAAGCTTCAGTTCCATCACTCCATATGGGAAGCTCGTCCAGATCACCGCGGCCGCCAGTGCCCTCCTGTGGCTTAACGATTGGCTAAGCACTAAAAGCCGGAACAACTGGGTTAGTGATAAGTCGTGGAACTGGAAGAAAGAACTGGTCGTGGTGGCGGTATTGGCGCGGGAGTGGCTCAGCGTCTTGCTGCCATGGGCTCACATGTAATAGTGTTGGATATCATCCCTTTGACCTATGAGCCCGGTAGCCCGAATGACCCTTGAGCCCCAATCCATGCGGACAGAGCTTGGCTAATGTTCGCTTGAAGAGAACAAACGCATCTCGTACTACAAATGCGACCTAAGCGACGAGAACGAGATCGCAGCTGTTTGCGAGAAGATCAGATCGGAAATTGGCGATCCAACTGTCCTGCGTCAGTGGGATTGAAAAACACCCCAATTACGCGCAGCTAACAATCGCAGCAAATAATGCTGGTCTATCACGCGGGCAGACGGTAGTTGAGGGTACCTACAACGACAACAGCATAACCCTGAGAACGAACTTGCTCGCACGTTTTCTCCTGTCGAAAGAAGTCCTTCCGGCGATGAGACGGCAAAACCAAGGTCACATTTTCAATGTCGCCTCGGTAAGCGCTTATATACCGCCGCCGGGACTTGTTGACTATGCGGCGTCGAAAGCTGGTTTAATTGCATTTCACGAGGTAACTTAATTCTAGCGATGTCTTCTATTTTGAATCTGTAACGCGCTAATATTGACCTCACTTGATTAGTGTCTTGCGCAAGAGCTCAGAGTTCAGAATGCGCCAAAGGTTCGTACTTCACTGGCTGTGCTGAGCTTCACAAAAACGCCGCTGTTTAAAGGCGAAACAAACCTGTCTCGGTTCCTGATGCCTCATTAACATGTCGACACAGTTGTGGATACCATTGTCGATGTCCTTGACAGTGGCCTGAGCCAGACAATTTTCCTTCCGGCGATCTTTGGATACCTTTGCAGGATTAGTGAGTGATTTGACTCCCCTCTATTGTATATTGCTAAGACTGCAGCGAGGAGCGACGGACTGGGTCAAGGATTTGGTGCGGGGTGGCACCAGATATCTGAAAGTTGATTTTCAAGGACGGCAGATTATCGATCCACAGACTGGGAGACTTGTTAGGTGATTCTTTTAATGTGCACAATTGTTCTACTGCGGTGAGAATTGGAATTATCGGCAAAAGAGTCGGATAGACTGACACTGGCCGGGGCGGGCGGTTGAACTGCGGCATCAGCAGTCAGATGCATCAGCTAATGAAGCCCTTGCGAGTGGAGGAAAAAGGAATCTGAGTGTGGACGAGCAGTGAGCGTTGGTCGTTAAATGAGAATGTGCTAAGCTGAATGGGCGAATTCGTTTGCTTGACGCCAGGATGTCTACAGGGAGCTTCCACATATGGGCTCCCTTCTGTCAAATGGTTGAGTTATTCGTCATTCTCCGCGACCGTAGCGAATTACTCTCAGATGAGTCGCCAATGGATGCATTACAGTGGCCCAGCTGCGCCTGGTGCTTGCAAAACTTTGTTCAGTGCAGCCGCAGGTAACTTGGCCGTATCAACGGCCTCCAGTCGATGGTATCATACCCCAAACCAGTAGCAGCACTACTATCCGTGCCATTTCAAGAATGACCGGTAAGCCTCCGAGCCCTTGACGCTAGCGAGGTAGCTCGTGAGGCCAAGGGCTAGAGCTCTTTTTGTCTGGTGCACCACTACTCTTGCGACCTTTTTGGCAGTGTCACCCACGTTTGATAAAGCAATCGATGATTTGCTTGACCAGGTCAAAATCCGATATTCGCGCTATACCCTGCTCAAGGTTCGGCTAGCCTGATTTTTCTACTCCTGATTAAATTTCAAGCCTGGCACTTGAGCAGGAGGGTGACTGGACTCCTTGCAGGACAGCAGTAACCCATATCAGGTTCGGTCGTTCATATCTGCGGCGTATTCGCCATATTTTTGCATAAAGATTCAGAGCGTGCAGTCCTCCACACAGATTTGAAACTGACCAATTCCAAAAGTAGACGCAAATTCAGACAGTTCTATTCCGCTAAAGCTAATCGTGATTAAAATTCTAATTATGCGCTAGTCTATAATGAAATGGATATATTCTCAAGCATACAACCCTACAACAACCGAAAGTAGCGCCGATCCTAGTGGAAAGCGAGGCATCGTGAGCTGGTACGGGGCGTCGCTTGTAGGTTCGGAATCGTCGCTGTCCCTGGCTTGGTCGGCATCCTTGGTGTCGTTGCTAGTATCGAACAAGAACATCTTGCGCTGCATGGGCTCTGAAACAAACTGTACAAGTTGACGCTTTAGATTAGCTTGATCCAACGCACTTGGCGCACCGCCGGGCAAACATCGACGAACATACCATCTTGTAGTTATCATGCGCGACTCCAGGAATATAATCCACGGACTGAGTTTCCGGGAACCCGTCGGACAGGTCTTGCAACATCTTATCGAAATTTTGGCCTCGCTCAAGATGCGAATTGCCCTGCCACTGCGCCTCGCAGTGCCCGTCGCCATCGCCATGGTCATCTAAACCGAATCCGTAAAAGATGTTCCGCGAGAAGTACCGTTCCCGAACCATTGACCGGTTTCCGATGACCTCGTCACGGACGTATTCGGGGAGTGCATATGACTGGCCGTCATCGATCCCGTAGGGCCAGTCATTGTAGGTGTCCTCGCAGTCATCGTCATGCTCAGGTCGGTCGGAGACAGGCCAGGCGTAGGAACCTGGGTTCATGATGCCAAATGTGATGTTGGCGTCTTCAGGTTGGGCTGGGCGGAGCATGGCGTCTTTTTGGGGTCAGTTCAAAGTACTTAATGAAGGGGGCACGGGAAAGATTAGGGCGCTTAACATACAACGCTGAGTCATTTGGGCGCCGAGTGCTATAGAATTGCAGATAATCAGCTAGAGCAGGACAGAGACCGTCAACCCAGGGTCGACAGAGGTCGAACGTACAGTGACTGGCAATGACCACGGTCTCCAGCTCAGGATAAACACTCTTGTTCCAAAAGCTGCTGACGAGCTTGTCAAGTCTACAGGATGTCAGCCGCGAATACCAAGTCGAGTGGATCGTCCGCAGCTCATAGAAGAGGTTGGTGCCGGCTCCACATACGCTTCAAAAGAGGAGAGTTTCACATCCCCTGGACCGAGCGCAGGACCCCCTTGCTGGTAACTGCTGTTGTCAAAGTAGACATCATTCGACTGGACCGCACCGGCGGAATGGTCATCCTCGTTGAGCCATTCCGGAGCGGCGATAATCACGCGATCCATGTCTGCGTTGACGCTGTCTCTCCCTGCAGCGCATACCAAAGCGTTGCGCATGTCTAAATCATCGTTACATTAGCCCTAGCCGATCGCACCGCGCTCAGCGCTGTGCCATCTGAGATTCTCCTACCATTGCAATATTGCCACCCACTGCGTTGAAGGACCAGTAAGAATATATTCGATTATAACAAGAAGGTTGGGGGAAGACAGTGGGGTACATACTTCCTCCGGGCACCAGCGATTGTGATGACCGCACGCTTGATGTTGCTGAGGTCTTTTGTATTCTCAATAAAGTACGGCTGAGCGACGGCAGACGTGTCAGCTCCAGTCCCAATTGTTCCAGGTATCTGAGCCGCCGTCCTTGGTAGCTTAGCTACCAACTGCAGCCGTGGCACCTACCAAAGTAGCATTGGCCTCTTCGTCCACGACGAGCCTCGCGACGTCAAATCCGGTAACCTTAGGCCTGCAAAGAGCATTAAGAAATGTCCGATTCTATTTGCGAGGTAATCACCATGTACAGTTCTTTCCACCCGTCGTCCTTGTCCCCGCCCGGTACGGCTGTCCCTATCATGATGGTCGGACAGCTCGATGGCTGGCTTCTATCATATGCATCACGAGTACCGCTGAGCACCACCGTCTGATGCTTGTCAACCTCACCTGTTGGTGGCGCGTCGCCTGCCTTGTGGTTCTCTTGCAGCCATTCGGCCGCGACCTTGGCTTGGGCTGTCGCTGCGAGAGCTAGCGACAAAGCTGTCGTTGAGAGACGCATGACAGCAGTCTGTAAGTGCAGAGTGGTTGAACACCACTACCAAAAGAAAAGACAAACGAATAAATGAGAAGAGTTCGGGGAGGCGAGAGTTTCTGGGTAGAGCCAACTCCAGGTAAGGATTGGGAGAGCGAAAGAGGTGACGGAAACCGCTGAAAAGTCAACCGCTGAAGAGACAAAGGGGTGGCTGTGACTGCAGGGATCGACGGGGACCACCGGGAAAAGACGCGTCGAGAACCAGCGTAGAAGTGGGATCAAGTGCAAAGTGCTGCTATAACGGCACGATCTTCAAGGTTGCGCCCGTAGATCGGGCATGCAGCGTACCGAGACTATGATTGGTGGAGCGCAAGGGACCAAGGGCCCCTTGAAGCAGTTGATTATCTGATAAAGTCTCCATTGAGTTTTAGGGCTCAGGGCTTCGAATCAGGATTCAGGGCTCAGGGCTACCGGAAGAACGGTACCAGAGTTGTAATAGTTAGACCTAGACCAATATTCCCGATATCAACCAGCAGTCTCTCAAACTCTGAGCCCAGCAACGCGATTTTTGTCCCAAGGACGCTTCAGGAAGCTTACGTACTTGGGTATCTGGCCCTGACGATCCTAGCAGAAACAGCTGCCGTCAAATTCTTTGGACTTGCCTTATCAACTGATCGTCGCTGGGCTTGCTCCGCTGCGATAATCAACCCGTGTTAATGTCCCCCCTTTGCCCCCCGTATGCCCCCATCTGCCCTAGCCGGTCCGAATTCGGCAGCGTTGCTGTGGGTGCGTTACATCATTATCGATTTTCCTCGCCCCTGAGGCGCATTGGCATTGAAATGATCGTGGGAAACGGATTTTTTAAGATTTCAAAGTTAAAGATTTAAAAGCTTGAATTCGGCTCAAATTTGGTTCACAGCATCCTGACAGAGAAATATTGAACTTCAACACTGAGATTGTAACACGTTCATCTCGCTGAGCACTTCTCTTGGTTAGGAAGTGTTTCAATATGTATGGATATCTCAATTGATCTACGAGAGCAGGATCTTACGCGTTCGTAGCGAGAAAAGCCTAGCCGGGATTTTCCGAGTAGGCCATATTCGACAGAAATGAATGATATGCGACGGCAGTGGCAGTATGATGAAATGATCTCGCAGGTCCTGTCCTGACATAAGCTGATGCTGGATTATGTGAATAACCGATGAAAGGCGAACGGCTAGGACAGCGACAAGGAGTGGAGAATACTGTGATCACAAGACGCCGCTACTGCTGTGACGTACTCAAACTAGCTACTAGCTTCGCTCGAAGAGACACTTCTGAGCGTCCCTACCGTGCTATCTTGTCGGGAGTTTGGCGGAGATTTATGCCTTATAGTACTTTGAAAGGTGGAAGAATGCTCAGCCCGTTTCGTCAGCATCAGCAACTTAGTAATTAGCGAAATGGCATCTACGAACCAGGAACGAAATTTTGTACCTCGAGCTTTTTCACTAGCGAGATCGACAATCCTGCATTCGACACGAACAGTCAAAAGGAGGAGACTTGGGCAATCACTGGGCCCTTCTGCCCCCTTGCCAATCAATCGCTAGCCCGTGACAGAACACGCTGAAATGTCATAGACCATGAACGGTGTTGTAGCAGTCGATCCGCTGCGCTTCTACAACTCGTCTGAGTCTAAAACTAGCGCTTGGTTTGGCAGCGTCTTGCCCGTATTAGAGTGAAAGCGTATATATATCTTGTGCATTCCCCTTATACATCAAATACAACGATCGTTGCACGGTAGACCATGAAAAGTCAGAGATAAATAATAATGAGAGTCGACCATGCCGACACCCATCCACTACAATTAGTGTCAATGGGCCTCGGTCTCGGTGTCGGTCGAAGGATATAAAAGTCGACGGCGCCTATGGGACTTAGTTTTGCCAGAAGCTAACCTTGATTCTGAGTCTGGGTACTTGGATACAAGACAGGGCCCGCGGAGCTGACCAGACTGCTTAACAGAAGAAAAGAGTTCCAGCCTCACCCACTAAGTCAGGGATAATCGTTGGTCACTAGTGTTCAGCGCCTAATAGGCGTAGTACAAGCGGGTCTCGTCGTTCGACTGGCGTATCTTTTTATTCAGCTGCACAAGCCAGAGCTTCACCACCCATGCACCAGCAAGACAAGCAACGCTAAACGCTGCACTCGATGACATGGCAATCGTGTACCAGGGCTCATCGGAGGATGGCCATAGGTACTAGGTTAAGTGGCTCAAGTCAGCAGACGCACACCGAAACCCAGCTCTCGCAGATTCCTGGCATAGAACTTACAGAGGCCCAAATGAACGAGATGTTAGCAATGGTGTTGACTATGGCGAGCGAGGATGCCTTCTTCTCATTCGTCTGGCCGCAGGTGCTGGATACCCAGCCGAGAATGATACTATTAACGGCGTGAGTGCCAATCGCAAAGATAATCATGGCCGTGTATCGTGCAGCAGTGTTGAGCGTTGCGCATCCCAAGACAAAGCCAAAGACAGCGAGAGATTTG
The DNA here is from genome assembly GCF_047715535.1 of Aspergillus foveolatus. Lineage (NCBI taxonomy): Eukaryota > Fungi > Ascomycota > Eurotiomycetes > Eurotiales > Aspergillaceae > Aspergillus > Aspergillus foveolatus. Next base: position 43,215 of record NW_027396071.1, read on the forward strand.
GCGAAGGTGATATTGCCAGGTGCGCTCGTTCATGCGTCCTGAGTTCCACGACCAGAACACCGAACCGGCTCCCGCAATCAGGTATGGAGGACATGTTAGGACCAGAGTCACTGTGATATTGAAACCAAGCGTCTCGACGGCGGTAGGAAAGAAGTTTTTGAATCCATTCGCAGCTAAATGCATATGTTGCATGAAGGCAAATAGCCAGAGCCGAGGATCAGACGCGGCTTCTTTTAGACCTCTCATGATACTCGATTGCTGACGTGCACCTACAGTATCAGCGACGATTTGCTCGTAGACAAGTTTCCGCTGGTCAGGAGACAGCTGGCGTGTATGGCGTGGATCGTCGGGGAGGGTGAAAACGGAGAGCACGGCGACGACAAAGGTCACCGTGTCCTGCAGGATGAACAGCCATTGCCAGCCCTTGATTCCACTCACTTGTCCATACCGTGGAAGACCCCGGCAGCGACGAGGCCGGCAAAGGCAGTGGCGAGGATATTTCCAGTATAGAGGATGGAGATCCGGGTGGCTATCTCTTTGCGGTTGTTGAAAATCGAAGCCTAAATTTTTCAGCGGTATATCAAGAGCGCTGCTGATAGGATAATCGGTACCTGCATAGAACGGGGCCCCTGGAGTAAGTCAGCGAAAAAAGGATCGATCTCACTCTCAATCATGGGTCCACGCAGAGGGAGTACCATACCGGTTATACCGAGGAAAAATCTCGTGAGCAGTAAGCCCTTAAAGTCCTTTTGCCAGGGCAGTCAGTGCACTGGGCAGCCCACAGGGCCATGAATCCAGCCATGTACCACGAAGGTCTGACTCTGGTCAGGATCATGTCTGTTGTTGCCAGTCAGCAATATTAATACGGAAACCAAGCGAAAGAGGATTGTACGCACTACTCGGAATTTGCCCCAGGATATATCCCACAAACAAGATAGAAACACAAGTTTGATATTCGGACGAGGATAAGTTCAGGTCCTCTTCCAGATCGTTGAGACGCGCCAAAACAATGGCATTGCGGTCCAGGTAGTTCAACCAGAACATCAGCTAGAGGGTTGGCATTATCCACATGTCGAGCTTCGGCACGAGGCTGATCTCAACAGGATCAGTTTTCTCCTGGGCACCAGAGTAGTCTGCCTCTGGTCTGAAGACGGGCTTCTCATCGAAGACTGCCGCGTCTTCGTCATGGTGGTTCGTCACATTGTCGTCCGCGAAGGAGTCTTTTCTTCCCTTCTCAGGAGCCGACATGGTTGATAATCTTAAGATGGTAGAGGTACAAGATGTACGAACAAAGAGTATAGACCCTACTGTAGACGATCTAGATAAGAGGGCAGTTCACCTCGCTGGATTAGAAGCTTTTATACCAGCCATATTCAGGCGTATGAAACAGGAAGGCAGAGGTAATGCCAGACCCTTTCCCGCTCTGTCACCCCCAGATTTGATTAATTGATTTCCCCAATTTGAATCGGTAGGGCCTGTGCGGGGGTGGCGCCTGTAAAGTGCGTAGAAGTCAAACCTTCTTGATGGTCTTAAAGTTGTTGGTGCGTATCTGTCTTCCTTCCGGTGCACTCTGACAACGACCCTTATACCTCTTACAAGTTTTATAGAGTATATAAATCCCCGCCATAACACGATCGGCAGAAACGTGGTGGAACTCCGGAAGTCCATAGTCCAGGTGGTCTCCTACCTGCTAAACAGTGCGAGAACTCAATTCTCCCTTCTTCGGCTACCAAAGGTCATAAAGGCGCACGGCCAAGCGCTGTACTTTATGGCTGATCCAGTCACCGGTCAGATTCCCTAAGAGCATGAGTCACTTTGACTCAACCCAGTTAAACGGGGTACGGTAGTCCAGATGTAAGCGGGAATTCCGAAGATGGTGGGAAAAGAACTGCCTGATAGATCTGGCGGACTATAGAGCCGCCACCGTTCTCCAATTGGTGCTCGGAAGGCACCACTGGCCTACGTCTACCTCCCCGGTATTGCAGGGGGCCAGGAAATTGCACAGGAGCTGGGCGTTGATTACTTCGCCCTCAAGGTCGCCTTGGGCCACACAGGCGCTACCAGGCCTTGCCCATTGGGGAGATATCTGAGAACGGGAGTACACTGCTGAAGGTTGCTATCAATGACTTGAAGGCAAACATTGCCACTGGGGTGTCATTCATGGCGGCTTGACTTTCGTATAGATGTTAATGGTCGACACAGGAGTTCCTTGTAGTACATCTTAGCAAACAGTCTTGTCAATCAAAGTCGTCCAGTGCTCAAATTTCACTTCATAACGCGTAGTGTGCTCTAGATCGAGAACAGTCACAGCTGCTCAATGACCAGTCTTGCGTGAAAAGGACAATTTCTTAAGGATAATCCAACCGACCAGCGGCAAATATCGTGGAAATCAAGCCAGAGAACCTACTTGGGCAACGACCCTGGTATTCGACTCATAGTTACTTACCAACCGCGTCTTCTCTAGGCACTGTCGCCGCTGTCTACACCCTCGGCTGTCTTGTTGGCTCCCTGGGAGTCACTCTCAGCTCGGCAAACGGATCGGCCGTCGCAAATCCCTCATCGTGTCTGCTGCTGTAGCGGCAGTGGGCTTGGTCATGCAAGCTTCAACATACAGCCTGGGCCAACTTGTGGTCGGTCGGGTCGTCTCTGGCGCGGGTAATGGCGGCGTCAATGCGATCGTCCCCGTCTGGCAGAGCGAGTGCGCCCAGTCGAAAGCAGCGGCAAGAATGTAGTCATCGTCGGTGTGTTCATTGCCAGTGGTATAGCGGCGGCCGGATGGGTCAATGTCGGGCTTTCCTATGTGGAGAAAAACGAGGTGGCATGGCGTCTGCCTCTGGCCATACCAATCCTCGTCTCATGACTCTGAACATGACCTTCCCCGAGTCACCTCGATGGTTCATCAGCAACGGGCGCAGGGAGGAAGGTCATGCTGCTATGCGGGCGCTCACTGTAATAGGAATTCCCCACCTCTCTATCGGAGTATCTTTGACCTCACGGAGAAACAGATATCGAGCTCGGTATCAATCACACAAGTGGAGTTTGTATTACTCCGAGATGGAGTTATGGAATACTCCTCGACAGATCCTCATATGTATATAAATGGATGAAGAACCCTCGAATTCTTGGATTCTTCAAGCTTCAGTCTTCTGTACTTACTGAGTCCTTGATTCAAGTATTTGATACGATTCTTTCTGCTATATTGATTGATTCCTCCTGTCCTACGACTCCGTCTATTACACTCACCGGACGCGAGGAGTCCACTGCTGAGGTGCAAGAGTTGGAACGCGTCCTACAACAAACGCCCACCCAGGAGCGGGGCTTCATGGATATGCTCAGACCAGGACCTCAGCGTCTCTTTTACAGGCTCTACCTCGCTGTTATTATCAACTTCTGTGCCAGATGACCGGCGCCAATGTCATCTCCTACTACGGCAAGACCATTTTCCGCGACTCCCTGGGCCCTCTCGAGTGACAAGGCATCGCTCCTCAACGCGGGCGTCCTGACCTGGAAGATCTTCGCTGCGGCCTCGGCGTACCTATCCGTTGGTCGCTTTGGCCGCAAGCCCCTCTTCATCAGCGCCTGTCTACGGATGAGTCTCTCCATGGCCGGTCTGGCCGGGACCGTCTGGGCGATAGAGAACCGACCAGGATCTACGCTCGGCGCATCTGCCGCAGCGACCTTCTTTCTCTTCCTGTTCATGGCCTTCTTTCCCCTTGGCCTCCTAGGCGCAAATTTTTTCCTCGGTAGTGGGATTGCACCACAGGATCTGCGCGTGCATCTTGCCGCTGTCGGCACGGCAGCTCATTGGCTTTTCAACTTTGTGATCGCAAAGATCACCCCCGTTGCCTTCGCAACGATCAAATACCGGTACTACATTGTCTATGCGGTAATCGGGGTCTCCGCCTCGATCATGGTATACCTCCCTTGCCCAGAGACAAAAGGTCGCTCCCTGGACGAGATGGATAGTCTCTTTTCTGACCCCAAGGCTTGGTGGAATGTGACTGCCTACGCGCGCATGAACAGGCACTGGGACGGGAACAGAAATATGAATAAGGAGTTGGTGTTAGTTGGCAACGAGAAGCATGAGGTTGAACATTTTGAGGCGGTTGCACGTTAGTTCAAGTATGAGGATGTCGTCGAGGGTCTTGATCATCTTATGTCGGCAGAGTCTAGGGTTTCATCTACGTTCGGACGGCTTAGCTACGTGGCAATTCGCTTGAAGGGAAACCTATATGCCTCCAGAGCGGGCTTCTGAAAGAGCTGGATAATACATCATTCTACCTAGATTCCGTCAGGATTTTCTCTTGTTCTGGGAGTTATATGTATTGAGATTTGCAGACAGTCAAGACCAGTTAAATAATACAAGCTAGCATGAAGATGCTTGCGCCATCCAAATTAAATTCAGCCAACATCAAATCTCTTACTGTTTCCCAGTGATTACCGCGCTGACGACGAGTCATATTGATGTGAGATATGTATGATCTAAAAGACGGTAGACTGAAAGATTGGGAAGAGGCTGAGCACCGTGGCCACTACCGAAGTCTGGTGGGGTTGTTTGGCATTTATTGAGCTGAGATGAATGTTTGTGACCGAGATTGTGCACGAGTAGATATATCACTGTTTACTTAGTCTGGAGATACCGTGGCTGTCAAGAGACTCCCTGTTTATACATGCGTGATAAAGCGCGTTGCCGGGCTAAGCCGCCTTAGCCACAGTCACCATGAGCGGTGCGGTCCGCATGAACCAGGAGGTCAATTTACAATGCTGAATGTCCGGTATGGTGCAAAGTGCATATCACAACCTTCAAAGAATCGGGGTCTGATGGTAAAGACGGCTGGAGGGAAAAGAAGGGGCCAGCTGGAGGCAGGGTGCCCAGCTTTATAACAATGGTTAAGGGAAATCAGGTTGCGATCCGGTGGGAACGAGACGCCCAAGTCCCACAGCGCTAGACATATTGTAGATATCGCAACGTGCCGGGGCACATATGCCGCCCTTGAACCCCTGCTGCGTTATGAAGGAATGTAGAGATGCTAAACATGGTATAGCCGCCTGCCAGAATAGGCAACTTCCTAAACTAAGTCAAGATATATTCAGAAATACACGTGCTGCATATGCAACAAGCCAACCTAGACATTACATGGCATATACGTATCAGAACTATCTAACATTAGATCAGAGAACAACGAGATGTCTCCCTAAAAGATCATAGAATATGACCTCGTCATCCAGTCATTACAGTAAATCAAGCAGATTCAATCTGCTTCTTAGGAGTGACAACTTCTCCGTCAAAGTGCACACGGAAAGCTGTGAGCGGGTTAGCAGTGTTTGTACGAGTCCTATTGCCAGACAACTTACTCGTCGGGAAAGGCGAAAAGGCACCGTGGTCCTCCCGCATGTAGACGGTGTACCCTTCAGGGCGGACAACCTTCTTCAGGACACCCTGTACGCCAGGAGCCGGACGGAGGTTCTCCAAGCTGAAGGCGGCGCGTACCATGGCAGTGACCGCGGTCAGGGTGGCATCCTTGCCGAGGCCGACCTGAGAACCGATGCCGTAGTTGAGGTAGGACTCATCGGGTCGGTCAAGGCGCACCTCATCAGGGTCAGGGAAGGCCGTTGGGTCACGGTTTGCTTGAGTCTGGTAGGTATTAGCTCTAGCTTCATTAGTGGTCGAAGTGGCGTGTACGATACTCACCGAGCCGATGAAGATCTCGTCTCCAGGCTTGAGGTTGATATCTGCGTCACCCTCCTTGAAATAGAAGTTGGTCTCGGCCTTGCGGTAGGCTCCGGAGCCGGCGTTCAGGCGAATAGCCTCCAGAGCATAGCGGGTCAGCTTGGCATCCGACTCAGCAGAGTCCTGCTTGGCAAGGAGGCTAAGCTCAGGTAGGTGCTGCTTGCCCTCGTTGAGATAGTACTCGACAACTCGGGTAAACATCTGGGCCTGGCCGTGAACCAGTTCCACAGCTGTTGGCAGGATCTGGCCGTAGGTGATGTCCGAGACGCTGAGACCACCCTCTGCCAAGCGCTTAATGAGCTGGTCACCAAGATCCTTGAGAGCGTTGTGGTCATCACGGAAGTTGTCAATGACTCTGGAAAGGAAGCCAGGAGAGCTGACGGACTTGACGTGGCTCTCGACGTGCTTGCCGAGTTCCTTAGAAACAGCGTCTGCAGCTTTGCGAAGAGGGAATGACTTTGTGGTGTCAACGTCGAAAAAGATGGCATTATAAATCACAGCCAAAGCCATGAAAATCTCGTGGTCGGTGAAGACGCCCTTGGAGTTCTCCTTACTCTTCAGAGGAAGGGAGAGAAGCTTCGACGCAAACCGAGCGGGCACGATGTTGCCAACGCTATCGAATAATTAGCGGCACGCTGGTTTGTGAATGTGGCACAACTTACTCTTTGACAATGTCAACTTGCTTCCTCCCGGCTAGGTTGACTGACTTGTCCGCGAGAAGCTCCAGAGTCGTTTTCTCGTAGAACTCCTTGATGCTCTTCTTGAACTGAGGGTCACTTAACGTCTTGCTCCAGAAGTCTTCGCCGCCCTTGCCAGAGTGGAGCGGAGTGCAGTCGCCCCAGACCACACGGAAGTCCTTCTGCTGGTCAAGAACAAGCTTGACATTAGAGTAGGAGGTTAAGCTAGCGCGAGGAGCCTGGTACTGCGGCCGGTCCCAGGAGTAATCAGCCTCTCGGCCGAGATTCTTCATGATGACCTTGTTCTCGCTGGGAATGGTCATGGGGTAGTGGGCGTAGATAGAGTCGGGCTTGAACCAGTTGGGGAACGCGCGAGTGGCGAGCTTGTAAAAGACACAGCCTTGGTTGATGTTAAGGTCATAGCGGACCTCGTTGTATCCCCAGTTGGTCAGGTTGCGGGGGTTGTAGTCGACCTGTCTAGTTAGAAACACAATTATCCACAGAGGGGCTAAGAACCTACAGTGTAGTGTCTGTCACCGCGCACGAGCGCCACTGCATCGGACAGAACCGCGCGGGAGATCGTGTAAGTAGGGGCGATGCCGACGCCGGGAATCATGGGGTCCTTGGCCTCCTCAGAGACAATACCTGGGTACAGCTCGACGTAGTCAGGGTGACCGTACAAGGCTCGAAGTGACTCGGCGACCTCAGGGTCGGAGTTGATCTCCTCGAAGGTCTCGTAATTCTTCAAACCGAAGAACTTTCGGAACTCGTTAAGAGATCCAACGTTCCACTTGCGGCCCTGCTCGATACCGAGAACCTCAACGGCCTTGAGAACCTTAGGCACATTTCGAGCACCAAACGAACCTAGCAATATACTTAGCGGTTGCTTTCTGACGACTTCAACAAAAATAACTCACCAGCAACATCCTCAATGGCAGAAGTCAGGATATTGACTAGCTCCTCATCCTTAAAGGTACCATCTTCTTGACGCTTAAGTCCCGCAAAGGTGCGCTGAGATGGATCTTTGGGAAGGCTAGCTCCGTACTTGCCAAGACCCATAAGCAGCTCCTGCGTACTGATCTCCGAACCGGGCTTGCCGATCAGTTCCTCGTAGACCTTCTCGGTCCATTTCTCGTCGTTGGCACTGATAGCAGAGTGCCACCGGTAGGCCAGGTTGAACTCGACAGAACATTGGTTTCCGAGACCGGCAGGTGTAGTGTTGCCTTCCATCTGAGCTCGAGGGTCCTGCTTTTTGTTAGAAAGCCCAATAGGAGGACAGAGCCGTTACTTACCAAGCACCAGGTGCTGTTCACTCGGTTCAGGTTGACGATCGTGCGAAGGTAATCGTACAGGGTGATGTTAATGAACAGGCCGCAAGTAATGCTATCCAGAGTCAGTGTAATCTCGATATGAGGCAGTAGCAAGACTTACAGTCGTCCGGTCTGGAAAAGATCCTCATCGTACTTAGCCCAGGCCTTCTTTGCTTGCTCGTCGGGGAGATCAGGGCTGGGTTTTGTGAAGCGACCGTTCTCGTTGATGGCAGCAAGCTCTTCAACAACATAGTTGTGGAATCTGAGAAAATCAGCGGCAAATACTGGGAAACTGCCTGTCAAGGATAAACAAACCTGTTTAGCATAACAAGAAGAACGCAGCAAGCTGCGGGGAAAGCCTGCAGTCGCGGCTCGGAGAAAGAGTCTGGCTTCAGCTTTCCGTCCTTGTGAGTACGGACCAGATCCTGTTCTTCTTGTACGTCACCGTAGAGAATGGCAAGATCGAGGTAAGCCGAGGTCTTGTTCTTATTGTAATCTCTGTAGTCGGTTTGGAAGATGTCTGTACTGCGATGTTAGTCCTGCATCCCAACCGCCGATTTTACCTCACTAACCGTGGATGATCAGAGACGCCCAGTCGAAGAAAAGACTAGACACCTTGTTGGGATGAGGCGTAAACTTCTGACGCGCAAACAAAGTGTCAAAAACCAAACCAGCGTCCGGAAGACCGCCAGGTTGCACGGTCAAGGGCTCAATGGATCGCGCGTAGGCTGTGTTAGCGGCACCCAGCCACGGAAGAGTGGGGTTGTTGTTAGAACCATCAGCAGAGCGGTACTGGTAGTCGTTGCCCATATATCTGAACCAAGTTATTGATCATTGTCGAATTCTTGTGCGTGGAGGCGAACTTACGAGAGCGGGGGGTGAGGCAGAGAACCCCAGAGCTCGTCGAGGAACATGTTCGTGAGGTCCACGCGCATCTTCGAGTTTGAGGGGAGGCTGCTAACGATCTGCGAATCCGGTCAGACGTCCGAACGCAATCCCCCAGGAACCATCGTCCAAGGTCTGTATCTGCTCACCTGGATGATGCGCTCCATGATCATGGTCTTGTCATCCGTGAGCTCGCCATTGATCTTGGTCTTGATCACATCCTTCAACGAGGCAAAGTCCTTGAAACCGAGAGATTTCAGATCATTGAACAAGCCTGAAGGGTGCTCCTTCTCGAGGTATGCTGCCTCTCCGCCCTGGTGGGGGATTGGGCGAGAGGAGGCATGAAGCACCTGCGCGTATTTCTCAAAGACAGCGGGGACGTCTTCACTCTCGGCGCTGCTCCCGCTGTCTGAAGAGGACCTGCGCGGAGGAGGCACCTTGGACTGGCGCTTGCTGCTGTTGCTGGCCGTAGCGGTGCTATTGGCATTGGAGCCATTGGCCTTAGAATCGCGGTCGGCCTTCTCGGTCTTGTCCCCCTTGGACTTTCTGAAGGTAGAAAATCTTCGCAACATTGTGGGTATCGAAAAGCAAAAAAAATAAAATCCGGGAGAAACGTGGACAGGACAAAATGGAGAATGCAGGGAAAGCGGCTGCTTAAAGACTGGGGGCGCGCGGGACGAGACGGCGACAGGAAAAGCAAATATTATAAGAGCAAGACTACTCCAGAGTAGGGATGGCGATTAAATAGACAGCGTCTCCACGTGTGTTGGCACGGCTCTAGAGCAACTCAGACTGCGCTTCAGGTCGGTTACACTTTGCGCCCAGCGATGGTCTGCTTGTCGGATGCAACTGAATGCGAGGAGCACCGATTTAAAGCCGAAGGGTATGGGGAGAAAACAATTTACGGGGAGGATCGCGCACGAATGGAAAGGTCCTAGCTTTATGTCATGATGGTGATTATCCGGTGGGAAGCTGATTTTAGGACAGCGTTGTAGCGGTCGGAGTGACCTCACCACCGTCTACTCCTCTAGCTTCATGTTTGCCCAGCGTCTCAGAGAAGAAATAGTGGAGACCTGACAATAAGGGGCAATCACCTGGATCTGATTCGTCTGATCTTCGGTTCCTCAAGTTCACCAAATGGCGAGCTGGAGCTGTTCGACCCGAGCTTTTCACAAGCTGATGAGCTGATGTACTCCGCAGTCGTACCGCTATAGGACGGGAGCAGCTCCGCATGCCAGAAGCTCACGGCTGGCCAGCAGTGAGGGAAAGCTGAACTGGACTATTGAAGCAGCATGCTGCAATATGAGACGGATGGCCGTGGAGCATCCGCCATCCAGGTCCAGCTGATTTTTTCTTTTGGAGTCAGTGCTTGGTATTGGTGTGTTCCGCCAGCCACAGTGCGGGAGACACAGACAGCCAGTAATCTGTGCATTTTTGGCGTTCTGTGGAGCTGCAAGAATGAAAGTCGACGCCTAAGGAGATCGACATTGCCAGGAGAAGCGATAGGTCTGCAGAGTCAGAACGCAATGCCTTTCACATCCAAACCGCGACTTTGGTAAGGATCTCATATCCAGCCTGTGGGGTGGATCCGCTCTCCACTCCAGTTCCCAAGTCCTCCTGGCTCAAGCGTAGTGTTCATCGGGGCAGAAAGCGCTAGAGCCTGCTGTGAGGATAATGGCAGTGACTTTTTTTGCTGACAATTGCCGTCATAGAAAACACAGTGGTGTTCTTCTTGTCAGTGCGGAGCCGTTATCGTGACGCGAGGGGGAAGGAGGAGCATATACGATTCGAGCAAAGAAAAAGTAAAGACGTGACAGTGTTACAGACCAGCTCGAGGAGTAACCCGATACGGAGCAGAGAGTCAGAGACTCGGAGCTGAACCCTCAATCAGAATCGTCGGATTGGATGAGAGACACTGCTGAAGAGAAGGCCACCAACTCAGAAAGCCCACTAGATGCAGCTGCTCGCTCGCTAGAGATCCAAGTGGGTCTTGGCGAGATTTCCCACGCACACTAACACACAATCATCGTCACTTTACGTACACCAAAACCGAGTCGATGGACCGGCTACTCCGCACTTTGGACTGATGATTTGAAATGCAGGCTGCAAATCGTGATTAACTCATTCATCGACCAGCGAGCAATAGAGATTAAAGACCGCGGCCAGGGTTGGTTCTACGACCGCCAGAAGCGAACGAGCGACGAGATCAGACCCAAATTCCCACCTCGATGAAAACACGCGAGAACTAGGAAGACGATCAGGGGCCCGACGATTGGCCTATCGTGAAGGAATCGTATCCAAGCGCGGCGGCACCTCAAGGCTGGAGGCTGGGGGTAGAAACCGAATCCAGCAAGGAGTTCCGCACGTCGCGGCAATCTCGGTCGCTTCTGACGCTGTTCAGCACTTACTGCTCCATTCGGACTGCTTTTGGGTCGCTGAGCAAGTGTATGGTTGCACTGTTGGATCGTAGATTTATCCCTCGACTACGATCTCTCGGGTTCAGGAGTGCGAACCGTGCCCAAGATCCTTAATCGATCCATGGGTTAATGATCGGCTGTTTCCGAGTCCACTATGGCGGCCGCCGTCACCTTTCGCGCTGGAGACGCTAGGGCCGGGCTCCACAGGCGATCCATCCCAGAGTCACACTAGGTTCGCTCGCTGACGAACCGTCGATTAGCGTTGCCGGAAGAGTGGGATTCCAGCCGGATAAAATGCAGAATTTAGCTGCGCCTGAGTCTTCATAGGTTGAGCAGCGATATACCGAGGAAGCGAACTTGGTGCCGTGTCAGACATTACTAGACGCACGGCCACTGAAGCGCTATCTCCAAGCACTAGGTGGGTTAAGGCTGCGTCAAGTGGTACCATTTGGCCTTCTTCAGGCCCCTTGCATACTCCGGAGGGTACTTCGGATGCTTGATTGGCAGGCTCGCATCCGTTGTTTGTTCAGAGTCTGAGCAGCAGCAGCAGCAGCAGCAGCTGCTGCTGCTGCTGCCGCATCATGCCCACGGTCTTTGTCGGCAATGCGGCACGCGTTCTCGATAGATAGACCTACATCATGCGCAAATACGTATGAAGCACGAGGACGGACGTCTGATTTGATACCGCCAAACGAGGTGGGGAATTGGCTTTTGGCCATCTCTCTGTCGATCCCGTCGTGGGAGGTGTAAAATAGGGTAATTGCACGGGAAATCGAGATACGATGGCCTCATTGCTCGGTGGGCGGGCACCATTACTGGCATCAAGACTTCCCCACCTGATGGAAGCTGCCGTGAAGGTTTCTGAGTCGCCTTTTGCCCGCTTGAGGACCTTACAGATCTTGTTCGCATGGCGAATGCCCTTACCAGTTCCAATGAGCAAGACGCAGAGATTTACGACCTTGATCTTCGGGCCATCTGCAGGCGTATGTTCTTGCACAGCGCCAGGAACAGGGCACGACTTGTGCCGTTGCGCACATGAACCTTCAAGGATGCGGATACCAAGAATGTAGTGGGCGTAAGGAGCAATCATCGCAGAAATAGCGGCGGCCCATCGCAAGCGCATGTTAGTTTTACCACTAGTGGAATGGCGCTCTTCCCGCAGCTGAGACCTGACAATCAGCAGGCTCTAGATTTCAAAAACAGGATTCTTTCGGTTCATGCGAGAAATACGGGAAGTAACCTTTTCTTAATATTTTCCTTTCTCCCACTCATTCAGGCTCGGTCTCGTGCTGGGCATGATTCAAAGGTGTGGACCAAGTCGACCAACCGTCGCTTTTTCTGCCTCAGGGGATCCCTAAGCTCAGCTTCTCGCCCACCTCTTTTCCCAAGCCAGTCCAGAACGACAGGGCTGCAGGAACTCGAAGTTTGCGAGCCAGGAAGGCTCGACACGTTCGCGCAGAACTCCGGTCCTTGAATTGAGAGAGTCCGTCAAGTTCTAGCGAGACGTCCTCGTGCATTTGCCGCCATCTGGCCCCATAAGGAGAGTGTTCCAACGCTCGATACAAAAGTATTCCACCCGTCCCAAGGCCAACATACATTTCTTGGCTCCTTGCGTCTCGACCCATCTGTTAAACTTTCTTATCACTTTCGCACTTCAAAGCGACACCGAAGTGACATCTTCCCAAATCCAGTAGCATTTACCAGTTATGGAGGCCGTACCGGTTGGGCCAGCCCGGCCCGTCAAGCAGTTCGTGCTCTGCTTTGATGGCACAGGCAACAAGTTCGCGGGCGACGAGTCGGACAGCAACGTGCTGAAGATCTTTCGAGTAAGTCTACAAAGACCACTTTGAGTGCTGGCGTATTGACTGTCGTTTCCGAATCAAGATGCTGGACCGCAGTCAGCCTCATCAGTTCCATTATTACCAACCAGGCATTGGGACATATGTGACAACCAATACGCTTTCCCACACCAGCCGCTTCCAGCGCATAAAATCTGCATATCAGAAGGCCAAGGACTCGGCAATCGGATCCTCCTTCGATGAGCATGTCATGGGCGGGTATAAGTTCCTTATGAGGTTCTACAACCCCGGTGATGAGATTTACTTCATCGGCTTCAGTCGAGGAGCTTACATCGCGCGCTTTCTGGCAGAGATGCTTGACTATATAGGCTTGCTCGAAGCAGGTAATGAAGAACTAACCCGCTTCGCTTGGAAGACCTTCGCGAAATGGCAGCAACGAGGCGGCGACAGTGAGGAAGACAGAGCAGAGAAGCAGAAGCTCTTCCGCTACATGAAAGCATTCCGCGAGACTTTCAGCCGACCGATCACAAGGATCAAGTTTATGGGTCTGTTTGACACGGTCAATAGCGTTCCGAGATTTGAGTCTGCTTGGATGCAACGCAGCAAGTTCCCGTACACAGCACGAAGCTCGGCCAGAGTGATTCGACATGCTGTGGGAATTGATGAGCGCCGAGCCAAATTTCGGCAGGATCTGATCTCTGAAGTCAAACCAAAGAAGAGGACTCACCACCGTCACCGCCATCTGCGAGAGCATCTGCATCGTACACTTAGCCGCGAGTCCGAGGCAGACAAGCAGCACGACAATAACGTGCCCGAGATCGTCCTGAACGATAATCAGGACGCCAATGGCAAGGTCAATGGGACCAGTGACACCGGCTCCGTATATCGAGGCGCGCACGCGTCCCACGAAAGCCTTCACTCGGGAAACCGGTACCGTGCAACCTCCCCCTCGCCCAACAGGCGGAAGCCTAGCCTTGCGGTTCCGGTGGCCAACGGATCGACGGATGACCTCAACTCAGTGCGAAGTGGGATCAGTTGCCACTCCGCGATCTCCCTCCAAGTGCCGCTGGAAGGCCGGGTGGCCGAGGACGAGGACGACCAGGAGCAGGACATCCAAGAGGTTTGGTTCCCCGGCGGACATGCAGATATCGGCGGAGGCTGGACGCTCGGCAAAGGCGAAAGCTGGGCATTGAGCCACGCGCCATTAGTATGGATGGTCCAGGCTGCGCGAGATGCAGGGCTCGAATTCGACCCCGGGAAGATGAAGCAATTCGAGTGTCTGGAGGAGTTTGAGGGAGAATACAGCCCTATCCGGGAAGATATAAAATGGCAAAAGAGCTGGTGCGAAGACCCCGCTCACGACCATGATCACAACCAAGGCGGGAAGGAAAAGGAAGGGGAGGGTGGTACGCACACGGCCGCGAACGGGGACTGGACGCAGCCGTCCAGCTCCAGCCAGAGATTCAGGGCCGCCCTGTACGCCTCCAGCACGGAGGGTCTCCTGCACGACTGCCTGTCGTTCAACAGCGGCCTATCTCCTCTTTCCGTGCTCACCTGGCGGCTGATGGAGTATCTGCCCTTCCGCCGCATGGACCTGCAGGAGGACGGATCGTGGGAACCGATCCGCTGGCCACTGCCGTGCGGCGAAGTTCGCGACATCCCGAACGATGCGCAGATCCATGTGTCTGCAATCCGCCGCATGAAAAAGGACCCGAACTACCGCCCGGGCAATCTGATCCTCGGAGGTGGAGGACGTGGGGTGCGCCGCGCTCCAGAGGAGTATGGGATCGGGGAGTGGGTAGTCAAAGCCCATGAAGGAGATCCGGTGCGTGAGATCTATGTGCGCAAGAGCGTAGCCAAAATGTGCAGAGACGATCACAACTGATATGGTTTTAATTCTGCTTCTGATATCTGACTTTGGATTGTGTGTTTCATATGTTGCTGGTTTTGATGAGCCATATTCGCTATACCTGTTCCGATACCTATGTAGAACGTTCTCGTAACTCAATTCGATTGCAATCATATACCAAAGTACAAAGCAAAAAAATAAAAATAAAAATGTGAGAGAGAGAGAAATCGCTCAAAGATGCGCTCTGCTCAATAGATGGCCTCCTTTAGAGGCCAGAGGCAGCAGTCCTAGAGATGGCCGTCCTGCCGTAATGCATGCATACAAATGGGTCCATAGAAGTGTCACTCATGTAAGTCATCGACCGATGTGGGACCAGGGCTGCACCTATGTTTTTTGAATGCTTTTCTCTTGCTGCTTACCAGCTGAAGCTGACTGCTGTCTTGAATTTTGATTTTCACAATAATAAGAGATTTGGAACAAGAGATTGACGGAGGGGGGAGATCAGGATGGCCTAGCAAGCACCGGTGGTTTCGGAGTGTGGTCACTTCCCTCTTCTGGGGCGGTTCGTCGGCTTCTTTCGCCTGTGACTTTTTCAGTCTTGACTAACTCTTTTGACTTCACCACTTCTCAACTGCAGGTGTTCCCCTTTCCACGCCCACGCCATTCTTGCTTCTTCGCTTCCTCCACCCTTTACCGAACCCTTGCCTCTCGCTGGGCACCCCGACGGAAGGGGAAGTCGTCTGTCCCTCAGGAGGTAAAAGGGCTTTTTTCATCCCTCTTCCGCCTTGACCACATTTTGGGCCGCGACCTGGAGACTGGGACGCTAACTCTCCCCTTGTGTTCGGCTCGATCGTTTCAGGGAGACCTTTCCTTCTTTTCAGTCCCCTTTCCCGTTACACCCGCGATGCTGTTGGCATAAACCTCATCTCTAGGTTCTCTTCCGGACAGAACAACAAGAGAACGAGAAAGCGAAGCGAAAAGCGAAAAGCGAAAAGCGAAAGCGAGAAGCGAGAAGCGAGACGTGTAAAGCGAGAGTGAGAAGCGAGACGTGAGAAGCGAGGGAGAAGTGTGAGTGAGTGCAAGTGAGTGTGTGACCATGGAAGCGTCTCGCACGCGCCCCGGGGGTCTCATGCTGCCTAGTCCCCTGGATTCGGTCGAGTCACTTGCCTCCTCCAGCTCCAATACCAGCTCACGATCCAGCCTCTCTGACTCGCCGGGGGGCGTCAACAACGGGGAGCCAGAGCCAGAGCGCTCGGGAAACGTCATGATAACACTTTCGCTCACCCCCAATCCACCTCGTTCGACACCGAATCGCCAGCCGTTTCCTCGTTCGCACATTCGGTCGCGGTCACTCGCGGACGACCCCGGTAGCCCTGTCATGATCCGCGCGCACTCGTCGCCTGGTCTGGACTCGAGAGGGAGGTATATCTTTGTGAACGGTCGCGGGTCGCCCGCAAACATGGCGGAGAATACACCCAAGCGGTATCTACCTCTACAGCTACCGACCGCGGATTCGTTCGAGCCGAGGATGCTACACCGCAAGAACATCTCCGAGACGATATCAGAACACGCGGAACTGGATATTTCAGGGTCATCATCTGCTGCGAATACAGACTTCTACTTGTCCTCGCCCGTCTTGTCACATTCTACGCCGCGGATCGGTCGCCGTCGGCCTTCGTCGCCGCTACACGTCCCTCAGACCCCGTCGATCCAGGTCGCGGGCAGCCCGCTGTCCTCCGCGAGCTCGTCTCCTGTCATTCTCAGCTCCCGCTTCAACGAGTCCTTCCCGAGCTACTCGGTCTCCTCTGCCTCTTCGATGCCCTCGACTCCAACGAGCCTCCGGTCCCGCAGCCCGAGTATATCCTCACTCGAGACGATCCCGGACATACCTGATGCTGAAGCGGCAGCCATTGAAGCAGACCGCATAGCCGCTCTCAAAGCCGCCGCCGACAGGGCAGACGATGCGGACGCCAGCAGCGCCAGTCGCCGGCGTGGCATATCGGATATGTCCGGTCCATCTTCTTTCGCAAACACGCGCTCGGGTCGGAAACGGTGGAGTGTATGCGGAGCAGAGCGTCGGCAGGATCTAGATCTTGAGACTATATGGGAAGATTGAACTATCCACCATCCGCAGTTCTTTCTGTACAGGAGATTGGCTGGACACGCCCTCTCCCGCCCCCTCGCCGCGTCACTTGGGATCATCCTCTCCATTTGCACGTGCACCCGTGCACCTCATCAACCCCAGCCTCGGAAATCACGCAGGCCGTCGATTTCAATATCCAATTTTCAGCCTATTCCAGTCCGCTTTATTCTTTTTCTTTCGCTTTCTCTTTTAAGGCGTCGGCTCTCATCTCAAATTGGTCTTTTGGTCTTTCGGTCTTTTTGTCGGAGTTCTGTCAGTTCAGTCGGCGCTTCCTTGTTTTGTCCTAACTCTTTTGGCGCTTGGTTTTCGTTCACTTTCTCGTTCCGCTCTACGAACCGCAAGTTATCGGCCTTAATTATTTTCTTACAGTCAATTAAGATTCCCCACAGCGCCTCTCGACTTCGATCCTCGTCCGCTTCGTTACGGGTCTGGCCTTCTTATTTGGGTCTGGGTTGGGTCCGGTCTGGATTGGGCTGGCGGCGTGCTTTCGTTTGCTTGTTTGGATTTCCTATATTCTGCTTCGCTGGGTTGCTACCTGCTGCTTGTTTGCTTTATTGCGTTCATGAGCCGCTGCATCCTGCATAGATACATTTCAAGTAGAGGATATGTATCTTATTCGAGAAACAGAGACGGGGGGCGAGAAAGGGGATGCGTCCCTGTTGTGTACATATCATCAGCCTCCGATGAGATTTGGGAGCTTAAGGGTAGTCACTCGGTGTATAGTGATATGAGAACATATACAATTGCTCTGCTTTACTACCTTTACATAGACCTATTTATGGACAAGGACACTCTGAGACAGCGGGAAAGAAGCATAGGAAGTGGTTACTAGCAAGACTGTACCTGGCCATGCAGGTGTATAAAAAACTCCTGTCCATCCTATCCTATCCTATCCTATTCAGCACATACCTGTGACCCACGTATACTGCCGGGTACCACACTGCCTAACTTGAAAGACGCCAGGCTCAAATTCATCAATCACCTGCAGCCCGAACAAGACCTCTCTAGATCTGCCTTCTGTTCTCCTAAACGATACTCTAATCGAAGCTACGAAAGCAAAGCATCCCTCCCTCCCCCTTCCCCTCCATTCCTAACCCCTGTGGCACTCCCAGTCCCGTTCCCACTCCCACCCCCAACTCGAAACCCACTTCCCCCCTTTCCATTTGCCCCTTCACTGAAGACACGCGCACTCCCATTTCCATTCCCACTCGGCAGGCTATCATCCCGCTCAACACCCATTCCCACACGACCTAGCCGATAAAGCGCGCAGATCTGACCAGCCGCTCGCTCTCCACTCCAAAGCGCGCCCGTCGTTGTACCCAGCGCCACAAACGGCGCCGTGTGCTCACCGGCAAACCATACACCGCGGTCGAGGCCCATTCCCGCACGGAGGGTTTCAATATCTTTATTCCCGTCGACGAGGCCGACTTGAAAGTTTGAGTAGCTGCCATGGCCTGCGTTCGGGTCTGATTGCCAGGTTGTGGCGAGGATGGAGGTTGGTGTGCATGCTTTTGTGTTGGGAATGTAATTTGGGAGTAGGGAATAGAAGGGTGCGAAGAGGGTGTTTAAAAAAGTGTATTGTTTTGAGGAGGGGGCGTGGGTATTTGAATCGGTCATTTCTGTGGTTGTGGATGAGAGCGAGGTGAGCTTGTCGACTATGTATGTGGCGCAAGGGCCGTATGTGTAGAAGAGGAGAGTCGGGTGGGCGGTATCTTTCGGCAGCGCCGCGAGGGAGAAGCATTCTTGGTCCCAGGGAACCTCTTCGGGATGATCTGTATGGTATAACGGATTGAGGAACTGCGCAAAGCTCAATTTGGTGTTTGTCCCGTTCGCAGCCGCCGCACTGGTTGTGGGGAGGGCAACAGTGTTGCCCGTGGTCTCAGTGTGCCAGAAAGCCTCTGGAAACGTGATATACACCTTTTCCAGCCGGCCGTAGGAAATAGCGTCGATGGCGCTGCTAAGACGTGGCGGGAGCTCGGGGGTAAAGGCTTCTTTATTGCGTTTGAGCCAGCCTAGAGGGCAAGTGACCACGACTTCGTCGAAAGCGTGACGCTCGCCGGCCTGCGTGGTGACAGTAACCTCGCGGCGGGTGCTTGTGCCTTGGATGATTGGTTTTGAGTGGATGTTGACGATAGGCTGGTTGAGGTGGATGTCGGCGTGTTGTAAGGCAGTGCTGGAGACTTGGGCCAAGATGTCCTTGTATGTTGATGCGACGAAATAGTTGCCTAGGTCACCGGTTAGCATGGAGAGCGGTTGCCGGTAGGTGGGATGGCAAAGTCGTCACATACTCCCATCTATAGATTCCTCCAGGCTGAAAAACTTTAGACTCTGCCTTTCAATAGCGTCTCCAATGTAGCAACCCCAGAGCCTTGCAGCGTCAATACACAAGCGCTTTTCGTCTTCAGTCAGGCTCGTCTCCTGGAGCCTCTCGCGGATGAAATCGAGCAAGCTCTTCTCAGCCGGAATGTCGGCTTCATGGTTGTTGCTATACGTGAACGCTTCGTCGATGATGGTCCACAAGGCCTCCGAGATCTTCATAGCAAGCCGCTCATCCAGGGTCTTCCCATCGGACCTAAACACGAGCTGAGATCCTTCGAAATCATGCAGCGTCGTCCGCATTGCTCGCGCGATATCGAGGACAGGATTCGCCCCGGCGCCGTGAATCCAATTCGGGCCCCTTCAGCGGTCAACTTTTGTCCTTGGGCTTAGCAGCTAGGCGAGGAAGATGCATACATATCTACGAGGTGGTCGCCGACTGTACATTGATGGACCTAGTGCACGGATCAATCACGAGCTCGCCATCAAGGCTTGGGAGTACCTGGAGCATACCCTCCCTCCGACTCTATCGCGCGCTTCGAAGACGGTTACCTGCGCGCCATTCTGGATTAGGATATCGGCGCATCGTAGGCCTGCGAAGCCAGCACCGATGATGGCCACATTGGGACGTCGGCTCATTGCGACGGGCTGCAGGGGGAGATCTGCTCTAGCAAGACGCTGCGGTTCTAAAACAGAGCTTTGCACAGCACGTTGAGTGGGTAGTCGTCCCTGTCAGCACTCTGATTAGCGGCTGGACCGAGAACTTCGGCGAATGCCAGATTGGTAGGAGCCGGCTGATGGTTGAGATCCAGTCTACTGAGAAGTAAGCAGCAGCACAATAGACTCTGGCACAGCTGTCTATAGGAATCAAGAACCATCCGAAGCCTTTAACTTGACGGTCGTCCTCTTACTGTATCAGGACCCGCAGTTGTCATCGGTCAAGCGAACCGACGCCGAAAAAAAATGCCAAATGCAACCTAGCAACACCGGTACTTGAACGCAGATCAAACCAAGCTTACCAGGGGTGAGACACTCCTATATCTCCAGATCGAGCGTGGAATCCAGCCGAGCATATACGGTGGGGTCGCGGTGATGAAAGAGCGACGACTGTCTGACTATCGCTGTCGCTTCCGCTGGAACGGCTGATATCCCAGTCAGGAAGTCCCCGCTCCAGCCGCACGTGCGGTCGCGCTCTGTCCGTTGCTGACGCTTGGCAGGGTTGGTCAAATTAATTTATTCTCGAGATGAACCGATCGTTATCGGTGTTAGGCAATATGAGACGAGAGGTGAGATGAAAATTGGCGGGGACGCTTATTTACCGGCGCTGATGTCTTGGTGCTGAAAATATATATATCGGTTCACTATCTACCTCCCTGATTCTAGCCGCCACAGAGATTTATGTAGCACACAGTATATTATCTCTCGACTATTACCATTTGCTAGACTTACTAGAAAGCCAAAAACTCGAAGATCCTGGCCATGATCGTATCCTTCACCGTCAACGGCGCAGCCTCCCACTCATGCCGATAATACTCCGTCAACGCATTGAAGAATTCCAGCCCAGAAACCAGGTCGACATCCTCGCTCTTATGGAACGGCGTGCGCTTGAGAACCTTCCGTCCGATGCCGATAACACTGGCGAGAGCGATCTACGCGCGTATTGGTACGGGCCAGTGGTATTGATACGCAAAAGGCAGTGGATACAAATCATCACCTACAATTCCGTAGTTGAAGATAAAAGTCGATACCTCCCAGTTGCCTTTGATAAAGACCGCATACCCTTGGAGCCTTTAATGATTTAGCAGAATTTCACCACGAGTAGTGGCGCAAGTTGGAGGACTAACCAGAGGAAGGAAAACGCCCAGAAGAACGCCCAGTAGCCGGCGTAGGGTTGGAACCTAGAGACGCTGGGCAGAAAGCTTTTCTTGTCGATACCTTGAGCCTTGATGGCCGCATTGAATCGGATCCATGTAAAGAGATGACGGTCCAGTTGCTGTAGGCATTGGATTAGATTGTCGAATGTCCTATGTAGGCAAAGGGAAGGGAACGTACAACATGGTAGCAGCAGTACAAAAGCTGTGCAAGCAGGAAGTGTCAGCGAGCACCAAAACTGACAGAAAAAATTTAGAAAAGTACTGAATCAAGAATCCAGTTCAGGACTTTGGCACTACTAGAGCCTAAAGCAAGATAAGCGAGCCAGAGTTAACAGTTAGCTCGGGTTAAATCAGAGGGGGGACTGGAATGCTTACATTCAGCTTCTCCAAAGAGATCGGCTCGGTATACGTTGATTACAGAAGTAGGGAAACTGGTGATTGTTAGTCTGTTAATCTCCAGGCATGAAACATACTCGAGATGACAATCGCAGGCGATTGATTATAGCCCCAGTATTGAACAAGGGTGTTGATTACTGTGGCCTCGAAGATGACATAGGACGTTTGCGCAAACTGCAGATAGCCATTAGCCGGCGGTCATGATAAATGACCAGTACACTAACAAAGTGGTTTCATCCTACTGCAACCCCGAGAGCAGGATCAGCCATCCGACCTGCTAATGGAATAAAGGCCCCATCGAGTGGAAGCAGAGTGACGATCTCCGTCTCTAGGAGGTTTCAGCACGCAGTCAGTCCTGGGGTAGACGCGCAACGACATACGGCACTGTGCAACAGAGAGGACAACAGATGCCCAGAATATAAACGCCAGGAATAGGCACAGGGGACCAGACATTACACCAGATCCAATGCCCGCGAAGAGAGCGCTGCAGATTGTCAGTGCTATCTGGCTAACGCGGCTAATATGTAACGCACGCTCCAATGGACCCAGCCATAGCCGTAAGCTGAATCTGCCTTGGGCTTATACGACGAAGGTTTACGGCTTGTTCTATGGCCGCGCTCAGCTCGGTCTCGTCCGACTTGAAGGGTGCTCGGCGCTTCTAGGCTCCTGTAGTTGCGACAGGTCAGTCAGGTAACTCGCAGAGTCAGACGGTTCGTAGCAGACCAGAGCCACCTCTCCGATATCCACAAACTCTGCCTTCGACATCGGACTGTCCTTTTTGGACGGAGATTGAATGCCACTAATGGTAGTGGCGGGAGTCTCCATGGCGGCTGTTGGAGGCAGAGGGGATGAAAGGAGCATTGGGCGCGTTTATATGCCACAACCGAGCAGTCGAATATGTCAGGAAGGTCAAACCAGTGAAAAACCAAAGAAAAGCAAGCAGTATCTAGCGCGAAGAGTGTTAATGAGTTGACTTGGTGCTATCGTTCGCTTGATAGTCCTTGCAGCAAGAATCGATCAAACCCGGCCCGGTCAAGACACCGAGGGAATCAACAACGACAGACTCGAAGCCCAGATGGGTCGCAGTTGGAAGTGGCTGTGAGCACTGTCCTTTATGGTGATTCTGATAGGAGAGGTGGCCGGAGAATGTCCACAGACGGCGAGTATTGAGACACCAGAGCCGGAATGCGCTACTTGGGTCCACTCTGGAGAAAAGAATGACAAGGGTACTGTACTCCAAGCGTGGAGTCCCCTAATATCTCCTCATATCTTCGCATATACCGGGCTGGTACAGTTGGCTGGGTAGGAAGTCAGCGACCCACGAGCGGACCTATGTTGCTTTACAATCAGACGCAGTTATAACTCAGCTCAGGTCCCATCTCCTCTACTCAACCTCACCATGGCCCCTTCCCTCGTCACTATCGATTCCTCGCAGCCCCTCGAGGAGATTTACAAGCCTATCGAAAGAGATGGCGGCGTCATCGTTTCCAACTCTCTTTCGTCGGAGCTGTTGAAGAAGTGCATGGAAGCAAGTGAGTGCAGGAAATTTCACTCCGTGTTGACACCAAAAAAATAGATAACAGTGGTAAGTCAAACCCGTTTAGTTGAGCCATTCTTCAAAGGCCGCAAGATCTATGGCTCCAATGCAACGCACGAAGAACTTGGCCCTAATTTCTTTCCAGAGGGCTCTCAGCGCGTCTATGTACGTTCTTCTCGCTATCCATAGCGCAACATGAAGCTCAAAGCTCGCGAGCCCTACTCTTCAAAATCCCAGACCAGCTCGTCAAGATCATGCGTCTGCCTGTCTGGCAGGGAATCATGGGCCGATTCTTGAAGTGAGGCCCTCCTCCCTCCCTTAGCCAGCCTGTTGACCATTAGTAACGCGCAACCACAGTGACGAATTCGCCTCCTGCACCGGAGAGAAAATTGTTCCCCAAAAGAGCGGCTACATGCTCGCGTCAACCGCAGCACTTCTTCTGGTTCCTGGAGCCAAGCCCCACGTTGCATAGGGTAAACCACTGCGCCCCCTCCCTTATGATTCGTAGTTCGTGAAAGAGTCTAATAGGTACGTTCCCAGGACCAAATCGCCTACCAAGTCCGACCCGACCCCAACAATCCCTTCTTCACTCCAATGGTAGGCTGCCGGATCGCAGGCTCAAAGACTGCATACAAGAATGGGGTACGCTCGTTCCACTTTCAGGTGTAGTGATCGGAGTTCAATAATAACTAAGACTGCTTCCACAGGCTACGGCCGTGATTCCCGGCAGCCACCTTTGGGGCCCTGATCGCATGCCCAAACTCGAAGAATGCACATACGCCGAAATGGATCCTGGCTCTGCGCTTTTCACGCTGGGATGTAAGTGTCTATCTCCCTCTCCACTCTTGCGCGGTGCAGTGCGCTAATGATTGACTTGCGGTTCTGCGCCTATGTCGCAACCTACCACGGCGCCGGCGAGAACAAATGCAAGGTCACGGATCCTTTGGCTCTCCGCACTCTCTTTGACGTCTTCGGGTAAGTTTGTTCTCCTATCATGCCTGAATGGGGCTAACCTCCTAACCTCCCTCTGTTTATGCAGTCAACGGGACTACTTCCGCCAAGACCAAGAAGAGGTCCTCTCCACGCCAATTGAGACCGTCCGGCAGCTACCAGAGGATATTCTCAAGCTAGCCGGCTACTGTAAGTTATACCCAATTGTCCTTGCTGGAGGACAAGCTCTAGGCTGAGCTAACGGAAGGCCTAAACAGACAAGGCTGTCGGGGGCGTTGGATACTTAGAAGACCACCAGAGCCCGCATGAATTCCTGCACAGTGATGATTTTGGGGCAGGGAAGTTTGGTGCGGCAAATCTGGTTGTTTTAAGTAGCGTATAGTATGGTATTCAATCGGCTTTACCGTCTTTAACGTACATATTACTGAGCTCAAATTGATTTTAATATCAAAATCTCGCTCTAGAGAACCCTTCTCCATGTGCTCGCCCTGGGCATGCTAGTCGGGCTCAGTCGTCATTGGCGTAAGTTAGGGTTAGGCAAAATAGATACGGGGACTCGGTGCGGTGTCGGATGGTAACCACTGGCCGGGAAATCCCCGGATTCTAGGCTGACAAGGATATTTGGAGTCAGACGGAAGGAAGGTCCATCCGCCCACGAGCGCACCATCTAACTCGTGAATGGCACTTCCACTGGCGTCCCTATGCACGATCAACTCCTAGTCTCATTGAAACTGGCCAGGGCTAGACACATGGGTGATGTGAGAGGCCGAATCGAGTCCTGCAACCTGACCGAGTTGGAGAACCCAGGATACTTGGTTTTTGACAACGACAGGGATGCTGTTTAGATGATAGATAGAGAAAGTTGGGAAGGTCCAACCGTTACAGTGCATCCTCCAATTCGTGGGATATCGTTAGCTCCAACTTATTACCCTAAGTTAGGCCCGGACGTACGATGGTAAATGGCTGGCCGACGCTATCAACTTATCAGATCTACTCTATGAATCAGAGAGCCGTCTATTGGTGATAGATGGCAGTAGGCTTACGAGGCGTAGAAAATATCCTTTTCTTAACTGATATGGAAATGTCATGTGACGTTCATTTTGTACACCAGGTGTACACCAGGTGTACACGATGAGCCCCCTTTGGCTGGCTTACGCCACGTGATATAAGCGGCCAATCTATGACCCCTGATCTGACTCCTCTATGTATTGATCAAGAGAGATTGAAGAAGAGGATATCTATCATCATCGAGATAGAGAATCAATCGTCATATGGCGCCCAATCCTTAGTAGGCTACGTTTGTGTAGTTGATACAAGCTTCCTTCTGCCCTTTCCCCATTGAGCATCCACAACATTAACTATACGTCGTATAGCGCATATCATCAACCGCCATTTCTCTGGATACTGTTCACATGCGCGACCTAAGGCTGTATACAGAGTTTCCCTTGCTAATTTAGGCGATTATATACTTCTTGAATAATCCAATTAAATGCATTGAGTCCACATTCTGGAGCCATAAATCAGATCATATATGCTATGGTTGTGCATATTACAAGGTAATATATAGCTCGGACAGCGTACTTGGACTGGATTGTGGAGGGACATAGTAACTTCTTCTTTGAATTTATATTCAGACTAGGCCCGTAAACAAAGAATACATGAGGTATGGCTTACACTACAAGGAGCTTACACTACAAGGAGCACTCTGCGGCAGCTATGGTTATCTCTATAGTTCTGGCACCTGCCTGTTATAGGCTAGATACCTTTAGGTTTAGCGTGCCCCACACTTCCCAAACCTAAATTGACTGTAAGTGTACTGCGGCTTCACCGCCTTGGAGCTTCCATCTTTCTGTTATGCTCTCTGTGCCAGCAGCGAGCAGGACGCTTGAATCCGAAACTTACCCATACGTTTGTAACCACACGCAAAGCATCTGGGACCTCTTTATCTCAGTACGCAATCTTTCAAAATGCCACCTAAAGCACCCAAAGGCGAATACATCGAAACGGTGCGTTCCTCTTCCTCTCCCTCTGCTTCCCCTCACAACCCATCCGCAGAGCTGCGTCTAGCGCAAGCATTCGTCTGGCTTTCTGAGACCACTTTTCCTATGCTAGCGCCTGGATATAACTCTACATTCTCGCAAGAGAATGATTCCCCTTTTTCCAATCAAACAAATTAGGCACACAATCATAAAGACAATGGCTAACACCCTCAAGGAAACCGGCAACAAAGTGTCTCGCCGGTCCCAGATCCATGGAACACACCACATCTCGCTCGGCGGGAAATCGATCATTATGGCCGACGCCGTCGTTCGCGGTGACCTTTTCCGCTCCTCATCCTCACAGTCGCAATCGCAGTCGCAGTCGCAGTCGCAATCTGTTAGCGGTACCGGTAGCGGTACCGGCAACAACAACATCGCCATCAGCATCGGCCGATACACGTTCATCTCACGGAGCGCAATCCTCCGCCCGCCCTCTCGTCTCTCGCGTGGCGTCCACACGTACACAACGCTGCATATCGGATCTCATGTTTTTGTAGGGGAGCGGAGTATCGTTGAGGCCGCGAAGGTGGAAGATAATGTGACGATTGGGAAGGATTGCGTGATTGGGTCGATGGCGATTCTGAAGGAAAGGTGTCAGGTACTAGACGGGTGCGTTGTGCCGGGGGGCATGGTGGTGCCGAGTCATTGTGTGGTTGGGGGACAGCCGGCACGGATTGTGGGGGATACGCCAATTGCGTATGGGGTTGAGGGGCTGGAGGGTGGATTGAGTCGGGAGAGGTATCGAAGTATCCGATAGGTACTACTTGTAGTCGGCTTCGGTTGGGTGGAGTTTGGGTTACTGGTTTTAGTTATTATACCCCCTTTGTTCACGGATAGCTGGTCTATCGCTCAAAGATAGTTGAGATGTATCTCAGGCGCTAATATTTACAAAAAGCTTCTCTGGGAGAATAAATGCTAGCCCATCTTGTGCACTTCAAGCTCCCGCTTCAGCCGGTCCTCACCCTCCTGGTACGGGATACCTGCATCTTCGCGCGCCATATCATTGAGCCAGCGCTCGTTCGGCTTGATTACTTCCCCCTTTGAGAGCTTCGAAGCAAGATACAACCAGTTCAGCGAGTTACCTACCGTGCTCACCTCGTCACACACATGGGCCAGCGCGAACTCATGCATCTTCTTCCATAGCGCGTCGTCGGTACACAGGTCGAAAAGATGCTTGGCGACAGCATCCGTATCGCCGACATCTACCAAGAAGCCGTTACCCTTGTCGACTATCTGCAGCGGGATACCGCCGGCCCTGGTGGCAATAACCGGCCGACCCTTATGAATAGCTTCAGAAACCTTGACTTCAAACCCCTCGCGGGTGGAGAGCTGGAGAGCAACTTTGGCTTTGGACATGAGCGCGTTGAGGACTTGGTCAGATGGGCCAAGGCGGACGACACAGATCTGGTCGGCTAGGTCGGGAATAGAGTCCTCAATATATCTGACGGCCAGGTCGTAAATGATTGAGCCATCCGGGTCATCGACGGAGCCGTGGCCACAGATCAGGAGCTTGGGGATGGGCTTATCTGGGCAATAGTCCTGCATACGCTGGTGGAATTTCTCGTATGACTCGATAACGTGTGGGATGCCTTTGGATGGGTCGAAGCGTGCAATCTGAACAATGTACTCGTCTTCTATCGTTAGTGTAAATTTCCTCAAGGTTACCTGTGAACTCACCTGCAGGATGGTCGATGACAGGCATTCCTGAGTTTCGCACCCACGAGTTGAAGATTCGTCCGTAATAGGCGATATCTTCGTTTCTCATATTCTTGTTCAGTCCGTCCAGCCAGTCCGTCGACGCGGGCATGTAGCCCACCTTTTCACGGGGAACAATCTTTGGTACGAAAGATTTAACAGGATGGCTGACGAATATGTCGGCCTTCTGGATATCCCTCCACATGGCGCCCCAGCACTCTGCTTGTGGACTTCCATCCTGGTCGACCAGGTCACTTCGGATCTGTATATGGCTACGGAACACAACCGGCCTCTCTGGGGCTTTCTGTTTGGCTAAAGGAATCAACGCAGGCATTTGCGGGTCGTCGATGACAATAACGTCTGCGCCACCTTCCGAAGGATGCTCGAGCGGACCTCCAGGCCGCAACCAGTATCTGTCCGCATTCTCTTGCATCCAGTTGGTAACCTGCTCCCAGTTTTCGTCGGTAAGACGCTCCTCGGGCGCAGAGACACCTTGTAGGATGTTGTGATTCGTCTTGGTGATACGGAAGACACCTGGTCGTGGTTTCGGCACATACCTAGACCGGTCAGAGCAGAAGTGCAGCGGCATCTCAGGAAACTTACCATTTCATGTCAGTCCCTATGGAATGGGCAAACCTCACCATAGCGTGTCTCATAAGGGCAACCCCTCCGCCTTGCGGAGTGGCGCTGAAGAAAGCCAACTTAACCTTTCGGTTCCTGAGGTCGTCGGCATAGTGTTCGATGGCTTTCCACGTATTGGAAGTCACAGAATTTTTGTAGTTATTTTTGTTGGTCAACTGCACATGAAAAGCCGTGTCAACCTGCACGAGACCGGAAAGGCCGACTTGTAGCAAGGGAATTCCCTCTGGACCAAACAATCTATACTTGGTCAGTACTTAACGATCACATTTGGTAAGTCGGACAAACCGAACGCATTTCCTAGCCATGGACTCTGCTTGTTCGTCCAGCGTCCTGAGTTCCCAGTCTGCGGACTGCTGAAAGCCATAATGTAGATCTTCACCGCTAATATCGGTCCTGCTGTTGTCTGACAGGACCAAGGGGATGATATCGAGCTCTAACCATAGGCGGGAGCAGATCGTGGGACATGCGTGCGCCAGTTGTTTTGGAATAGCCAATCCTATCATCTTTTCTAGATGTGTATCGCACCACTTATATAAGTGGCCCATCATGTGGTCCCCGATCTTTGAATCCAAGTCATCGCTCTCGCTGAAGGGCAGTTCCTCTTGCGCAAAATCCACCAGGTAAGTTGCATCACGGATGGCGACAGCGAATATCACTTTATCCTTCTCGAACACCGTTGATAAACCGCCATACAAATTCTACACGAGTCAGGACTTTCATCAACATGGGAAAATAGGCATATGCGTACTCCCGTCGTTGCTGCGCCCCAAGAATAGGGAGAAAGCTCCGTCGATAAGCGGCGCTTCTGTTGAAGCGAGGCTCGACGTGATGGTGAAGCACCGCCGCCAGGCATGTCGAACAGGTTGTCTATGTTCTATCAGATTCTGGAAGATGAATGAGGTTGGAAAAAGTGTGTGCAAAGATATAGCAAGGTACACACCTCGGAGCCGCGGAAGCATGGTGTGACCTCATCAGATGCCATAACATGACGTAGGACTGAGTAAGCAGCAGTCGCATTGGCTACTTGGTTGCATACGAACGGATACAAGCCCAGGGTACGCAGTAGAACTGCGCATTAGGAGTGACATTCACATCTGAAGTACACCATGGAATGAAGATCGAGATAACACTGTTGCAAAATAAGCCCAGCACAGGTCTAAGCACGGGTCCAATCTGCACAAGTCGGAAAAGCACAGAAGGCTTTCGATGCATCCAAAGCATTATGAATTCCAGTGGTTGCTGTCGTGGCATAATAGAAGCACGTCCACACGATCAATCTAAGCAGCTATAAAAACGTCTTGTAGTCAATAAGAACACTGAAGCATGTGTGGCATGCGGAGATGAAACAGACCAACTCTTGGCGGCTCGTGGGCGCGCTGAGTCAGCATCGCCAGCCCCTTTTACGGAGTTGGTCTCGAGACACTCGCCAGGACAAGGAGTGTGGATCTAGCTCAACCCCGAATTTATTCAATGTCTTTCAGCTTCAATCAACATCTTTGTCGCGAAATCTACTAATATTTCTTCTGCATCGTCTGGCTTTGCGATTGCGCTATCCACACTTTATTCTGTGTTGCTCTCTCTAGAAGCAAAGTAGTGAGTTTATTCCCACTGCTGCCCATAGCCCAAGGCCCCGTCGTCCCCTGCACCCTGCGCATGAAATGACAAGGACCACGTTCGCTGATTCGAACTCGACTAAACAGGCCCCTTGCTTCGAATTGATTTCCCGGGCCCTCTTCTCCCTTACCTACACTACGCTCATTGCTTTCCTCGTTGCTGTCGATACAAACATCGAGTCGCAATTTACACCCTCAACCCCTAATCACTGGTCTACGATCTCCCCCGCAGTCGCGCAATATCCGTTAAGATGGGTGGCTCAGTGTCGAAGATTATGGGCAAAATTTTTGGAACAAAGGAGATGCGGATTCTCATGCTGGGTTTGGATGCTGCTGGAAAGACGAGTACGTTGCCGATTCATGTTCCCTTGGACTCTGGCGAGCGTTTACTGACTTGCATAGCAATTTTGTACAAACTCAAACTCACCAACCAGGATGTCACCACAATTCCCACAGTCGGCTTCAACGTCGAGAGCGTCACCTATAAGAATGTGAAATTTAACGTGTGGGATGTGGGTGGTCAGGACAAGATCCGTCCTCTCTGGAGACACTACTACTCTGGTATAGCTGGCCATATTGCACTTGGTTATATCCGCTAACAATGCAACTACAGGCACCCAGGGTTTGATCTTCGTGGTGGATTCCAGCGACACGGCTAGAATGGACGAAGCCCGCTCAGAACTTCACAAGATCATCAACGACCGCGAAATGAAAGACGCACTCCTACTGGTGTTCGCAAACAAGCAAGATGTTCCCGGACGTACGTCACCCTCCAGATACAGACCAGCAGTTCGACGCTAACACATAATAGACTTGAGTCCGGACGAGGTCATTAGCGCGCTCAAATTACACAGCCTCAAGGATAAGACCTGGTACGTTGCGCCTAGCGTTGCTACCGAGGGAACTGGTATCTTCGAGGGATTGGTAAGCCTCCTTATCCTCGATCAGCTTCACTTGCCGACTAACCCCCTCTAGGCATGGCTTTCAAACAACGTCAAGGTCCAACAACCCCAAAAATAAGCCGCCGCCCCCCGATCTTTCGCCCATCACGAAGGTGTATTGTCACCGTCACGGCCCTCATGTACAACAATGCCCTTTCCTTTCCTACCTTGTCGCATCGATCTATACCATTATTGTCCATTTGTTGAATGTCCGTTTTGATGACAGAAGACGCAGCCTTGGAACCTTTTATCTATTTTGCTTGCATTCGCCCTCGCTCATGTTTGTGTCTTCTCATTCTTATGATATCCCACAGTTCTTGGGTTTCGTTAATACCCCTTCTAATTCCTTCGCTTTCATCTTTGCTTGGCTCGTTTTCGTGTCTTGTAGGTAGAAAGAGAGAGCATTAATAGATGGTTGACCGTACACATTTCCGTCTGACGCGATCCGTCCCTTCATAGCTTTGCTACTGCGTAAAGGCTGTCTAGATTGGTACTTAACCGGTGCGATTCTGTCATGTAATGCCGTGGAGCAGAAGCATGAAATAGCTTCAGTAATAACTCTCAAGTTTTGTCCAGTTATGGGCCTTGTGGAATGTTTTGAAATGCAATAAAGACAACATGCCGACGGAGCTGGGCAGAATTTATGATCCTCTACGCCTTATATCTGAGCGTCGGGAAACCCCCAAGCAGGGAAATGAGGTCGGCGTTCGCTCAATGCTGGCTTGTCATATGGATATAATTTTTAAATAGAAGGGGTAAAAAAAAATTCCTAGTGTTAGATGACATTATAAAATCCCTCGACGCATCCCAGACAGGCATACTTTATATTTGTATCATTGATGGAACATCTTTAATTCAAGAATGTGAGAATGCCTTAAGCTACCCGCATGGGGTTCGCAAAGCCCCACATTCTGCATCTTTTCTCTGAACTCTTTAACTTCTGCTTCAACTTCAGCCTAGTATCAGCATAGTCCTCGACTGCTCTCGGTAACGCACAGTCAATGATGTTGCGTAGTTCCTAACATCACTGCCACGCTCAAGCCAGCCAAGGCTGTCAGGCGTCCTATTCGAATGGCAACCCCTCCGACTATAACGGATGAATGTGGAGAGAGGCGATGGTGGGGCATCGCTGAATTTGGTACGATTCTCAACGCAGGTTCGTAGGCGTCGGAGCTGAACCGCACTCTCTGCTGGAGACTCGAAGAAGGACTCGCTTGCGGTTTCGGCAGTTGCTCCATCATGGCTCGACTAATTCTTGCCCCTCACTCTTTCTCCCTGGTCTCTTTTCGAAATACCCTCCTCTCCCTGCTGACTAGCACATTCACCTGGTGAGTCCCCCTGTACCTCGCACTCAGTCAAAGCAGTCTCTGACAGAATCATTGTATCACAGAACTTCACCATGTCTCTCCACCGCTGCCCCCCTTTCCGCGTCGAGCACCTTGGCTCCCTCCTGCGTACCAAGGAGCTTCTTGACGTCAAGACCGCCTATGAGAACGGTAAAGCCACCAAGGAACAGCTCGAGGCTGTCGAGAAGAAGGATATCAAGGATGTTGTCGAGCTCCAGAAGAAGTTGCGGTACTCTGCGCTATCTGACGGAGAGTACTGCCGACACAGTAAGTTGAGGGGAAAAACCGACGAAGCCCGCTTTGCCCGTTTTATAAGTGCCGTGGCTAATGGGAACCTTGTGGACTACAGTGTTCTGGGGCTCTTTCTTCCCCGGCCTTGAGGGCTTCGAGGAAGTCTCCGACCCCAGCCCCGAGGTCTTCCGCCCGTATGCCCCCGACGTCGCCGCTTTCCTTGAGGCAGGCCACAAGCCCGGTGAGAGCGTCTTCTGTACCGGCAAGATCAAGCACGTTGGCAGCACATACGTCGACCAGTTCAAGTATCTCGCTTCACTCGTTGGCCCCGAGGAGGTCAAGAACCTGAAGCTCACCCTCGCTGCCCCCAACTGGTACCACCTCCGTTACCGTGAAGGTTACGCCTACCCTAAGGAAGTGTACGCCAATGTCGACGAGTACTTTGCCGATATCGCCAAGGCGTACCAGGACGAGCTGAAGATCCTGTACGATGCTGGCTGCCGTAACGTGCAGTTTGACGACCCCAACCTCGTCTGTACGTCTCTTGCCAGTAGAACACCCTACAAATGCTAACAAGCAGTAGATTTCTGCTCCGAGAAGATGCTCCAGGGCTGGAAGGAAGACCCCCTGAACACTCTCAGCGCCGACGAGACTTTTGAGAAGTACATCAAGCTCTACAACGACTGTCTCGCCACCCGCCCCAAGGATTTCCATGTCGGTGTCCACCTCTGCCGCGGCAACTTCGTCGGCTCACGCCACTTCTCGGAGGGCGGCTACGACCGCATCGCGACCAAGCTCTTCAAGGAACTCAACGTCGACACGTACTACCTTGAGTACGACACCCCCCGCGCCGGTGGGTTCGAGCCCCTCAAGGAGGTTCCCCGCCACAAGTCCGTCATTCTGGGTGTTGTCACCTCCAAGTTCCCCCAGCTCGAGGACAAGGAGGAGATGAAGAAGCGCGTCTACGACGCTGCCAAGTTCATTGCCGAGGGTAACGGCATCACTCTCGAGCAGGCGCTTGATCAGGTTGGTGTCAGTCCGCAGTGTGGTTTCGCCTCTCACCGCGAGGGTAACGCCATTGATCGCGAGGGCATGATCAAGAAGCTGGAGCTTGTCCGGGCTATTGCCGACGACATCTGGCCTGGCCAGCTGTAATTTTCTTTCTTCTCTGTTTTTAATCATGACTACATCTTACGGGAGCATTTAACATGGCATGTTTATGGGTATATGAACAAATTAGCTGTATATAGTCTAGTTACGGGGCCTTGCGAGTTCAACCAAGCGGGGATCATGAATGATAAAAGTGACGCATATTTATCGAGTTTCTAGTGATTGTTTCCGGTTCAATTGCCTATCCATTGCAAGAGCCCGAACCTCTGAGCTGGTGAGACTCGGATAACTGAGAAGCTGGCATAACATTCAAACCAGCGGCAGCAGCCCACGTGCTAAGTATAGGGCTGAGAAATGGGGATTGGCTTGGCATTGTTAGGACGGGTTGCTTGAGTATAGGGGAACTGGCATATTTGCTCCCGGTCACCTCAGGAGTTGTAGAATGCTAGCAGTAACCGAAATGTTCATTTGGATCCATGATTTCGACAAAACCCATGGTTCATCAAGGGCATAACTGAGGGGCTCAAGCGTCTCACATGGTGCGGCGCTTCTATGTAGCCCCCGGCTACGTCTATTGTTAATGACTTCAGTCTTCATCCACAAGTGGATCTTTATGAGGACCTGCCCTGGCTGTGCAGTTGGTGTAGGGACATCTGCTAGGGAGAGGACAGAAGGGTCTCCGAATTCCGTGACGAGGATTGCTTCCATTTTAGGCCTTTACTCTCTGCTTATCCTCTAATCAAGACACCAGAGAGCCGGGGAATGTTAATGGTCTCGTGGGGAAGTGAGTCTTTATCCTCAGAGAGCAGTGCAGCTCTGCTTATTGGAATGGTGGGTTGAGCTTGGGTGGCAGGCTGACTGACGGCGACGTTATGGTGGCTACTTTTGGATTAGCTACATGGATGGCCGGGGTAACATGCATGATACCCGGATTTTCTGGACTCCATTTTTGGTTAGTGCTAGGGTTGACCTATCAAAGAACTTCCGCTATCGTCTGACAAGCATGCGGCCAGGTTCGCACAGAACCCGTGGTATGGAAAGCCAACTGGAGGTAAGTTTAGATGAGTGCGCTTGACCGCAGATTTCTAGAAGACACCAAGGCGTTCATCAAACAATATTGCTCACCATTCACGGCGAAGCCCTGGTTTGTTGACTATTATGTTGTTTCTTCGGTCTTACCGAAGTAATATACAAGACTTCGCACTCAAGAAGCAGCCCTAGATATAAAGTCTGGATCCATGGTTCATTCCTGATAACCTACCGTGTCCCAGTGCGACCTCTTAGCTATCTATCTAAACGCCCAACGACCTAGATACGATTCCCATATAACAGCCGATATGGCATTCAGAGCACACTTCCATTGCCAGTCTGACTTCCTGAACGAGACTGACGCTAGAGCCTTATTGCTGGTGGGCGCGCATGGATGTAGATACCGTACCAGTTGCATTACTGCGCTTAACTGGGCTACTGCAATATCTACCGAACAGTTCTCTCTAGAGGTCTACGTAGACTCGTCGACTCTGCTCTCGCTGCACATCGCTAATACATCCCCAAGCCTTCAGCACTCCTCTCGCCCGTAACGACTCTTAACCAGCCCTCTCAACTCCTAACCTTCCTTTTCCTTCTTTTTCATCGTCTACTTCTTCAATCCTCCTTACTTTCTTCCCGTTCCGTAACCATAACAAGGTCTACTCTTGAAACTACAGACTTTTCAGCTGCAAATCACATTGTTCCAGCAGAGCTGGCTTCTATTCCTGGCGGCATACACATGATTTTCGCATATGCTCTGGCCAAGGCCGCGGCGAGATAATAATGTCTTGTGGTTCGGCGTAATCCTGACTTATCGGTGTACCTAGGTCGAATCCATACTTGGCTGTGCTTCTGGTTAGAATTGTTTATAGAAGTTTCATCAGTGCACTTAAGTCGGTGGGGAAAGGTCAATAGTTGCTGGCTGCCGGTGAAAAAGAACACATTCCGTGGCACGAGTAGGTATTTAGGCTAGCGTTAATCATTTATGTTGAAGTTGCACTAAGTGAGGAGGGAAATACTTTACCATGTGCTCTAGGGTAGTTCTGTCTATACAAAATTAGTAATATCAATATTTTTCTTTTCCCACTACAAGCGACATAGACATTGTACGTACTGTGGTCTGCAGAGTCCAGTTGTTCCACACTGAAGGCATGCTTACATCTACGCATCCTCATGATTATGCCGCAACAATCCTGACCAGGTTTAGCCGAAAGAATACTGCCAGCGACGCATATCATCGGCAGTTGTGGGAGAACCGGGGTGGCTCGAGCAGCAGAATAACTTGGCCCCTTAGCTAATAGAGCTGGTAGAGCTGAAAGGATCATTCGTTAGAGGTGGCCGCGCGTGTGAGACATCTCTAAAGAACTGCTCCCTTAGATTCCCTTTATCTGATTGGAGCGGTGCGACCTGTTGACAAGCTGAGGTCTAGCAAATCTAGGCAGCTGTCTGTCTCCACTTGGATCCGACCACCAAGTTCTTCAGTAAAGGATAGTTAGGCCGTTCATGCTATGGGAAAGAGTTGGTGGCTTCAACTGCTCGAGTCGGTTAAACAGTAGCATGGCGCTGCAGTATATGCACGCCAGTAAAACAGGGACCTATCTAGCATGTTGGTTGAACCCTGTCGACGTAAACAGAAAAAGACAGACAAGAGCCAGAACCAATACAAAAGTGAAATCCTCTGGTGAAGCCGCGATGTAGCACAGCCCCAGCCAAGCTTCATACTCGAGGTATCGAACCATGCCCGAAGCGGCCATTAGCGGGTTTTACCGCTGAACCCTCAAAGAACCACCCTTCAAAGACGAATTTAGGCTATGTAAGCAGCGAGGCTTGCAGTAGTAAGCTTCTTCACCGCAGGATCCAGCCATTCAAGCCTCTACAAAACAAGCCAGGCAAAAACAGGCGCAAGATGGCCGCGTCATCCTGTTCTATTCCTTCAGAGCGGGACCCTGTACGATGAAGGGTCCTAGGCAGAAGCATTAGGGTTGAAACAGAGCGAATTATTCTGAGTAGTAAGTGGTAAAGACTTACTCGGGTGGAATCGAGTTGGTGCCCGTGGGCCACAGGAACAATGCTAAAGTGACCCTGGTAGACAGCCGTGACGGCGAGTGTCCTAGAATAACCACCCATACAAAGAGCCTAGAGTCGTAGTAGTGTAGTATGGTGGGATGTGCTAGGACTGGACAGCTTCTGTTTCTTCTTTTCTCGTCTCTTTCTTGTTATATGAGGTTGTAGACGCTTATGGTATCACTTAAGTGTCGGTGCTGCCGCCGCTGTCGTCTTTCTGACATCCGCTCTTGCTTCACATCTATCTGCCGCAAAAATCATCATGCTGCTATGCCTTTTATCTGTATCTGCTCTTCTCTTAAGAGGGCTTGCAGTCTCAGCCGAGAATATAGACTTCCAGCCTCATCCTGTACCACCCTTTCCAGCCAACGGGTCATATACTGCCAACCTGGAGTCTTCAAAGTGTGCCTTTTCCCCCGGCGATTGTATCAACGGGTCGGGGTATTCCTCTACCCTGGTGAGCCTGCTACCTACCTGCCTGTCTGCCTTCTTCGATATGCTGCCATGTGCCATCATCGATTGAAACTGCTGAAAACTCACTAACAACCAGGTCACAGACCATCAGATTCACCCTAAGCAATGGCTCCCTGCTCGCCAACAACGTTAGCATCTTCCCTCCTTCTCTACCCACGCAATTTCAAGCCGAGAGACACTGGGCCCTAGAGTCGAGACCTGGATCTGGCAGCGAAATCGTGACGGTGGCATATAAGACAGACGCACAGTCTATCCCGCCGTCGCAGCGGCTCAATACCATTCCTGACCGCGGCCGAAGCAAATTCTACCGCCTCAAGCTTAGCCTTTTCGATTTGCAAGGTCGACCTGCCACTACAAGACCTGTATCTGTGGGTCTCGTTCGTACTCAAGCTCGCCCTGGAAATGAAAGCGGGATCGAGGTCGAGACTGGTTCCGGGAGTGGAACGCTCCAGGTGGTCCAGATCGAAGAGACCGTCCATCGCGTATACCACCATCACCTCCATACAACTCAGAATCGCAACCCAGATGGTACATGGAGCTGGTGGCGAATGAAAAGTTGGAAGTCGTACTTTATTTCACACAATCGCGAGGTTTCCATGGCGGAGGCAGCAGCGGAGGCAGAGACAGCACCGCCTCCACTGCCTCATCCTGATACTACATCTGGAATGACAGGTAAATCAAAGGGACTGACCACCTGGATCGGCAACCGGCATTCCTGGCATCTTTCGAAGCTGGTCCTCATTCCCGGGTTCTTGGAGCTAGCCATTGCGGTTCTCTGTTCTGTGGTTGGGTATCTCTTGGGAATTGCTATTGTTGCGGTGTACGAGTACTTCTTCGAGAGTGACGCGGCTTGTTCTAAGAGGCCCGATCTTGAAAGACCTCTGGGGAACGATGTTCTCTTCGACTCTGATACCGAGAAGCGCAGGCTTATGACCATGTCCAGTGACTCAAGCGAGTCTGAGGCATATATATAGATGCCAAGTTCAGACGAGCTAGTAGTATACGTTTCAATACGTATACGTATACCGTTGTCGGTCCCATAGATATTGTTCGATGTTGTTCAATTATGTTGCGTAACACTCGCCTAGCTTCTAGGTATAGCCCTAACGAGCCCCTCACACTTGACAGCACTGCTGTCACTTGGCGTAGCTATCCATGTACCTACCTACTATAAGTAGTAAGCATTTCCTCTCCTCGAAATTGAGTAAGAGTCCATACGTAAAATAAGCCGAGTACGGAGTATTGATTGCGGTTATGGCTCGTTTCTGGTATAGATCGTCCATTACCGCTAAGCCGGATAGGGCTAGCTCAATCCCTATTAATGGAGATAACGCTGTTGACGTCAAGTCTCCGTCACTCTGCCGTAAAGTATAATCCTAGTAGCAATAATAAATAATGCCGTTCACGGAATAACGCGTCAACAGACTTATCCTGACATCAAGCATTTCATAAGTTAGATGTTGTGAGAACCAGGGCGGATGGGCTGGTTCATGAAGACAAGGCTCGAGTCGGACGTTCCTGGGAAGCCGGGAAGCCAGGAAACCGATCAGCGACGCAGTGGCTGATTGATCGATCTTGGACGGTAGATCACGGAAGACATGGATTAAACTCTTTGAGGCTTTGCGGATTGAGAACAGTGTCGGACCCGAATAGAACCTTATTGGGTAATGAATGTGTGGAAAGGATGGGCGTTTTTCAGGGCCATTCCGGTTAGGGTTTCTTGTAGTGGGCACTGGGCGATAAAGTTGGTGTAGAGCTTCATGCCCGCAAGCTTGTCGGAGACAAGTGTCTATCATCATCCTTAGATATGAATGGCAATGAATGTCGCGTTAGTTGAACTCATTGGCTACAGGGCCTTGGAGGTGAGGTCGGCACTGCCCGCCCAGGCCAGCATGCGTTGAGTATGACGCAAGAGGATACAGGTTGCATTGTCCTTATATAACATAGGTTAAAAGCACCTGCTTTCCCAGACTGATAAGCGTTCTGTAACTGTGGTGTGAGGACCTGTTCTCTGAGCTGAGTGGAAGAGGCCTCATGTATCGATTTAGACGTCGTTAATATTGATATTGATCGTTAAGATGCTATCGCGACGTTTTGGAGTTTCCCTGCTGCAGTCGTCCGTGCCGAAGTCGCGGTCCAGCTGCAGGGCACAATACAACAGAGTTGGTTTTATCAAGCCGCCGACGCCGGTCGTCTGCGCCGCCAGGACGATGGCTGGCCCAGCGAACTTGAAAGAGAAACTGCCCGAGAAGGACGGGAATCAGCGATTCCGGGAGTTCATGCTGGAGGGGAAGGTTTTCGCAGTGACTGGAGGGGCACGAGGACTGGGCTTGACGATGGCGGAGGCTCTGGTTGAAGCTGGAGGAGAGGGTCCGTCCCCAACCATATAGAATCCTTTGAGAATGCTGAGAATGCTGACCAGTGCAGTGTACTGCCTCGACAGACTACCCGAACCAGACGACGAATTTTACGCCGCGCAAAAGCGCGCGAATCCTGACTTCGGGGGCGCCCTCCACTATCGCCGCATGGACGTCACCGACGACGCCAACACCGAAGCCATCTTGGATGATATCGCGAGCAAGAAGGACCGCCTCGACGGGCTGATCGCAGCCGCGGGCGTCAACTACGTCAAAGACGCATTCGACCTGACGCCTGAGATGGTCGACAAGCTCATCCACATCAACTATATCGGCGTCTTCAGGAGCGCAGTAGCAGCCGCGCGCGCAATGACGGCTCGAAAATGCCCCGGCTCGATCCTCCTCGTGGCTAGCATGAGCGGTTTGATTGCAAACAAGGGAATGGCGTCGGCGATTTACAACTCCTCCAAGGCAGCAGTCGTCCAGTTGAGCCGCAGCCTTGCAATGGAATGGTCAGAAGTTCACAAGGACGGAACGGGCGGGATCCGCGTGAACGCTCTGTGTCCGGGACATATTGAAACGTCGATGGCGCAGATGGTGATGGAGAAGGATCCGGAAACGAGGGTCATCTGGGAGAGAGAGAATATGATGAAGAGGTTGGCGAGGCCAGAGGAGTTTAGGGGGATCACGCTGCTACTGATGAGTGATGCGAGCAGCTTCATGACTGGCAGTACGGTCGTTGTGGATGGAGGGCATACAGCTTGGTAGTCATGGCCGATTCATAGACTGCAGTACCTTTGCGCCAATACAATCTACTCTACCACTTATAATCTAAAGCCTATAATATGACAATCTTAGATGCTGCTGCTGTCACGTGTGAAGAACGACCGTCAGTTTTGTAAGGCTGAGACATCTTCTCCGCTGACACTCTCAACCCTCAAATAAAATTAATCACTCTTGACATCCTTTCGGTCACTACGGGCTACTAGATACGACGTAATCTGGCCGGTCATAAGAACAATATCAGTTGAACTTCGAAACCCACTTGCGAAAGTGGTAAGTAGCTATCGTGGTCTCTTCAGAAGATCAAGGGTTGTTGGATTGCTGGGTTGCTGGGTTGCTGAGTTGCTGGATTGCGAGCTTTGCAGCGTACTCCTGCTAATATAATCTTTAGTAATGGCTTATAGCGATCGTACGCGTCCTCTCTATCCTAGACCTGTTGAGAGCTGTATCCCGCACGGTACTTGAAGTTATATGTTCATACTACCACCTTCGATGACGCTATCGCCAGCAACAAAACGCCGCATGAGCTTTACAGAGTGCGGTGGTTGGAAGCCGAGCAGCCTATGAGCTCCACTGTTCAACCCCCCAATCGTTATCTTCCTTCTAAATGGTGCAATTTGAGGTGCGGTTCCGGCGGCCAGCTGGATGGTATCAGCCATCGGACATCGGAGGGCAACGCCGATCGGCAATTTGAGTATTGTTGCAACACTTGGTTGATTCAGGAGCAGAGACTAAGTACAAGCTTTTAGCTTATGGTCCTTCCTGTGGATTTCCAGGACACCTATCGGTGATGTCGCCGATGTCCGAGAATACACAACTGCACTCCAACCTATCCACACCCCGGATTTTCCCTACTTGACCGTTTCTGGGGATGCGGGGCTCCTCGCCTCACACTTAATGCAGTTAGTACTTGTTATTCTCTATGGAATGGTGATTTTTATTCCGCGTGACTCGAATGACCTCGGAAACGTCGAGCCAAGAGGCAATGGCCGTCTTTCACGGCTCTTGGGAGCTGGGCAATATAAATAGACCTAAATGATCCTAAGCGTCGCCATTGACCATTCTACTGCTACCAGTTCCGCTGGGCGTACACTGAGCGAATGACAGAATGTGGACTTTTATCGCCGGTCTTCTTACTCTGTCGCTCGGGATATCCGCGACTTCATTCCCGCGAGGCAATGCCGTCCCACCCACAGCCCGCGTCAAGAACGGAACATACGAGGGTGTTTACTCGCCGGAATATGACCAGGACTTCTTCCTTGGAGTTCCGTTTGCTCAGCCTCCCGTGGATGACCTTAGGTTTAGGCTACCACAATCCTTGAATGCGACTTGGGAGGGCACGAGAGATGCAAAAGACTATTCCCTCCTCTGCGTTGGATACGGCGTAAGTCCTCGAGAATAACGTGCTTTTCATGCTAACCTTTCCAGCTTGATCAAACCTTCTACAACCAGTCCGAAGACTGCCTATATCTCAACATAGTGCGGCCCGCTGGCTACGACCAGGAGAAACTCCCCGTCGGCTTCTGGATCCACGGCGGAGGGTTCAGCAACGGCGGCGGCGGCGATCAGCGCTATAACCTTTCATTTATCGTCGGGCAGTCCGTCAAAATCGGCAAGCCAATAATTGGCGTATCAATCAACTACCGTCTCAGCCTCTGGGGATTTCTCCACTCAAATGAAGTTGTAGGGGAAGGAATCACGAACCTAGGGCTAAGGGACCAGCGTCTTGCTCTGCACTGGGTGCAGGAGAACATTGCTGCCTTCGGCGGAGACCCCGGGAAGGTGACCATCTTCGGCGAGTCCGCTGGCGCCGCCTCAGTCGGCTTCCATGTAAGTCACCGTTGGGATAATGCCGTGCTCGGCTAACGCGCAAAGCTCACTGCCTATGGAGGCCGCGACGACAAGCTCTTCCGCGCCGCAATACTACAGTCTGGTAATCCCATATTCTACGGAGCCGAGAATGGAACGCAGCGCTCGCAAGCCTCCTTCGAAGCGATCGTATCCCAAGTCGGATGCGCCGAGGCCTGGGACAAGATCCAATGTCTCCGTGAGGTCCCGTTCCTGACGCTTAACGCTACATACGACTCGATTAACGGATCCTTCGCACCTACAATTGACGGCGACTTTATTCGCACCTACGGCAGCAAGCAGCTCCGCGATGGCCAATTCGTCAGAGTACCCATCATCACGGGCGCCAACAGCGACGAGGGCGCCTCTATGAGCCCCACAGGAATCAAAACAACCGAAGATTTCAAAGCGACCCTTTCCAGCTTCCTCCCTCGCTCATTTCAAGACGCCATCCTAAAAGCCTACCCGGATGACTTGTCGGTCAACGTCGTCGCCAGCCTAGGAGACCAGCGCCCAGCGGCTCCCTACGGGGCACAGTTCCGGCGCAGCGCCTCCTTCTGGGGCGACTACTACTTTATCGCATCGAGACGAGAAACCGCCAAGACATGGGCTGCGCATGGTATTCCTGCGTACGCGTACAGATTCAACGCTATTCCCGCGGGAGTTCCTCCCGAAGTTGGCGTGGGCCATTACAAGGAGATCGGGTTCATGTTCAACAATCTCGAGGGCGTAGGCTACAGACCAGATATCAAACCCTTTGAGGGGAAGGGACAGAACTATATTGATCTTGCGGACTTGATGAGCTCCACATGGGCAAGCTTTATTCATGATCTGGATTTGAATAACTATACAGGGCGAGACAAGAGTATTCCGGACTGGCCGAGGTATGACGTGCTGGAGCCGCGAGATTTTGTCTTTGATGCGAATGTCACCAGTTATCTGGAGGATGACACGTACCGGGCGGAAGGTATTGCCTTAATTAATGACCATGCTGCGGGGGTTTTACATAGATAGGTTGTAGCTAGCTACGTCCATTCAAAAGTACGTATGCCACAGGGTTGGAAAATCCTTTTGCCCTTCCAGCATGCCACACGCTTGATTGTAAAGTTTGATATTTGAAATCATTCAACATCCGTTGCCTGTGTTCTGCATTGGATGCATAGCTATGGTACTAATACAGTAAGAGGCAAGTTATTCATGCATTAGGCATCATAGAGTACATGAGGGTAAGCGCATGGCCCAATCGTCAGATCGTATCACATTGCTGGATGAACAAAGAACACCCTTATTCCTCAGGCTCGTGGTGACCAGTAGCCTTGCCGCCCTTGCGTCCTGCCTCACGGGCACGCTCATCGCCAGGCTGGAAGCTACCACTGGAGGCGTGACCACCTTGGGAAGCGATGTTGCGCTGTGTACGCGAATTCATTAGCATTGCTCTCTTAACGATTCAAACATGCAGAGCAAAATGGAAGTCGATGGAGCATACCTGCTTCTCAGAGTCCATGCTGGCAAAACCGCCGCTGTGGCTGGACTGGCCGCCTTTGCGGGCGATGTTCTCGACCTCCTCGTGAGGACGGTTGGCGAAGTTACCGGGGTTCTGGTTGTCGGCCATTTTGATGTACTTGGTAAATTAGTTGTGGTTTGAGTGATTTAGATGTGGTAGTAGTAGTAGTAGAGGTGGAAGTGTTTGTTGATTTGATGAAATGTGCTTGATGGATGCTTGAAGGAGATTGATTGAGGTGGTACTTATAGCCGGTGAGTACCTCGATCTTCGTC
Source organism: Aspergillus foveolatus (assembly GCF_047715535.1). Taxonomy (NCBI): domain Eukaryota; kingdom Fungi; phylum Ascomycota; class Eurotiomycetes; order Eurotiales; family Aspergillaceae; genus Aspergillus; species Aspergillus foveolatus. The sequence goes on from NW_027396071.1 coordinate 87,048, forward strand.
TGCGATGATGACGAGTGAGGTCATGAGGGGAGAAGCATGGTGAATATTGGAGCATCATGGTACAGTCATTGTGGGTTTGTGAGGTCAGAAGGGGGAAATTGTATGGGTGGCGGAGGTAGATCCACGGATATGATGCGTCTCCGGGACCCCTCTCACCAAACCAGGCGGACGGCCAAGGGTTCTTGCTTCCGCAGACAGGAGAGTGACCTGTCGAATTTACTGTTTGGAGTTTGTGGTGGGTTTCCCATTTGGTGGAGTTGCCTGATCAAACAATCCTAAGCTTCACGTCATTCTTACAGAATACAATCACAGCTAAGATTGGGATTCCACTCCAACAGATGTCCCAGAAACTTCCATATTGCTTCGATTGTGATGTTATTCTGAGGTATACAGTGCAGCCTGCGAAAATAGAACAAAGCCGACCAGGGTCAATCAAGTTGGATTACTCGTGAAAATGATAACAGGCCTCCAGCGTTGCCAGTCCACTTGGGTGCGCAGCCGATGATCGATTCTAGATCCTCGAATCAGGGCAAGGTAATATCTGATCGCAGAAATGCGTAATGGAAGGCGTCTACACGTATCACGAATACGACCTGGTCTGACTAGTTTTGCGCGAATCTGTTCGACGTTGTCATTGTTGAAAGCTATGCTCGTCAATAGATGCCCTCAGCAAAACCAGACAAGGTCTGGGACTTGCACAAACCGCCAAATGACGCAGAATCCAATGGCTAGCTAGAGATCTGGTGTTACGCGAGGTACTGCGAGAGATTCGTGCATGACTTGGGCAACCAGGCATCCAGTCTGCCATTCCCCTCTCCACTCGTGGACTGTAAGAGACCGTGAGATGGCCCTATCTTGCGGTCTATTCCAACAATTGGCATCACCCCTTCTCCAGCATTTCTATTGATGATGCAATGTGCGCAAACCCGACAGGACAGGAGTATCCTTCCGGCCGACGGTCTTCAGTCCACTCATTCGGATTCCTCTTCCTTGGGCACGGTCAAACGGCTTCTTGCGTCCTTCGCAAACGAGTGAATGGCCAATTAAAGTCTCGCTCTCCAGTATTTCGAGCGTTGATGGGATCTGATGACGTTTGCGTAGCATTCTTCCACTGCGCCTAATTAGATATTGGTCAACAGGTATACTCGCAGTACGCAAGTAGTAGACAATGCCCCGCCTATACCTATCCGGGATACGCAGCAGGAAGACCAGTTCTTTCTAGCTCGAGGCTGATGTAGGTTAATTATAACCGACTGCACTGCCCTATGGAATCGCTATTGGCAGTTGGTTTGGAAATCTTCGGCAGATAGTAACTGCTTGACCTCTCAAGAGAAGAAACAAGTTTAGCCATGGCAAGCGTAGCAAGCTCTGAGACTCGGCTTCATGACGATGTTAAGTGAGGAGTGCGGGCTGTGGCTCCTGGCATCGTCCTAGACCATAATAGAGCATCTTAGTGCCTGCGGCCATGAGAACCAAGCTGTTTGGTGAATAGAGTATTTCCGCAACATTGAACCGAACAGCGAGTGCTTGTTTTAGCTCTGAGAGTCGCGCGGGGGTGTAGTTCGAGCTGTCTTCCATGCCGGTCTTTGGACAGGTTCCTTCTGGTAGCTGCGGGAGCCGCATCTCGCTGCTATAGTGGGAAAGGTGCTGAGTCTTGGATCATGATCGACATGCGGCGCAATGTTTATCATGGATTCTCTGATCGGTGTAGTGGGATCAACCTTTGCTCATAGCAGCTCGTAGCACTTCCCTGGATGTGGCTTTTGTGAGGCGATGCATTCTACTGCAGATTTCTATGACAAGCCTGACATGGTCAAGTCTGGTTCTAGCCAGAACTAGCGAAAAGCGACGGTTCAACAGCTGCTTGCGATGGTAGATTCGACGATACGTCTTCAGCTAGGGAGACGAACAAGCTAAAGACCAATACACAAGGACTGAAAGGCAAAGGATGTAAGACGACTGAACTCGATGAGCCGGTCTATTTACAGTAACCAGGGCAACGCTACGAGAAAGTGCGAAGCTCCAAATACAGTAAAGCAAACGAGAACCGCACGTATTACTATCCAGACCTATGCAGTAATCTTTCGAACGCAGAACCTCTTCTCCAAGAAGCCGGCAAGCCGACCCAGTTGATGAAAAGGAGTTGCGTTCGCGTCGATCGGGGTTAGTGTAAGCCCGATGACACTGTGCAGCAGGACATGCGCAAGCACAGAGGTCCTGCCGCTCAGACCAAAAATAAGATTAATCAATGTTGTGTTCCTTAGAACACTTTCAGAGATTAAACTGAAAAGAACAGATACTACACTTGATCTAAGCCAAAAGGCAAAGAGAGCTGGAAAAGAAAAGAAAAAAAAACTAAAGGGAGTTGGCAGGAGGGTGCTTATATATAAAACCTTAGATGGTCCGTGCGTAGCGAGGGATTAGTGTGGATCTTGTGAACGTTCATTGGCTGTACGGGACTGTATGCGTTGAAGTATCAAAGAAAAGTGCCCTAACTGACATGCCCTAACTCACTTCCCAAATCGGAAAACCCACACGGCTCCCGACCGAGCGAAGCATCATTCGCTCTGCTCTCGATCGAACTTTTCTCCTCACACCCACAAAAGGCGCAGGATACTCACCTCTTTGCGACCAACGACTTTTCACTCCTCATCTCTTATACCCTTCATCAGTCACAATGGCTCCCGCTGTATGTCTCCATTCTTGAACTGCTTTGCTGTTCCCCCTGTGTTGTATGGTACTCTCTCGCTCCTCGCCGTTCTACCGTATCTTACCACGCGCCGAAATGCCGCGGTGAGACAGACAGTGAGGAAAGAGAGGGCTTCACACAGGGATCGACAAACTGAACAGTAGGCTAATCGCGTCTCTTTCCGAATGAGTAGGTCGCCCGTGGTCGCAAGGCCCAGAAGGTCACGCAGAAGTTCATCATCAATGCTTCTCAGCCTGCCAACGACAAGATCTTCGATGTCTCGGCCTTTGAGAAGTTCCTGCACGACCGCATCAAGGTTGAGGGCCGCGTTGGAAACCTCGGCGACAAGGTCGTTATCTCCCAGGTTGGCGATGGCAAGGTCGAGGTTGTCGCTCACATTCCCTTCTCCGGTCGCTACCTTAAGTACCTGTAAGTTCCCACTACTTGATGACTCCGCACGTCTTGTGAGTATAAGTCTAACGGGCGCGTTTGCATTCAGGACCAAGAAGTACCTCAAGAAGCAGCAGCTCCGTGACTGGCTTCGCGTGGTCTCCACCTCCAAGGGCGTCTACGAGCTCCGCTTCTACAACGTCGCTTCTGAGGAGGCTGATGAGGATGAGGAGTAAATTTCTCGCTCTAGGGAAATTGGATAAGTGGAATGGATACTTGCAATGCAGTGTCGCATCTCTGCCTTCCACAAAACACTAATAGGAGTGATGGTATCACCTGGCTGAGATTGGTTAAGAGGTGTCGTGTCTATTGGCGGTCGGGGACATTTTGAGGAAGATCTACGAGGCTGAAAAATGCACTTGTGGTCTTTCTCTTATACCCAGTGTTTCGCTCGGCTGATTGATGGAATCTGCGGCCTTCGGCTACTCATGACGTTATGAATGGTAGAGATGAATCTGGAGCCCATCTACACTCAACAAGACCAGCTTGCGATTTTCGTAGTATGTATCGTATGCGTGCTCAAAACTGAGTCGGATTTGATCCATCAAAACCTCCCGTTTATCTAGTCGCTTCCCTAGCCCTCTTCGCCCCAGCACCCTCCCCAAGCTTCATCTGCATTGACACCGTCGTCGAGTTCGAGCTCGAGTCCGGCGCCACAAGCCTTCCCTCTTTAATAATCCACCCCTTCTCCTTCAACCTTCCCCAAACCAGTCCTGCTTTAACCCTTACCAGATCACCCGTGGCCAGCGCATCCTCAACCGAATCATGTCCCTGCTTACCACTCGCGCCACCAGTCTGGATCTCGCGGTCTAGATGCTTCTTCGCGAGCGTGCGCAAGCTCATTCGATACGGTAACCCGCCGCCCGGATGCGGGTAGAGAATTGCAGTGTCGATCACAGTTGGGTGGATTATGCGGCAGGCGTTGAGGTCGTTGTCAATTGCGTGGCCGATTAGCGGGGTGGATGGGGTAAGGAGATTGAAGAGGAGGGCGCGGGCTTCGGCAGGGGAAGAGACGAGTTGAAGTTGCGAGGGCGAAGACGAGGATGGTGCGGCAGATTTTGTAGGGGCAGTGCTGTATGGAAGCGCATTGGTGTAATGCTCAGGGAAGACACCGGAAAAACGAGAGTTGAGGTCTAGGACTTCCCCTAGTGGTCTTACGAGGACGTCTAGGACTTTCTTGCCCTCTGGCCAACTAACCGCCGTGAGACGGATGAGCTCCATTCCGAGTGTTGTGTAGCCCATTTCGCAGTCAAAGCAAATCGGCGTCGGGTTATGCAGGTCCGGGTTCTCTGGCGTCTTCTCGAACTGGAGGATTGATGCTAGTCGCTTTGTTTCTGAGACTTTGTATACATGTGTTGCGCCTGTTGTGCAGCCCGAGGATTCGCCGAGCTTCTGGTTGCAGCAGGTAAAGTATCCCTCTCTCAAAGTACCCGTAATATGGTCTGTCTTCTTCCTTGGAGGGTAGAAGGATTTCCCTGGGTGATAGGTGCATGTGCCTCCGGTGGTGAGGGTGCCGTCCTCGCGACGGCCTGGGAAGACCTGGAAGCGGGCGTTGCATCGCTCACATTTCTCCCAGCCTTTTGCCTCAGCGACGCCTCTCTTTGCTATTTCGATTTCCTCTGCCGTGGGCGCCCTCGTCACGTAGCCGAAGTCTTCTAACCCCTGCAGCGGAGTGATCAATTGGCTTGCAACCGCGATTTCCTCCTCAACACTCAAATCTGTCTTAAAAGGCTTTGGCTCTTTCTGGACCGGCTCCGCCTTGATTTTATAGTATTTCTTGTTGAGGTACTCTTTGAGCTCCTTGGCCCAGTCCTCTTTGCTCATTCTGGACAGCTTCACGATGCGGAGCTTGACCACGTTCGAGTATACAGTAGGGCTTTCCTTCGCCACCTTCTCTTCTTCGTCCAGCGCCATCGTTATCAGCTCGTCCGGCGTTAGGATCAAACACTTATCCTCAAGAGCTTTGTCTTTAGCAAGCTGGTCGTTCAAAGAACATAGAGTGCCATGCAACTTCTTTAATATGGCCATTCGTACATTATACGTAGCAGGCGACTTCTGGATCATGCGCGGGTTCAGGGCTTCCTTCGGAACCTGCCTAGGTGAGATACTAGACCCTGTATTGACATTAAGCTCGTGCTTAATGTGTGTTGTGGCTGTAATTTTAGGAATGTTCGGCTGGCGTGAAACGGGTAAAATACTCTCGGCATTTGTAGCAGGCGCTGTTGTCTTCTTAAAGGGTATACTCCTTCCGCTATCAGAAACATGCGGTAAGTCGTCTTTCGGAGTCCCCTTTGCTTCTGGGCGAGGCTCGAGTTTGAGTCTCTTAGGGGGCAGCTTAGCGGGCTCTTTCTGCTCCAATACCTGACCTTGAGCGGCTGGAGCCGAGTTGAGATCACGGTGAGAGAATAGACAGGCTATCAGGGAACATTCCTCTCGCTGTGGACAAGGAATGTCCTTGAATAATCCAAGGGGTGCAAACATGGCGACGGATGAATGAGACGATACGCAGTTTGCCTGGGCTCAAGTAACAATTGCGCGCTTATCCAGCCGTCGCAATCAGAGTACAGAATTCAGACTGGCGCTCATAGAAGACGTAGCTCAGGAGTCTCTGCGGTCGTTTAGCTGTCCGGATCCTTGATTATTGTAGCGGAGGAAGTTCATGAGATATCGCATAACGAGATCATGACGTTGGACAGAGATCTGCTGTTGTGCTATGAGAAATCCTGAAGGTCATAACGATATTAAGTCTGATCACAGCATTAAGGAGATCTATAGAAAGGGAGGTTGATAGCAGTTACGATGAGCCGCAGCTGAGATGGCGAAGAAGATCGACATGCAAAGTATGCAAACGTTTGCCTGAATTATATGGAGGAAAATCAGCCCTGCTATTTTCGTCCAACCAGTCTCACACCTGTGCAACATCTTGAACTTTTGAAACAAGCTTAAAATATAAAAATTGGCTCCTTGGGCGGTCTATGAGAATAATTGAGAGGTCTCACACGCTCAAACACGATCTTGAGGTGTAACCCACAATCAGTATACCACCACCAAAGCAAGCGATAAAATGACCTTTCCATGTAACATTCTAAATCCGAATCGCTGATTATCATCATCTGTAGCGCTATCAAACTGGAAACCTGCGTTTGCGATACTCAAAGATAACCAAACTTGTAGATTAAAGTATATTCCTCACTGGCGGTGGCCAGCAGTGAAGCAATACCAAGTCCTATGATACCGGCGTCATCCTGCAGCCATAACACTGGCGTATGAGAGCCTTTACGGCCGCAGGGCTTATTCTGCTATGCTTATTGTCAAGCTTGGCGTCTACCTGGTAATGATTCCGAGATGTCTCTTTGAGGAAGCCGAAATCTGTACCAAAGGCCCATTCTCTCAGTCTGAAATATTGAAAGTATTGATAGTAAGAAAGCTAAAGAAGAAGAGGGCAAAGAGAAATGAAACTACGTCAAGGCAGGTAAATACACAACAGGGAAGGGAGGAACTTGAGTCTGATTGATGCTGTATAGTGAACGGTTTGGCAAGTGATACATTCACTACTGGTTTCAGCAATCAGCACAGATATATATGCTACATGTGCCTTTATAAAAGTCTGCTCAGAAGCAGATAAGAATATGCACTCCAGAAATTAGCAGGCTTTAAAACATGCATTCTGATCCACAGAAAATTGAGGCACAAGATCCCTGCTTAATGGCAACGTGTCTGGTCGTGGGTGGTTCGCCCGTACTGGAGCTTTCACCAGGGGCTTCCAGGGAAGGCGGACAATAAATGCTGCTATCAATGCTTTTTTATTCCCCCGTCTAGAAACAGACTGTTTGTTCAGTCTCCTTTGGCTGGTGTGGACTAACCAGCTGGCTTTGTGATATCTGCTAGTTGAGTGAGCTCGGCTGGTCCGAAGTCACGCTACAGGTTGTCTTCGGAACTAATTGAAGGAATCAATGAATTGGTTCAGGTCGTGAATAGGTATAAGACTGCCGAACTTTGGTCATCAGATCGACGCTTCAATGCGAGCCCATACAACAAAACAGCCAGCTAGATCCTTCAGTTCCAAATAGACCCAACCTTACTCACACTCAGTAGCACGTCCTCCACTTCGGCACCGTTGGCAAAGAGCCTTGCATGCGTCGCTCCCTCGGGCGGGAAAACCTGGGCTGTGAGAGTGGTTTCTCCCTGCCCTCCAAAGACTTCAACACTCGACCAGTCTGCGAATATCCTAAGCGTCACGGTCCCATCATCCGCTGGTTCAAGCGGGGCGCGATAAACGGACGCAAATGTTTCGTCAAAGGAGGTATTTCCTGATGCCCGTCTATCGACGAAGATGTGCTGCGTAGCGAAGTCATAGCCAATAAGGGTCTGGGTTGTGAAGTTCTGGGTTGCCAAGAGGGAGATTCCGAAGGAAGAGCCATTTTGCTCTCCGGCAGAGAAGGTGAGATTGGCAGCAAGTGTCTTCCCTAGAGAACCAAGGTTACGCGTGCTATTTGCCGGGAGAGACGAAATGCGCGTGGTTTGCGGCTTGCTCGTGATAGCAGCCCAGTTTGCTTCCGGCTCTTGAACAACTAACACCTTCCCGTTAATAGTCTTAAGACCAAGACGTCTTGGAATAGTCATTGCGTTGCGCCAAACCGTCGTCGGGACTTTCTCGGCATACTGCCAGTTACTCATCCATGCAACAACTGTGCGCTGAAACTCCGGCAAGCCATTATAAACGAGCGCCGCATAAAAGTCCGGTCCGTGATCGAGCCAGTTCGCCTCTCCTTGCCCATGCAAACTCTCGGCGTCCGGAAGAAAATGAGTCCCATTAAACTGGCCTAGAATATACTGGTTTCCAGAGCCCACTGTCCCCGGTGGACCGCCGGGGTTCAGGCCGATGATCGCGACCCATTTCACGTTCGACTCATCGTTGTCTACAGGTAGCGGGAACAAATTAGGACACTCCCAGACTCCACCGACGGCATTGTAAGGGCCGAACTCGCTGGCGAGCGTCCAGTTTTTGAGATCAGTCGAGGTGTAGATAAGGAGTTTGTGCAGATCGGACAGTGCGGTTGTCAGAATCCACTTGTTTGTGGGCGCGTGCCAGAAGACATTGGGGTCACGCCATTCTTTATATTGAGATTCGTAGGGGTGCGGAGGCTGTAAGAGGATGGGATTCGCGGCGTCGTCAGTGGTCCATGTTTCTCCAGAGTCGAGACTGTATGCCAGTGATTGAGACTGTTGGTTTGCGCGGACCTTCTTGCCGCTGGGAAGCGTCTGGCCGTAGACATACTGTCTCCATCAGTATGAGCCCCATTTCATCCAATCACCATCCTATCAGCAGAGATGGGTCACGTACGAAAGACGTATACATGGCAACCATAGGAGCATCCGTCCCCGTTCCATTTCCATATCCGCTGGAGTTATCTACGTCATAAACCGCACTGCCACTGAAGAACTGCTCAGATATGTTCTTCCCGGGAAAGCCCCTCGCCGTCAACGCAACAGGCCGCTCATCCCAATGTGTCAAGTCCTGACTCGTCGCATGACCCCAGGACATCGCCTCGTGCGCGACTCCGCCGGGATTATACTGGTAGAACATGTGGTAGGTGCCATTGAGGTAGAGCAGCCCGTTGGGGTCGTTGATCCAGTTTCGAGCAGGGGTGAAGTGGTATTGAGGTCTGTAGGGTTCAGTGTAAGGAGTTGGGGCTGGTGATGCTGGTTGAAGGGCGAGCGCTGCTGAGAAGATGCTGATGCTGGGGAGGAGAGTGCGAGGGCGCATTTTGGTGATGACGCTGGCCGTGCGTAGTGTTTGTCTTTAGTTTGGGTTGGGTGTTGGTGCGGGGTCTCCCTCGTCTTTATATCTAGTAGGGTTCCGAGCAGTCTCTGAAGCTAGCACTGCTAAACCCTTGCCATACTACTTTGTAGATTGTAACCATGCTCCACAATAAAGTGATCATCGTTGTGATACTCCGACAATATCCCGGGAACCCAGTAGAAGTGCGGAGTACTCTCGTGATATGGCCCCCTCGGGATACCCGGGATGCCGAGTGGGGAGAAAACCGTGGGGGTGGATTACGGATGCCGAGAGCCAGCCCAGAGCCAATTGCTCCTGCCGCTTTGCTACTTCGGCACACGATGGTCTCGGCATTACAAATGGATCAGATGGGGTAATTTCTCTGACTCTAGCGGTTACCTAACCAAGTTCCCAGATCCATGATTTGCATAATCCGCCGGAATTTGCCCGGACTTGGTATGGCCCTTGACGGTTGGGGAGGGTATCCAGAGATATGATAGCAGTCTTTAGTCCATTAGATGGTACATAAAATTCCAGTCTGTGCTCGAATCAGCTCTAATACAGATTATTTATATAGGGTGCGAGTACAAGAGCTGTAAAGCCACATCTAGCAAGAAATAAGCATACCTTGCCAGCAAGGAAGGCACGACTCATGCTCAGCATATACAGACACCAACCAGCCACCAATAGAAAGGGATATATAAGGATATACTACGTTCGCTTGCTCAGTCTCCCCCCTTCCACCTTTGCTTTCGCAGCCCTCTTGCTTGTTATCTTGGGGAGCTTTGGGCGTATTATATATTCCTCCTCAGAGAAGGTTTCCGAGAGTGGCCTCCACATATCTCTCGCTGGCTTCTCCACTCCTGCGCGTTTTTTCCGTGGCGATTCTGCGCTGGACAGCTCCTCGAGCGTTAGTACATCCACGTTATCTATATCACTTTTCGTTGGCCGTCCTGCATATCTCGGGGATGTTGTGTCAGCATTTAGGTTGTATCGCCTGCAGGGAATAAGAGACAGGAATGTCATAGCGCACCTCTGCCTCGTCTAGGCGGTTTTGAAAGGAGGGACTGTGTCTGGTTCTTTTTCTTGGTCTTGATTTTGGCTCTAAACCCTGCCTTGTGCCCTGAATAGTCTAATTAGTAAGAGAAATCAAGGCTGTCTTCGACAAAGAATGTGGCAGCAAGGGGCAGTGAGGAATGCGCAGATAGGTGTAGGTGTAATGTAAGTATGTGCAGAGACCCAGTCTAACATTCGGAGTGAAGTCTCGAATAGAATATCCAATCAAACTATACCTCAAGGAATGAGACAGTTCGGTTTGCGATTTAATGGCTCTAATTACATCATTGCAGTATCCCAAACGCATACAGAAAAAGGCACAGGAATAGGGCCAGAATGAGAATCGTGAGTACGATCCAGATCCATTTATACTCACCGCGTTTGAGGTAGTGATTCGTGTCGTCGTCAAATTCATGCTGGTATACTGGCGAGAACTCTTTGTGCACGATACTGATGCTTGAGCTAGTGCTGGCGCGGGTACGGGAGCTTTCGCCAGTGCTAGAGCTGCCATGGGAGTTGGCCGAACTCTGAGAATTTACGCTTGACTTGCGACTCGTATGAGTATCTAGATATTGTTAGTAGGGCATCTCTTGAAGCTGGGTTCGTACATACCTTGATGTCCATATGTTCTAACTGCTAGTGACGGCCGCGCATAGTCAGGATACTTGAAGTGATAATCATCAGGACTTGAAGCAGATATCGGCTCTCGAAGGGTCACATAATCTGATGGTCTCTGGTCCCTGAAATGCGGTGGTGGAGGTGGAATCGGTAACGGGTCCTCGACATTCGCGACAACAGGCGCATACGGGCTGTTCCAGATCATGTTGCTCATTTCTTCTCGGACAATTGGGTCACGGAGAGAGTTCTGGAGATATCTGTAGGCATATTCGTGTAATCGGGTCTCATCCTGCCCGTGTTTGGCAGCTGGGCCAGGGTCGAATTCCCAGCGCAGTCGTCCTAATGGTGGATGGCGGGAGCTACCTGACGCAGATGAGTAGCCGCTTGATGCGGATACATAACCGCTATCTGAAGACAGATTGTGTGCCGACTCAGGGCTAGTCACTGGACCGACCGGTCGAATCAGCCAGCGTGGTGTAGGTGCATTATCCCCAAGATAGACCCTCGGAAAGCGTGTGGGCGGGATTCCGTCGATGGGGTTCAGCGCTGGCTTAGCTTCTCTGTTTAGTTCCGGTAATCCCAGTTCTTTGCCCTCAACTAGAATCGGCGCATCCAATTCGGGAGACTGAATGGGGCTTAGGCGTTGCCTCTCTGGCCAGTATTTCATCCGCTGTGCAGCGCGCGCAACGTGGGTGGATGTGGGCACCGAAGGGCAAACATGCTCGGCAGGATTAGGCCCGGGGAGTTTTCCCTCCATTTTTGCTTTTCGGTAAGGAGAATAACTCAGATCTGCCACCTTCCCCTTCCATGGATCCTTCTTCCAGGACTTCTTTCTATCTCGCTTTGACTTTTTGACGGTTTGTGGACGAGCAGCCATCTTCTACCTGTTTAGATGCACAGTCTTGCCGTAGCAGTTACTGCTTATTGGGGTTGACAATGTATTGGTGGATTCGGAAGCTTTGTAGAAGCGATCCTAGAAGATGTTGGCACAAGAATATCAAACTTCGCTGAGTTCTCGACAAGATACCTCACTACGGGTACGCAGAAGCTGGTTCGGGCAGTCTTCTTCACACGGTAGGTCTCGATAAGCAAAACGCGTTGGATTATTCGGGGACAAAGAAATTTGGGTCTGAAAGCTAGTGAGCAAAGCTGAGTTTCCGGTTCTTTATTCAGATTCAGACCTCTTTTTTCGGAACAAGCGGACTTATGACGATTTCTTTCACCTCCAAGTATAGGCCGTTTCTCGTGAGATTTGATCTTATACATATTTAGTATTGCAATGAAACATTGATATCATAGGGCTCATTATGGGTCCAGATTAAACTCACCTGGACTCAAGCACTGGCCAACCGCGGACCCAGGGCAAGCAACCACACTTAGCAGAGTTGCAGGAGCGTTGTAGATCCTGCAAAGTAGGCTCAAAATATCCGGGCCCCAAAATAGAATATGACGGAAAACGGAGCGTAAGCACTTCACTGAGCTACACGTGAAGTCTATCACTGCGTAGCGCACAGAGCTCCGACAATAACCGTCAAGATAAAGTAGAGGAAAGTTAGTTTTCTTGTAGGGAAACAGGCATCCTATAGGACGGTCGAAACTGATGGTGGTGGTCAACGAAGAAGCTATGGGCGCATTCCTGGGTGGTTTTGAGTACGTACGACTCTATCAAGGAGCGATGATCACCACCAACCATGGTACTTCGTCCTAATATCTTCGTCAAAACGATGCCTGACCAACGGGGCCCGGATTGCACATTGCGTACATTTCCCTTGGCTTGACTCTTGACCTCCGTTGGTGGTTGGTTGGAGATATCATATCTCTAGGGTGTCATTCCTGCCAGAGCGTCCTCGCGCTTGACTTCTTGGTTGTGTCTGTAAACTTGGCAAAGAGCGCAAGAACGGTCCTCCGTACCGATGGGAACACTGAATAGCCCGTTTGCTCATCGTGATTTCACGCCGCGTTATACACATGAATTCCTCAGCTTCTCCTCCCTCCGCTCGCGACACACGAATCTCTCGTACTTGCTTTAGGATGAGATGTTCGAGCTTGGGTCTGGTCTAGGGGTATCTGTTCCCTGTTCTTCCTCTTTCTGATGCTTGGAAGCTATCTTAGACCCATCCTTTCGCTTGTGTGTGACGCAGCAAAGGAGGTGAGGGAAACGGGTGTCTCTTTCTATCCCAAGATGTAGGAATATTTAGGGTGCGAGTACAGTTTCAGAGATCAACATGATGATTGCGAGGAGAGCACTTGGTGCCGTTATTTTTTCCTAGTGCTCAAGACGGGCAGCAAGATATCAAAAAAAGAAAAAAAAAGGTCATGACAGATATTGGTTAGGCTTAAGACTGAGAGGTGGATTGCAAAAGAGAAAAGGACAGGAGCTTGAGACAACAGGCTACCAGGGATAATCACATGAGTTGCGTGCTCAGCAAACAGTGCTGTTCTTCGGAATAGTCCCTCAGTTATTTCTATAAATTCATCCAAGCAGCATTTAGTTTAGTTTATCGAAGCCCACAAAGGGTTCAGTGCAAAGAACAAAGACTTTTATGTGGATTTCACTATAAACGTTCACGATTATTAAGACTAACATTCAGCAACCTACACTGCTACTGCGCTACAAATATACATAGACAGGATTCCCACCTATACCTTTCAAACAGTATATGTCATGGCAGGTGCCGATCACTGCCAGTACCGTGGCTCGTTGAAGACGTGGTAGCGGTGACCGCGAACTCCCTGACCACGGAACATCGCAGGGAATCGGAGACCCTGAGGAACCATTTCCTCGGGGATCATCATCTCGTTCTCTGGCTCTGGCTCACCAATCACGAATTTACCGACCTAAAGTACGGGTTAGCACTCTTCACATTTGGATCTCATAGAAATATAACGTACCTGAATCTCAGTGTCGGTAATAGAGTCGCGGCTAACACGGGCGTATCCTGTTCTCTTGAGGTTCTTGTAGAGTATGTACTCGCACCAGCGGTCCCAGTCAGTTTGGTCAATGTCCTTCATGCCGCTCAGCTCGCTAACGTAGGTGTTGTAGTTGCCTTCGAGCGGTTTAGTGACTAGGTAGCTCAGGAGAATAAGCGGACGGGGGGAAGAGCCCATTAGCTTCGACAGGTACTCGGTTTGCAGGCGACGGTCCTCTGGATCTTCCTCTTGTCCTGAATGGAAGACAACGACATCAACCAACTCGCCATACATATCCAAGGTAGCGTGGATGGCAGGAGCGAGTTCACCAACAGGTGAAGGAAGGAGATGGTGAGTAGAGTTGACGATAGGGAACTTGGAAAGCAAGGCAGAGCCCCAGGTATGCTTGTTAGGACCCGGGCCAAAGTCAGCATACATGCCCAAATCTTCGGCTATGAACTGCGTAATATCACGGTTGCCCATGATGATACGCTGGTTGTCAGACTCAAGAAGACCGAGAACGTCAATCTCGAGTTCCTGGATTACATCACGCATGCGTCGCTCAGAGGCCCACATATCATTGTCCAGACCAAAGTGGACGGTCCAGATACCGGCGGTTACAGCCTTTTCTTCTTTGTGGTAGGGCGTGTAGTCGTTCGTTGGGAAACGAAGGTACGCGATCGAGACAGACAGCAGCTGCAATGCAACGAGCACATAGACATAGTATGAGCGCGCTCTCTTGCCGTTTGGGCTGATGGCATTGGTCCTAGGGCTACTTGATCTCGACACTGCCGCGGAGAAGACACCTGCACCGACAAAAAGCATCGCAACGGTCATGAGCCAGTCGGTGTGCTCTCTGACGAGCGGTCCACCAGGAACGAAAGCGTAGGCCACAACCCACACATGGAAGAGAAGGAGGAAAACATAAACGAAGAAGGCGAGTCCGAACGTCATCGCTGGAGAATGGCGAACTGCAGAAGAGATCATCACAGGCGAAACGGCCATGAGGTAGAAAGAAATCGTGAGAGCACCGTAGAATCCACTCCAGTGGCTGGTGCATGTAAGAAAGGCTGCACCAACAGAGCCGATACCAAAAGCGGTCCAGCTTCCAGCAACGTTAGGGTAGAACAAGCCAAACACGAGTCCAGCGCCCATCGCAAAAATAGTAAGCGCTCCATGAGGCACGGCGATGGGGCCACGGACCGGGTAGCCCTCCCAAACCCAGGCAATCATGGTACTAGAATCGGACAAGAGGTAATGCATCAAGAAGATCATACTTCCTAATCCCAATCCAGCAAGCAAAGAAGATCCTTTCTTGCCGGTGGAGGGGAAATAGTCCCCGCCACTGCTGGCAGGGGCTCTGAATGAACGAATGCCAGCCAAGATAGCGAGAAGCAATCCTAGCTTGTTCCACCCACCGTTCTCTGCATGCATGATCGGCCAAAAAGGGTTATTGGTCTTGCCCGCAAACTTGGCAATGCTGGACAGGATCAATCCAAGACCCCATGCAAAGACACGCGACTCGAGTTTCGTGTGGTGAGCCCTGTCGCCGTACAGAGTGGCAGCAAAGGTGATAGAGCTGCAGGCAACAGCAAATGTGCTGACAAATAGTCTGTTTGCTGGGCCCTGTACCTTGTAGGCGAGGAATCCTGATAGCGACAAAAAGTGAAAGATACGAGGGTTCTTGATAGCCAGGGACTTGAGAGCGGGAATGGCGAGAAGTACAGGCGCAACGTAACTAAGGATAACAACTTCATATCCGGAAATACCCATGTGCCAGAGCGGGAAGTACCAGACAAGTACGGGAAGACCAGTCCAGTTAGTCCAGTAGACAAACTGCGGGTTGTCAGTAAACGACGATTGAACAGGCAGGAAGACTAGTATATACCCCGTTGTACACATCTGCAGCGGCATCGAAGACTTCACTCCAGAAGAAGCCCTGACCGAAAGTGTTTCCGACAGGCTTTCCCTTCCTGTCTACGAGTTAATCTCATGGAAGACATCGCCTAGGGTGGAATTGTACACACTCTTTTTCGAGAACGGAGTCTGCAGTGTTTTTCAACTGCCTGATATAGATTCATCTTAGATCATGTCTCTCAAGTACCAACGACCGAATTTGGAACTGTACATTTTCTGGCTGTGCATTACTTCGGAAGCCATGGTACATACCCTCGACTGATTCCTTTAACATCCTTCACGACAATTTCGAACGCCTCGAAGTCGAGCGCCGTAACGGCGTCAAATCCGACATCAAACAGAATGAGAGACCACTCAAAAAAGGCGTATCTTGTGTAAGCTAGTAGGTAATAATATTAGCGTACGTTGCGTAAGATCCACACGGGCTCCTCACCTCCAGGGACTTTGTGCACTTTATGCTGGATGAAGTAATAAATCAAGGGAACGAGCGTGCCAAAAAACAGACTGGCAAGGACCTTCCGGTACTTGACAGCGCGACGGTTGTTCGGGCTCAACGCCAAGCAACCAATTGTCCACGGCAAAGTCGCAACCAAGTACGAAATCATGAAAATGTCGTGCCAGTCGTGGTCATCCGTCGACGTCACATACGTCCAGCCGCCGCAGGTAAACGTCCGGAATATTCCAACGCCGGCAACAAACTTGGGAAGAGTCGAGTTCGGGCGGGCAGTCACGAGGTACCAAAGGAAAACGAGGGCAAAACGAGGGCCGGACGTGATGGCGATGAAGACTTGGAAAAACGAACGCTCGGGATACCGATCACCGATGGTTGCTGAAACAGAAGGGAACCATTCATCGGGATAGCCGTAGTGTTCGTTCTGCACGATCTTATTGAAATGCAAACTCATTCCGACAAAGAGGGCGCTCAAAAAGGCAGTGTACGCGACGGCGGTATGAGCCCAAGAGACCCATTTTCCATTAAGCTAGCAGATAATTAGTTCCGAGATTCATGTACTGAGGATTGAAGGTGCACCCACCGTCGCAACGGCGTCCCCGTCTTTAAATTTCGGCGCCATTGTCGCGCAGAGAAGACTCGTCTCTAGGGCCCAGTGAAAGTCTCAAAAGCTATTAGAGAGACAAGAAATAAAGTACAAGAAAAGAAAAATAAACGAAAAGAGAGTATCTGGAATGGGAAGACGAGAAGGCAAGTAAAGAGAACCCCTGAGGCCAGCGAGGCATCAGAATTGAAGGGGCCGCGGCTTTGTATGGGATGATCGAGATTCGGCAACGAACGGACGCCACGAGTGGCCGCCTTGAGGCGCTAATGCGTATCCGGTAAGCGGCCACAGTTTGTAGCCTTTATTATAAGGCACCAAAAATAGTCTAAGTGCGGGATAGCGACTTTTTTCTGTTCGGCCGTCTGTTGCTCTTGCATTTTTATCTACCACCAAGGGAATTCTATTTTCAATCATGTCTGCCACCGCTGACAAGGCGCGATTCTACTTGGAACAGTCCGTTCCAGAGCTCAGAGAGTATGAGAGGAAAAAGATCTTTAGCAAGGTAAGCTCCGCGAAGGTCTTGTTTCTGGGAGGGCTAGGCTTACATGATTTCCGCACAGGATGAAATCACATCAATCATCAAGAAACGATCCGACTTCGAGCACAAAATCAATGCGCGCGGCGCTCAGCCGGCCGACTTTGTACGATATGCTGAGTACGAAATGAACCTTGACAGTCTCAGGCGCAAGAGAGTAAAGCGACTGGGTATCAAGTCGACAGGATTCAGTGGGCAACGTCGGATATTCTTCGTTCTCGATCGTGCTACTCGCAAGTTCCACGGCGATATTGGTTTATGGGTCCAGTACATCGAATATGCCCGACGGCAGAAGGCGTTCAAGAAGCTCAGCACAATCTTGATGGATGCATTGCGGCTCCATCCAACCAAGGCTGACTTGTGGATTTATGCCGCGCAGTATTCTGTTGAAGACCACGCCGATATGTCTCAGGCTAGGACTTATATGCAGCGAGGGTTGAGGTTCTGTAAGAACTCCAGGAAGCTCTGGATCCAATACGCCAAGTTAGAATTGATCTACATTACGAAACTGGTTGCTCGACAACGGATACTGGGACTCGATGAGAAGCCTGAGGGTCCCAAGCAGCAGGTTTCTGAGGATGACCTTAACGCCGACATGATTATGATGCCACAGATTACGGAGGAGGATATCAACCCCAAGGCACGGGATGATACCATCGATGAAGCGGCGCTGAAAACTCTCAACTCAACTCCCGCACTCACCGGTGCGATCCCACTCGCCATCTTCGATTCCGCCATCAAAACCTTCGATTACAATGCTTGTTTCGCCCACGAGTTCTTTGACATGGTCTTCGAGTTCGAAGACGTACCCTGTCTTCAAAAGATTCTGTCTCATATCCTCGACGTAATGCAAGAGTCCAAGCCCAATAGCCCTCATACACTGATATGCTACATCAAATACCCTACGGCCGGCGTCAGGGTCACTTCGGCCGAGTTCCCCCGTGCACTGGGAGCGGCGCTCTCACGACTGCAAAAACACCGCCAGAAACCCGAAGTGGCGAAGGAGGTGATTGACTGGTTACGTCCAGTCGAGAAGACGAAAGATTTGGACTCATCTATCCAAAAGGTTATCGCTGCCACGATTCACAAAGCGGAGCTGGTTCTTCAGGAAGCGTAGGCCAGGTTTGATCACTGAGGCGTCGTTGGAGTCGTCAAGTGTCGTTACTCGTTTGTCAAAATATGCCATTCGAATTATATAGATTTGTATGAGAAGCCATTCAGTCGTCGCGACTCCCTCGTCGACTGGCCTTTTTACTGCTGTGCATTTTCTTGGCCCGAATTCTAGCCTCTTTTGCGGCTTTCTCCCTGTTAGGCGTCAGTCTCAGTAATCAGTCCCGCACCGCACTAAAAATGTACATACAGTTTCTGCACACGTGCCCTTTGCTCTGGAGAAGTCTCGCCAGGAACGACCTTCTCCGCAGTAGTTTTCAGTAGTTGGTGGAGCTTGTCGTAGCACGCGTCTACGTTGGCAACCTGCTTCCGAGACTCTTCCGATTGTATGACCAGGCTGTGTGTCCTGGCCGCATAGTAGCGGGATGACTGAAGAGGGGAATGTATTATAGGCGGTACCAAAGGCAACAAGGAATCAAGCGGCACTTTCAGCGTTGCTTTGGAATTGACCCTATCCGAGCACTGCGTTAGAGCGAGACCCTTGTCCTACTGCTGCGTCGAGTGCGGGGACACACTTGTTTACGTTCTGGCCGCCGGGGCCCCCAGAACGGCTAAAGGAGACTTCACCGACATGACGGGGAATGGTTGTGGAGTTGAATTTGGAGAGCCATTCTCTAGCTACAGCCAACTCATCGCTTGAAACATCCGCACGCCGAGATGCAAAGGACCGCCGAAGGGCCCAGAAAGTGGCATTCGACCGGCTGAAACACGACGGTAGCAGTGGACGGAGCATGGCATTGAACTGCTGTTGCGTGATAATTAGAAGAAGATTCTCGATATCCTTGTCGGAGAGGGCCCGAGCTTAAGCTGCCGAAATGGATATTCTTCTTGAGGTCACATGGACGGGATCGAAGCAGTAGCGGCCTTGAAGCCAGAGTCTGGACTTTGCAAACAGGTTGGATGCGCAAGCAGTGACCCACCGTGATCACCTCACCAACTTCCAAGGCTCACCTCAGCGCCTGCGCAAGCAAACTCTGTCCTTGACTCCTTCACTTTCCTCAAGAGCTCACTCAGTCTCGCCCACTATTCCCACTATTCACCCCAGCTCCTCACAGTAATGAGCTTCCACCAGTCTTCCATGGCTTTCCCATAAGCTCATTAGCTGGGCCTCTATCCGCCTCTAGAACCAGCTTCTGCCACTCGCCGAGTCGCTTTTCAGCCACAGTTCTCTTCACGGTGTGCTATCTCAGTTGCCATTAATAATTGTACAGTGTCCCCGTATACCAGGAGGATCCAAGGTCAATCAGAGCTCGTCCACGATTATTGCGGTCGGTGTCTGGACGGGAACCTCCAGAACCTGGTGGTGCTATTTATTTTTTCACTGGTGGTTCCTGTTCCCAGTCTGAGCTCCCGTTCCTCATCGACTTTTTCCGTCGCCTCCGATAGATCTTTCTACATTTCTCCCTCCCCTGCCACCATCTGCACCTCCTCCTTCCCTTATCAGTCTATCTCTTCATCACTTGCCCCCTCCCCGCCAGAGGCACGCTTCGTCTCTCCGAGTCCCATAATCTCTCCGCCCAGTTTTTACCTCGCCTCGCCGCCCTTGAGCGCTCCAACCCGGCCGCTTGGATTTTTTCCACCGAGAGCCCCACCTAAGCTCTCGCTGCTCTACGCTCATCTCGAAAGTTGCAATCTCGGGATTTGCCTCCCTCCAGTCGCCCTTGTTGTTTGTTTGTAGATGAATTCACTCTCCTCCCTTGGTCTACATGACGCCAGACTCCCCAGATGAGGCTCTTCACTTTCGCGGCAAGACCCTGACTCCCGAGAGCCCTCGCCCGCTACACGTTCCGGAACCTACCAGTATCCCTGTGCTGCAGAATCAAATGGACCCAGTCTTCAACGATACCTCGACTTACGGGCAAGCCGAGGATCTTTCTGGCAACAGCTACAGTACACAGTCAAGTGAACATTATACGAGGTCAAGCGAGGCGGGGTGGCATACAGATTCAGCACGGCGTGGTCAGGAACATCGGCCGCCGCAGCAGCAATCGCATATACAAGGTAGCCTCCAATCTGGCCCCTCCTTAATGAATGACGGGCTTGCGGAAACCGATACCACTTCCCTTTCTACTCTGGCTACATCTGCCGCTTTACCCACCTCGCCCAACCCAGTTCCTTCCACAGAGCCCTCGAGTGCTGGGAAAGCTACGGACTCTTCTCTAACGGCGCATGCTCCATCAGATCCTAGTTCCCTTGAAGCCTATCCTGTTCCCGATGCCCACCCATTCCCCTCCCATGCTGCTCGCAACAATTCTTTCGCAAACGAGGTAGACCACTCCATCGGCACCTTGCAAGCCCAGACGGCGTCGCAGGGCCGACTAGACGCGGAGGGAAAGTTGGAGGATAATAGTGCTGGGAACGGCGTCGACTTCCAGAACCTCCTTGATAACCTCCCATCATCTTCGACATCTGCCCTCGCCCCTACGGTATCTACAACCGCCATGGCAACGGACCATGCTTCCTCTCAAGCTGCCGCCGATGAAGCGCCTCAATCTTCCTTAGGCCTGCCTCCGCGCCCTCCGCCGCAGGAGAAGCCCTCCATTCATCCCAATTACAATCCCACCGTTGATATACGTTCCTATCATCAGCTCCCTGCCCATAACGCTCCTACCAGTTCGAACCCTTATGCCGCCCAGCCGAGTAATTACCAGTCCAACGTCGGAGTGCCGTCGTTAGCAGCTGGCGCGCCAGGGACTTCGTCGACTGCTGGTACTCTTCCACCTCCCCCGGTTGCTAGCTTTCAACAGCCGTCAACCTCTCCGGCGGAGGGCCAAGAACCTCCTGTATCCGCCACGCAGAAAAATGGCCGAATCGACAGACAGCCACTCCGCTCAGATGATGATGCGCCGTGGGGTCCAGAGGTCCAGAAGAAATACGATGCGTTCCTGCATGACGAAAGAGTATACGTGACTGAAGGGCTATGGGATCGCTTTCCATATGGATCGCGATTGTTTGTCGGTTAGTGTGCCTCCAGTATGGCAGTAAGCCCTTTTAACCTGTTCATCTTATAGGCAATTTGCCCACTGAGAGAGTGACCAAACGAGACCTTTTCCACATTTTTCATAGCTATGGGAAACTGGCTCAAATATCGATCAAACAAGCCTACGGTTTCATACAGTTTCTGGAAGCCTCATCCTGTAAGCGGGCTCTAGAAGGCGAGCAGGGAGCCATTGTGAGAGGACGCAAAGTTCGTAAGTATTCCGCTGGCCGTGCATCTGATTATAGCCTAACTCATCGTTCAGACCTTGAAATTTCCAAACCGCAGCGGAATACCAGACCAGCCCCAGCTCCATCAGAACCTTCACGTGTCACCTCTGCTCGTCGCTCAAGGTCACCCGACTATGGTCGAGGCGGACCTTCGAGCAATCGGTCATCGAGGGCCCCAGGAGACCGCTACGATCGACTCCACGAACCCGCAAGGCTGCCATTTAGCGATTTCCGGGACGAACCCTCTCACCGTAGGCGGGAGGATTACCGCCCGCCGCGATCGCCCTCTCCCCGCGGTTACCGGCGAGAGGGTTACCGGTCTCGAGATAGGACTCCAGAACGGTTCGATCGGCGTGATAGGAGGCGCTCCCGTTCGCCGTATGGAAGGGATAGACGATACCGCAGCCCTAGCCCTCGTGGCCGTGCGACGTATGATAGTGATGTGGACATACCTGTTCCCAGGCGAGCTCCTAGAGACGTGCCAGACGTGCAGATACTGGTTCTTGAGGAGTTGGACCGGTAAGCACTATCACTGCGCTTCTTAGGCTCTGTCACTAATTCAGTCATACAGGAACTTCATCTACCACGTAGAGAGCAGTTTTCGAAACCGAGGGCTCCGGGTCGATGTTTTAGTGCTAGGAGCACGGATCCCCCTAGACGCTGCTGTCAAGCGTCAGGCCTCTGAGGGCGTCCTCGCCGTGGTGAGACTCTCACGACCAAGTTATCTTCAGAGAAAGATACCACTACAAATATTCGACCGAAGTGCGGGTGTTGATAATGTCCGGTCCATTGGTGGGTTCCCCTCCTACCCGTTCATTGACATTTGCTGACGTACTGCTTAGAGTATCCGGATCTTGAGCCTCATATGGCGGCGGAGATTGTCGTCCAGGCGCAAACACTACAACGAAACGCACCAAATGTACCTCTCCCCTCTCCTGCTTATGGAGTTCCACAGCTCCCCTCCGCACCGCTACATCCTGCTGGTCCTGCACTTCCAACTCAACCAAATCTTGCAAACGCCATTTCACATCTTGATGGAGCTGGCTTGCAATCTTTGTTGGCTGCCCTACAGCAACGACCTGCTGTTGCAGCCGCGCAACAACCAATTCCCCCAGTCCCAAATCCCGTTCCTACTGCAGATCTGGCGAGTCTTCTTAGTGCGGCCACTCGACAGCCTGCTCCGCTCAATGCTCCGCAACCGTCTGTTCCGCAACAATCTCTCACACAAACTCTCCCCCAACAACCACTAGCCAGTCAGCCATTCCCGCTGCAGGGCCACGGTGCCTCCCCAATCTCCGATCCAAATCTATTGTCGCTCTTGGCTAAAGGCCTCGGAGGGCATCACCCACAGGGACAGCCTCCCATGGCTCCTCATCAGGTCCAGAATCTTATGAGCCAGTTGGGCAAGTGGAAACAATGAGTCACGTTTTTCTTGAATTCATTATTGCCTATTCATCCAACTTGCGGACTTTGCACCAACAGGAGTCGGGCGTTGTTGTTCGTATTCACTTAGGCTCAAGGGTTGAGACTCTCTTTGTTTTTCACGGTGACCATTTGGGCGTTAACATAAAGAGAGGGCTCGATATGATTGTTCCTATTATCTTTGGCCATTTTGTCCATCGGCGTCGGTTATGTTTTTCATTCCCATCGCTAGCTGTACCTCATCACTTCGTTATATAAAGTGGAGTGTTATTATTCCTGCTCGAGCACACTCCGAACAATAATAATACTAATGCGACCTGGTAATATGGGTACATAAGTCGAGTCATTAAGCGTAATATAGTACAAGTGTACAAGTACAAGAGCCCTGGGCCGTCAACCCAGCTGTCCAAACGTTGCTCCCCTTTCGCCTGGTTCTATGTCCTACTTCAAGTCCTTCACTTTGGTGACCACCCTTGCGACTTCAAATCCCGGACTGTAGCAGCATCTTCCTTCTTGATCCGCTCGATCGTCTTGTCCCGGTTGTACTCCATTACGCGCTTCTCTTTGAAGTATTTCACCTGTCACGAATCAGCGTATGCTCTAACCAGCAGAATTGCCGACATCTCAGCGCGGGGCCGTAGATAACCCCAAGAGCCAAATCACTACATACCCATGTACTCGAGCAAGCCGCCTCAAACTCCGCAATCTCCTTTGCACATTTCTTCCGCGCCTCCTTATCCCCCTTAATCGAGTCTATGATATCGTTATCGTCCAGGCAGGCGAAAAACTGGTCGCGGCCGATCCAGCACCGTTGTCGCGAGGTTCGGTCGGGCGCTATGCGGCCGCCGTCTGAGGCCTTGTTGGAATCCGACGATGACCAAGAGAACCAGCCCATTGTTTTGTTGTGTTTTCTTTTTTGGGGGGGGGGTTAAACGATGGAAATTGGTTGAGGTGTTGTCCGAGCTTCGCTGCTTCAGAGTCGGGAGCTCCGACGCCGTTCCGCGCTGCTCGCTCCGCTTGAGTTCCGGTCATGTGGCGCTAAACCAACATAGTCAACAGTCATTAATTTCCAGCTGTCAACCGACTCCGACGAACCAACTTCATCTTCGTCTGACAACTTCATTGCAACAACAGCAGCTCAGTGGACGTATCGCGGTCTCTTGCGAGTACACCTGTGCAGGTCTGTTCTCGAACGCTGCGCGCCTCCAACTCCTTCACGCTGACGGGCCCTTACCCCGTTTAAACGTCCCTTCGGGGTGCCGAGGAAGACAAAACGCCGGACAACCAGTCCACCGCTGGTCAGGACTAGTTCATGCCCCCGCGCCGACGACCTCCTCCAGCGGGGGCCCGAACAGACCTTCCACCGCTGAAAATCATCCGCAAGATCATCCTCCTCCAGGCCGCCTACTATGTCACCGCGACGGCCCTGATCTTGTTCACTACGCTGGTCTACGGCACCGCTTTCTCGCTAGACCTGGTTTTCAGTTGGAATGCGTTGAGAGGGGACACAACTCTAGGGTGGATGCTAGGGCTAGTGTGGATGCTGAATAGTCTTTTATGGTGAGCCCCTCCCCCTTTCATGAATGCAGTTGCATTCGCTAACGAGTCGTTTGTAGTGTGATATTTCTCCTTCTCCTCGTCTCTCGGTCAAAACTCATTCCCGACTTTGCTCTCACTATCCATTTCATACACTTTATCACGACGACGTTCTACACTCATTCTCTTCCGTCGAACCTCCTTTGGTGGGCTTTACAATGCGCCAGCGCCGCGTTTATGGTTTTTCTGGGCATGTGGGCTTGTCAGTGGCGGGAACTTCAACCGATTAGCTTTGGTGGTCTTGGTAGCAGTAGCTCAAGACAAGGCCCTGGTGAGTCGTCACAGGCAGGTGAAAGCAGCAATGGGCTCCTCTCGGAAGGGGCACGCAGCGGCGGCGGCGAGTATGAGATGATGAATATGAAGGGAGAGGGCGCAGTATAGCCATTCCATCACATCAACTGCATTCGCTTTTTTTTATGTCTTGTTCTTATGTCGTTGCTCAGCTGTTACGGTACGGGGCTGCCGATCACTTCGTTTCTCACTGTATATTTAGTGTATGTATACCCTAGCTAGCATGGTAATCTAGAGCAGGCGTTTTGGGTTCGAACGTCATTATTTTTATTGGATAGAACACGCCTAACTCCGGTTCATTAATCGCAATATGGATGATGTATCCTACCTAACCAACCCAATAGCTGGTCCCTGCTCAAAGGCTGTGACGAGCCATATCTAAACCAATAGAGTTCGCATACTCGAACGCCTTCAAACAACATGCGCCTTCCGACAACAAGCTGCACCACCGCATATCTCCAACTCAACTCCAACAGATGAAGTGGGGTGAAGATAAGATTGCAAAGTTAAAAGGATGACTGCCCCTGCCGTTTAGACTCCTATCGAATTAAACATCCATCCTCCGCATCTCATCCATCACCATATATCTTTCATCTCATTCTCAGATCCCGGCCTACTGACAAGCAAACCTCACAATGTCCACCACCGCAACACTGACAAACCCCACCCCCGCACAGGTGGTAGTAGCACCCAATCCGGAGCTCTCGAACGAGAACAGCACAATCAAGAACATTCCCCCAGCTGCCACAGACAAAGTCTTCCAAGCCACCGCGCGCGGCAACCGCGCCGGAACCCTCAAGCCACGCGGCATTCCGACCTTCAGCGATCCCTATGCCGAGCGCCAATGGATAAAGGAGCATATGGCCGCGGCGTTCCGCGTCTTCGGGAAGCAGGGATTCAACGAGGGGATCAGTGGGCATATTTCTGTTCGCGGTAAGCCCCCCTCCCTTTCCTCCTATATTTTATCTTCGAGAACCGTGTTTTTGCTGAGGCGTTGTGCAGACCCCGTGCTCAAAGACCACTTCTGGATCAACCCATTTGGGAAACACTTCTCCGCCATGAAAGCGTCGGACCTTGTCCTCGTTGATGCGGAAGGGTACGTGACTGAGGGAGGAGCGCAGCAGACTATCAATGAAGCCGGGTTCATGATCCACTCGGAGATTCATAAGGCTCGTCCGGATGTTATGGCTGCGGCACATACGCACGGGATTTATGGGAAGACGTGGAGTATTTTTGGCAAGCCCATTGAGATGCTTACACAGGGTACACTCGTCCGAACCTTTTGGAGGTTTTGGCCACGGGTTATGCTTACGAAATAATCCAGATGCATGCAACTTCTACGGCAAACTTGCTGTGTATGAAGACCACGGGGGCGTCGCCCTAGCCCAGGACGAAGGACGGGCCATTGCCGAAGCGCTGGGCAAGGAGAATATTGCTTGTATCTTGCAGAATCACGGGTGAGCCACCTTGCCCGATATGCTACATGCTAGTTACCTAATATGCCTCCAGCCTCCTAACAGTAGGCTCGACCGTGGACGAAGCCGCCTGGCTCTTCGTCAGCCTCGATTCTGCTTGCCACGCGCAGCTGATGGCCGAGGCTGCGGCGGCGAACGGCATTCCGAAGAAGATCATCCCGGACGAAGTCGCACAATATACGGCTGATGCAGCGCAGAATGCGGTGCGTATACCTATTCTATATTTTTATTATGGCTTTCGTCGGTTTCGAAGGGCTCTTGAAGCCAATTGCTTGCTACAGTATACTGACGGGTGCAGCATAACTTTTATCACGAGTTCCAGCCGGAGTTCGATCTTGTCGTCGAAGAGAGTAACGGGCGGGTTCTGCAATGATTGGTTAAGTTATGCGTTTGTTGTATGGAAGAAAATGGTCATAGCTTAAATAAACGGTGCGTCTCGTGGCCGTTGGGCCCGCAGATTTAGGGCTTTACGTGCGCAAATGAGAAACATTAACTTGACAACACGACGGACCTTATCAGCCTCAAACACCATGGGTTTAGCTGTTAATCTTGTCTCTCGCGCAGGCTCAGGGGTACAGTGATATGAACAACCAGGTTAGAGTATCCGCTAAGATAAAAATAAAAAAGTATAAGATAATACTTCCGATGCGGGGAATCGAACCCCGAGCTGCCGTGTGAGAGACGGCGATGTTAACCATTACACCACATCGGATTGTTGTTAGACTTTCCTCTAATGCAGGTATTATCTAACTTTTACTGAGCAATTTTCCCATTGTCTTGATCACATATCACCTGAGTTTAAAAAAGGAAAAAAGTATAAAGACGCTTGGAGGAAGCTAGATATTCCGTATCCGGGCGCGCTGACGCCTTTTGGGGCATCCGTTAATGAAAACTCGATCCCGTGATGTACATAGTATTGCCCTTATAATAGAAGGAACGGCGAACTGCATCTGCTATACATTTAACACTTGGAACATCTACCCCATCGACGCAACGAGATCTGGCATGGCTGACTTCTTCTGGAGCTGCCGACGTCGGAAATTTGTGCTACTTTACCCAAGCCGTAAGAGATGTCGTTGTGTTGAGTTTCAAGTATGGCCAAGGTTGTCTACGTGGTCGGGACTAGCGAGATACATATTCTTTCAACGATGATCCAATATGGTGTTTATCCCAAGTATGATCATTCTGAGACTGAAGTAGACTGCTCAGTCCTAGGCGTATGTTTCTAGGATGTGAGCTCAAATGTCGGATTTAGTGATGCCTTCCTTACTTTAGATATACCTCGTCTATTCCGAGCCAACAACAGAGCAACGGAAACCCTAACACAAGGGATTCCATTAATTCTAAGTATAAAGATTGTACAGCCGCCCGCCTATTATTTATACAAGCTATCCCCTACCGAGCCGCATAAGTTTCAACGATAGCCTCTCCTTCTCTCCGCAAGCCCTCCCATCTTCATCCCCATAATCCCGATCCCGATGCTATTGCCACCCTGTCCAGACACACTGCCACTACCCCCACCACTCGACTTTCGCGCCGGCTGAGTCAACTCGCTCCATACTTGCGCGAGCGAGGGCCGGACATCGGGAAGCATACTGTATTGCATACTGTAGAGACTGCGACGATGGATGGGGGGCACGAAGCGGCCGGTGAAGAGGCAGAAGATGACTTGCGGAGAGAGGTAGTGTTTCCGGAGGCGGTGGGCGAGTTGGAAGTATTGGTCGAACATGGCACGGAGAGTTAGGGGGATGGCCTGGTTTATACGATTAACTTACTCCAAATTTTGAAGAAGAGAGAGACAGGGCTTACCTCGAGGTGGATGTAGTGTATCGTTGAGTCTACCGAATTAGGTGAAGTATCGTGCTCTTCGCGGAGTTCAAAGCGGATGCCACCTATACATGACCAGTTAATATGATGATACCACCCCCATAAAGCGTACTAACCTGGTAGTCTCCTCGAATCCTTGACGCGCAACATCAGCGCAAAGAGAGGAAAATGGTTCAAGAAAGCCAGCCAGGTGTCAAGTGCTGCCTTCAACGAGATGATTAACATCCGCGCGGACGTGAACGCGAGATAGAATACAATGACTGTAGGGAGGAGGAAAAAGAGAACAGTAAAAAGAATGGTCCCGAGGAGGAGCTGGTCAAGGTCATAATCACAAGAGTCTATACGGTTGCGGAGGACGTTCCGCTTCTTCCCCCGGAAGAGGTGGAAGAGCGAGATGATGATCGTAAGCTGCCAATTGAAAATGCGCGCTGATGCAATGTAGAAAGAGTATATGTGTACTGTGAGGATGGAAATGAGATCCGAGAAAAGGGCGATGGGCATGCTGGCACCTGCGAAGCTTGCGCAGCCGATCACGTATATGATATGAGGAAGATAGGGTTGGAGATTCGCAATGCACGCTGACCGGTTAGCACCGGACACACTTGAAAGGAAATCAATCTTACCTGCCCAATTCTCGATAACCCACAGGAAAAGATCACCCAGAAATGCTGCAAGCTCATTATTCAGCTTCAGCCCAGCTGGCCAGTCCATCAGCCAGGAAATCGTCCGCTGGAGACCCTCGACAGTCCAACCACTGAGGACATGATTGATTTGGTAAGCTACCCAGTTGGCATTATCAATAATGTACGACCCTAGAGCGATCCCGATAATAACATCGTTTGCCACAAGCCACAGGCTGTTGTAGAACCGAATATAGTGGGCATGATAGGTTGTCACACTTTCCCAGTCATCCTTTCTCTGCCGCAACTTGACATACTGCGTAGGCCAGTAGCAGAACTGTTGCAGGCGAATGTCCACCTGCTGTGCCGTCGCAGAGATATCCTTCAACGCCGCGGCGTCAGGCCGAGCTCGCCACTCCAAGACCTGCAGAACAAAGTCTGCTATAACGCGGTGGAAGACTAGCCCTATAACGAATATCCGGGTAATGACCGGCCATATCCACTGCCAAAAGACATAGGACACTCCGAGAACGAACAAGTCCCACACCGTCGTAGCCGACTCAACCACCCGCTCCGAAACACTCATGCTCCTCTTCACGCGGATCCCAATAAGGCTGCTGTTCTTTTCTATCAGCTTCCCCATTTCGTATGCGCAATTGACCTGGTTGATGATGAATGGAAGCGCCAACTCTTTGTGCGATGGAAGATGTTTGACAACCGTATGGAGCCTGAGCTTATCCACTAAGCGTTGCGCGCGAGCCTTCTGCGCTCCCTCCTCAGTTTCTATCGTATCCAATACCCCGTCCGACTTATCCGCAGCAAGCATCTTGTCCTCCAAAGCAAGCGAGATAGGGTTCAGCGACATATACTCCATCCTGGTTGGATCCGGCCGGTGAAACATAATGACCTGAATCGAGAGGCCTGTCTCGGGCGGACAGTATATCTTCGGGACCTTGCACGAGGGACGAGTAGTAACGACCAAATGCGAGGCATTGAACGCCGTCGGCGGATCTCGCATGTTTGTCGATCCCAATACATGCATTGACGACCGACCGCACAGACTGAAAATGCGCGGAACTGGGTGAGGACTGTTGCGAAATAAGATACCCGCGCGGAGAGCATTGTCGACATTCCGCGGCTGCAGGCGAAAGAATTAGCAAACCTTTCTCAAACCCCCGCCAACCGCGCGTACCTCAACATCCTCTAACACGGCAAGCACAAATAAATCGAGCTCCGAATTCTTCCATCCAACAATTACACCTGGCGCCGACGACCGGGGAAGGTCGTATGGCCAAAATACCCGTAGCAATCCATCGCTCATCTGCATGGTGTCAAAATGTCATCCTTTAAAACGAGCCGCGACGGCGTAGTTGTTCGCGGGCGGAAACACCGAGGTGGACAGGTCGAGGGTGCTGGAGCACGATCATTAGTATCGCCCAAACTCTTTTACTATCAGATCGCCAGCCTACCTGAATACTCTCCTTTTGCGCCAGATGATTGATGGGTATGACAAGCAGGAAAAAGAAAAAGGAGAGGAAGACAAATCCCTTTGCTGTCCTAGTCTGAACCCGTCGTTAGCGAACGGAGCCCGTTCAAGAGTAGCGCGACGCTTGAAAGATAGCATAAAGGAACGCACCACCACGCCGTGATCCCAAGCAAATATGGCCAATTCGTATAGCCGCGTGACGAGATCCCACCTCGCGGTGATGTAGCCCGCTACGAAGATGCCGAGGGTGAGGATGGAAAAGGGGTGCATGAATTAGACTATTGCAAATGTGATGTGGATGGTCTAGCTTCGAGTCAATTGGACTGTACGGACATCACGGACGGGCACTGTAAAGAGGGACGTAACGAGGGACAAGTAGGGTTCGATTACTGTATCCAGCAGTAGAAAGGCGGAGTAATTGGCGTTTTGAGCTTAAAACTAAGCTGCGCAGGCCACAACAAAGAGCAATAGACGATCTCAAGATTGAGTGTTGGAGTGTTTGTAGAGGTCTCCGCAGATTTGCGTACTTACTCCGACTGCGCGGACTGGACTCTAGAGGATGGGCACGTGATTACATACTATACAGGCAGCGCAGAAAGTAGTATGGCAATATATGATTCATTTGATTTCGAAAAACATATTAAATACATCATAGATGTACGCCAGATCCATTACCCCGACAGTAGAATGACCTATACAACCTTGCGTAGAATCTACACCGAACGCCATAACTACCACCATTGCAGATAGAAGCATAGATAACCCGAAACCGAAGACCAGAAACAGCTCTGGATGATAGCTCACAGCGCCTGAATCCCCTGGAAGACCCTATTCGCCCGCAACTTCTCGTCCCCTTTCACCAAATCCCTCATAACCTGTCTCTTCTCCTCAAGCGTCAGCTCTCTCCCCGGCTCCTCAATTGCACTCTTCCACTTCACCAGCAGCGCTTTCAACAGCGCACTCCCTTCTTCGACTTCCTCCTGCGAGTACTTATCAATCGTCGCTGACGCAGCATTTCCAGTGGAATCAGCGGACGTGAAATCCTCCAGCTCCTCGGCCTTCTGCCGCGCCATGTTGACTACTTTCTCTGGGAAGCGGACGAGCTCAGCGACGTGGATGCCGAAGGACTGGTCGCAGATGCCTGGTTCAACGCGGTAGAGCAATGTTACCTTCTGCCGGGTCTTTCTTTTCTCTTTTTCGTCTTCTTCGTTCGCTGTTGTTCCGTCGCCGATGAATGCAACGACGTGCAGGTTCTTGACAGATTTGGGGTATCGATCTGCAAGTGCCGTGAGTTCGTGGAAGTGTGTCGCGAATAGTCCAAAGCAGCGAATTTCGGTCACAATGTGTTCTGAAATCGCCCAGGCGAGACCGAATCCGTCGTAAGTGCTAGTGCCGCGGCCCAATTCATCAATGATGATCAAGGACTCAGAGGTCGCTGACTTGAGGATGTTTGACGTTTCGAGCATCTCCGCCATGAACGTAGAAACGCCCTTAAGCTGCGAATCGCTCGCACCAACACGGGCAAGGATGCAGTCAAAGATCGTCAACTCTGCTTCGGTGCAGGGCACGAAGCAGCCCGTCTGCGCCATGAGCGCGATAACGCCAATCATGCGGATGTAGGTCGATTTACCGCCCATATTGGGGCCAGTGATGATAAGGAACGAGGACTCGTCGCGGATAAGGGAGACATCATTCGTTATGAAGGAGATATCGTCCTGCATCTCCATGCAGGGGTGGCGTGCTTCTTTGAGGACTGTATTGCCTGTGCCGCGCGGGTGGATTTTGGGTTTCGTATAGGCTGTTGGCGCGTGCACAGAGGCATGTGCAAAGCTCACAATGACATCGAGGTGTGCCAGGACGCCGGCTAGTTGTTCCAGGACCGGACAGTACGATGCTGCAACGTTGACAACCTCCGAGACAAGTCCCGTCTGGGTGCGGTTGTAATTGGAGGAGAGCTGATCATGTTCCCGGCGGAGAGACTGCATCGTCGATGTGGTAAAGTACACACCGTTCTTCTGCGTTGAGCACTCCTGGTAGGCCTTCTTGTTGCGAATGCAACCCGCCTCATTCCGCGTCAGACGGAAACACCATCCGTACACGCGGTGGTTCTCCAGGAACAGCTTCTTGTCCATCTCCTGATCTAGGTCTCTCGCGACAGCCTTATGCTCAAGGTACATATCATGGCGCAACTGATCCAGCTTTTTGCGGATGATGCGCAGACTATCGTCGAATTCGGGCTTGATGATGAACTCGTGATTCTCGAGGGCATCCAGATCAACCGTCGTCTCGACCATCTCCTCCAGTTTCGCCAGGCTCGCCGAATGGTTGCGTAGCTTGGCCGTGTACTCTGTCTCAAGCGGCGTCTGGTACTCCTCATCCATAACATTCTCCAGGGAGTTCACAAACCCAGGCAGCCGAATAGCAACCTGATACACACGCACTACATCTTCCAAATTCGCCTGCTTTCGCTGGAATCGCTTCGCAAGCCGATACAGATCCGGAATGGACCGTAGATGCTCCTCCTGCATCGTCTGCCGGAGCTCCGTGCTCACGACAAACGCTTCAACAAGCCGCTGCCGCTTTTCAATCTCCGCCAGATCCATTAATGGCTGCTTCAGCCACTGTGCCAGCAACCGGCTCCCAACAGGCGTTTTACAATGATTCAACAGCCCAAACAAACTCATCGATTTTGACCCATCCCTCGGCCCAGGCATAAGATTTAAGGCCCTCAATGCCGCCGCATCAAGCTTCATGTACTGTGCCAAATCATGCTGGTAGAGTTGATACTGCCCGAAATTTGTCGCATCCGACATCACACCCAAATACCGAATCAGCGCCGCCGCACCGCCCATCGCAAGCTTCAGCTCCGTCTGTGGCAGTGTCCCAGCCGACCGCTCATCCCTCAGCAACCTTGTAAGGTCCTGTTCAATATCCTTAACCCCAAAATCAGATGCGGGGCGCTCCGAAATCGCTATCCCGCAGTTATCACATATTGCTCGGATCTTGGCCACCTCCACATCCTTCCGATTGACATCCTGCACAACGAGACACTCTTTCACACCGAGCTGGATAACAAGCGCCTCAAAGTTTGAGTAAACATCATTGTCCAGGAACTCACTCACCCCAAGCTCGCGAACACTTGCATCAGCAAAACAAACACCTACATTTCGCGCCTCCCCAGCCTTTGCACTAAGCTTCACTGCCATAATAATCGGCGCTCCGGTACTTCCCTCCATACCCATCGCGCCTAATTCCTCCTCCACATCCTGCAGATTTCCGGGACTCGCCTGCTTAACCTTCTTCCAGTGCCCTTTGCCCGTGCCGGCGGAGCCCCAAATCTCGATCCGCTTATTCAGCCGGAATAGAGCCTCACGTAGGAAATTGCGGAAGACAGTAATGCTCATTGTGACGGACGGCAAGCCGCCTGTTTCGCTGCGGCCGAGGTTACGCAGGACAGAGGTTGTTTTGTAGACTGTGCGCGCGATGAATTCGGCTTCTTTGCCGTGGGCGGAGTACCAATCCCCACGGTCGAAGATGCGAATTGTTTCATTATTGGAGGAGTCATCGGAGGCGAGGGAGCGGTAGAAGCGGATGAAGCCGACTTCGTCGTCGACCTTTAGAAAGCCCAGTTAGCAAGAAGTTGTTCGGTTTCTTGGCTAAGAAATTGAACTTACCCTGAGATCTGGCCGAGATGACATGATGATGCCAACAATAACTCCTGCTCTTGAGGGTTACCTGAAAACTGGCTTGTGTGCTGTGAAAAATGTAGGTCTTGAGCTCTCCCTCTTATCGGTTGATAGATAGATTATCTCGGCGCGTAAGACGCGACAACCACGTGATCTCGCGTCAGGTCAAAGTAAACTCTGACCAATCATCTTTGTTTATAATTAGGTGTGCAGCTGGCAGGAATTCCTTGGATAATTTATTGTTATAATCTATCATATAGGATAACAGACGCAACGCTATGCTCCATACACAATATGCCGACATAGTCATAACTCCAAGAATGCCGCCTTGAGGTATGCGTAAACCAAAAACTTCCATCCAAACGAGCGGAAAATCAACTTATTGATTTTGGGGTTTCCTCCCAACCCGGTTTCAACTGGGCAACCTTGGCCCCAATGTCCTTCAGCTGGACATCTCCGCACGACCTCAAAACAACCGACTTGAGCTGGTTCACAACAACAATGCTCACCCAGTGGCCAGCAACGTCTTCCCGGGAGAGGATCTCCAAACACGCTTCCACCTCTTGCTCCGAGATAGGGTTCCGCGTGGAGTCTTGCACATTTCGGACAATAGTTTCTAGACAGAACGGGGTCCGCTGGGCGACTGTTCTCGCCGTCGGACCACTGCCCACATACCCGGCCGGCCGCAGAAGAGCAAGCACACTGGCAACTTCCTCAACACGCCCAGCCGCAGCACGACGAAGCAGCACCTCTTTCGACGGTGGCGGAGGCAGCTTCGACTGACGCAGCTCCTTGTTCTTGATCCGATCAAACAGTCCCTGCCGCCGACTTGTCGTCGCGTCACGCATCCTCGCAGGCGTAGTTCCAGAGACTTCGTCACCAGCGGCCTCGGTCAAAAGCACATCCATTTTCACCTTGATAACACCCCCTTTCAGATCCTGCAGCCGCTGCTGCCCCTTCCGGAGCGCCGTAAACGGCGTCAAAGACTCCTCAATTGAAGCCAGTCCCAGCGTCGCCAGAAAATCCACCTCACCCTCACTCTCACCCTCGGCCTGTTCCGAAGCTTGTTTGTAAAGCAAACTAACCGCCTCCTCAAACTGTCCCTGCATTTTTGCCTCATCATCAATCTGCTCCGTCCGCCCAGCAACCCTCTCCAGACAAACTCGGCCAAGCCCATGATTCGCAATTCGAAACACACACCCCGGACCCTGGCGCCATATCCACAAAAGCCGCTGCAAGTCCTTTACAACCACCTTCCTTTTCTTCCATATCCGCTGGATGCTAGGTAGAAATTCCCTTAAGTCCGCTGGCGCAGCAACACCGCGGTGCGCAGCGTGGATTGTCAACGCCTTGAGAAACGCCGAATGCAGGCTGATGATTTCATCAACGCAAGCCGGACGCGTAGCAGACCGACTAGATGGGTAAGAAGGCGGCAATGGCACTGTCGTCTTCGCTTTTGGCGTCACAGGCGCAGGCGCAGGCGCACGCTTCGTCGGTGTAGACGGCACAGAATCGTCCTCTCGGATAACCGCATCTCGTGTCGAGCGCGTCGAGCGCGTCGAGCGCGAAGGAGATACCGACGGAGATGTAGAGCAAGCAACATAATGACCACTCCGCGGTGACGAAACAGACAAGGAACTGAACTTTAACGATTTCGACGGTGTTAATGTCAACAAGTCCACATTATTGTTCTCCTGGTTCTCCTCCGTATCCTGAATAGCCCCCTTCCCCTGCCCTTGTTCCCTAACGACAAAATCAACATTCTGGAGCTCATGCAATTTTCGCTTCTTGGAAGGTGAGACAGGTAACGTCGACCGCTTCGCCTCTAGATCCTTCTTCCCTTCCGCTACCGAGCTACAACCCGGCTTGGTCGCTCTTGCAAAACTCTGGATCCCTAGTTGCGGCTGCGTTAGCGCTCGAGGAAGGCGTGCTGAGCGGCTCCGCGTGAGAGTGGAGGAGGTGCGAGGCATCGCGACTTCCGCCTTGGATTAAGTATTAAGCTTAATATAGTTCGGGCTATTCAGTGAAGTATAAACATGAAAGTAATCGGAAGAATCACAAGTGTAATAGATGGTGAGATTGAGGTTTGAATTTGTGTCGGTAAGGTAAGGGGATGATAGGGCGGTTAAAATTGGAGAGTTCTCCACGCGCTTTTTTAGTGGAAACGCGTCGCGACGCGGCTCGTCTCGGTTGGGTTAAATTACTTGCAAGCCCGTCGAACTCATCACGACACTCTGTCATACATAAAGGACAAACGATCAAGACAGGGCTGAATTAGTCAGTCAGGAGATTGATTACGTTTTATTTCAAATCCTATACCACCGGCTAAGCCCTCCCCATCACTACGGTGATCAGGTCCAAGTCGAAGTCTGGAATGCAACATGCCATTTTATGGTCCACATTAACCGGGACGAAGAACGGAGTATTAAGACCTAGCCAGATCCATTATTATCATTGATAAAATGCCAATTGAGTTAGACTGAACCGACTACCGAAGTAAAGCTACACCGACCAGCCTGTAGTACTCCGCATCCGCAGTACAGAAATTCATGCGATCATCATCATAAAACACCAAGGAACAGGAGCTCAGATAAAAGGGTATTTACTTCCGCCCAAACCAGCCAGAAACTGTGCTCTTCGCCTCAGACGCCTTCGCCTCTACATCATGGCTCAGCTTGTTTGCCTCCTCTTTACCAGCCTGGCTTAGGTCATCCAATTTTCGCTGGGCCCGGGCGGCCTGGTCCTTGCCCGCCTGGCTCAAATCATCCAGCTTCCGCTGTGCTTGGGATGCAAGGTCGGTATTCTTGGTCGTGGGGTTGTTTGCCTGAACACGAGCACATTAGCATCATCGTTAGAGATATTGCTCGGTCAGGGGACGTACAGCCTCGTCGATGTTCAGATTCGTCTCCAGTCCAGCCCTCTCACCGGCTCTCTCGCCTGTCTCGGTTCCGGGAGCTTTGGCGCGGGCCTTGTTGATGTCGTCTATTGTACGCTCGTCAATTCACTGTGCTTCTAGTATTACGAACAAGTAGAACTGGGAAGACGACTAACGCTTCATCTCATCCTTCGCAGCCTTGGGATCGCCTCCAGTGCGGTAGAAGTAGTAAGCGCCTGCGCCGAGGGCGCCGAGACCGGCGTACAGTCCAGCGCGGCTTTTTGGGGCGGCGGCCATTGTGATCGTGATGTAAGAGAGGTTGGTAGTGGTAGTGGAGCTAGGATACGGCAGGAAGCGACGTATCCTTTGTTCGCGTAGAGTGGTTGAGAAAGTAGTGGTAGATAATTAAGACAATCGATTCCCGTTATTTTGATTCAGGGATGTTAAATTATGGGTGAATTCTGGAGTTTATGTAGGTCTGGCAAGCGGGGAGAATCGTGATGCCTCCATGTTGCCTGACGTCACGGGGGGATCATCCGGCTCTGAATCACCATTCATACCTGCGTCCAAGAGCCACATGTATTGAAACTGTCCATGAGATCATCGTGGGGAACTTTAACAGCCTATCTTTAATCTGCTTGAAGCAGAGTGGTATAGAAGCTCAAGGAAAATCCAAGAAGGTTATCAATTGGATTAGACTTGCTATAGCATGGAGTCGAAGCATTAAACAATTTGGACCTGCGACAACTTCCAAATCAACTGAAGCTTACGACAAAATGAGGAAAATACTAGTAATCCATATATTCAAGCAAGAAGAAAAACAGCGATTGAAGGACCAAAAAAATGTACAATGCAAACGCTGCCACACCACGACCAAAGAAATTCTGCCCAGAACCTCGTAGCAATGAAAGCCGAGATTGAAGCTGGGGTATCTTCAAGCGCTGAGACATACGACCCGAACGAGAACGCCAGATCATGCAGGCCAAAGTCAAACACATGAGAAAAGTAACCCGAACAAAATATTCACATCGAAAGGACACCTCCTGGGAACCCATCACTATGCGTTAATCATCAGTCATCACAAGTCATCAAGAGCTGCCGTAACGCTGTGTATATAATCAAGCAACAATAGGCCCGGGGTCTAGAACGCCATGTACACAGACACCGAAAGGGAACGAAAGTGGGGGTGTAAGTCTGGAGAGGGGAGCACGATGCTGACAAGCGTTGCATCACTGAGATTGGACGAAAAGGAAATTTGGATAGAGAGGATAAGCCATTAGATCCAGGAAGCGATAAAGATTGGCTACACCATGATATTCGCGGTATTCTTGTTTTCGCTCGTGGCAACTGCGACAAGAGCCTCAAGCCGACCCATTCCCGGATCCCTTGAGACATTGTTCAGGTCAGGCCGCGATTCGTGTTTTATATGGTAGCTCTCTGGCTGTGATATAGGAGGACAAGCCTGTACGCCACATCAGTGATCTATCGCTGGCCCTCAGTATAAAGGGGCGGGCGTACTGTTTGAGATGCATCAGAAGATAGGGGAGGATGGTGAGGCTCGACAAAGCCGTTATTCTGCACGATGGCTGGATGATATTCAAGAGATGCCGTGGATGGCGTGTGGACTCCCTCGCTGCTGCTCGAATCTTCCGGACTCGTTCGCGCAGCGTGGGAGCTCGATGCCGTCGTGCTAAACGAAGGCGGACCATGAGTATGCTGGCCACGGAACTCCTGGACCTGTTGCTGGTATGACGACGACGGACGGGAACCTATGCTACGAAGTTCCGAGATGGTCTGCTGGCCCCAGTTTGAGGCGTCACGGTGCGGTGTCGGCTTGTCCCTTATGTGGAGACCGGTCAGGTTTGTATGCAGCGACATATCCCACGAAACATGGCCGCGTCTATGACCAGGACCAGAAATGGGCGGAGCCGGACGACCCGGTGGCGGTGCGTAGTTGAACCCGCCGCTGAAGTTGTAGCCCGGAGGCGGTTTATTGTCAACCTGCATCGGACTCGGCTTGCGTACAGGTGGTGTCAAAGATCGTTTCGCGGCAAATTTGTCAAAACTTTCAATCCCTGGTAGACGCGGCGGCCGGTCTGCAGATTCATTGCCTCCAATAGCTGGTGGGAGCGATTCCGATGCCTGAGAGCTAGGGATTCCACTATAATCTGTACGGGAAGGGGCCGGCCATGTCGAATAATGCCATGTCCTTCGCCGCAACTCGGCTTCTGTCGGTTGATAATCTCTCTCGACGGGATATTTCCCGCTGACAGGACTAGCGTAGATTTCTCCCGGTGCTGCATAATTCGCAGCAGGGTAAGGATGAGAATATTGTACCGGCGCAAATGGGTTAGCTCCTGACGGTACAGATAAGCGCCGAGCTGCGGTTTTGCCATCCCAAAAGCCTGTAACCTGGGCGGCTCCGGGCATAGGCGAACCGTTACTGGGATACATCTGGGATGGTGTGTAAGGGGAGCCGCTCGGCGGCGCGTGAAATCCGCGAACCTGAGCAGGTGGTGTGGTGGGTGCGTCCATCATGGGGTCAAGTCCCAACCTGGACCTTGTGGTCGCATCGTTCGCCATGATCAACGGTGGCGGGCGCCGGCGCAGCTCCGGGGGTTGGCTAAATGTCGAGGTTGTCGAAGCGATGCTTGATGTCGACAGGTTCCTACTGTGGCCCCTAGTATGGGTTCCCTGACTACCTCCCGTGCCTGCCCTCGCGCGACCCTGGGGGCGCACCCGATCTGTTCTGACCTGACGTTGAAATCGAGTGCCGGTGGCCGCCAACGAGCTGTCTGGTATTTCCTCATTCACATGCACTGTCTGGGCGTGTTGGCGCAAATTATCGAGTCTAGAAAACCGTCGTGAACAGTGGCATTGAAATGGACGCTCTCCAGTATGCTTCCGAATATGACGAGCCAGGTGTTCACTTCGAGTAAAGCTTAGATTGCATGGAGGAAAGTCGGTGCAGTAAAACCGTTGTCCTTTTTTCTTCTTGGTCGGTGGTGCATGTTCCCTGCGCTCTGAGCCGTGGTCCGAACCCTCCCCCTCTGACTCTGCTTGTATAGTCTCGTCCGAGATCGAGTGTGTACTTGTACTCCCGCGGGACTCGTCGGGCATTTGGGTCTCAGTAGTATTGTTGTTTGACGTGCCGGCGTCCTGGGTCGTCGGTATGCTGTTTGAGAGGGGGCGAGGTGTGGCAGACGTCGCAGATACATCCTCCATGGCGCGGTCTGGTGGCGAAGAGATGTTATTGACAGGCAAGAAGGACATATTGACAGCAAGATTTCATGAGCAAGCCACTCCAAAAATGTATGTACGGAATCGTCTCGGAAAATATCCCTCGACACAATACTATATGGCAGAAATTGACGGTTTCGACACGAGATAGGAAGACGAGACCGACCGAAGATGCTGACTACTAGAAACCGTTGCGCAAATCCAGTAAGCAGGTGGCCATAATATGATCGCTAGGCGGCAAGGAAAGGGAGGAAGGTGAATCAGGAACGGAAGCCAAATTTCTGTTTTGCTTTGAATCTTTTGTTTTTCCGAACTCGCATAACAAACTTACAAGAAAGGGATGAAAGTATCGGTCCGCCCGCAGGATATTTAAGCGAGGGGATACAATCAGTACGGATGAAGTTGGACGAAGTTTGAGGATGACGACTGGATAAACTCGGAACGAAGACGGCGAAGCAAGGGTAGGCAGGTTGTAGATGGAGGGAGAGCGCCCATTAGTGCCAAAGGCGCATCTCTTACACGGTCGGCAATGAAGGAAAGATTCAGGCTGCCAAAAAGAGAAGGAAAGAAGCAGAAACGATGAGGAAAAGACGTACAGACGTCGACTTTTGGGATG
This sequence comes from Aspergillus foveolatus, assembly GCF_047715535.1. Taxonomy (NCBI): domain Eukaryota; kingdom Fungi; phylum Ascomycota; class Eurotiomycetes; order Eurotiales; family Aspergillaceae; genus Aspergillus; species Aspergillus foveolatus. The sequence continues at coordinate 127,571 of NW_027396071.1, forward strand.
AAAAAAGAAGAAAGAGGTGTAAGTTCGGATCGGTTTCAGTGGACTCGAAGGAGAGGTCGAGTCCTGCCTGCCCTGGGTTGTGGGTATGACAGTAATTCAAGACACCGGGGCCCAGCCAAGACCCAAACTAAATCCAATACTTGACAACAAGGTGTTAATAATAGACGAGCAGACGCTGCGACAGACAGGTCGACGCGAGGCGAAGGAAGGGGGAAGACCCGAATTGCAATAATAAAATCGGATCGGTCCAAAACGGCGCCTATTAATAGGAAGCAATCGAGGAGTCGCTGGCGTGGACGGGGACGGCCCAGGCACCTGAGAGAGCAGGACGATGGGATGAAAGAAAACGGGTTGGGGAAGCCGAGAGGAGCCGACAAGGCTGTCAAGGAACAGGGTCGGGATGACGGACAAAAGGGTCGAAGAATCACAGCGAGGGCTCAAAGAGGAGAGGAGAGAATCAGACCAGAAGGGGGTGTCAGAGCGGACGCCGCTACTAAGTAAGGGGAAACGATAGTTGATGACGGCAAGATGCCGCCTCAGATCCAGGTGGTGATGACGATAACCATTTAGGTTGCTACAGAGTATGGAGTACCAGAGGGGGAGGCTTATCAGAAACGACGGCGGGAGGCAACGAAACGAGGGGCAAGAGAGGGGAACTGCTGCTGTCTGGGAGTGGGAGTGGGAGTCTGGGACGGGCATCCAGGCAGTCCTGAATCAGAGCTTGTTGGGCCTGCTGGACAGCCTGCCGGACGGAGCCTTACCAGCTGTTCTGGCTGTCAGACCGGCTCAGGCGCGCCCTGAACGCTGCACACGGGCGGCATCAGATTCAGGTCAAACTGAAATCATCCACCCCTCTCCGCGAGGCGGCGAGGTCATGATGATCGGGGCCGGAGTGCTGCATCGTGATAGGCAAGCGCGCTGGTTAGCCCCAGGTACTGACGACTTGGACCGGAAGGGCGGACACGAATCATCGACCATCGATCCAGTGTGGAGACGCAGGTGGATGGACAGGTGGATGGGTTTCCAATTTCTGGACCCTCAAATAGAATCATCCCTTGGCGGTGTGCTTGACAGCTTCATGTCAAGTGTCCGCGTGCTCTGTACGGGATATATACTGGACTCGCAGTGCATCGCAAGATCCAGGAGATACCCGATGTCCAGGAGATATGGAGTAGCACTCGCTTAAATAGAAATCCGTATCTCAGTCTCATCTTCTATGGATCCTCCCCAAGCTGACTGTCACACAACCGCCGGTACATATACTCTGTCCAGCATCGAGGATGCGTACCTCAGGTCTCCCAACGATACTTTTCTGTTCCATGGACAACATACCAGCAACCACTCCGTCCACTCCGTCCACTCCGTCCACTCCACAGAGTCCCTCGTAGTGGTGCAGGCTCAGCCAGACCGAAGGGAAGGTACTCATTCAGGCCCCGGCCCCCCGGCAGTGCTTCCGAGCGATCGGAAGGGAAGATACCAGGCACGGGCATCTCTTCACCTACCGAGTACGCAGTATGGAGCATTTTGAGTAGAGCTGATGCCTTGATCGACATGCCAGGTACGATGTATCGATTTTTCGTATCTTTTTCTCTCTTCATTCTTTTCTTTTCTTTTCCTCTATTTTTTTTGGTTTTTATTTATTTTTTATTTCTTACCTTTTTATTTTTTATTTTATTTTTTTGTTTCGTATCTTTTTACCTTTGTCCTTTTACTTCGCAGCATCACGATCAACGAATCAGGAGCCATGGTCCTTTATGATGTCTGTGATTTCTCGTTTTCCACTTCCGGCGAAGTGATCCCAATGGCTTGTTACTACTGGTTGGGCGTGGTGACGTTACCATTTGCTGAGCGGGGCTTTCAACCTGAGCTTCCTCTGGTAACTCTTTCTCAGAAAGCTACTGCATCGAAAGGCTGGGATTCTAGAGCTCTGCCACAGGGTCCAGCCTTGGAGAGCCAAACTTGCCGACAAGTGTCGCAATCCGCAGAAGCCGGCGTCCCCGATAGGTGGTGAAAATCCCCGTCCGAAACATTCAGCCTTCATGAGACAGCCCGGGCGCGCGCCACGCGGTACATGCAGGAGTACCTTACATCGAAGTCGAGATCGTACAAGGAGTCACTGACCCTATGCACTTGCTCCATTTTCACTTCGATCATGGCTCGCCCGTTCCTAGTATCAGGCGACTCCTGGCAGTAAGGTCCATACTTCGTTCAAAGCTTGTTCCTGTGGATACCCATGGCCTCGATCTGGTAGAGGGTTCTCTGAAACCCTGGACGGCAAACAGTGCGCTGGAGCCATTCTCAGCCATTCTCAGCCATTCTCAGTCTGAGTTTATGGTGGGAAGCAAGAACTCGGATCTGAGTCCCTGCTGTACGGAGACGACATTATGCAAAGATTGGTAATCTTGCATCACTTGCTGACATGATGGGGGGCTTCTCTACAGACGCTGCAGGTCTGGATGTACTCAGAGTACCTGCACGGCTGTTCGGCTCAAGTCACTCTTATATGGAAAGTGCTTCCCCAGTGCTTCCTGCACCGTTGCTGGTACCTCGGAAGGTTCGGCAAACCCATAGAACAGGCAAGGTCGCCACTCTCGCAGCCGGGCATTACATCGCACGCACGGGCTCGCTCAATGATAGCGTCACTTCCTTAAGTTCCCTGTTCCTGGTTAATCATCTTGCGCTCATCCCCCTATGGATACGCAATACCCACCTCATGATCAGCCTGGAGAATGCCGGCCATTGGTCGAGAGGCCGATTTCCACAGCGCTACTTGTAATGTCCTTGGGCTCTACCGTTGTACAGAGTACTCCGCATGCAACCAGTGGCCACACCCGGAGTTCTTCTTCGCAGGGACGGCAGAAAGTTACCCCAAGGTTCCTGTTGTCGATGATGGAAGCCGCTTGTCAAGTGTGGAGAAATGGTGGGGTCAAGGTTTCGTACCGTTTTGGAGCTGACCATGACCCCCACCACTTCACCACTTCACAGTTCACCACTACCCTCAAGTTTCGACCACCATGACAACGGCTGCATCATGCAGTAGCCTTCCGCGAGCATGAGCCAAGCTGATTGTCGAGCACTTCCCTTGCACCTGACCTCTGATGACTACATAGTATTCTGTTAGCCGCAGTCAATCACGCCATCATCACCTCTTAGAGGTCCTCTTCGAGTGGCGATACCCCGGGCTGAGCAATGAGGGGCAGAATTTGTACCAAAAACCAATCCGTAGTTCTCCATTACGAGCGATCCTCTCACTTGAGAATCCAAGAGGCCCAGGGACGGCGCCACCAAGACAGCTTCCGCCCCTCATCTTCGCGCCGACTGGTCTGGACCTGGTTTCAGGGTGGCAGGGATCATATCAGGGCACCACCATTCGGAGCTTTCTCAGAAAAAGGAACAAAAGAAAAGCTAGCCGCCCAACTTCCAATGCTGTCTTATCAGCGGGGATGCCCTTGCTTTTACGAGTCGTCCTGGTCAGCTGCTCCTTCGCGGACTTGCTCCGGTATCTACAAATAGCTGACTGCTGTCCGAGTACTGGTACCAGTCAGTCGGTACCTGCTCTAGAGCTGCTGATTAGCACCGGTACAGATTGTCGCAGAATATCGGCCATCTCGACTCTACAGCAGTACGACCTGTCAGGACACGAATTACCGGGCAGTTCGAAATCGGCCCAATCACATGCTTTATACTTTATTGCTTCTGTCTCTAGGGCAACCTTCAGGTACATCTAAACTTTCGAGTCAATGTCGCGAACTTTGTCGCCTGTCTCGAGAGGATAATCTGTTAAGGTTCGTGACACTGGCCCCCAACCAAGCGGTGAAAACTAGCAACCTCTGTTCCAAGCGTCTTGTAACCAATGACGGCGAGTTGTCTCCAAGTACTACGAATATCCATGCAAGCAACATGCATATCATAAGCAGTAAGATTACTGCTATTGCATAGTACATAGTACAACGTACTTCCGGACTGGAGGCTCCCGTTGGCGGCGACGCGACCAGCGCTGAGCTGGCAGTGGCAATGCTATGGTGAGTCGCTGAGCTGTAATGATCTGGAGGCCGACAGTAGCCGTGTCTCTTGTGCCGTTCTTTCGAGGGCGTAAGCGTTGTTGCTGCCACCTTGTATTTGATGCAGGTTGGTACCTATGTGATAATTATAATCGAGTTTCAGGGTTTACTCATAAATGAGGCTCAACTACTGAACTTATCCCGTCTGCCTATGGTATGTCACCAACCAGCACTTGTAGCTCTACAGCTGAGCAAAACATATACTGTTAGATACTAGACTAGTGAGAATGAAAACTGGCACGCACGGTATCATTCCATATCAGACATGCAACGCTTCCACCTCGTGAAAACCAGCTCATCCACAGCTACTTCTCATTCAGAGGCTATTGCCGTCTGTCGCGCAAACGCTTGAGAATCCTCTAAGGCACCTAGACGGAAATACATTTCGGTAGTTTTCAGGTTTCAGATCCCCCAGTGATTTTCACACTAGTTCTGCCTCTTCCCAATCTACGGAGCTAATATGCCTCAAAATCAAGACCAAAGACTCGCGTTACCCCCAATATTCACACACCAGGCACCAAAATCTCGGTCCAAATCGACCCTCTCACCCATCCTCAAGAAGCGGTGCCCACCACTAGCCAGATCGAGTTCTGCTTTGCCGCTTACCCAGGGACAGCGAGACCTCGACCACTTATGTGCCAACCAAACCACTGCCCGGATCTCGCGCTCACCGCATCAACAGGATGAATGCGGACAAGAATTGCTTTATGAAGAGAGCCTTCTTCTGAAAATGTTGAAGTGCTATGATCTTCCCCTTGCAACTTTGTCAAGGTATCATGCAAGAGACAAGAGACAACAGTAAGCGCAAAGCGTACAAGTAGCCTGAAGCTTACATGGTCGCAGACCAAACCTTAAGATGCGCCGTCTTAATCAGCACATAGTGTCAGGTTGCGGATACGCCTCGCTGGACTTTACCCTTGATCCTCCTCGGCCTGTTGTGTTAGGGTCTGAAATCTTCCGTTCACGCATCTCAAACGTCTTCCCAGGAAGATAGTGGCCCACCTCGGTCTGACTGAGAAGTAGTACGGCCACTGCTGTCAAACCACAACTGAGGAGGCGTGCTCGGGGACCTGTTTTATTGTGAAAAGTCCAAATATTGAGTCAAAAGCACTAAAAATGCCAGTTGCTCAGCACACTACTGAGCCTTTGGTAGTGTTCTTAACAAGAAGCCTGGCGGGATGCTCGACGGCAAGTTCATTTCGTCGCAGGCCCGCATTGAGCGCCTCTTCCTCTCTGTTGGCCTTCTCGGTGCCGCAGTTATTCAAGCCGAGAAGATATGATATAGGCATGTCATGCTGAATATCAGACGCATATCATCAGATTGGGAAAGATGCAAGAAGATGCTCGTCCGCACCTTTTTCACCCGGCATACATGGGGTGACCACTTCGAAAACTCGACGCCAAGTGCTCAGGTGCTCAAGAATGCAATGGCAGGCTTCGTCTAGCTAAATAGGAATCCGTTTCAGCGCTGATATATATAGCCTGTGACTTCGCCAATCGCCAATTGCCAAATCGGATCCTGTGCGCGGTCCTTATTCCGCTATGCGGTGGCATTGACGTCCTCTTTTTCCCATTTCTGGGAAAAGCGTAACACCCGGGCTGAAAGATACAGGTGGATAATTACTACCTCCGGGCGAGGCGTCATAGTGGCGCCTTGGTCTACTAACACGTCGTGAGTGTGACTGGAGTCCGGGCTATTGTCTAGCAGCTTGTTATGAATTGCGCAATAATCTTTGGAAGGTGACGCCTACGTGATTCACCAGAGCACCACTGCACTGCGATGTTCATGAGTCCTTTCCATGTATCAGCTTTTTATATAACTGCATTATCGCCGTAGGCTATGCGGAATAAATAGGGTCAAATACAGTTGAACCACCACTGTCAGTACATTAGCAAATGTAGATTAATAAGAACTAAGTCGCTGTTAAAGACACTCAAGCACAACTACTGCTACAGTACCCCCACAACAGAACCAACCATAACAGCAGCCTCGCGCTCCCATTTTCCTTGAGTTTGAATCTGACTATGCTTCTCCAAGCCTAAGGAAGCTGGCAACTGCGATCCCCGCAGGACACACTCCCGGATTTCCTTTTTCAGTCTATCGCGATTTGAGCGGAGCGTGCGCGCCGAGACGCCGCCGCGAAATACGATTTCCTGCACGCGCGGGGAAAGGGAGGAGGCGAGTGAGCGCCAGAAGTAGGAGGGGAGGGAGGAAGTGTCGAGGGTGTTGAGGAGGGGAATTAGGAGGTTATTTCTTGATGCAGTAACAGACTCAGTAGAATCTTGGGGTCTTGGGACTTGTGGGAGGGAAGGATGGGAAGGGGGCTTGATGGTGCTGAGGATTGCTTCGAGACTGTGGATGTCCTGACAGCGGGCGGAGATATCCGAGAGGGTTTTGTCGAGGGTTGGGAGCATGGTTAACGCGCGAGAGAGGCTATTGAGAGAGGCGACCGTGGTCGTTTGGATGTAGCCCTGCAGCGTGGAGAGGAGGAGGTCCGGGGTGAAGTCTTTGGGGCTGGATGATTTCGGCGGTAGGGGGGAGAGGAGATAGAGCGTATTGACGCCGGATACGAGACGGGCTCGTGCGTCGCGGGCTAGCTTATAGCCTGATTGGGAGGATGCTCCATTGCTTGCATTTGTTGAGGAGATGGAGAAGCGGTTGATGGCTTGCTGTGCTCTGGCCCTGACGAGGTTCTCGGCCGGCATTAGAAGATCAGACTTTAGGGTCCGGATGACCTTGACCCGATCCAGACCGTGACCTTCCTCGCCCGCACCCGTATCGGAGAGCAGCCGGCGCAGAGTCACGATTGTTGATGCAGCGCGCTCGAGCGCACGCGCGTCGTCTCGGCCTGGTGAAGGCCCAGAACCAGAAGAAGCTATCTCTCCTCCAGGCCCTGATCCAATCCCAGAGCTGGGCCCAGACAACCCACCACGCCCAGTAACCTCAACCATCTGACTGTCCAGCTGGCGACCTAGCGCGATGCATCTTGCAACGGCTCGTGTGAGACGCACGGTGGCCAGGGAATTCTCCGCAGCGACCCTCGCCTCCTCGGCAGCCTCCCACCTGCGCAGGACCTCGCGCTCCAGCCGCTCATACCCCTGTGAGACAGCGGCAATTTGATCGTCTGTTTCTTTGAGAATCTTGCCCGCAGCTGCGGTTTGGTCCCCCGTGTGCGTCAGCAGGGGGAGAGCTGATTTGGTGGTCAGCGTGTGGATATGCGTGTCAATTTCTTGGAGATCGAACAATACCCGGGAAAGCGGGGTTGACAGGTCCAGTGGTGTGTCTGTTGCATTGTTGGTGGCCACCACCAGCGAATTGGCAAATGCGGCCGGTGAGAAGGCCGGGTCTAGGAAGGCCTCGTAGTCTATGTACGAGGGTTCGGAGGCCATGACTGTCCTGAATGTCTGCCTTCAAACCAGTAAGAATTACTCAAATTGGCGGGTTCTGACCCGGTATCAGAAAGCCAAATGAGTGGAATCAAGGAAATGCTGAGCTTCAAGTGGCCACTTTGTATATCCAGCAAATCCAGCCGAGCGATTAAGAGGTGATGTCTTCAATGGCCGTCTCGCGATGGCAACACTCAATTCGCACCTGTAGCAATCGCCATGTGACAGGTCTAATCAATGCAGAGCAAATTTTTCTGGTTGATAAGCAGCATAGACCGCCAGTTGTGCATTCGTTGGCGTCTGTCCAGTTGTTGCAGTTGTTGCAGTTGCAGATGTTTGGATGCCGCCTGCAGGGAGGCCGTTGACGGGCTTAGTCAGCATATACCACAGGTCCAGGGGAGAATTGCTAGTCTGGCTACAACGAAGTAGAAGATAGATTAAGGCTCAGGGTTAACAATTTGCGAGTTGATGGCTTCTTATCAGGCAATTTATCTCGCTGGTTATATAGTGGTGTGTTGTGGCGTTGAAATGCTAGATTAATGGATTTTCATGTAGTCGCCCATCCTGAGCGAAGCGACCATCAGAGGACTTAATACACCGTACAGTGGCAGGACCGGAGGTGCGAATTAAAGAAACTAGTCTTCCTTCAGACGAAGACCGGGTATCGCTATGCATTCGTGGCACTTTTGTGACCTTGTCTTTTAATGCCCAAGGGTTTTCTAACTAGTCTACCTGAAAGTAAAGCTCCGTCCAGGCAATTCTTTCTTCTCCTTTTTAACCCCAGTCCGAGGAGCCTCGAGCGCCTTCTTGTATGGATCGAACGGGCGTTTGGATGGAAGACCAGACGTAGGTTGAGGATTGGCGTTGAGAATAGAATCCGCCGTGTCGTAGTTGAACGGTGTTGAGTCTTCTGCAGTCTGGGACTGGTTTTGCTTCTCTTTCTTCTTCTTTTCGCGCTTCTCCTTCCGACGTTGTTTCTTGGACGGGGGTGAACCGATTTCGATGGGGATCTCGTCAAGGTCAAGCTCGGCTTGGGGCTCTTCCGATGGTGAGGAAGTTTCGACTTCCGCAGGAGGTTGTGGCGCAGCTTTGCGCTTGCGTGGCCCGCCGAGCTCTTTGACAGTGAAGATCTTGTTCTTGTCTTCTTCTTCCTCCTTTTTGGGTGCTGGGGTGGGAGATGTAGGTTTGGGTGGTTGCGCAACCCGGACTTCAGCGACTGTTCTCGGCATAGGCGGTATAGGGAGAGAGAGGCGAAGGGCTTCTGCCGATGCTACAAGAGAGTACTCCGGAGAAAGAGGAGGTGTCTGAGTATCCAGCACAGCGCCCCAAAACTGCGAGGTCTCGTAGCGAGAAGCGGTAGGGAAAGACCCATCTTGTGCGGTGGGAGGCGATGGAGGAGCATCTGCTTGTGGGGGAGCTCTGGTGGGTTTGACATAGATGTCGCGCCACTCAGGTCCGGTGGCACCTTCAGCCTTTGCTGCTTTGATGACTTGGAGAAGGTCCGGCGCGCGATCTTTTGTAATCGGCGTCATAGGGGACATCGTACGGAACAATGTACCTAGATCTTGAGGCATCGCTTGGGCGACTCGGAAAAGTATGTGCTTGGGGAAAACGCATTGTACACCTTCGTCCTCCTCCCGAGCTACCCTGTCGCGCCATTCGTGCACGGCCTTGAGGACAGCGAACTGCTCGCTGTTGAGGATAGCCGGGCTGCGCGTCATCAGATCGTACCAGCCACCCGCGCCTTGCCCTGTAGCTGCATCGTAAACAGGGCGCTCATAGCGCTGCAACGCTTCGGTCTTCGACTTTTCCAGGACATAATCCACAAGGTTGTCCTCGGGCGTAGAATTCGCCAACAGCTCGTTACGAAGATTGTCGTAGATGTAGAGGAGATAATGGGTGTCGGAGCGAGCATAGTTAAACATACCAGATGGAAGCGGTCGAATCCGCCAGTCGGCCATCTGGTACTGTTTATCGGCTTCAAAATTGACAAACTTCTGCAGCAGATACTTCAAGCTCTTCTTCGGGTAGTTGAGCGCACAGGCTGCATGATATGTGTCAAACATCCCAACAACATAGAGCCCAAGGTCGCGTTGCAGCCAGATAATATCCATGCTCGATCCGTGAAAGAGTTTCAATATGTTAGGGTCTGCAAACACCTCGTTCAGCATTTGCAGCTCCTCCCTCCATGGCTTCAGCGTATCCACCACCCAGTCCTTCTCGCGGGTGCTGATCTGCATCAGCGAGACAAGGCCGTGATAAGAATGTACATCATGATGTTCCAAATCAATTGCGATCTCGCGCGCGGATTTCAGTTCCGCCAGCATCTCTTTCACACCGTCCAAAGTATCCACGAAAGTCGCAGCTGTCGTCTCAAAGGGCAGATAGTCAATCGGGGGCGATGCGGTATAGACAGAGCTTGGGTACTTTGCAGCACGGATCTCCGTCTCATACGGGTTACGATATCCGTGAGGCGCGTCAGTTGAAGGTGTCAGCGACTGCTCCAACGACTCTATAGCATGCGGTTTCGTCTTCAGCAGAGGTGTGAAAGGCGATGTATCTGTAGGATCGACCTGATGTTCGAATTGGAGCTGAGGCTTAGGAATCTTTGACGGGCCATAGTCGTAGATTGTCGGGAAATTCTGCGCCCTCCTCATATTCGAAGCCGCAGCACCCCTCGCCTCTGCTTCCTTATCCTGCGACGGACTCAATTTTTTGATGACGCCTGTGAATTCATCCAAGCACGCGTCCGCCCTTTCTAAAAGCGCATCTATCACATCCACAATGCCCCTCCAATTGTCCTCAATTGAATCCTCGTCCGAGAGTACCGGCGCGGAAATATCGGTGCCAGCAGTGGCTGCTTTCAGAAGCGATGATGTCAGCGACAACAGTCGGCCGCTTTCCTCATCCAGCCCCTCAGAGACATTTGCGCTTGAAGTTCGGTGGAAGTTGAGATCGTTCACGGCCAGCGCTCCAACCGTACGGGTAACATCCATGAGGGACGTTTGCACCCGTTCTTGGAACGGTGCAAATCCAGTGGAAGGATCCATATTGATGGATCCTGCTGAATGCCGGTTTCTCGAATAAAGTCGAGAAACAAAGCTCTGGTGAGAGTCAAGTCCCGTGAAAGAAAAGGTAGGCGGAGTTGAGAAATTTCTCTGCAACAGCTGACCGCCTTCTCTTTGAAGCGGATCTCCGGAACTTCCCCGAGATTCTGCTGGCCTTTGCTAATACTCACTGACGTTCGTCCCTCTTACCGGGCTATCAATATCGCCTTTACTTGCCATCCAGCACGTCTATTCAATTCAAGCCAACATGGCAGCTTCTATAGCGCCCGAGTGCAACGATCTCAAAGAGTGCGCAGCGAGAGTCGCCCACATTATGAAGGCAAAGCTAACTCGCGATCCGCCCAGGAAATACGACACTTGCTTTCTGAAGTGGTACAGCGAGAGTATGCTCCATTACCTCTTAATCTCATTATGAGAAGCTCTAACTAATTCCTAAAAGAGTACCTCCGTGGCAACACAGGCTCTAATGAATGCGAAGAACTCTTCGCCAAGTACAAGTCCTGTTTGACTGTATGTTTGCCACCCAACCTGGATTTTGCGCAACGGTCTTGGGGAAACAAAAGCATGAAACTGACTTATTATCATACACAGAAAACGCTCAAGGAACGAGGTATTGATACAATGCTAGAAGAAGCGCGGAAGAACACACCGGAGACAGACGCTGAGTACAATCGGCGGTCATGACACCAGCCGCCAACCTCGCCGAAGTGTCGGCGAGTTTGATAATGTAGCTGGTGTTTTTAAGCCGGCATTGAATCGTCTTGAGCTTCTTGTGTCCTGCTCTATGCCTCCTATCACTCGATTTTCACTCCGCTCACTAAACAAGACATTGACGGACCCCTTACACCAACTTGTATACCTAATATTACGACTGTGTACGACAATATATTTGCATCTAATCGAGGCGCTCGGTATCGGTGATATGATATTCAAGCATTTACGAAAACATGCTCAATTCTTAGCCATCTTCAAAACGATCTAGTTGCATCTCCTTATACAGAACCCGGCAGCCATCCTCGAGATGCTAGGCTAGTTAGAAACGGGGCGTGGTCCAAACCTGGTGTTGGCTAGGGGCTCTTAGCGCATCGAGTACTGGCGCTTGCAGCTTAGATCTGGTTTCCTTCAGTCCCGTTTGATAACACTCATGTTAATAATGACCAGCATGAATATCAGAACCGCGAAAATACCAGATGAGTGCGGCCCTTAAACCTGATGATGTCTTTTAAGTATACCCCGCGATGGCACTCCCTCACTCCTCCGGGACCTCTATCGCCTGCGGAAACGCTTGCGCACGGTCTATTTCGCTAGTGTCTTTCGCCGCTGCTTAAGCATGTACGAATACATCATGATCGAGCCTGACTTGTCAGCTGGATCGGAGACTACAGTCTTAACAAATACATAAATAATATGTCCACTCACCAGGTGCATACAACCCAAGACAGAAGTAAAAGATCCCCGCTACAAGAGAACTACTCGTAACTCCAGCAGCGCGGTACATCAACCACCACTCGGCTGTAATCCCAATCGGATACAGAATAATAAACAGGGAGTACCTGGAACCATGTTAGTGGATCGTGACCGTGATGATTAAGATGACAAGGTCTAAGTACATACCTCAACCACCTCAACACGGAAGGCACATGGATCCCAGCCAACAAAACCACAAAGTAAGAATACCTCACTGCGTCCGCTACAGACCACGCAAGGAGCATAGCTGCGTATGCCCGCGACGACGCCGTCACAGACGGAAAGCCGTAATTGATCGCCCAAACTTGCACGCTCCGCGCGAAAATCTGCGTGAACGTTGTGAACACGGGAGAGCGAGTTAGGCCTGTGACTTGCGTTAGTTATGCATGGATCTCCGACGTCAAGCTTCGTCCTGTTTCAATCAGGGATTAGATCTTAAGCGCACCGATCGCAGCATGTAATATTTCCGCAACGGCTAATGTCTGTGTCCAGCGGACTTGCGGCTCGAGGGCTGTGTAGAGGGTCGGTAGTGAGATGACATCGAGGTTTTGGGAGTAGCCTCTCAGGACGGTGATGAGGATGCGAAGCCACAGGAGGGCGTTGATGGAGTTATAGAGGAGGAGATATATTCTAGCAGCGGGGGACTGAGAGGCCATTTTTATTGATTTAGAGAAAGTGCAATGACTGTCTAAGTGGAAGCTGGAGATGATGCTCTTGATATGATAGATTTTATTGTTAGCGTCGAAATTGAACCTCGGCTTTTTGCAGCCTTTTATCTTGTCTCATCCCAGTACATCTGCAGGAGAATGAAACATGAGATTGGACAGGAATTAGTCGGTACATGTTGCATCACTCTAGCCCTAAGTTGATATCAAAAGTGGCCAGTATTATACGTAGCTATATATTCCGTAGATTCGGCAGGCATTGAAGGTCTAGCATGGCGAACTCCTGCGCAAAATTATAGCCAGCTGCTATTGGTCCGAATAAAGCCTCTAATAAAAATCCATTTACAAATATAAAAAAAAGAAAAAGTCAAGACAGGGCATATCCGCATTCGCCGACAATCATGACAAGGTCGAAGAAAAAGAGTAAAATGCTAATTCTGCCAGCTAGTTTCTGGTGATTGCGGGTTCGGGCAAACCTGTATGTATAACCAAATTTTAAGCAGAAAGGGAGGAGGCCGCATAGACTAGGAGTCCCCAAGACTTGACCGAATGTTACATGGGTTTATGCGACGGTTGTTGTAATTGTAGTAGAAGTTACTGTGTAGATGTGTTGCCTCACGGCTTTGAGTTCGGGTATTATCGCCTACTTCGCCCGGCTTTGGATTCTCTCAGAGATTTACTATACTTTACCTTGGGAGTTAGATAACCAGCCTCATCAGAGATGCCCTTCTGCCCAGTATATCCCTGATCTTCGCCGCAGCCACAGGGCCGTGTGCTTGAGCCAGCCATAATGCGTCAAATGCAGTGAGCAGTGTCAATTTGGGTCCCGGAGCCATCCCCCGTAGTGGACCTGGCTTGACCCCAGGTGGAGGTTGTAGATCGAGACAGAAAACGAGGTCATAGTTAGGTGATAAAGTGGTGACAAATCAGACAGGCGAACCGCAGGACAGAGAGATATTACGCCATCGGCAACACGCTATTGATTATTGCAACTTGACTCGAGATTGTATTGTAAGCTCCATCTCTACCCTTCCGGAAAGCATTGCAGGTGAGACCCATATGTGATCAATACGCAACGCACCGGTATCTATTCGGCACATGACGAGCTCCCAATCCGGTTTCCCAGAGTTCAAAAAAATTGTCAGACGAAAATGCAAGCATAATCTGTGCCCCGGATCGACAAGTTCTGAATTAGAAATTGGAATTCGGAAGACTTGGCCGTCCTTGTCCGGGTGACCTCGTATTTGCAATTGCAAGATTCCCGGTTAGGTTTCTGTGTAATAAAAATGGCGGGGTAGCGGAGAAGGCGATCACGGCTATTGAAGCGATTAAGCTCGTACCCCTGAGCGCACTGACAGCAGCTATGAAGACTGAGGTGGATGCTCTTGTTCTTACGCCGCTAAAAAGAAGCCGGAAGGACGGTGAGCCTGGCTATCTAATATCATCACAGTGTGGGACTGTGAATTTGATGATGGATAATCCTCATTTGCAAATTCTTATCCACGGTTCAGCGGTAAATCATGATCCATATCCTTGTCCATTGCCTGTTGCTGCTGCGCCGTCAAATTCTTCGCAGAGGATCGCAGTGCCACTTGTACTAAGTATTCCGTGGAGTCTGTGGTATCGGAATTCAAGATTGAAATGTCCTCAGTCGCGGTAGAACGAGAACCTGTTCGGAAGAATACTGCCTAATTTAGGATTCCGAGGTCGCAACGGCACCGATCCACTCGGGATGGTAGGGTCTGCTGACTTCTGAAACATTGCTCCGTGGTTCCTGAGGGTGATGTAGTATCAGTTCCATGCCATCATCGCCAATACATAAATTAAAAGTCAAGGCAAACAAGACGAGAATTATCGCAGTCAGATGATGGATTTAGTGTTCGGGCGATGAGATTCCCTGGATCCTAAAGATAGGTTCCTGGCATTGCAACGCAGGTACCAGGCTGATTTGGGAGGAGAATGAGCACCTGCGGGCCGGGCACATGGCGGGGTTGGAACTTGGCAATCAGGAACTGGAACCGTGGCCCACCTGACTAGTCTGGCGAAAAGTTTCATCTTGAGTGTGGTTAAGGGATCAAGATTCCGAGGTTGATATCGCAGAGAAACCATAAATCTCTCTCTAACAGGTTCGCAGGCTCATTATTATCATAATCCGCACCTGGAGAATACTTGAACGGCTTTTGGGATCCTGAAGTCCCAAATGGTAAGCCAGAACCGTTGACGGCAGCTAAGGTTGAAGTAGGTCAGTTCTTATCAAAAGAACGGTGGGCCCCTTCAATGAGCCGCAGCGCACCAATAGAAGTGCAGGATTCCTCCACACCAAATCCGTCCACTCATGCTCAACTGGCCTTGTGATTCTTGTCCATGCGAGCCAAGCATGCCTCGGAGACCCGGGAGGAATGGGACTCTAAGATATGACACGAGAAATGGAGGCTGACAGAGACGGCCAGCTGCAGCGAGCTGCGAAAATGCCGGGAACCGAGATAGGCATCACCGAAAGTCAAATGCACAGACGGTGATCGAGTCAAATGGCCCGTGAGGTCGAAGCTTTACCCTCGTCGAGCCGCCCTCGCTTCCAGGGGGTCCGGAAGCTAAACCGACAAGCGGGCTAAGAGCCACTACTAAGAAGACGAGCAGCGGTCACACCATACATCCTGGAAGGTATCCACGTTCTGCAGCGAGCGAAATGAAGCAAGAGGCCAGTGTGGCTCCGCCGACCGAACTTTGGAGGTTGGCTGTGGCAAGCATGGCCGGATGCGGAAGTATTAAACCAAGCCTGACCGGCCGCCGCCGAACGCACTGGGCCAGGGGTAAAAGGACGCTAAAATCTCATGGCCAGCATATGGATGTCTTCAGGCCTTGCCGAAATTCTATACGTGCAACAGGTGGCTGCGGCGGGTGTGAGAAATTCCCCTTGCATCTTGCATCAGTTTCTGGGAGGAAGAGGTCAGAGGTCGGAAGTCGATCATCCGGGCATCGCTTAGGGAGGGTATCTCAAATTAGCCTCTCTGCGAGTGCTGACAGGATTGTTAGACTCGCAGTAGTAATGCAGTCTTGGACCAAAATCAAGAATGGGTGCGCCACTAACTGTTTTGAACCAAAGCCAGGTAACATGGGTCAGGAACAGCGGTCGTCCATAGGCGATGTGGTGTGGTGTGGTGTGGAGGTGGAGAGGAGGCAGACTCCTGATTTCACTGTTAACGCGGACGACTACGTACTCGAGAGATTTTAGGAGAAAGAGACTGCGCAACGCTGCGCAACTCTGTAGAAGGAATCAAGTAAGATAGCAAGCTAGAGTAAATTATATCATTGCTACGCAGAGTGCATTGGCTGCGGGAAAGCAGACGGGGTAGATGCGTAAGAGTGTCCAGCTCCTTTCTTTACTTTTTGTCTGCAAGTCACGGCTGGATCTCCACCCCTAACAGACTAACAGTCCAACAATCCGACTAAGGATCGCGTCTCCCCTCTTTTCTTTCCCTGAAAACCAACCTCCCCCCTCTCGAATTAATTAACATCTGGGGGATCATTATTATTATTAGTATTCCTACACTTCTTTCTTCCTGTCGAGTCTGTGCTACTCTTGTCGCATCTACCCCTCTGCGGCCCTGTTTCAGCTGTCTGCTATTACGATTATATCTTTAATATTCCCTGCTGTTCCCATCTTATCGTTGCCTCCTTTTCGTTTCCCCTGGGCGGTTTCTGTATCTGATCTGCGACTCGATCGACTTCCTCCAATCCCGGCCTTCCTCATTCTGAAACTCGCGCACCAAATTCCAAGCCTCTCGCCCATTCAAGTCTCAGAGTCAGTCTTGTCCTCCATTTTCCACCCGTTCTCGGGGATATTTCTATTCGCTTCCTTGTCCTGCCCGATTGCGATACCCAAGTCCTTTAACCTCCGTCATTCTCTGCCTGACTTTTCTTATTCTTCATTCAGCAAATTGACTTGCCATGACTCGCAGTCCACGCCCAGCGACCTGACAATTCATCATTCGCCCCCAAGTCCAAGCGCTGCTTCGTTTTCGGACGGTCTTTAACGCGTCTAGTAAGGGATATATCCGTTTACCGATCGCCTCTAGGCCCCGGCCCATATTGTTCACCTGTCAATGACCGGCAGTTGATCCTCAGCAATTGCACCCAAGCTCTACTGGCGACCTTGGATATTTATTGTGTGATCCCGGTGGCTCATCGCCTAGCGAGATACACCAGGAACTGAGTATCCCTCCGCGTGCCGCTCTACGCTTCTTGAACGCCCGAACCCGATCTTTCACAAAATGTCGGTTGCGACAATGTTACAACCAGCATCTAGAGCGTCTACTTCCTCTTCCTCGTCATTTCAACCGATTGCGCGCCAAAACACAATGTCATCACACGACACTCGGTCCCTTCGTCAATCGAAGCGGATGTCCGTTACCGCACTCTACCTGTCCATGTCCGCGAAGGACAGAGACCTTGAAATCTCTGATGACCTGGCTAGAGGTTAGTTGCCTTGGGATGTCACTAGACCGGCCTATTTTAACCTATTGATTTAGCGCAAAAATTCCTACGTGAACTGAAATCGAAGATCTCCTCTCAATCGAAAAAGAATTTCGTACTGGAAAAGGATGTTCGTTACTTGGATTCGCGAATCGCTTTGCTTATTCAGAACCGTATGGCTCTGGAAGAGGTAAGTCAGACCAATCGCTCCACCCGTGATTTTATTATCTTACAAGAATCATAGCAAAATGAAGTTGCCAATCGCCTGGACGATACGGTCGATCCACAAGAAGGATTCTTCCCCAATGACGAGAAAACACAAAAATATGGCAACCTTCTTTTCCTTCTCCAGACAGAACCGCGTCACATTGCCCACCTGTGCCGATTGGTCTCCATGTCCGAAATCGATTCGCTCCTCCAAACGGTCATGTTCACCATTTACGGAAATCAGTACGAGAGTCGCGAGGAACACCTGCTACTCACCATGTTTCAGTCCGTGCTCACATACCAGTTTGACAATACCCCCGAATACTCCTCCCTTCTGCGACAAAACACTCCTGTTTCGCGGATGATGACCACCTACACCCGACGTGGGCCCGGTCAGAGTTATTTGAAACAGGTTTTGGCAGAGCAGATCAATGCACTGATTGAGTTGCGCGACGTCGATCTGGAAATCAACCCTTTGAAGGTTTATGAGACTATGGTAAGAGATATCGAAGAAGAGACGGGCTCGCTCCCCGATCATCTCCCTCGTGGCGTCACGGGAGAAGTTGCTGCGGAAAACCCACAGGTGCAGGCCATTATCGCGCCGCGCCTCAAGAAGCTCACCGAGATTGCGAACTCTTTCCTTACAACCATCATCAATTCGGTAAATCAAGCACCTTACGGTATCCGTTGGATTTGCAAGCAAATTCGAAGCCTGTCGCGCCGCAAGTACCCAGACGCTCATGATCAAACCATCTGTACCCTCATCGGAGGCTTCTTCTTCCTGCGCTTCATCAACCCGGCTATCGTTACTCCTCGATCGTACATGCTAATCGACGCCACACCGACGGAAAAACCTCGTCGCACTTTGACCTTGATTGCCAAGATGCTCCAAAACCTAGCCAACAAGCCGTCATATGCAAAGGAACCATATATGGCCAAACTGCAGCCTTTCATTCAGCAGAACAAGGAACGTGTCAATAAATTCATGCTTGATCTTTGTGAAGTGCAGGATTTCTATGAGAGCTTGGAGATGGACAATTATGTTGCCTTGTCTAAGCGAGACCTCGAGCTACAGATTACACTTAACGAGATGTACGCTACACACGCTTTGCTGGAAAAACACAACGCGGCCCTGGCCCAAGACCAGCATTCCCACCTCCAGGAGATCTTGCAGGAACTGGGCCCGGCTCCTCCACAGCTACCACGGAAAGAAAACCGAACTATTACGGTTCCATTGTTCAGCCGATGGGAAACAGCATTGGATGACTTGACTTCTGCCCTGGACATAACGCAGGAGGAAGTTTTCTTTATGGAAGCCAAGTCTACCTTTGTTCAAATTCTGCGTTCTCTTCCCCCTCACTCGTCCGTGGCTCGTCGTCCTCTTCGTCTGGATCGCATTGCTGAAGCCGCCGCGACTTTGAAGAATGACGCGGTCATGGTTCGCAAGGGTATTCGCACTATGGAGCTCCTGAGCCAGTTGCAGGAGATGGGGGTCATTGATCGGTCGGACGAGTTCAGCCTCCTCCGCGACGAGGTCGAACAGGAACTCGTCCACTTGGGTTCGTTGAAGGAGAAAGTTATGGAGGAGACTAGGCAGTTGGAGTCGGTTTACGCCACCATTCGTGACCATAACGCGTATCTTGTGGGTCAGTTGGAAACATACAAGTCTTACCTGCAGAACGTGCGCAGCCAGTCCGAAGGCAAGTCAAGGAAAACGCAGAAGCAGCAAGAATTGGGTCCCTACAAATTTACCCATCAGCAACTCGAGAAGGAGGGGGTGATTCACAAGAGCAACGTCCCTGAGAA
The DNA here is from genome assembly GCF_047715535.1 of Aspergillus foveolatus. Taxonomy (NCBI): domain Eukaryota; kingdom Fungi; phylum Ascomycota; class Eurotiomycetes; order Eurotiales; family Aspergillaceae; genus Aspergillus; species Aspergillus foveolatus. Next base: position 146,705 of record NW_027396071.1, read on the forward strand.
CCGGCGCGCAAACATTTACTTTATGTTCAAGAGTCCCTTACCTGGGACATTCGTTATCAGTCTGCACTATAAAGGTCGTGCCCGTGGCCTTTTGGAGTTGGATCTCAAGCTCGATGATTTGCTCGAGATGCAGAAGGACAATTTAGAAGACCTTGATCTGGAATATGTCCAGTTCAATGTTTCAAAGGTGCTTACGCTCCTGAACAAACGCTTCTCGCGCAAGAAGGGCTGGTAAAGGTTCTCAAGACCTACAAAAGTTCTCACTATCTTTGCTAGTGAAATCGAGTTGGCTCAAGCGTCCAGGAGGCGAGGCCGACTGGATTCTCAGCCACCGGCTCTTCTCAGCGCCGTGGCGCCTACAATGTTACTTTTAACTCGACGGCGTGGCCTGGCTGGGCCGCAGCATTGTGCTAGCATACGCTTGAAGCCGCATCTTAACTGGCCATGTCAGCACTCCAGCCAGTAACCAACCTAATTCGAGGCACATTCTACGACAGACGCCTCTCATTTGCCAATCGGGACTTTCCGGTTCGATGCAATATTCTTGGTGTGGCTGCTCCTCACTTTCAGTGTAAGAAGGTTCTGATCTCGCTGGTCGGGGAAGAACATTTACACGTTCAGCAGCCCACCGCTGATTTATTTTATTTTGTCCTTACACCCGTTATACCCCGTTGAACGATGTTGCACGTTTTGCTCTCTACTTCATGACGTTCAGAGTTCTGTTTATGTTTCCCTCTCCTTTTTATATTTTTGTATGTTGCTGTCGGTTATCTGTTTTATGTTATATGTAATTGTATGTATCGAAATTAGCGTATTCGCTGCTATGCAGGCTATAATGAGGAACAATTTTGCCATGATACATCAGCAGCAATCTTCTCTAACATGGAATGTGATCTTCGACCAGTTATAGCGGTGAAATGCACAATAGGTAGAGATGGGCGGCACTCTTGACGCATCGACGCCACGGTGGCTGACTTTGGCCTGGGGTTGGAAGATGACGTGAGGGAGGCAGCTATAGCATGAAGACATTCCTGATGAGTATATAGAGAGTATTTTGACATGCGCTTGCATAGTAATCATTCTCTCAACTCCGCTACTCCTGAGAACGTTTGATCAACGTGGATGGCCACGAGTATATTAATTATTGTGGTTGACCGCCTTGAGCCCCTCCTGAAGCTGACTAGCCCAACTCATTCTTGACCGTATATCCCCCCTCTTCGTTCTCGTTTCCTTTTTGCACTGCCTTTTCAAATATTCTCTGCCTCCTGGCCTAGTGTTCTGGCTTTTCAAAGAATTGGACTTTCTCCTGTGGCTACATTCTTAGAGCTGCTGAAAGACCATCTCTTATTATTGCCCATCTCCACTCTCTCCATCTCTGCCCCAAATCAACCGGCCACGGGGAACTACCGGACCTCAAAGCCCTTACCTGCAGCCGTGACAACAACGCCCGCTTCTTATCAAAATGGCAGCTCCTGCTGAGAAGCAGACGTCTAAGTATGACGACTATGATTTTCCAACCACCGCCCCCGAGCCTCAACCGGGCCACCCTGGCCACACCACTCCAGAGCAGGATGCCAAAGTAGAGCAGCTCCGGAGCGAACTTGAGCAGGAGGGCTACACGGAGAGGCTGGACACTCTCACTTTGCTTCGCTTCTTAAGAGCTCGAAAGTTTGATGTTGCCGCAGCTAAAGCCATGTATGCTCCCCGTACCCCTTCGTGTGACTTTCTTTCTCCTGTAATCCTCAGCTAACCCCGTTTTCTACTCTTAGGTTCATTGCAAGCGAAAAGTGGAGGAAGGAATTCGGCACGGATGACCTTGCACGTACCTTCGAGTACACTGAAAAGCCGGAAGTCTTCAAGTATTACCCTCAGTACTACCACAAAACGGACAAGGTGAGTTTAGAGGCTGTCCCCTTCTCGCCCATCGTAAGGGGAACACTAGCTAATATCATGGATGATCAGGACGGACGGCCTGTCTATATTGAGAAACTGGGCAATATTAACATCGCCGAATTGCAAAAAATCACTACCGACGAACGCATGCTCAAAAACCTTGTTACCGAGTATGAGAAACTTGCGGATCCCCGTCTGCCCGCATGCTCACGGAAAGCTGGAAAACTACTCGAGACATGCTGCAGTATCATTGACCTGAAGGGCGTTGGTATTACAAGCGCCCCGTCCGTGTACGGCTATCTCAAAATGACCTCCGCCGTCTCTCAAAACTACTATCCCGAGCGACTTGGAAAACTGTATCTGATAAATGCCCCGTGGGGCTTCAGCACTGTTTTCAGCGTAGTAAAGAGCTTCCTGGACCCTGTCACTGTTAACAAGATCCATGTCCTTGGCTCCGGATACCAATCCGAGCTGCTGAAGCAAGTTCCCAAAGAGAATCTTCCCCAGCAGTACGGTGGCACCTGTCAGTGCGAGGGAGGATGCGAGTACAGTGATATGGGCCCGTGGCGGGAGCCCGAATGGGCTAGAGAACCGAAGTGGGCAAACCCCAAGGAGAACAAGGGCAATGTCCCGGCTGAAAACGCTGTCGCTGAAAAGCCGACAGAGGCGCCGGAGGCCCCTCAACCCGTGGCATAGAGTCATTATTAGGGGCTTTGTCTCATCTATGTTTCTTACTCCGTCCCAAACTATCTATCCTGTCCGTGTTTTCCTGGTATCTTGGATCAATATGGTAACAGCTCAGGCTCTTTTCTCCATCTCCTCTTTCTTTTTCTTCTCTTCTATTGACAATAGATTTACTGCCTAGAGCTCTTGAATAGGCTGCGTCATATTATCCCTGTCATACTTGCCGGACTCGCCTGCGTCAGAGTGAGTCTGAGTTGCATTTGCACACGCGTCCCATTATCGTGCATCGCGCCTGGATTGCCTTTCTTTTCTTTTTTTTTTTTACTTCACATCCGTTGTCTGTCCATCTGAAAAAATTAGATTCTGAGTATGTGGGTAATTGAGTGGCGCAAGACTATAGATTGGAGCTGAAGGTTAGGGTAAGGGGTTAGTGGTTGAGGTTGACAGAATTGAGTTCACTCAGAATAGCTTGTCAATAACTAGCTGATGCACAGGTGGTATGCCGAGCACTTGCAGTCGGCTATTTTACTTATAATTCGTTGAAATATGCCTGTACTCATCGCAGACGAGTAAATCATTCATCATTTCAAATTGGTATCACCCTTGATAACGCCAGTCCAGAACCCAGCTAGAGGTATTCGAGCAACGCAAAAAGTCCAAAAAGAGAGAAAAGGACCAGAGAGCTATGTCAGATCTTTTCCACAAACTCAACCGCCCGCCCGGCTCGCTCAGCTTTGCCTACTGTAGATGCCAGCGCATTACCATCCACACCATCAGACTTGGACAGAGCAGCATCGTCATCCCCCAGTACAGGCTCGCCCTGCAGCCGAAGGAGTGTCCGCAATGCATCCTCGTAGACCTCTGCCATCTCCCCATTCCGCCACCGCTCCGCTTCCTGTTTTGTTCCAAGCGGGATATCCAGATTCCACTCCTTCTTCCTTGAGACTTTCCCCCGCCGTCTCTGCTCCCCTTCATTAGTATTACCAGCGTCTTCTTCCGGTCGCGTTTGCAGTTGATCTGGATTTCTATCCGCGTCTACATCGTTCATTTCAACATCCGCATCATCTTCCTCCTCATCGTCGAATTCCTTATCCTCCTCCTCGATAATCCTTCCCAGTTCTTTCGCGTATTCCCTCGCCGCCCGTCGCGGCGCATCCCTCCTCAACTGCGCGACAGTTGTAGTTAACGACTCAAGCTGCGCATACAACGACGCAACCCGCGCCGCTAACTTCCCGTCGAATGGCTCATACTCCACCGTTTCAAGCTCTGTTGGCGCGGTAAATGCTGCTGGGAAAGGAAACTCTGGTGATGACGAGTCGAGCCCGTTGATCGAGACGGAGGCGGATGCGGATGTGAATGTGCGCGTTATGAACTAGATCGAATCAGAAAATGAATTGTTAGCACAATTGCATATCAAATCTAGTTGAATTGGGAAATATGAAGATACATCGTCCACAAGCTCGCGCACACGCTCGCGCATAGGATCGGGCTCATTGTTTGGGGCTGCGGAGGGGGGTAGGTGCAGGTCTAGTTTTTGGCGGGAGAGAGCAACGGTGTTGCTGTGGAGGTAGGTAAAGTCTGCGGCAGATTGAAGTTCGATTTTCCGGTAATGCGAGGAGTCCATTGTCTGTTTTCCAGCGAGGGTGTGGTTCTGAACTGGCGATGATATGAACTTCCGCGTGTTTTGCAGATAACGGGCTTGGATATAAGACGGACGCGTGTCGGACTCGAGGATGGGCCATTAGCGGATTTTAAGTGCCTTGTAGCCTGAATATCTTACTGCCTGAACCTCCAGGCCGTAAACTAGAAAGGGGAAGCATTTCTCAGGCACCAAACAGCAGCAGGTCAACCCCACAATCGACGTCATTCTCGATCGATCGGGCTTCTGCTTGTGAACCGTTCAGACATGATATTCGCATGTTTCATCCTATCTAGAGAGAAGCCGCCGCTACCTACCTTTTTTTCCTAAAATCCATCAAGGATTAACCCAGACTATGGCTATGGGCTTCCGAAAACTCATATAAGCACCCTAGCGCGCTATGCAATGGCCTCCAACATCAAGCTCATCGACAATACAGCTCCTGCCGAGCGGCCGGCCCAAGACGACGCATCCTTCTCCAGGGTAGCAACCACCACCAGTTCAGTGTCTAGGCTATGGAGTCGACCATCGATCCGTGCGGAGCGGGCGAAGCGCCGTTACGCGAAATGGCAGCCTGAGCGGCTGGGTGTTGTCGCTAGTGGAAGCAAGGACATTGCTGAGCCTGGGTCGGAACAGCCGCCGTCATCGTCAGACGACGGTGGGTTATTGCGTGCAAGAACAAATACAGATACCCTTACCAGTACAAGCGCAATTCCGGAGGACGAGAGTCATGTCAACGACGGCAACGACGAGAATATTAACCCGCAGCGTATTGCGACGGAACAAATACAGCAGTACGATTTCGGCACTGGCAGCGAAGCAGAAACAGGAGCTAAAAGGTCAACTACTCACCAATCAAAAAATCACCCTAAGGTCTGTGGCCTGAAACCAGGTAGCGAACTGGACATACTCTATGAGAATCAGCGCGGCTGGTTCTTCTTCGGCGTCCCGCTCTATTCCCACCAGTCACTCCTTAACACGGACCCGGCTCCTTGGGTGAATGCCACCGGGAAGCGGAGTTTTGTCGATATCACAAATGCGCAGGTCCCTGACCCCAGCTGGGAATGGGCTTGGAAAACATGGTATGTAGATATGTCCGGCGACGTCGACGAGCAAGGCTGGCAATATGCGTTTTCGTTCTTAAGGTCATCATCGTGGCACGGCACGCATCCGTTCTGGCATTCATTTGTCCGCCGGCGGCGCTGGGTGAGGTTACGTGTTAAGAAGGCTTCAACGGAGCGGAATCAGCGCAGTCGGACGGGTTTGGAAATGGCGCATACGCTTAATGAGGATTACTTTACAATACATTCTGCGTTGAAGCAGAAGAGAGGTTCTAGTTCGGAGAGGGCGTCGAGGGGTACGTCTGCTAATATAGGAAAGCTTGTTATGGATACGCAGGAGCATGTGGAGGAGATTAGGGACATCCCTACATTAATGTACGCGATCAGAATCGCAATCGTGGACCGGGAAAAGCTCAATGCTGTGAGGAAGTTTGTTGACGAAGGAGTAGAGGAGCTCTACTATCTAGAGGGAAAAGTAAGTGCCCTCCACATCATATGTACCACTACACTAACATCTTACCTAGATCCCTGAGATAATGACCCGATTCGTCTACAGAACCTCTCGCTGGCAGCTTCTCACATATCTGAACGAAACAATGCAATCCCTAGCTCAACAACAAAAAGAGCTCGAAACGACAGGCCAAACACAGCCAGAATTAGAAAGCAATATCCAAGATCTCCGGCGCAAACAAGAATACCTCTCCCGTGCCACCTCCACAGCTGAGCGCCATCTTATCGGGCCCCCGGTGCTTCGACTGCAAGAGCTGGAGCCTACTAAGAACCAGAAACATGCATCAACTTCAGCCGCTGAGCTGCTGGACCTCACACCGGGAAATAGGAGGAATAGCCTTATCTCGAGAGTTTCAAGCAGGTTTACGTTCAAGCCGATGGACAACGGGGGTCATATAAAGGGAATCCCCAAGGAGGCGGAGATTGGGCATGATTTTCACATCTATTGAGGTTGCTTATATGTTATTCCAAGACAAGGCGTGGTTTTCATCTGTCGCTGATACCCTTTTCCCCTTTTGTCGGGCGAATTTGTTAGATAGTTTTATATGCGTTCAAAACTCGTTAAACGGGATGACACGATCCAAAATTTATACTACAATGATTAGATGAAATGAGGATCTGAAGTGGAATTAGAAGTGTCTCATCGATAGTTACAGTAATGCTCTGCTGGATGAATGGGAAGTTCACCGCCTCCGGCTTCCCCGAGAAGCTTCACCCGTGGTCCGGCAAAAAATGTTGCCTTCCTCCCTCGAGCTTTCAACGTCGATACTATTACTTATCTGCTCTTCCTATGCTTTAATTCTTCGTGTGCTGTCCATCATATGTTCTCGCGTGGCCGTCCGCATCTAAAAAGATGCGGTCTCTATACAGTTCTAGCGGACTGCGCAGCTGGCCGTGGACCTCATTCCGATGAACCTCTCCTCTTCCTCTACCCGCGCTGGTTCGCATCAGCAGCTCGAGAACAGCGGAGATTGATAAATACGAACAGGTGTAGCTCTCGCTGTGACTCTCGAGGATCCCTGTCTCGCCCTACACCTCGCAGCTCGCGGACCCGGAAACAGTCTTTCGGCGCGCCTTCAAGAAAAAGATGGCTCTCCACTGAACCCAAGTCTCTCTCTTCGAAAGTTGACCCAGATGGAGCGAATGACTCGCGTTTTTCAACAAAAGCAACTATGCCTACGGCACAAGCGAACGCGGCGGATATTGCAGAGTCTAGCAGTGAGGAGGAACATTGGAAAGTCGATGGAGATACGGGTTCGGAAAGCGACGCGGATTCCAAATTGAAATTCATTCGAGACTTTTGGGAGAAGTATGCTGAACGAAAACTGCCTGCTCCTTCATGGATCGCGGCTCGAAATGGGGTGCATAAATCCCGAGCTCTTGTTCGACCTTTGAGGCGCAGTGTAGGACCGGGCCGCAAAATACGGCGCAATGCTAGAGACCTACGGAGACATGGCCCGTCGCTATATCTTAAAACAGTGCGACTTCTTGAGTCTGCGGGAAAGCGTGCTACAGATCAGTCAGGCTTTGCTAGGCCGAACTTTTACTCGGCCAGCCTCGTTGATAACCCAGACGTGCAAAGCAAAGAGATTCTCATTCCTGATGAGACAGTTGCTTTCTTTGCTGGCGTGTTAGAGAAGTTCTCGCAATCGGAGAATATCTGGTTTATGCGGCTGCATGGTGGTTGTCGGGTGCATATTCTGCCTACTAATGAGAGCTCTAGTCAGGACCGTAAGGTTGTCATCTCGGGTTCACCCCGGGCAGTGGAGGTGACAATACACCGCATAATGATGGTCAAAAAAAGACAGGAGCGTGGGGATCCCCTACTCGACATTCAGAAGCCGCCACTGCCCATTCTTCGCTCTCATCTTGCGCTAGGCGAAAATGGGAGAACTGTGACATCGATGAAAGCAGTCAGGGGTGTTTGGGGTTATGTTTCGCGACCAAGGGCGGATTTCGATACTTTGGTGGCCAGTTGGCCCAGCCTCACAACTGTGAGGCAGTTCGCGGAGCATGTTGAGCAGCTCACCAAATCTGAACGCTCACCTGGACATCATACGCCTCATCGACAGCGTGTCGCTATGGCGTTACGGGATTTGTTTTCTCATGCCGACAAGGAGCACTTGATATCTACTTCGGCATTAAATACAGCAGTCTCATATCTGCTCAAGCAACATTATCGGGATTACGTTCGGGGAATTCTCAACCGTGCAGGGCATGTTGCCACTACCGAGACGTTCAATATTATTCTGAAGTCTGTGGCCCGAAATCAAAATATCGTTTCTTTCCGCACTGTCGTGGTTGTCATGCGTCGGTTACGCATTGCTCCTGATGCCCGTACTTGGCTGGCCTTCCTCGACAGCCTTGTTTCGCCCCTGAACAAAGCACACTTGGTTAGGGTATTAGAGCGAAAGGGCTATTTGCAGGACAGATCTATTGTCCGAAGTTTGCTGCAGGTCATGGTCAAGGATCTCTTCAAGGCACACCTCAGAGACGGCAGAACAGTGAGAGAATTCTTTTACAAGACTATCATGGTCGCTGGATCGAACTGGTTCCCGCCGTCATTAATTAAGCAAATGTTCACCGTTACAGTCCAACTAAGGAATGTACACGCCATGCAAGAGTTACTGAAAGTATGCAAGGAGAATCAGCTGCAGCTGCCAAGCGCTGTGGCATACGAGGTTATTCATCTCTTCCCCCAGGACACCTTCAGCGCCGTGCACTACGTGCTCCAATGTCTCGACAGCCCAGATGCCGAACTTGATAAAGAGACCTACGAACAACTCTTCGTCAACGCCTTTCAGAATAAACACTTCAACATCTGCCGCGTGCTTTGGAGATACGCCTGCATGAACGAGTCCACAACAAAACCCATGAGGAGCACCATGAACTTTCTTCTAACGCAAAATAAAGCATCAAACCGTTTCTCGGAATGGGACCAACGGTGGTGGACCTCCGCTGGCAAAGTCATTGCTGGAGTCTGTCTACATCTCCCCAAGTACCCGCTCAAGGATGACCTCCTTCGGGTCATCCCACCAGAATTCCACGACAGTCCCCTCTCGGCCTTTGTAAATTCTGGCACGGTCGAAGGGAAGGAACGCGCGAGGCAGCGCACGGCAGCCAAAGCAATCGTCAGGCACGACTATCAGATTGGCGCGTGGTATCGGCCGAAATACTCGGTGACACACATGTTGGAGGCTGCTCTCGCTCTAGATAAGGAATGGGGCAGTGTTCCCCGTCCCGCGAATTGGTTCTTACAAAACGCCGTCAACATCCCTATCGAGTTGGATTTGAAGAAGCGCAAGAGACATAAGAGGTAGAACTGTGCCTATCTTCTCCGAGGTTTCTTCCCACCCGTGAAAAGGCTTTATGGCCTGATATCCATATATGGCTGGCCTTGTCGGATCGGAACGTATAAATCTCCTATTGTACTATATCCCATGTATATTCATTTACGCCCTACTTAGACTAAGCCACCCGGCCGCTGTACCTATATACTGTATATACCAAGTGCTATAGACATTGTATCATAGACATCGTTTTTTGAGTCTGTATACTATGCCGAGCAACTAATCGGATCAATTGGTTCTACGAGGTCAATGAGAGGACCATTCGCCTTCGAAGACCGCTGTCGCGCTGCGTACTGTAGCACCTGGTTATCAAACCTTGCCCTCCCGATGACAGGAATCAAAATCCAGCTCGAAGCGAGCGGCGGAGTATGAGAACCGCGACATCATCATGCCCTTAGATGCCGCGCTAGCCGCAGCCTACTGCGATGCAGTTTTACCGTCTCTGTCGTGACTCGATCTATTTGCACCAGCTGAAGGGGTGATATCGTATATGCTCTGAGGAATCCGGTGAGTATAAGCTCCCGGCTATTCCATCTGACAGCAGAGCTCACCTTCGACCAGACCGTCAGCAACGTCTTCTTTCGAGAGCTAAACTATATCCTTATGACTACGGGTATAAAAACCTGTGATGGATCAGGCAGCTTCTTCGATGTAAAGGACAAAGCGTGCTCAATCCATTCCTGGACATCGCAGCCAAATCTCGCTCAGCCGGATGATGCAAGATCAACAACTTAGGGACAGCTGTTACCAAGTCCGCAAAGTAGCCCCGCTGCGGACTAGGCGGGAGGATCAATCACACGACGCATACGGCGAAAGTTGGGAGGACAGTCATATTCCGTTGCATGGCATTCTAGTCTAAACGAAGAGACAAAATCTCATCGCAACAGAGATACAACAGGCGCGCCCTGGTCAGAGTCCGTGTTCCTGTGCCTCGAGAAAGAGATTGCCGTCATTGGCGCGGCCGTAGGCTCTCGTCGAAGAAACTCATCCACGAATGATGGATGGGGTGGACAGTAAGCGTTTCGAGCGATGTATGGTACTGGAGATCGTTCCTTTCATCCTCTCCTGTGCAGAGGAAATAGACATCTGAGGGCAATTGGTTTCAGGAGCCAAACGCTCGACAATCCTGATAGTTATGTGTTCGCTGTGACCGGCGCCGCGGCGAATCCACAATATCTCTGAGACACTGGGCTCAGTTATATTCAACCACTGTTCGAACGTATCCGGAATATCCTGCAGCAAGCATCCGGAAGCCGCGAGATAAGCTGCACGGTACCCGTTGTAATCTTCATAATAGTAATCAAAACGCAATGGCAGAGATTTGCAATGAGAGAGGAAAGTGCTAGGGTGCAGATAAGGGGGCGGGCTGATCACAGTCAGCAAGAGACTAAACCAGCTTACCGGCCTTGTCTGACTAGCGATGTAGCCTCGCCCAAAACCTAAACTCTGAATATCATTTGGCCGCAGCCATCATGTTCAAATATCAAAACGCTTTGAAAGACGACGTGAATTCAGCCTTCTATCCCGGATTAATGCAGTCATTATCATGAGTGTCGTAGCAGTGTACACCTGACCATCATGCCCCGTTCTCACTTAGCAACGGCGCCGGCGGAGCAGGGGGAGGAGGGAGATCGTCATGAGCGTAATCTGGCGGAGGAGCATATGGGTCGAACGACGTTCTCATCAGCCCAACGCCCTCCTTCAGGTATAGCACCAGCCGATAAGCCGAGTTCCCGTTCAGATAGTACCGATGCAGACGCTTACTGCGCAGGAATCCAAGCCGTTCGTAAAGCTTCATTGCAGCTGTATTCGTGATCTCGGTTTCGAGGGCGATCTATCCAATTCATCATTAGAATCAGTCCGTGAATTTGTGCACAGGATAAACCACAATTAAGCCACAAGAAAACAAGACAAACAGAGTCGATACACACCTCATCCGCACCCCGCTTCTCCATTGCGTCAATTGCCATCCTCACAAGTTTCGTCGCAACCCCCTTCCCACGAGATTCTTCTTGCACGGCCAACATGGCGATATACCCGCGCATCGGCCCGTGTCTGTGCGGCTCGAGCTTCGAGACCACGACGCCAATCATTTGTTCCTCGCCGGTTGTTGAGTTCGTGTCCATTGCCAGGAAGCAGAGGTCACCCCATTGGTAAAGGAAGTAGCGGTATACGTAGATGCTATAAGGCTCCGAGAGATCTTTGGAGATTAGTTGGCGCATGGCGGCGACGTAGGCATCTTCGTGGGCAGGGTTGTAGCGGATGTAGCGAATTGAGGAAGGATCATCGAAGGGTCGGTGTGTCGTGGAGGCCATTTTTTGGTGTAGAGGAAGATAGTGGGGGATGAAGGGCGTGTGTCTGGTATTATTGTATGATGGTTGCGGAGTGAAGTCGGAGTCTGAGCGTCAAAAAGTACGGCGCATGTGATTGCGAGCTTATCGGGTCGATGGCCCTGATTCCATCGATCTATTACCCACAAACCCCGTCTTCTCTATTTTTCTCTATTCTACGGTGTATGATTGCTTCTTCGTGATATCGATTTGCCTTTCCTTCTCTCCTTTCCTCATTTACCGCGTTCCCATACCCTACCGCAGCCGATCCGTTGGCGATCGCTGCCGTCTCCATCTATGATTCGTCGTCGTCAGGCCAAAGACGACAACAGCGACGATGTCCAGGCCACAGCTCCCGCGGACTCGTCACCAGAAAAACAGTTCCCACCGGCAGCGGTAAAGCCTAAGAATGAGAGGAAGCAATCATTCATCACGAAACCCAAGAGCAAGCGGCGCAATGGACTCATCTTCCTGCTGGGCGGAGTCTTCGGGATCTTCTGCGCGGTTTTCTTCGCTCAGCAGCAGGACGTCATTAGCCTGGACTCTTTAATGGATCTGAATATAGACTCGTTGATGGATGTCATTCCTCAAAGTATCATGCGGGATGCGCGGGAGTTCTCGGTATGTTACTGTCTTGAGATCTGACGGAGTGGTGCTAATAGTGGTTGACTGCAGCAACATGAACGCGATACTGTCAGTTATGATGCTTTCTCCGTCGGCCTACATCTTCGGTCTCAGGGGGTCGAAGCAAAACACCCGATTATCATGATCCCTGGTGTTATTTCGACGGGACTCGAGAGCTGGGGAACTAGTCCTACGTCACTGATGTACTTTCGGCGCAGACTCTGGGGCAGTTGGAGTATGATGCGAGCGCTAGTGCTGGACAAGACTGAGTGGAAGAATCATATCATGCTGGATAAAGAAACTGGGCTGGACCCGCCGGGGATTAAGCTGCGTGCGGCCCAGGGGTTCGATGCCACGGATTTTTTCATCACAGGGTACTGGATCTGGAACAAGATCCTAGAGAACCTTGCAAGTATTGGGTATGACCCGACAAATGCCTACACAGCGGCCTATGACTGGCGACTATCGTATTTGAACCTGGAGGCCCGGGACCACTACTTTAGCCGGCTGAAGTCGTACATCGAGACCGCGGTGCAGGTGCGTGGTGAGAAGGTGACGCTTGCCTCGCACAGTATGGGGTCGCAAGTGGTGCTCTTCTTCTTTAAATGGGTTGAGAACCCAGCCCACGGCAAGGGCGGCTCGGACTGGGTGAACCGACACATCGCCAACTGGATCAACATCAGCGGGTGCATGCTAGGCGCCGCCAAAGGCCTCACAGCCGTGCTATCCGGCGAAACTCGAGATACAGCGCTGCTCAACTCGTTCGCCGTCTACGGGTTGGAGAAGTTCCTCTCCCGCGAAGAACGCGCCGAGATTTTTCGCGCAATGCCCGGCATCTCCAGCATGCTCCCCAAGGGCGGCGAAGCAGTCTGGGGCAATTCCACCTGGGCTCCCGACGACCAACCAGGCCAGAAGATGACCTATGGCAACATCCTCAACTTCCGCGAAACCAACTCCACCTTCACGCAGAAAAACCTCACCGTTCCCGAAAGCCTCGCCTACCTCCTCGACCAGAGCGAGCCGTGGTACCGGGACCAAGTCCTAGGAAGCTACTCACACGGCGTCGCACACACAACCGCCGAAGTTGAGGCCAACGAGAATGACCCACGAACCTGGCTGAACCCGCTCGAGGCTCGCCTACCGCTTGCACCAGACATGAAACTCTATTGCTTCTATGGCGTCGGCAAACCAACCGAACGAAGCTACTTCTATCAGGAGGAACGGGATCCCTTCGTTAATCTTAATGTTAGCATCGATACGACCGTCACAACGGCCGATGGCACAGATCACGGCGTCGTCCTTGGTGAGGGCGACGGCACCGTCAACCTATTGAGCACGGGCTATATGTGCGCCAAAGGTTGGCACATCAAGCGGTATAACCCGTCCGGAATCAAGATCAAAGTTTACGAAATGCCGCATGAACCGGATCGGTTTTCGCCACGAGGTGGTCCAAATACAGGTACCTCTCTCCTTTCCCTTCCTGGTTCCACTCTGACGTCGCATGCTAACAATATGTGAATATGAAGGTGACCATGTCGACATTCTCGGCCGCGCCTCTCTCAACGACCTTATCCTCCGCGTTGCTGGTGGCCGTGGCGATGAAATTGAGGACACCTTTGTCTCGAGGATAAAGGAGTATGCGGAGCGAGTTAAGATTTATGAAGAGTAGACCACTGAATTTAAGGATGAATATTTGCATCGACGTAAAAAAGTAATAATAATTACCCACCCCTACTCACCCCTTGGCTTGTTATGATTATGTATACATATGCGCATATGAATAATATTTCACGTTTAAATATTTAGTCTGCTTGCTTTGGGACATAGTGTAGTCTTCGAGGCCCAGATGGGCCCGCGGCGATGCCAAATGGTTTACTGCGTTATGGTTCGGCTTCGCTAATATCGCGTTGACTAGAGTTGTTCGCGATGTTAGTTCTATTACAAGCAAGAGATATAGACAATGTGGCAATAGTATACAAGTTGCCTTCATAAATCATAACACTACCGGATTATAACTAATAATACTGCTGCTATGGATAATTTGCCCCCACCACACACACTCTATCCAAGTGAAACGAGAAGATGAGGAGAGGGTCCAGGAGCGGAGTTTGTGAAGTGAGGAGGATGTGATAGGTAGGTGTGGGAGCGTCAACCCATAGCAAGCAAGTCAAGTCACCGTCCAACAGGTCGAGAATCTAGGGTTAGCCGAAGCCGGGTCAAATCGGGACGCGTGAACATCCTTCCAACAAGCCCCGTCAGCGCCAAACTCTCCTCCCAACCTTGCACGTCCAGTGAATGTCAGAAAGCAACACAGTAGCCATGTGTATAGCCCCCGGGTAATATGTGGATGCAGTCCACTTTGAGCGAATGGATAAACCATGCGAGCAATCAAGAAGAAGGTCCATCCTTCCCCTCTTTCTATATGCTAATGCAGAGTTCGTGATGCATTGCAAAGCAGAAATGTGAAACCGTCTATGCACAGCGAGTGAAGTGCAAGAAGAAAAGGCGCCCCATTCCGTAATTTTCCCCATATAAATGCTTCCAGTCCCAAGCGCCAAGAGTATGAGCGATCGACACGAATGGTAAAAATAATTATATAGCATAATCGAAACGAAGAATAAGGATGGGTTCGACCAGGTCAAGGTAATAGCGGACGATAGAAGTGAGAATTGAAGTGGTGTGTCTGGGTGGACACGAGACAAGCGAGTGTTACCGACGGGGGTTATCGGATGGTCTTCCAAGAGGCTAAACACCAAAAGGATGCGTAGCCCCATTATGTCCATTAACATTATGATGGAGCAACGGCGTGTAGCGATGAGCGATAACCCATGCCACGTTCGAGCCCAACCCGGTTTCGCAATGTCAAGCAATGTACAGTGAAGTGCGGCGGAAAGAGAAACAGTATCCTAGGCGGATTCGGACCAAGGGACATTAAGGTCGAACCCATGATCTGGGACGCCGAACAAAGGGTATTAAAGATATATGTGTCGAAATGTGCTCGATGCAATAAAGCCAGAATTTCGTGAAATGTTCTAACGCCGTCTCGTAAATAGATGCAGTGGAAGGAGGAGCGAGATCGCTATATGCAGGTATCGAGTTTGGTTTGCGGCTACTCAAGGGCTGAAAGTATGCCTGCCGGACTCAATATCGGTATGTGGGGAGGTCAGTGCCTCAGTTTCCCATGAGTAATGGTCGTCAACGGGACTCAAGGAGCCTGAGGAGACGGAGGATGAAGAACCAACAGTCCATTCATCGCTGTCAAGATTGAAGTCTCCGTCATAGCCAGCCGCACCATACCCATACTCCAGGGCAGACTCGCCGAATTCCACATAGTCGTAGTCCCAACGGAAAGTCTTGTCGAGCTGAACACGGGGAAGGAATCGGGTCTTGGCGAAGTAGAAAGCAATGGCGGCCAGGAGACCACCCGCAACCAAATCAACCGCATAGTGATGTGAAAGGTACATCGTTGCCCACCACATCCATAGAGTATAGGTCACGAAGACGGGCTTCATGCGGGGGAAAACATGACTCATGAAAAGTGCAGCCAGGGTTGAGTCAGCAGCATGCAGCGACGGAAAAGCGCCGAACACAACGGGCGACTGATGAAAACCGGATGTGTAAAGGTCGATGCCGAAAAGCTTGTCAATGCGGGCAAGCCCTGCGGGATCACCTTGGATGGAGTAGTCTGCCGGAGCTAGACCATAGCGATTCTCATACCAAGGTGGAGAGCAAGGGAAGAACAGCTGAATGGTAACCGCAGTCATACTGATATAGCCGAAAGTGCGCGCGAAAAGGGGAACAGTGCCGGGCGGACCGAAGATAAACATGATCAACGAGCACACAAACGGAGCGCCATAATGGCAGATACCGTAGGGTAGCCACGCCAGCACGTCAAGCACAACGTTCTGGTGAGCGGATAGAATGTTGCTGATGTTTGCGCCGTAGAGAATATTCTCCAGTGCAGGCAAGACACGAACCCAGATCGCAGGGCGCCAATCGCTTGGGATGAACCTGCATGTGTAAGTAACTGCTGCACGGGGTCTGGTAGCGGGTTGTTTCTAACTCACTGGCAGGCGTAGAAAAACAGAAGCCATCCGGCAATCGGCAGAAACGGGAGGAAGAACTGGCGGGTCATAGGTATCAGGAGAGAGAATAGGAGCATGGAGAAAATGGCCGTTTTGCCCAAAGGCCCGGGCGACTCAATAACGGTCAAAGAGAAGATGCCCACAATCAACAGAAGCAGATATTGGAAGTCGTAAACCGTCCATCGGTGGCTTTGGAGCGATCGTAGTGTGTCTGCAGGCGATAATGACGTCTGTAGAGAGGCTATTGACGAGGTGGGAGACGCTCTACTGCGCAATTTGGACCTCAACTTCCGCCGCATGCGATGCGGGACGAGCAGTTGGATGGACCGCCATGGAACCTGGATCTGAAGCTTTCCAAACTGGTTCTGCGTGCGGTCCTTCCACGTGGGAAGCGTCTGATTCATGGTTGCGGCGAGTCTTGCGGGCAAGACACAGCTATAATTCCTCCAGATTAGACTCCGTCTGCTTTCTTTCTCCCCGATTGTACAAGAGTTGGAAGGAAGGCGACAAATAAAATCGGTCGCGGAAGCGGCAGAAAAGGGGTCTTGAATAACAACGCCGTTAGGCAACGAGCAGGGTGCTGACGGAGTCAACCCGAGCGGGAAAATTGAGATCGGATCGAAGAAGACGAAACGAAGCGCACGCTCCGGTCTCCAGCGGCCAAACGAGGATGTCTTTGAGCCGTCACGTTGCAGGGGGTTTCACTGACGCAAGGCGAAGTGCAAGGGCGCAGCAGTCGAGAGGAAAACCTGGAACGAGGAGGTCGGGAGGGAGGCAGATGGCCACGGAGCCGGAGTTTAGACCTGATGGGCGAACGACTGAAGACGAGGTTGGAGAGAAGCACCGATAGGGAGAGGAAGAGGAAAAGGTCGACGAGAAGATGATGAGGAAGCGCCAACACCTTAGCCTCTGAGCCTTGGCTGAGCGGAAGTGCCGGCTGCGAGTACTGAGTATTCGTATTTCAGAAGTGTACTTTACACGGAACCTTGCTGCGCCAAACCTTGACGGGACTAGCTTAGACTAGCTTGGACTAGCTTGGACTAGCTTCGGTACCGGACGATACAGAGTCCGAGCCGAGGGTGCCTGAAAGCCTGAAAGGTGGAGAAGGCCAGCCGCCGTAGGTAAGGTGGAGGAGAAAATCTTCAACAACCAGACTATCGATCCCACTACTGAGCCACTTTCGGGCTTCAAGGACCAAGGTTCAAGATTTGCAAACTCTACTCTAGTAGGATTTCGGCGTCTTTTGCAAACTCTTAGGTGAGCAGAGTCAAGAGTTTACATACTCGAATGCTGACTGACAAGTCTCAGACGCACCCCGCTAACCGCCAGCCGCAGAGGTGACCGAAGTCACAGGCGCCGAGTATGAGATGTGATAATGGATGCAGCCTCTCACAGAATCAGAGTGAGCAGGGAAAATTCAAATCAAAACAGACGGCAGATCCATCGGACCATCAGTAGGTTACGGGTAGCCAACTGGAAGCCACAGATCTGCTGGCGCTGGCCAACCAAATGGGTCCCTACCGCCAAGAACCAGTCCCCTGACTGTCTTCATTTAACTTGCAGTCTAGTTCACCACCCAGCTCCCACCAGCTCCTGGATACTCACTAGAGCTATCGATATGGTGAGACGTTGAGCTTCTAACAAAGAACGATTCCCAGCCATCTTCTTTTCCAGCGGCTGCATTCTACCATTCAGGCCGGCGCTACCGAGTCGAAAATTGTCGCCGTCAGGATACGACCGGTAACCGCGGAAGCGCATTCAACGATATCAGTCAGGATGGCCTGACATCAGCTGTTGAAGGCGGCCTCGGCCTCAGCTCGGAAATCGGACATCCACAAGGCTCAAGCTCCCGTGAAAAAAACTCCGAGATGCTCAGGTTGTCAACTGGCCAACACCATTCTTTACATGGAGTTATTATTATTGGACGATTTCGTGACAGCGAGCAGTCAGCACTAGAATGGAAAATATGCAGGGCTTTGGACGATTAATTAGGCGCACGAGACCACCAAAAGAGGGAAGTGTGATAATACGCCGGGGCGGTCGTCAATACGGGGTTAATTACCGCTATGTGACATGATTACGGCATGATACGCATGATGGAACGCGGTAAACCGCGGATCAAGATCTTGATGCATTTGAACCTTGTCAAAGTCACCTGCCATGCGAGAAGTATTACTATCGACCAGGAAAGACTCTAGGCTGATCCCCGTTGCCAGAGCATGCGAGCTTCTGAGCTTGCACCGCGAAGACGCGGTCCTCCGACTCGACCTGTATTCGTGTCAGTCGGCGGCGCTATTCGCTAGGGTTTCAGGATTGATTAAAGGGACGATGAACAGGCATTATTCAAGCGTTATCTCATCGGCCCCCTCGCATCCGTAATCAGACTGGGTGCGACATATGCAATACTTAACTTTTTACAGAGGACATTACAGTCAGACTGCGCATCGGCCCCTGTTCGGCTCTCGTATTCGTTCAACAGCTGAGTAGTCCAAACATTGTTGGCGCAAACCCCAGAGGCTATGCAGTGAGTTTCGGCATGAAGTCATTGCTGCATACCACTGAAAGGGGTAAGAGCAGTCGATCGTAGAAGGCGTTGTAAATAGACCTCCCTTCTCTATGGCCGTGCCGTAAGTATACCAAGCACAGCCTCACCAGGGCTTGCGATAATCAGTGAGGCTTGACCATTCCTTCATCATTTTCCGATCGGACAAGAAATTGGGGGTTCAATCTAACATCACCGGCATGGTTTCTTGTCACTATTTAGCAAACAAGCCTCAGGCCATTCAGACTCGCCTTATCCCAGACGAGTGACTTCATGCCCTGCATCATAACTCGATAATAGGCCAACGGCATGATGCTACCAAGTGGACCTCAGCCCTGCTGGCATCCTGATTACGGGCTTACCGACGACTCACGGTCGCTTCCCTCTCGCGCCTAGATGGATGGCTGCATCAACTGGCATCAGCTGAGTCGCATTTTTTCAGTCATCAAAAATATTCCGCAATCTCGATGGCTTTGGGTAGCCAACGAGACGATCGACCACAGGCAGTTGAGCTGTGTAGGATCCTCCGCGATTTGGACAACCCTCTCTCATGGTCCATATCTATCTTGCCATGGATATCGCGGTCTACAGTGTAGGAGCACATGCACGTGGAATAATAATATTGTCCGATCAGCGAATAAGTCAATCTTACGCTGGCCCTGAAGAACAAGGAACAACCCCGATTTTCAGATTGCCCAAACTCGTGTTCCGTTGGATATGTCGGATCCTCAGCTCAGTTGAAATCGAAACAGTTGACCATGCTGAGGCAGATTAGCCGGCAACCCCGGTCAGCAAACCATACTACATACTCAGTCGCCCAACATGCCGTTCTCCCAGTCCAACTTCACCAGCATACTTCATATTTCGTGAATCTACATCATGTTGTGGATTCTTCATGAGATCATCACATTCCTCAGCGACCCAAAACAAAGCTGACACCTGCAGGCCCGGGGACCGGGGCCGCAGCCATAATTCTTCGCAGTATATTATTCTCCAGTGTAAACGTGCCCTGAAAGCCACAGTTGGCCGGGCTGTTCTCGGTCTTGTATCCATGTGCTCGAGTCTCAGCGAGGTATGCGTCGAGTGAGTCCCTAGCAGGACACCTATGCGGAAACTCTAGGTCGCAGATTCCTTATGGACACCATAGCAATGCAAAGCAAATTATGGTCTATCACAATGCCGACGATATTATTCAAGGTCCGCCACCTTACATCGTACATACTCAGAGTACGTCGCAACTGGGCACAGACTCCAGAACTCTGTGGCTATGGCGGGGGCCGTGGCAGTGCATATTAATCAAGCCCCTTGCGTTGTCGTTTACAGCGACTTGCAAGGTGCATACCATACTGCATCTAGCGCCCATAATTCATACCATCGTCATATCAAAGCTCCAGCACTGCCGCCGCAGCTGTGGATCTCAGCCGTTTAATTAAACTCTCCGACTATTGTTTCATGTCACCAGGCCGTTCAAGACTCCTCTTCTGGCCCCTGGCTACGCTAGGCAGCAGGTTATTTTGTTGGGAGGCTCATCCACATCCAATAGTCCACTTGAAAAAGGTACAGTTACCAGTAAAGTACACCTGGAGCGGGGTAGGTTGTGTCAACTAACCAGGGTTGGTTTGTAGAGGAGTATACTCAGCCTCAAGACCCGATCGTCATAAATATAGACTCCCCATATGGGGCATGACCGTATTCGTTTACATTGCTTCTCTTTACTAGAATGTAAAGAAAATGGGTATTTGTAGAACTCGGCTGCCTAGGTTGTTGCTCTCCTTCTCTCCTATTTTTCTGTACGTATGCGTTTGTACTGGCAAAGGGGCTGAGTGTATAGTACATCGTTCTTGCTGATGTCGATCTATGTACTTTACGATGTGGATATGGATAAGGCAGGTTGTTAGGATCCTGACAAAACTTCTCTTGAAGAAAGGAGGATATGGATACCTCAGGTGCCTAGGATGTTCAGGAGATGCTTCCCGGTACGCAGGCAAACAGCGCCAGGCGATGACCACAAAGAACAGCGCGCTACGGGGTCTATCAACAGTCTGAGTCACGCCCAGCTCTGAGTATGCCTGGGCTGCCGCGGCGATTCTCTTGATTCGGGACGAAATGCAAGTGATTAGAGCACACTTGGACAAAACTACATTACGAAGAGTTAACCGCAGGGGTAAAGCCATCGTTCGGGCTACTCAGGAGTACCAGAGTCCGCTGAGATTCAAGATGGATTTTAGAAATAGTCTGGCGTTTAAAGCATTCTTCAAACTAGCTAGAGCAGCGATACATCAAAGTCGATGCAGTGACCTCTTGTTATGTATGTAAAGGTAGAGAGCATGATATATAAAACCATGATGTCAGAAACGAGAGGCTTGCCGGCTTCACGGTATGATGCTGTAGGCCAAAAAAGCCTAGACTGAGTATTCATCAAATCCAATGATGCAATCCGACGCCGTTTGTCCATATATATATAAGTATGTAGATAACACCTTTACCCCAACACCAAACCCATGATCCATGATCATAGATGCAAATATATGTCGAATATCCATACCATCTCTCAAACACCTCCAGAACTTTAGGTATCTTGTCCCGAATCAGACCCGCCCAACGCCTGAAACCCTCTAACGAGTCCCATGGCACATCCCGCTGCAACCCCACCCACAATAACCATCTGCAGACCCCCCCATGCTCCCTTCTTTATATTCTTCGGCCCTGCCCACCCAGACACAAAGCAAGTCTTGCCATACCCAAAAACAAACAACGCAATCGCCATCGTTGCAATGCTCCACTTCAACGCCAGAAACGCCTGGTCTGGGCCGACGAAGAAGTACGGAAGCAGCGGGACGAAGCCGCCGAGGAAGTAAGAAAGGGCAATGGTGAGGGCGCAGGTTAGGGCTCGGGAGCCAGAGGGTTCGGGGAGGGTATGGTGGAATGTCATGAGGAAGGAGGGGAGGTGCGGGGAGGATGTCAGGTGGCTTGTTAATTGAGCAAGCAGGTGGTCGGGGAGGTCGTAGGGAGTGAAGATTTCGTGAATTGTGTCTGAGACGGTGGCGGGGGACGTGAGTGTTTCCTTGGTGGTTTCCTTGAGGGTCGCGTGGTAGGATTCCCTAACCAAAGGTTAGTGAAGGAGTCTAAAGATACAAAGACGAGGGGCAGTACTCTTCGCTCTTCGCACCGAGATAGCCACCCAGTCCCATAGATATGGCGCCAGCAATAAGCTCGGCAAATCCACCAAAGACGACGACTTTGGTATCTCCCAGCGCCGAGAGACCTGCTGTAAGGGCGAAGGGGACCGTCATCCCATCCGAAAGACCGATGATGGCGTCAGATATTACTCGTCCGTCAATGAGCTTGCTCTCTTTGGCTTCGCGGGGCTTGACTTCGCCATTTGTGCTCCCTCCATCTTCTGAACGTGAGAGGTCATGAGAGTCTTTTTCCACATCGTACTCTGCTTCTGTAGTCGGGGAGAGGAGGCCCTTGAGGGAACTCAACGAAGAAAACGACATGTTGCGTGCGGTGCGTGCGGTGCCTGCTGTCCAAGGACTGAATTGAACAACTGAGACTCGCAGACGATAAAACCCAAAAGGCCAGAAAACTGACTATCAGAGCAACTTATACCAGGCTCAGGTTCTTCCCGTCTCCAGCACCATGGATTCCGTCTCCAGAAGACAAGCTTAGCCAGACAGATCCACCTACCAGACGGCGTCTATTTGAAAGAGCATCGCTGCACGAAAGACAACAGACAAACTGCCCTCGTGCCTGGCAGCGTCCAGTCCGGCTGCCATGGAGCTTATCAGCTGCCCCGAGGTCCACGACGCAAGGGCCTATAACGAGCGGATGACCAGCAACGTGCTGGGCGATCGCCGGTCATGAGGGGCTACTCTTGGCACGTGGCGATCTGACTCGTTTGATTCGCTGGGCGAGAGCGTCATGCGGGGTGACAGCCAATGAGGATGCATTGACTGGGCCCAAGCTTTGAAAGGGTCGGCTTGGCGTTGCACGGGCGGGCTTAATCCTTGCAGGCGTGAAGAGCCGATGTGACTCTGTTCGGTATGAATACAACCTATTGTTAAGCAGGATTGGGGATTGGACAATTGGTGAATCCAGGGAGAGCTGGGATTGGAGATGTTCTCGGGAAGTCGCAAGGTACTCTTGATCTGGGACGGAGGACTCCGATAATACTGTTGTCTCTCCAACATGAACATTGTTGCACCGGGTAATTTAGAGCATATATCCGTCTACTCGGCTCCATTCTCTTCGAGTTACAATCGGATACAGCTGATGAAATTGCGGGCCTCGATGCGAGGATTTCGAGAAAAGTTGGAGAGACTAAATTGACATTTCAAGTCCCTGGGAAGCCAACCCCATACGTGGAGAACAGTTAGTACTACTATCTCACCTACTGCGGACCTCGGCTGGTAGGCCTGGGAATATTACTTACAAAAGACATATACAAATAGCTTTGTTAACTACAGCCTGAGATGCATGTATTGCTGGCTTTGCGGCGCTTTCAGTGCGTGGTGGTACGCAGGCATGAATACGTGACTTTAGCTGGACAGACCAGTTGAGTCTATATCAAAACCAATACGACTTTTGGTTGTTGAATACAGACTAGGCCTCGATCGAAGCTCGATGACGGAGTTGTAAGTATTATGTATGTATACTAGATCTGATCTAATGTCCGCAGCAGTGGAACTTGATCAACGGCTCTACTACTTACGGAGTATGCATGTCAGGCCGCACCGATGATCAGGGTACTCACCCCACCGCAGAATCTAAATACTAGGAAGTGAGAGCTTTTTGATAAATAAGTAGTACGTAGCTATCCCTATCACTCGATACATAAAAGTTGGGAGCTGGTAGCAAAGAATGACTTCACCTGATTCATCATTCGTCAATCGTGACTGCTAGAAGAGTAAGAATAGCTCTGTGCTGCAGCCATGTATAGAATCACTGATTCTTATATAACCCTAATAAGGCTCTCCCAGGAGCCCATCAACCGAGATCGATGTCTTTGGCCACCTTTGTCTCAGGAGCCGTTTCGATAGTCAATTGGAACGTCTGCAGATTGCTCGAGTTAGGCTAAATCCCTCCAGTTAAGGCAGGCAAAACGAGGTTAGACAACTCACCCCTTCCTATGCACAGCCCTGAACTCGCCGTTCCCAGCCCCGCTCGCAGACCCAGTAGACCCCGTCATATTCCAGAGTCTGCTCTTGTACGCGGGGAATGAAGTATGGTTCCAAATGTTGACGAGGATACTGCGCGGCGCGTTAGCCACATACCCACTCCAGACTGCAGACCCTCATATCAAGAAGGTATGAGATAAATAGGTATGTACCTCTGACTCCGATCCACATACTCCTCTTCCCCAACCTCACGAACACCAACCTTCATCCCGTCTTTTGTAAACATGACGTTTCGTTTCTCCATTTTGCTCCTTGTCTTGTCCGAGACTTCTTGAATGATGCTGTAAGCGACGAAGCCAACCACTGCGAGCACGACGACCACGATGAGGAGGACGATGAGCGGGATCAGGCGGTTTGCCATGGCGGTTCAATTTTGAATAGGAAGGAGGCGGTGCTGATTCTTGGTTTGATTCTATCACGCACGTTAGAAAGTTAGTTGAGTCTGATAATGTCTGAACGAATGAAAAATGAGGCTCAGCAGTCGGTTGGATGGTTGAGTAGGTGAGAGGGGTCCGTCAGTGCAAAGATGGAGACGAGACGCCCGATCGTGCCGTAGGGCTGAGCGGGTGACGTCGGCGATGATCGATGTGATCGGTTACTTACCACACTAATTGTTGATCCAAGGGCTTTTTGCCTTGTCAGAATGTTATGAGTTTCAATCAACGAGGAGATCTTGTCCCTATTTATATCTCATTTAACGCAGAAGAACAAAGAAGAGAATTTTTCATAAATAAGGGAACAAAAGAAAGCGACAGCCCTGCGTTTCGGCTCCGCGGCAAGAAAATCCTGGTGCCTGGCAGCCCTGGCTGGTATGCGCGCATCTGAAGCGCTTTCGCTGTGGCTTGTATGGAATCTGGAATTCTTTATGCGCCCGATTGGGAAGCGAATTGCGCGGGGGTGGCTGTGATTTGCTAGAAATGTTAGTTATAGATTGTGGACAGCCTTGTGATCTCGATTCAGCTGCACTGGGTAGGTGGACTTGACGGATGGAACGCACACTGGGGTCTTGCAGAAGGCAAGTGCATAGCGTCAAATCAAGCCAGTAGATATGACTATCATATTATCTATCTTTCACTGTTGTTTGACTGCGATACTTTCAAAGGAACTAGTCAATGCATGTCTAAGATCAACAAACTTCCGATTGCAGCAGTGCTTTCATTGAGTCCCAGTCACACAATCACACAATGTCGTCATGATGAATCATATCTATTCCAATTCATTGAAATTTCACCTCTTCAATGGGTAACATCTTTCAGATTCATTAATACCTATCACTTCTTACATTTCCTTGAAGCGCGTCGCCTCCACCATTACTTGATCTACTATGCCCCAGACTAGGGCTTACACTAAGCCTTCACTATGTGCGATGTCCCCTTCTTTTTCTTCCCCTTCTGCATCCAGTGCGGGACGGACCAGAACCCGTGCCGGTGTAAGATCGTGGGTCCGACACTAGGTACTTCATACAACCCATCCGTTGACCTCAAAAAGACGTAGCGTGCTGATGACTTAGGGTTCGTGGTTACAATTGCTGCGGCGGTGATCTGCTGGCCTGCCTCGATATTCTGCGGATGTGGTTGTACGAAGACGGGGAAAGAGTGAGTATACATTGATTTTAAAGAGAGAAATGTATTAACAAGAGCTAGTATGCTAGGATACCCGGTTAAGCTGAATGGTCAAGTGGCCAATGCTATACCTATATAGAATGTTGTGCAATTCACAAAGGTTATTACTCAATTATACACTTAACTCAGCCTGTTCAATATTCATTGTTCGAGACAAAACATGCGGGTAATCATGTATAATATGCGTAAAAGGTATCCAAATAAATCATCAATTAAATCACGTCCCGACAAGTCATCCTAGAGCGAGGCTAGGGCTAACCACTCATTTGAACTTCTCCTTCAGCTTGGCAAAGATACTGGAGCGCTTCTTCTTCTTCTCTTCTTTTCCGGGTGAACCGGTCGAGGGTACTTCCGAGGTTTTCGAGTCGTTGGCAGAGGTTGTGCTTTTCTTAGTCTCCCCTCCAGTAGTTGATGCTCCCGTAGCAGGCGCTCCTGTGTTCGACTCTCCGGGCTGTGGCGCTCCAGTATTGGATGCTTTAGCACCCGAGGGGGTTCCTGTCCGTGGTGACATCTCTGCTGAGCTGGGTTCCGCAACGCTAGCTCTGGGTGCAGTTTCTGTAGTGGCTGCGGTGGTGGTGGGCGCCGGTTCACCGGCCGAGTCTGCGACCTGAACCTTCTGTTGAAGCTCATGCTCCAGCTCCTTCTTCTCATCCACAACTTCTTGCTGTGCAGCTGCTTCTGGGTCCCTGTGTGCTTTGGAGATTGACTCTCTGACAATGGCAGGGACATCTTCCACGGGACCTGTGCTGTCGGTTTGTTTCTTATTCTCAAACGGAACATTGGCAGCAAGCCCAGCGGTTGTGGACGTCGGCGCAGCGGATTGCACGGTGACTCCGGGGTCGGCGGGTGCAGAGTTTGTTCCGCTCCCCATTGGCAGGCTGGACTCGGGGATCATGGTATTCGAAGCAGGAGGAACAGAGAACGAGCTACCCAGTCCTGAGCTGTATTGAGCGTGTGACTCGTTCGTGTCGTGCGTGCGAACAGTTGACTGCACAGTGTTTGGATTGAATGTACTAGAATCTGGGACTTTCTCTCCCGGCTTCAGATGGATGGGATTGCCAATGCCGCTAGAGGCTGGGATAGGGTTCACCGAGTACTCAGACAAGGGGGTGTCTGCAGGGAACCCTCCGGGGACATTAGCCCTCTGCTCAAGAGGGACGTCCTTGTCCAGCCCCGCCGTTGTCGATCCGGGGGCCAAGTTGCTCTCCTTGGAGACTCCACCAGCTAAGCCGGCGGTTGTGGCGTTGGGTGTCACGCCAGAGGCAGTAGCCATGTCTTGCGCACCGTTCTGTAGAGCCGCGACTGAATCCGCTTGGATCTGATCCGGATAGAGGATGTTGTTGATGTTACTGCTGCCGTCGTCCTCTTGAGGTAATCGGTTATCGGTAGTCCAGTTGCCGTCGACGACAAACTATAAGTGATAGATATACGTCAGTGATACGAAAAAATGTATTCACGAAGCGAATCTTATAGTTTTATAGAGAAGGGTGGAAGACCAGTAAGCGCTAACGCCATGACGTCAATGGCCGTTGAGGCGACACAGCACGGCGTCATCACTTCGGGCACGACGAAGGAGCCTAGCTTGCTTTTGGAAATTCCCGTCGGTAGAAGACTCGAGAAAGCAGGTTAAGCAGCTATCCCTGGAGCTGCCCGCATGAGGTTGGCATGGGAAGCTGATGAAATGACATACCTTGAAGTGCACTTTGTCGCCAGTCACCGGGAGGTGGACTTCCTTCTCGAAAACATCTCCTTTCCGATCCAACCTGATTGTCTTGCCCCAGTCATCAAACGTCCCTGTGACGAACACCTCATTGGCATTGTAAGGCCTGGATTCGAAAATAAGGGTCGGGGTCAGCGAGCCATGGTGGATAGCTGGGTCAAGGCAAGTTAATTGGCCTCGAGCAACTTACCATCGAAACGTGTAGCTTCCCATTTTATGAGAGCTATGGTATGGGCTGATGCGACGAAGGAGAGAGGAGATTTCCGGACATCCAAGTTTAGGAGTAATATAGCAAAGAACAGGACGGAGCTTTGGGGTGCTGCACTGATAAAGCGTGAGGGGGCTGGGATTGGATTTGCGGTGCCGGCAGCAGGCAGCTTTGGGCCAAAGCGGGGTGGCGGTCGCGCAAGTTGTCTTTCGGAGGATTTAGCATTGACAACGCCCTAACTTTGATAAGGGCAGCAGCTAATACAGTTCTAGTTGACCTGGGTTATTTTGTGCATGTTCATCACCCTATTCAAAGTAGCGGTGGGAAATACTTTAAGGTCAGGCACACCAGCGTAGTCTAGACGCCGGATCTAGACACCAGACACCAAGGGTAGCATCCAGACACTAAGACACCCAACGGTGACCGGGCTAGTGGCTGAGTTACTGTCTAGCTCAGCTTCCTGATCTTTTGGTTATCATTGCTCTGTATTTTCAGTTTGGGTTTCTAGACTCTGCAGGTATCTAGCCCAGCTGAGTCGAAACTCGCTTGTTCGGCCCGATGTGCACTACCTGCGGGTGGTCGACGGGCACCGATTCTCTTTCGAAAATGTCCTCAAA
This sequence comes from Aspergillus foveolatus, assembly GCF_047715535.1. Taxonomy (NCBI): domain Eukaryota; kingdom Fungi; phylum Ascomycota; class Eurotiomycetes; order Eurotiales; family Aspergillaceae; genus Aspergillus; species Aspergillus foveolatus. Next base: position 174,770 of record NW_027396071.1, read on the forward strand.
ACATTCTTCTGAGTATAATTTCAGTCTGTAGCGCTTCGAGACCTTCCTATCCATGGGTCAACTTTCTCTGGCTCTCACACCTAATCGGGGGAGTCGCAGTGCGCAGTGGACGTTGTTTACATCATGAAGAATGAATGGACGACGTCAGCGATGATCTCAACACGAGCTGGCGAACAGCTGGAGAGGAGCGAGATGGCTCTCTCCTGATTCAGAGAAAATTGTGCGGTAAGCTTGCCAATCCGGCAAAGGTTCCTCCGTGGCGCAATCTGGCTTCTGGTCCAAGACGGTCTGACAGCATCGTGAGCTTCTAGAAGACATCTGGAAGGCGGTTAGACAACGTCGAAGCTTCCACGCTGCAGCCCCAATAATATTGGTAGGTTATAGGTTAAATAGTTCACCAGACATCTGGATCCTTCAAGTCTCATTCGATTAAGGGGTGAGGGTAATCCGCTGCACTGCATCTGCCATCTTCGCCCTGTTCTCAACTATTGATTTCTTGATTAGCTATTGACCACTAGTGAGCTGCGAGCACTGGGCGGGGAGACCACCGGTGACGTTGATCCGCATTCTGCAACCTCGGAGACAGAGATCATCTGAGATTCCGCACAGTAGACTTGAGTAGTACTCAAAAGCCGTTATTCTTTGCCGTCCAATTATAAATAAAATTTAGCTGGCGCTGAATAGGAAGACTGTGCGCAGAGAGAATAGGGGCTCGCCAATAGGCAGAAGCTCGTGTGCTGGCGATACCTACTTCCCTGCAGAGAGCTTCCTAGTGCTCCCCCGCCTTTTCGGCCTTCCGAGTCCCCCTCCCGCCCGTCTGCTTTGATACCTACTTATTCTTAACATTATTCCCTCTATTTCGCATCTGGACATCTGTCTTGACCGACGTCCTTTCTACTCGTGTTTTACTCCCTTCTGTCCATTTTATACTTTGCCCAGAGGCGCCTACCTTACTCGTCCAGGATAACCTCAAACCCAGTTCCTCTGCTTAACTCGGGAGCATACGACATATCCAAGCATATAAGAACAGGGATTTGAACGCCAGTGCCCCTCCAAGCTGTCGATATCATTTGTGTCGATACTAGTGTTGCGCCTCGTTTACGTGCAAAATCAGGCGAGAAGAAAACAACAAGCAAAAGATCACTAAAAGTAAGTAAAGAAGTCTGAGACTTTCTTTGATGCGGCCTTCCTTTCGTCCCTTTCTAGGAGAGCAGGTGTCTGGCGCACATCAACGACACGACCGCCTTTCAAAGAGAACGCCTCTTTGCGTTTCGTGGGTTTGAGCTCCATTCAACAGCTTCAAACTCTGGTTTGATCTGCCTTGGACACTCCAATTCGTCCCCAGCTCATCTGATACCCACTCAGCACCGTCAGAGTCAAGTTGTTCCAGTCTTGCTCCCAAAGCTTTGTTCCCAGCTCTGTCGGTTTCTCTACCCGCCGCCCCTCCTTCCTCCCTCCCACTTTCTGCTGATCCTCTTCGACCTATTGATTTCGTACATACATATCTTCTTCTCTTCTTCGCCTGCCTACTCAATTGTGCTTGCCTATATCTTCAACTCATGACCTCCTTTTCCGATCGCCCTACTCGCTGTTGATCTACGCAATTCGCCTCTAACATATCCGTATCAGTTTCTTTGTCTCGCCGCCCCCCTCAACTGCGTCGCAACTCTAGCTCCCGCTTCATCCTAGCCAAAGATCACAGTCGGCAACATGTCGAACTACTCGCATTCAAGCAATAACCCCTTCCTTAAGGTGTCAACGAAAGAGGATAAACCCTCGTCGTTTCATAAAATCGCAGAGGACGAGGAGTACGAGGTGACGTCACCAACCGATGCAACCTTTCGAGCCTCCAAGAACGCCGACAACTCGGCTGGTGGAAATAACCCGCTCGAGAGTGGTCGAGCTGGAGAATCGGGCGATGGAATACGCTTTGGAAGAGATCCCTTTGGTAATTTCCAGGGTGGTGCGGAAGGCCAGGACGAGTCCTCCGTCGACCCTAATGGTTTCCGCCCTACGGGTGGCCCCGATCATGGCTTTCCCAACAACTACGCCCTGGGCCGTCGAACGTCCGTATCTGCTGAATCTCTGAACCCTACATCCGCGGGATCAGACAGCTGGACCCCGCCGAGCCACCCGAAATCGGAAGAACAGCTCGCCCGGTTGAAGACAGCCGTCAGCAACAACTTTCTCTTTTCCCACCTGGATGACGAGCAGTCCAGGACGGTACTAGATGCTTTGGTTGAGAAGCCTATACCCGCAAAGGATATTAAAGTGATCTCCCAAGGGGATGCCGGCGACTATTTCTACATTGTTGAAGAGGGCCATTTCGACGTTTATATCAATCCCTCTGGCTCCGTGCAACCGGGCCCAGACGGGGCTGGTACCAAGATCAGCACGATCGGCCCTGGCGGCTCGTTCGGAGAGCTGGCTCTAATGTACAACGCGCCGCGAGCGGCAACTATTGTATCGACAGAGCCTAAAAGCACCCTATGGGCTTTAGACCGTATAACCTTCCGACGCATTCTCATGGACTCGGCATTCCAGCGACGACGCATGTATGAGGCTTTCTTGGAAGAAGTCCCGCTCCTGTCCAGTCTCAAGCCTTACGAACGGGCAAAGATCGCGGACGCTCTCGACACAATCAAGTTTCCGGCCGGGGAATATATCATTAAAGAAGGTGACCCAGGAGACGCCTTTTACCTGCTTGAATCCGGCGAGGCCGAGGCTTTTATGGAGGGCGTCGAAGAATCCGTGAAGTCTTACAAAAGGGGAGATTACTTCGGTGAACTAGCCCTACTGGACGATAAACCTAGAGCAGCCAGCGTTCGCGCGAAGACGGAGGTCAAGGTCGCCAAACTTGGTAGAGATGGATTCAAGCGTCTGTTGGGCCCGGTGGAAAACATCATGAGGAGGACGGAATACTCGTCGAGGCCATCTACAGCTACATAAGCCTGGCGCCAACAGGCGTACTTGCTCAGAACGATTCTCAGTTGGTTTCAATGTTTTGTTCCTGCGTTTATTGTATATTGACATTATAAGGCAAGGGTCCGCAGTAAGGGAGTGTGTTTTCATCGCGAAGAGGTTAGAAAACTCCCATTTACCGAGCGAATCATTGGTTTTGTCCTTGTTTCAGATCTGGAGCATCGTCCGCTCCTGGATTGTTCATGCAGTTATCTCTTCTCTTGCGGAATCTTTCTCACTTTTATATCTTCCTCAGCAACTGCCATACTTGGCATTCAATCCATCAGTCATCCGTCATACGACTGCTGCAGATTGGACGCCACAACAGGTCTATGCTGAAATGGATCAGGCAGAGTAATAGACCTTCCACCTCATCTGTCTCAATAGGCTGCGAAGTTTCATGTAACATTTGGAATAGTTGGTTCCGTACATTCCCAGTTCCTAGTATCGCAAGTTGAGTTGTACGAGGTTGATTTATCGCGCAACCACCAAGTCACTCCTCAACACCCACTTCTCCCCATGCGTAACCTCCTTTCCCTCGTGTAGTAGACATTGGTCCCCGTGCCGATGCAACAGCGCCATCCCCATTTCAGGTGCTACTGAGATCGGCTCCGGGTTAGGATCCGACCGTGTTCGCTGCGGATAGAAGACTGTTTCTCCCCCTGTGCAGGTCGAGAGGTAGATCAAGAGTGTCCATGTAGTTCGGGCTGGCTTGGGGGGCATTGAGGGCGATAGGAATGAGAGGGTGTTGGAGTCATCGTCTACGAGACTAAGTTAGGTCTTGTTCTTTGATACTAGGCAAGGGCTACGGATTCTGCTCTTCTTCCACTTCTTTTTATCGCACCAGGAAAGGTATATAGATATGTAGTAAGAGACGACTCACAATGCTGTGCAAAGAACTGCCCTGGAGAATACCGGTAAACACGAATATTCGCATTCAATCCTAGCGGTTCCCCGCCCCAAATCTCTTTCATTGACCGATCTCCGCCGCTCGCATCCATCCCGTCTCCATCATCGACAGAAACAGGGTTTGTCACAAGCTCCTTTAGCGCTGTTCCCCGCCAGAGGTTCTCCGCAAATGTAGCATCCTGGATCTGAAATCTGTCGTTGACGCGGACGGCATCGCCTTTTTTGGGTTTCCCGGGGGTTGTAGTGAGTGGCAAAGAGGCGAGGAAGGAAACATAAGTTTTGCAGAGGGAGGCAGGGAGGAAGTTGCGGATTAGGTAGATCTGGTCGGGGAGGAGGGGAGCGAGGTAGAGATCGGAAGAGGGGATTAGAGGGCGGAGAGGGGGCCAGTTAGGAGGTTGCTGGTGGGATGGAGATTGAGATTGATGGTAATCTTTCTTTGAGGATTTTGGTTTTGGCATGATGGTAAATATTAATGAGTGTATTCTGGATCTGGAATCATGAATTGTTGTATGGAGTACAATCCTTGTGTTGTTGAGTTCTCGATGGGTCTGTACTCCGTAACTCAGTACTGTATGTGGATGGAGAGGAGTGGAGAAACCGGCAGAAAATCCCAGCAACGGAACTTCATTTGGCCGAGTTATGTCCCGGCCCATGCAGTCTGATTTTCCCCTTCACCGCCCTCTGCGTTCTCCTCTCTTTAGCCGTCCGCTCGAGAACTTCTTTTACAGGCCAACCAGATCCCAGCCGCCCTACTCCCGGTCATGTCATCGTCGCAGACCATGACAGCGCCAGCGGTGGGCCATCATCCTTCAGAGGCTGGTCCGGGTGTGTCGTCCTTGTACGATTACACCCGGTCCCAACACTCGCCAGAGAACGACCATCACCTTCCGTCCCCGCAATCGACAACCCGCAACGATTCTGCCCCCGACCACTCATCGTCTTCCAATGGCCTGTCCACCCTGTCCGACATGGTAGCGGTCAAGTCCAAGGCTGAGGATCAGGCTTCGCATGCCTTTTCGACCGGCCAGGAGTTCCAGTCGGATCTCCGCCGTCAGTCCGCCGCCAGTGCTTTGTTGGCTCAGTTGCTTGGCGGCCAGCAGGCTCCTAATACAGACTCGGATCAGGTTATGGAAGGATTGGAGGTCTCAGATAAGCAGGATACTGAGCAGAAGCAGCAATATGGGGATGAATCAAATGAGAATTGGGAAACAAAACAAGGGGGAGACATTCCGCCGTCCGGAGCGGAGCCGAAGAACGGAGATCAAAGTCAGCCGGCGGAACCTCAACATCAAACAGAAGACATGGCGTTTCAACAATCAGGGCTACCATTTTCGACAACCGAGCAAAATGATAACGTTCTAGCCAGAACTGACCCCATTGACAATTTAACCGACCCTTTACTGTTCGCAAAACCGAACCTAGACCATAGCGACCTTTTCCCTCCACTCGACTTCACGTCCCCAGGGACGCCAATGGAGGGTTTACAACAGAATGATATGGTGAACTCTGCTTATTATTCTCAGAACGCGAACTTGTCGGCTCTGGGTTACACCGAGGGTGGCACGCATAACGGGAGCGGATCAGTAGCAGGATCCGAGCCGCGGATCCAAGCATTTGCCAAACTCGAATTCGACGACGGGCATTTTTACTGCAACACATATTCTTTTATCCTAGGGCGAGACGTACGAGCGGCTCGAGCGGCCCATCAACGCGAATTTCAGGCCCGACAAGCCATGAGGTATTCCCGAGCGAAAAGTTCGAGTGGTGGAAATGCATCACGTACACCTACGCGAGTAAAACATGAGGGAAGTGGAATTATAGGGAGTGTAGTTAGCGATCGTGGTGGAATCATGGGCTTTGACCCCGATGTTCCTCCGCATATGCAGTCGCATGTCAGTCGACGTTCCTCTAATGCTTCTGATGGGGACGCTGGCGGTCTTTTACACGCAACTCCTGCTCAGCTTCAGGCCACCACCGACTATAATGCACTTGCCATGCAATCGTTACAGGAAAGCAACGGCAACGGAGACGCCAAACCTGTTGACGCCTTGGCCCTCCTTCCTTCGCCGGACGCATGTCCGACCATTCCGATACATCCCCCTGCAACAAACGATGGTAGCGTTGCCGGACACCGGGGTATCTCACGAAAACACGTCAAGATTGCGTACAATTTTGACAAGAATCTGTTTGAAATGGAGGTGCTTGGAAGGAACGGTGCCTTTATTGGTGCGGATTGGCTATCTCCCAGTCAAATACGACCTCTGCATAGTGGCGATTATATTCAAATTGGAGGAGTCCGCATTCGATTTCTGTTACCTGATGTACCGATTGGGGAGACAGGAGCGGATATTGAAGAGGAGCAGTTGCCAGAACCTCAAGAAAAGGTCGAGACTTCGGCTACTGTTGAGGGCCAAGGAAACGCTGAGAAGAAGGACGACTCAAAAGCGACAAAGCCTGTCCTGAAGACAAAGGTCGAAGAACCTGCTCGACCAGTGCCTTCAATCGAGGGAGATGCCCAGCAGCCACAACGTCGTCGCGGTCCTGGTCGGCCGCCAAAAGATGGGATTATGTCAAAACGGGAAAGAGCCGAACTGGCACGGGAACAAAAATTGGCTGCCAGGCGCGAGGCGAATGGCGGCGTTACGCCCCCTCCGCAGAGCAAACCCAAGGCGGGAAAGACTACGGCTACGACTGGAGGACTTGCGCCTCCTGTCCCTGCAGAGGGCGAGTCGCCGAACTCGAAACCCGAGAAACGGAAGTACACGAAGAGGAAGAAGGACGGAATGATGGACATTCCTCTCCCTTCAACAGAAGGGGGACAATTCCCCATGGAGCATCAGCCGCAAGAATATGTCAAGCCGCCGCCTGTCAAGAAGCGCAAGCCATCTCGTTCTCCCTCTCCCAACTATCCTCCAGAATCTGCGTACACGCCTGAAGATTTGGCGAAGCCGCCGTATAACTATGCGGTTCTCATCTTCGATGCCCTCACAGAGGCTAGCACACCCATGACACTGAAGCAGATCTATCGGGCCCTGAAACTCAAATACCCTTACTTTCGCTTCAAATGTGAAACCGAGGGCTGGACGTCCAGTGTACGGCACAACCTCAATGGCAACGGCCACCTCTTCATGCATGCGGAACGAGATGGCAAAGGATGGTCATGGCAGCTTCGGCCAGGAGCATCTGTTGAGAAGGAGAAGAAGAGACGACCGTCACCGCCGCCTCCTCCTCCCGCTCAACCTGCACAGGCTCCTCCGTCCGCTGTCACCCCGCAATACATGCCTCCACCAACGAACTCGTACTCGAATCAACCCAACGGTCAGGCAGGAATGGCCAACACGCAATTCCAGAACTTCTCATCCATGCCTTCCAATCCGTTTCCCACTTCAGCGGCTCCTCCTGCTCCTACTCCCCCTCTTCAGCATTCAACGCCATATCCTCCTCCTGCACCACCTACAGCATCCTCACCCTTTCCGATACCCAGTCCAATCAGAAACAATCTTCCTCCTGCGTTTGCGCAAACCACACCGACTACGTACACTTCCCCTTACGCCTCCGACCCTCCACCGCAGCTCCTCCAATATCAACAATCTCAGCAAGCACAAGCGCAGACGCAGCACATGCAGCCGCCACCTCCCCCACAACATTCGACTCCATATCCTCCTCAGAATACACAGCCTCTCCGCCCGAACAACAATCCACCGCAGAACTACCCTTCAAACTCGGGTCCGCCACAGCATCAACCTCAGCACCAGCATCACCAGCACAACCAACAACAGCAGCAGCCCTACAATATGGGTGGACAGAACCCCGGTCCAGTTCCCATGGATACCTCTTCCGACGAAGCTTCCTTCAACGAGCGTGCTAACAAAGCCATTGATGACTTTGAGGCTGTCCTTCTGGAAGACTACGAGGACAAAGACTATATCAAGGGTGTTCTTAAGAGCGCACGGGCTCGGGCATTAGGCGAGGCAACAGAGAGTTCGTTCCCTGGTGGCGAGCCACCGGACGAAGCTGTTCTTCTTGACGCGCTGAAGAACATGATCAAGGGGTTGAGGGGGGAGTAAACCCATCCTTACACTTCACTGCTTATGCAAATGCATGATGTCTCGATGAAGTTGGCGACCGTCTACCAACCGGGACTTGTACACGATTACGACCTTACGTTTACGAATATAGTACCTTATTTGGGAATCCCGACTTTCATTTGGCTGATGTTAGTCTTACAACTGGGGAGGAGTACCTATCTGGGTTGTGGCTGACTGGCATCTACCTTCATCCTTTCTCCATACACTTCTTCACCTATTTTCGTTTGATTTTTTTTTTACAATCGTCAGTTGACGACTTCCTTTATGATATCCACTCTGTTATGAACTGTCTTACATGCTTTCATGTAGTTAGGTCTGGGGATACCGTTGGAGTATTAGGATCCGGCGGTGACTCTTTCGGAAAAGGAAAGGAAAAACGGGCGGAGTTAGTTGTATAGACAAAATATGATATTATGCATTATTTATATAAGATGAGAAGCACTTAAGTTAGCGCAAACTGTGATGGTGTTTGATATCGGGTCGGCATAATTTCAACCTGTCCGGCCTATACTGCGGACGATTGGGTCTCTTCGATGGAGCGCGGTGAATGCTCTACAGCCGGCCGATATTCGTTCATATCTTTCGCACTCCTGTAGAAGAACGCGGCAATGTATAAATGGATTACTTTTTTTCTTATTCTCCTTCTATCAGATCAGCTTGTTTTCATCACGGCACTTCCCTTGACCCAATCAGTAGTAGCTACTTGAGACCGGGGGCGGCTAGGGCGCTTGCACATTGTTAAAACGCTTCCCGGCCAGGGAAATTACATCGTGCCATATATATGAAGCTCATCCCCGCCGACAATCCGGAGACGTTTATGAGGGATTTAGGTATTTTCAGACTCGTCACGGATGTTCGCTTGAGCTGGACATTGGTCGCATTGATGGACTACCCTGCGCGGTCTGCTGATAACACGTGACCCAGTGAACAGGCAAACTTTCCGATCCTCCGACGGATAATAAGAAAGGCTCGAGACGTGTACATCCGAACTTCAGGTTTTCTTTTCGTTTTCCCCTCACCCCGGGCTGTGTTCCGTAACACTACTCCGTAACACTGAGCGCCTAGGGAACATTCGGATGCATGGGGTGGGGGAGTTGGCACTTGGAACGATTCGGGAGAGGGGCTGGGAGCAGGAGCGGGAGCGGCATTTTCAGCGAGAAACAGCACGCAGGTGATGGAGGTACCACCTGCTACTGGTCTTTGAAAGCAGACATTACCGTGATCTGCTATTATAATACCGATCTTCTAAATGATAGGTGAGTTTGGGGGTGAGTTTGGGGGCATCACTGGATGAGATCATGGGTTGATATCGGCACTTGGGACTCTACGGCAAGTTGGGTGCAGTACTTAGTTCATCTGGGTATAGTTCTCTTTTGTAGACATGCATCAGGCAGCGATGATGAATGACTCCATGCAAACTCGTTCCATACCCCTCTCTGCCTCTCCACTCTTCTATGCAGAGTCGGATTAAACAGGAAGAGGCCGGGGATTAGAATAATCTGGAAGAGAGATAGCCTGGAGGCGGCAATGACCATCACCTGCTAGGCAACGGACTGCTGCTTCCTTTTTCTGGAGGCTGGCGAACGGAGGCACTGGAGTTAAGCTGGCTGGTCATCTACAATAATCATCATCTGCCGCTGGTGATTGGAGGTGCAGCTGCATCTGTGACTCAGATGGGGGTAGTCTGAGACTCTGATCATGAACTCATCAGTGTCCATGAAGCAGTACTCCCAACCCAACTACGTAGCTGACGCTGAGCGAGCAGCTGTGACATCTTTCTGAGTTCCTGCCGGCTATGCTCGGACTGGTTTCGATTGATTCAATGATTTAAATGATTGACTCTTATGGTTGACTCTTGAGGCTGTTCGCCACTGGGCTCTGCTGCAGGCCGTTCCCAGTCTGGACGCTCAATAAAATGGTGTCATGACTCCTCATAGTGCAGGCAGGTCTGGATCAGGCACTTCCTATGATGATAAAGATGATGAAAGTGATGATAATGATGATGCTGCCTGGTGAAGATGTTGCCACTATTCTTCAGTCACTCTTCAGCCTTCAGACCGATTATTAATGCCCCGACATATCCTGACTCTTTCTGGTCTAGGCCGAGACCCAGCACTGCCCAGCACTGTTCACATTCCCAGTGCACGTCCCAGTCCCACTGTCCCAGGAGTCCTGACGGCCTGTTCTTCTGCCTCTTATTGGGTGCATTATTATTATAATTGTCTGTCCAGCATTGTTAGACATGGACATCTTCGACTCACATTGAGACTCGTGTTGGGGCAAGGGGCTGTTGCCTCTTATTTTCCGAAGAGCGATTCGTAATATCTCACAGTTGAGACAGTTCTGGCAGTTCAAAAAAATGAGGTGTTCTATTTGTTGGAATCTGTACACCGTATTGTTCCTGCTTGAGGTTGATTAATTTTATTAAAATGGGATTTAAATGTTTTTTTTGAGGGGAAAATCAGGGGCGTCTGACGGTGACCAAGTCGGGACTCGACTAAGCCCAGTCAGGACGACCCCTAAATGCTAGTCCCTAAATGCTAGTCGACGGGACGGGGACTTTGGAAATTTCTGCGTTCCTCGTGCTGCCAGGCAGATTGACCGTGGGCCTCCCGGCTCGAGGAGGATCGCTCCAAGAGACTAAGACTGACGGTATGGAGCCTGTTGTGCTGTGCTGTTCCAAGTCTAGCCGCTCCCCATTCGTAACCAAGGTTGCTGCTGGTCTGGCCGTTACGAAGGATCTTTCGTTCCCAACAAGATTTATCCTAGAAAAATATTCTGCGTCTTATTTCTGAAACCAATAATGAGCATAATAATGCTAAGACGGCAGGATGAATTATCACGGACTGGTCCGTAGAGGAGATGAATTATCTCGAGAGTTTCGAGGGCTGGATTGTTAGGTAGTTATGTTGCTGTAAATAATACAGCATGTTACCGAGTCATTCAGCGATAAAAATAAAATTTGTTAGTCTGCCCGGTGTTGAGTTTTACGTGAACTGACCACCAGCTTTGCCGTTTACCGCTGCTGCTCCTGGTTCTGGCGCTGGCGTTGCTCTCCACCAGTCTTACACTCGACGCTCCAATCTTCATCATCTTAACGTTTCTCTTCCCTCTCCCTTTCCACAATCTTCCACTCTCCCTCTCTCCCTCTCTCCCCCATCCCTCCTCTTCTCTCTCCATCCTCTCTTCCCCGTGTGAAAGTCTTTGTGCCTTTCGCGCTGTTTGTCCGCTTTGCTCTTGCTTCCCTTCCACTCTTCCCTGCAACGAGCTTTTCACTAAGTGTCGTTGTCACTGTGGACTACCGGCCGGCAATTTGAGGCGAGACAATTCTGTTTCCCCTTACGGATTCAAGTCTTGCTCGCTTTCTTCAAACCGCGTCCACGACCCTCTCTGTCCGTTTAGCAATTGGTCTGGCATCCAAAGGCCGTCTCTGGTGCTCTTCCAAAAAAAAGTTCGCCTCGTGTCCGCTTCCCGACCATCGCAACGTACACGGAAGAAACACGCCTCACCACCAAAATCGTCCGCAGAGAAGGAACAACCCCGGAAAACGCCAGTTGCGACCGCTCTTTTCGCTCTCTTTGTGTTCGTTTCCGCTTGTGTCCCTGATATAGTGCTGTTGATTTGTCCCCTCATGATTTTCAACTAAGAGACATCAACTGCATTAAATCCAGAGCCGCGGCTCGTTGAGCAACGCTCTCCCTCCCCCCAGGCTCAGGGTGTGGCGGACGCGTAGACGGTTCGTTTATTTTGTCTTCCGTCACTCTGCCTGATTTGGTTGCTGACTGGGGGTTGTCTACTGTTTTAGCATTCTCCGTCTACCGCCCCGTGCCTGAACTGGTCTCATCCCCCCCGTCTCTTCACTATGCCGTCTTTCTACAACACCGGCCTCCCGGCCTACCCTCTTACCCCCCCTCACATCAACGGTGTCGGTAGGATGGAGAACGAACCCCCCTTCTACGTCCTCGGTCACTCGGCCGCTTTCCCTCCCCGTTATACCCAGAACGGCTGTGAATTCATCGAACAATATTCCCAGCAGTCACACTGTTACGCCAAGCCGCCGATGAATGCCCAGCAGCCCATGCACTCGATGCGCACCGGCAGAGACATGACCGCGTTAAGTCAATCCATGTTTGGCCCCGTCCCTGCTGCCAACGTGCTGCCCCCGATCCGCAACAACGTCCAACTGCCGCCGATGGACCACGCCGTTCCGCCGCAGTATCGCCGACAAGACCCGATCGCTCAGCCTGAACAGGCCCTAAAGGAGGAGAAAGCCACCGGTGGCGTTGCCGCTTATCTGGACTATGAGATGGATCAGATGTCCGACTTTGTGGCTGAGATGGCCCAGGGAATGTATGACTTGTACATCACCAAGATCAACCTATCAGATATTGACTTCGCGCGAAGCGTCTACCCAGGATCATCTGTCCCGCCCCAGTTCCGGAAATACGTCTTCCAGATTTTGTCCTCAACACGCCTGCCGAGTTCCACCATCCTTTTGGGTCTCTACTACCTGTCTTGTCGGATGCGTATGCTTTCTTCTGCCAAGATCTACAACGCTGGCAGTGGCCAGGTCTACCGCATGCTCACGGTGGCTTTGCTTCTAGGCAGCAAGTTCTTGGATGACAATACCTTCCAGAACAAGTCTTGGGCTGAGGTTAGCAACATTTCCGTGAGTGAACTGAACTCTATGGAGCTCGAATGGCTCTTCGCTTTTGAGTGGAAGATCCATGATCGCATCTATGACCAGCAGGACGGATTCGCTTCATGGCTTTCCCACTGGGAGAAGTGGCGTGCCAAGTCTTCCATCAGGGCTCACGAGCCTCGACACTCCCTCGCTCCGATCGATACCAACATCACTCGCAGCAACCGGGTTTCGAAGCCCCTTCTCTCTCCCGAAGGGCCGATTCCCCCACAGTATCAGCGAAACACCCAATACGAGAACTCTTGGCTTAACCCAGCAGCATCAGAGTATTCCCCGCCATCTGCTCCTCACAGTGGACCGACAACCCCAGACTATTACTCAGTTGGCCCATGGGGGTACTCTAACCCTCCACCGCCATATTCGAGTACCTGGTTGCCTCATCATCAGTACATGCCGCCGCCTCGTTCGCAGCCGCCATCCTACCACCACACTCCATCCTACGGTTTTCCGTTTCCGCACGGTGGTTGGACAACTGGCCATGGTGCCTCCTGTGGTTGCCCGTACTGCGCCAAACACATGGAACACTACATGTGTGCTAACCTCGGCTCCATGCAACCAATTCTCGCTGCTTGATTAACGTTACGCTGCATACGATTCAATGCTGTTTTCCTCATCTTGTTCTCTAGATTTTCCTTCCTTTGCGTCTTTCTGATTCGTTCGATGATACCGTCTTATCCTTTTCAGTCCCATTCGCGTTGACAGTCCGACTGTTTTTTCGGTCTCAGTTACATGCAGAAAAAGCACCCTGGTTATCTTGTCTCTTGGTCCGCCTGAACGGAAAGAAAAGTCAAAACAGAAAAAAAAAGTGTCAAGCAGCGATATTGGAACGACTGCCACATCTTCTGTTCTGAGATTCCGCATGCATTTACGATACGACACCTTTTTCTTTTTATACCCGATTTGATATGATTTCGTTTTCGAGAGATCTCGTCAAGTCAAAAGCAGCGAGATCCAGCGGCTTCTCTTGGTCTTGGAGTCGAGAAGTCACGATAATTTATGATTTTCGTTCATCGCTTTTCGCTAATGCCCCTTGTTCTCGATCTTCATCTTCACCTATTTCGATTCTTCTCTTCATATTTTCTGGATTTTGGCATTTCATCTGGCAGATGTTACTCATAGATCGATTCACTTCCTCATCATAAACAACCATTCCCCATTACCCGGCGTTGCAATCATGTCTTCCGTTTTACGTTTTGCATTGCCGCATTCCTCCGTTTCGGTTGGTTTATATTCTCTTTTTCTGCCCTCAGCCGATCAAGGTTATGCTTTTCCGCTGCATGTACTCTGACCCTTGCACTTTCAGATTCAAGGGTTGGGCTGATCGGACACGGAGGACCTTTCTTGGCGGTAACATTGTACTTTCCTGTTTCTTTTATTCTACGACCCTTCATGCATGTTTTATACCGGTTCTTTTTCGAGGCTACCCACAAAAAAAGTGATACTCCGCTTATCCCCGGTTGTGATCTTTTTTCCTTGTTATCTTTTATTTCTCTTCCTGACACTGGTTTCACAGTTTCACTTTTTTCCCTTGTTTTAAAGTCTCCACAGAATTGGAATGTAAGCTGACTACCGAACCACTCTGAACCAATAAAGATCGGAATCTGTCCGCCTCAACCCAGATATTAGAGATTCTTCGTGCAAATAATTTAGGGACTACGTAGAGAGAGGTGTGCTTCTATCTTATTGAAAAGTGGACGTATCTGTCACTTTGCTCTGGTTTAGGTAAAAGTATTAATGTCTACGCTGTAGAACTCTCAAACTCCTAACCAACAGATAGTATCGCATTGAAGGGTATCTCGTATGCATCACATCATCTAGTCACCTACATGGGTATGTCTCCATTCTGACAACAATGTGGATAACCTAATAAACGCTCCCCCGAAGGCTCTGGTCCTCTTTCTGCGCTTGTTCGAGGGTCTTCACATTTTCGCCCTCATTTTCCTCTTCGTCTTCGTTTCCAGTTTCCCGCATGCACTCGGGTGCTTTTTGGCCCTGGGCTGCGTCGGGGTCTTCAGATGGTTGTCCCCGAAATAACGCCTCGTCGGTTTCGCCGCCTGTATTAGGTATTGTTCGCGTTATTGCATTCGTTTCAACCGCTGGTGTTTGATCTTGAGTTTGAATTTGAGTCAGGGTCTTATTTATTCGCGTTGGGGAAGGGTGGGCATATCGATGATGAGACGACCTCGTACGTCGAAATTTGGGCGCCTGCCGTCCACTCCCTTCATCGTCACCATCATTCTCGAGGTCTTGAGATGGACGCGGTTTGTGTCGTTTGAATCCGGCGCGGGAGGGTTCGTGTAGATTGTGATGGTGGTGGTGGTGGTGGTGGTGGTGGTGGTGGTTGCGGTGAATATCGTGTTCGTCTTCAGATGCCGCGACGCTACCGGCGCCGCTGAGCGTTCCGCCGCCGTCGCGGCCGACAAGGTGGATGAGGTTGTAGTTTGGATGTGAGTGATCCTGGTCCAGTGGGTCTCTGGGGTGTTTAGGGGACGCTTGGTAATGATGGTGGTGTTCCGTGTTGTGCGGTTGGGTGGGTGTGGTTGGTTCGGGGGTAGAAGAATATTGCGCTTTTGGAGGGAGCGTTTTCAATGGCAATTCAGCAGCTTTGTCGCCGATGGCTGGTTCAGGAGCCTCGATTGTTTGTCCCTCGTTCACTGTGTTAGCGTCGGTGAATTGATTCGTGCTCTGACTCGTCTGGCTATTGCGGGTGGCGTCCTGAGATGCTTTATAGTGGCTGTCGTGTTCTTTTCGCGGATCGCCACTATGTGTTCTAGATGTTCGTTGATAACTCATTCTAGAAACACCGTGGTTGCATCCGTTAGGACATCCGCCCCATTTGCGTCTGACTGGGACCGGAGTTTCTGATGGTGTAGAGCTTGCTGGCAGGCCCTTTGCAGCCTGCTCTTGCTGCCTTTCCCGCTCTTTCTCCATCCTCAACTCGGACCATGTCCGGAGTTGATTCTGGAGCACATACTTCCCGCTGTCCTCGTTGAGTTTCATGATCACAAACTCGCAGTGGTTGATGTTGCGGAGATCCTCAAAGTACTCCACACTCCAATGATACCATTTCATCAGAAAGACCCTAGTCATGAGTCCATGTGTAACAAGGACACAAACACTCGCAAAGTCTTTCTCACCGAATAGTCGCCACATCGACTCGTTGAACCCACTCACCCGGTCGTAAGCGTCCGCCGCAGATTCGCCATTCGGGATCCGATAGAAGAAATGCCCATAGTCCGCTCTTTCGAGCCACATCCGCTCCATCTCCGCTGAGCATGGTTGGAAATTACCAAAATCTTGTTCCCGCAGCCGCGGCTCCTCATATACCTTGATTGTGTGCCTTGGAAAGGGCGACGGAGAGGGGGTATCAGCTGTGAGAGACTCGAGGATGCCCTCGGTAGTCTCACGAGTACGGCGGTACGGAGACGTGAAGAAGTGGATAGTGTCGTCGGGTCGTAGGAGTCCTCGTAGCCTTGTACCTGCGTCTTTGGCCTGTCGGTGTCCTTCGGGTGTGAGCTTCACACGATGATCGGGGATTGTTTGATGGATTTCGCGGTTCTTGTTTCCCTCTGACTGGGCATGCCGAATCAAGATGATCATCTAAACGATGTCAGGTTTGTGTACATGTGTAAGGGTATAAGAAAAACTTGCCCGCGGTTTGCCCATGGTCGATAATTCTATAAGGGTGGGATGGTGGATCAAGAAGGACTATACGACGATGATATCATTAAAAATAACCCAGCACCCTGAAGGTATATTCAAAGTACGTCTTCCCAAGCAAGAAGCCCATAGAAAGATAATAGTAGCCCGATGGATGATTCAGGATTGGGGATGGAGATTAAAGAGGAAAGAATAGAACATAATGGCGATTGGGCCTCATTTGCTCCTCCGAGGGCTGCGCTTGTTGCCGCTTCGGCCTCCGTACTATCCTTATCACCGTTGATCAGGACGCGCTCGTCCGCAACCATTATCAGGGGCCATTTCTCCTTGTGGAAACTGCAAGATTAAACACTGGGATAAAAGAGAATTGAGCGCCATGGCTGACCACTTATACGAGCTCCTGAGCCCTCATTTGTCGTCGACGCAAACCAACCTGTCCCAAGATCCGACCACCATTCAATACCTCAACCGATTGCCTACGCTCTCGCTCGAGGCCTTGCAGACAACAGAACCCCAGTCGCTGGCACAATCAGCCCAATCCACTCTTCTCTCACTACAAGCCTTGTCTAACCGGTCTCACAAATCCTTCATTACCTCCGCAGACAGCCTATCGAACCTCCATTCATCCATCCCCAAATTAACCAGCCAGGCACGGGAGTTAGGCGATGGAATTCCAAAACTCGACGAGAAAGCAGTCTGGTTCTCGTCAAAATACAGCAGGGCAGCGGAGAATGCTACCCTCGAGCATCGAAAAAAGATCATGCGACTGTCGCGGAATGTTGACCGCATCTCGGATATCCTAGAACTACCTACGCTACTTGCGACAGCCGTGTCTTCCGTCGCTGCCAACCCTGGAAACGCAGGGACTTCATTCTCTACTACTTATTCCGCGGCATTGGATCTATACGCTCACATCAAGCGCTTGCAGACGCTGTACCCGGACTCGCCTCTAGTGAAGGACGTGGCTGTCCAGGCCGAGGACGCAATGAAAGATATGGCCTCGAATCTTATTACAGCCCTTCGTGCACAAAATCTCCGACTTGCTGCAGCCATGCGGACTGTAGGTTGGCTACGGAGAGTAACTCCTGAACTTGATGCGGCCACTGGAGACAGCGGAGCTAGTAACGGCGGAGGTGCGCTTGGTGCATTGTTCCTGATATGCCGTCTAGCGAATCTGGTCTCCACGCTAGAGGCACTGGCTCCTCTTCGGGAGCTCGCAGACCAGGAGTCACAGCGCAAGACGCGAGATGCCGACCAGAAAAATGGCACTGGTTCGTGGGCGGACGGCCATCAGACAGAAAAGTACCTAAAAAGGTACATTGAGATTTTCCGCGAGCAAAGCTTCGCAATTGTTTCCTTATATAAGAATATATTCATGCCCGATCAATCAGAGTCTGATACGACCATACCGGGCTTACAAGGAATCGGCGCGCGGATCAGGACTGCACAATCGTCCCAGGAAGACCGCAAGCACGATCCTTTCCAAAGTCTACAAGCCCCTCTCGCAACATTCCCTTCGCACTTGGTTCAACTGTTGACAGAGACGCTACGCACATACCTACCTAATATTAAGGACAAGACGGCCCGCGAAAGTCTTCTGACCCAGGTGCTCTATTGCGCTGCTAGTTTGGGTCGATTGGGAGGCGACTTCAGCATGATCTTGACCGAACTCAGTGATACTGAAGAGGAAGGAACCGAGAGCCTTGCTCTTGAGTGGGAGGAGGTTATGCGGAAACACCGAGCATTAGCTGGACGCCTTGAACAGCTTACGGGGTCGAACCCAACAAACCCTACAGGGTCTTCGAGAGGAACCTTGCAGGCAACCTCGCCGGCTGCAGCGTAGTCTCCTATTGAGAAATCGGTATCGTCTGGACTAGACAACCTCTTCGAACACTCTATAATCCGGCCAGGAGCGTCGTCTTCGCGCGCTAGCGCGTACGCTAGGGCACTTGTCGCTGGGTTCTAAAGAACCAAGCTTGGACAACCCCTGGTAGTTACAACAACAACTACTAAGCCATGAAACAGACCCCGCACCCGGTAGAAATAAGCCAGGTGGCGAAAGTTTCAAAACATCAACGGGATTCGTGCCAGACGACATTTGGACTGGGGCCATACTGCGGTCAGGCCAATGTATTATGCTGCCAAACATGAGCAGTAGGGACGGCGCCTTCTTGACTTGGTGCTTACGCACTTCATTGGGAAGCCAAACGTGGTCATTATATGTACATAATAGTAGAGTAGCTAGGGTACCGATGTACGGAGTATATGTCGAAGGGGAGAAATGACGCTAGCCTGATTGGTGCCAAGGTCCGTGCCCGCTTTGTCTCCATTGCCCTCCAGCTCCAACTCCCCATAACAATTGCTCTTCCTGTGTCTCTCTTCCGGTAGTTTATTGTATCTATTTATATCATGTTAAATGCTTTGGTCGCCTTTACTCCTATACCTGGCTTCTGATCTCTTTCCTCCAATTCGGCTCCTGTGACACTCTCGTTGTATGATTGTGCAACCGGATTCTCTTTTCAGCTTACAAGCAATGCGAGTTTCCTCTCCCTGGCTATAGAGGGGAATCTTTATATTATTCTACCCTATACTATCTCTCAACGATATAATTGCTTTATTTGTTTGCGTACCTTTGGTCCAAAGCGTTGACCATCCGTTGAATGGCGGCGTCCACACTTTCAGCCGGCGGAATGATCGATCCATCCAAACATGCCGAATACCCCGTCATCCTGGGTGAACGGCTGGCAAGAAGGACCGACAAGACATATTCACAGTTAATAAACATTCAGTATAATTACAAGCCCAAGGCGGCGACCCCGCAGCAGCGAACTGTTATCACCAACTCCCCTCACTCCCGGGACCACTTTAACCTAACGATCACCGATCAGGCTCCGAACTCGGACCAGAACGTCCTGACCTACTCCTACCAGGGCAGTGTTGACCCAGCACAAAGCGCATCTGACTCGCAGGAACATGAGCTAGTACTCGTATTCGATGCGGCAAAGAAAGCATTCGTGCTGGAACCTGTGGCTACACAACTCAACTTCAATCTTCGTTCGGCCCCGGCAAAAACGCAAAAGCAGTTGATCCAGCAGTACCCCCAGCTTAGGACTCTACAGGTGGACCACGCGTCTGGAGATGATCGGGCGCCCGACCAGGCGAGCGGAAACGACGATGTGCCGGCCGATGATGATAATCCCTACGACTACCGCCACTTCCTTGCCAAGGGCAAAGATAACCTTGACGATGATAAGTCGGCCTCTGGGAACGCGACTCCAGAGCCATACACTACCACGAGCAAGGCCGCAACTCCGTTGATTACAGCGACTAAGACGGCCCCAAGTCCTCAGCCTCGCTCGAAGCCTCAAACCAATCCTCTCCGTCAAAAGAAGCTGGCGACCGATGCCCCTCGGGCGAGTATTGCGGCATCTGCGAAATCGAAATTGAGCTCTCCTGCTAAAGTGGTAGAAAGACAGACGGCTAATGACACAGTGACGAGGAGGGCGGGTCATGACGATGTGGAAGAAATCGTCTTTGGGTCGTCCAGGTCTCCTTCGCCTTCCGAGACAGGAGCTGGCGCTGTATCGTCGCAGAAGACCGTCCCGTCACCTGGATCCAATATCATTATTGACGGAGATCTGATTATAGACATGGGATCTCCCCCTCCAGCTCGCCCGTTCAAGGTAAATCCTGCTCATTTCTCATCCAATAACACACCCTCGAATGATGAAGATGAAGAGGACGGAGATGAGAATGAGGACATTGAGGATTTGCGACTTCCGTCGCCCGTTCCCACAACCCAGAGGCCGGAACCTGCCCCGGGTATCCAGGTCGAGGGTGACAATGGCGGAACCGAAGAGGAAGAGATGGAAGATGAAGACGACTTGTTGGCTGCAGAGATGGAGGCTGCCTTTGAAGAAGAGGCACGAAGTCAGCAGTCCCAGGCGCACATCCCCGCGAACCAGTATGTTTTGAGTGAGGATGAAAGCGAGGTTAGCGAAGAGGAATGATGCCAGCACCCTATATCACGTCCTGTTTCTGCTTTGTTGAGTCACATTTGAAGCGATTTAAGGACATGTGTATCATGGCGTTGTCAGTTATGCATGTGGGAACCAGCCGGCGTTTGGAGCAGGAGCATCTGCAAGCGATACCATTCATTCTTCCGAAATATATAATGTATTTATTTAATTATTCAGAAATGCGCAACCAGTCCTTTGCACTCTTCTCATAAGTAAGAGCGATCGGGACCGGATAAACCATTTCCGTTTCGATTGGCTGCGATTCCACTTCCGATCTTCGTCGATTGGAGCGGCTTGAAGCTCAGGACAGAACGGTTGAAATTGGAAAGCAAAGACTGGAGACGGGAAATAAAGGGAGACCGCTTTTCTCCCTTTTTACTACTCCTCAGTCCCTTGAAAACATACTCCTTAGCTGCGTAAGCAGTTCTACTTTCACACCTTCACACCGGGCTCTCTCGCGGAACAGGCGCAACCGCGATTGTCCTAACTCACGATGCGATGAAGGCTAATTGCTGTACGGACGAGCCTGTGAATATATATGTGTGCTGGTTGGTCCCTTATCTAAAGGGCGACTAGAAGACGAACGGACTTCGCCGGTGTTTTAACTCAGCGCCTTAACGGCCTTGCATCATCTCTATTCCAAACCGCGAATCCGAGCCTACACTCCAGCATTCAGGCTTGATTTTGACGACAGGCACGACTCTCATACGATAATTCTGATGGCGTCCCAACCGCCAGTCAAACGACCCCCTCCGGCGCCGTCAAACCCAGTTCTTCTCGCGGCTCAAAAACAATGGCTGTTCACGGACGAGGAGCTCACCCGCTCGCCATCGCAGCTTAGCGGCATGACGGTGGAAAACGAGAACTTGCACCGGAGCAAAGGAGTCAACTTCATCACTCAAGTTGGGATCATGTTGAAGTTGCCGCAGCCTACCCTCGCGACAGCCGCCGTTTACCTCCATCGCTTCTTCATGCGATATGCGATAGCCGACAAGCCGGAGCGACCGGGAATCCACCCGTACCCCATTGCCGCTACATCCCTTTTTTTAGCTACAAAAGTGGAGGAGAATGTCCGGAGGATGAAAGAGCTGGTGATAGCAGTCTGCCGGGTTGCACAGAAAAAGCCGGATCTGGTTGTGGATGAGCAATCCAAAGAGTTTTGGAAGTGGCGCGATACCATCCTTCACCACGAGGACATTCTGCTCGAAGCGCTTTGTTTCGATCTGCAGCTCGAACAGCCATATAGGATCCTCTACGATTTTATCTGTTTCTTCCGCGTCAACGACAACAAGCATATTCGCAATTCATCGTGGGCTTTTCTCAACGACTCCATGTACACGGTTCTTTGCCTCCAGTTTCCAGCCCGCGTTATCGCTGCTGCTGCCTTTTACGCAGCTGCAAGCCACTGCGATATCGGATTTGAGGATGATGAATTCGGCCGATCCTGGTGGGAGCAGATCGACGTTGATATAGCACAGGTTCGCCGCGCATGCACCCGGATGGCAGAGCTATACGAGAGCAATTCACAACATAGACACAGCCAGTACTACCCGCCCGTTCCATTAGCTTGGAAAGAAGGTGCTGAAAAGACCAGGATCCCGCGTCCTGGTGGCTCACTCGACGCACCACCAGGCCCAAGCTCCAGGAAGCGCTCGCGGGAGCCAGAAGACAGTTCAAAAAGCAGCCAGCAACCCTCACAGGACACTGCTTACTTGAAAGCAGATGAAGCCTCTCAGAACGGAGCCCGCTCGCCAAAACGGCCCCGAGTAGGTTCAGACGCAGACCAACCTCGCTCTGCCGCAGGGTCACTGCCGCAAGGCGGGACGCATCCACCCCCTCCTACAACATCACCACCGCCGCCGCAAGCGTCTTCATCCTTTTCTTACGACCGCCCGCCAAACGGTCATCACGCTCATCAATCCCACCGCTGCCAACACCCACTCCCATCTGCACCTCGAACAACATTCCCGCCGCGCCGAAACAGCGAAACTAGAAACATCGACCCCATTCAGCAACGCATCGATCAGATCGTGCAACAAAACTCTGTACCTCCTAAACGCGCCACTGACAGATATAGGGAACGGGATCGAGAAGACGAGGACGCTTATCAGAAACGAAGACCCTCGTATTCTTCATCTACCAGAAATGAGCACCCGCCACCTCCACCACCTGAACATCGTCAGCAACCTCCCCCGCCCCCTCCTCCGGAACCAGAGCCGGATGATGAGGGTGGTGGAAGTGAAGAAGGGGAATTGTAGCCTAATACTACATATCAACCCCTGGTTTTTCTCTATGCGCGCCGAATGTGCGCCATGTGATATACATATAAAACCAAATTTTTTTTCCATGTTGAACTGAAAAATAATTATCATGCTCCATCCCGGACCTACCACGACAATAAGAAATAGGGAGCAAGACTCATCAAGTCCGAAGCTAACCTGCATCTACCACTCAACCGGATTCGGCTTGAGCTTAGAACACACTTGGGAATAAATGGTCCAGGCCAAGAAAAGAAGTAATCAAAAGAGCAAGTTGTTGTCCAATTATCCATATCCGATACTTGTTTCCTGCGCCTGCAAGTAAAATTGCCCTTTAACCTCGTTTTACAGATGATATGGCGGGCGTAGGATCGATGGGTTCTATTTGTTCCTCAAGTCCTAGGGCTCTTGCTGTATATACATTTTGCTCTGGACTATTCTCCACATCAGCGTCTGTATCTCTCTACCAATACCTCCATCTTGGTTGTTGAAACCGTTGAGACAAGAACTTGAATACGTAACCTGCCATGTGTTTCCTATGGATAGTTGGGCCTGGCATAGCAAACTGAAATTGATTCTGTACTGCAGATATAGACAACCGAAAAATGGCTACGCGAGTAATGACTGAAGAAGCGAAAGAGTAGAACCGTGTGATTCTTGTCTAAGTGTAAGCTGATATTTACCACTTTGTCTTAGCCTGTCCATAGATAGATATCTATTGAAACACAGCAGCTCCAAGTCCCAAAGCAACCAAAAGCAGCAGAAACATAGCGGAATTATTGATTCCAACAACACATGGTAGCAATAATCTGAAAAGCCCTGCAGTCAATAGCCCGCAGTCATGGGACTCGCCCCACTCCCACCAACGGCATGATCAAGCAGACTACTCGGCGCAACAAAACTGAATCCACCGAACGGGTTACTATCATATTCAGCGCCGTTGTGACTCGTCGGCATACCCATACCAGTGCCCATGCCGGAGTGGCTGTCGCTGCGGACACCGCTGCCCCGATGCTGAGCGGCGTAATGCTCGCTAAAGAAGGAGGGACCTTCAACCGGACTCAACGGGAGGGCAGTGAAGTCTGTAGAGAAGTTCTCGGCTAAAGCTGGGTCCGTGACGACTGGGACGATAGGGGGTGTCAGGCTACGGCTTTCAAGGGCGCGCCAATCGATCTTGCGGAAGAAGCGGTGGGATTTAATCGTCTGCAAGTCCTTGGGCATGTGATAGCCCAGGCGCTTGGAGGGCTCCTTGCGGAGGAGACGGGTGAGAAGATCCTTCGCGTCTGGGCCGAGGTAGTAGGGTAGGACGAGTTTCTGTTTGAGAATCTTCTCTTGCAGCTTCGCGTGGTTATTTGCCTTAAAGGGGGGAGAGCCGGTGAGAAGGTCGTATCCCAGGGCGCCGAGGGACCACCAGTCGCATGCTTTGCCATAGGGTTTGCCTTGAATGACTTCGGGGGCCATGTATTCGATTGTGCCAAGGGAAGAGTTGCAGCGGTCGTCGTCGTCCACGGCGATTTTGCTGAGGCCGAAGTCAGTCAGAAGAAGGTGCCCTTCGCGGTCGAGGAGGCAGTTTTCCGGCTTAAGATCGCGGTAGATCACGCCGACGTTCTGATGAAGGTGCTCCAACGCGAGGACCATCTCGGCCATGTAGAAGGCCGCAGCGTCTTCGTCAAACATGCGTTCCATCGCGAGGTGGGTGAAGAGTTCTCCTCCTTGGGCGTACTCGAGGACAAGGTAAAGTCTTTCGTGGTCCTGGAAGGCGTAGAAGAGCTTTACGACGAATGGGTGTCGGTTCACGCTTTCCAGAATTGCGCGCTCGGTCTTGGTTTGTTCCACGAGTTTCTTGTGAACCGTAATCGAGGCTTTCTTGAACTGTTTCTGCGCATAAAGCTTTCCTGTGAGAGCATGGCGCACCAGCAAAACGGTCCCAAAGGATCCCTTGCCCAAGCAGAGCAGAGGCTCGAAATCATCGGTAGTCATTTTCCGGCAAAGCTGATTGCGGACGTCCTGGGTGGACATAGCATTCTGGGATTGCTCGTCCTGCTTTTTCTCCTCCGCAACAGCATCGGCACTAACGTAATCATGGTCCAGGGGCACCTCGTAGCTAGTCAGAATCTCAGTCTCATCGCTGTCGGAATATACACTAGCGTTGCTAGGTGTCGCAGAGCAAAGGCTATCAGCAGCTTTACGGCGAGAAGAGTTCCCAGAAAGGTCCATAGATTCAAGCTGAAGCCGTAGAGCACTGATACCGCCTCCAGAGACCGGCTGCAGCATGGGGCTGGCACCATTACTTCCAGCCAGAGCCCGCGGCTGAGTACTAGTGGCGCGAGAGCTCGTTGTTGAGAAATCCGAGTCTTCATCGCCGGAGCCTCGAGGTGTGAACCCACGGACAGTGGAAAGAGCCGGCCCTGCATCGATCTGAGCCTGCTTCTTCTTTTTCTTGCGTCTGTCGCTTTTCGCGGTCAGCGGGTTCGTGTCCGATTTTGTAAATAGGCCGGGTCTGCGTTCCGGGCTGCGCGCACTCATCCGAAATCCGGTTTGCTGGCTGACAGTGTTGCACTCCTCTTCGGTTTTCGAGTGGCACATGTCAGCCTGGGGGCTGAACACGTCCCCAACCGAAAGATCATCATGAGCTGTATTCGGCGACATAACCGCGTATATTGTCCGCGATCCTCAGAAACTCGTGGCAAAATTTAAAAAGCACCCCGCCGTAAATCAATGGTAGTCTCGCCAGTGAGTTGTTGGAAAGAGGATTTTTAACCAGAAACCGTCACATCCGCTCACTCATACGCACAGCACCGACAAGGTACGATTCACGATACCGATCTAATATGTCCACAAGCATCAATTAGCCAAGATTTTGAGCAAATGACGAAGATATTGGAGGGGAAAAAACCCCACCTTCTAGATCAAATTACAAGCACCACTTCTTTCAAGCGCGGCAATTAGACCGCTGCTCCCGTTTTCCTCCTTGTAAAGCAGCCCCAGAGAACGGACAAAGCAGTGTAGAATTTACCGTCCGCCCTTCTTCAGGACGGACGACGAACCCCTACCCAAATCACGTCGTTAACGAAAGCCTCGCGCAGCGTGGAATCTGGAACGGAGGTAACTGCAGCAGATAGCGACGAGCCGGCCAGAGCGAACGATGAATCGGCAGTCAAATCTGGGGTTGAGATGAGGTGAAGGCCAGCAGTGCGGGCGAGATCGAACAATGAGGGCTTAGGCGCAGACAGGCACATGAAGAAATGGCGGACGATGATATACGGAATATAAAGAATATATCTCGAGATCCGAGACACAGGGAGAGTTGCAAATGAGGTAATCCCGTACAAGGGAAGGTGTAAGCAGGAAAGGGAGTAGGAAGAAAGCAACAAGGTCATGCAAACCCCGATGCTGCAGCGTCTTCCTTGAATTCGCAGCCAATCAGCAAACACCGATGCTAAGCGAGGCCAGGCCTGTTCCGCCAGGCTTCACGTGCTTGGGCCATTGGATATACAGAAGATCATTCACATCCACTTAAAACGTTTACAAGTTCGCTCATAGATTAAATATTCGCCCAAAAAATCATGCAGTTCTCTCAAAGAACGCCTGGGACCGAGTCACTTCCACGCCAGAAGCCTCCACGAATGCCAGCGCACTGGGCTTCTCAACCCTTACGGTCACCCTCTCATTGGCATAGTCCACTGTTACAATGCGGGCTACGAACGTAGCCAGCGCCTCGACAGTTTGGAATGAAGTCTCTTCAACGCGCTTAAAGCATAACGGTCAGCTTACGATTCCAAGGTAAAAAGGATGAACAACGAACCTCAGCAACAGCCCTCGTCATCGCCTGATAGGTATCCACCACAGTCGAGCCCCAAGCCAACTGTCCCGGTCCCTTGAATTCCAGTGAGATAATCACCGCCTGCTTCTCAACCCGCTCGTGCGAGTTCACACCCAGGATACAGTAGCACCGAATCCCTTCGATACGAAACTCCTCTTCCAGAACCACAGGGCACCGCTCTGAACTATTCACATCGCTCCCAGCAGTGCTTCCTTGTCTATACCCCCAAACCGTAGAACTGCGGTAATGAAGCCCGTTCTCGGCACGTAACAGAGCCTTTGGTAGATGCAGCCACACCTCACACTGGCCATAAACATCATCGATAGGCCCGCCAGTATATGACGAGGAAGAGCTACTATTGAAGTTCGCAGCCCGCGCCTCAGATGCAGACGCGCTACTCCTCCGTCGACTTTGATGCACGTGAGCCATCCGTCGAACCCCAGCTGCCGTCTCATCGAGCAGTCCCAGACCGCAATTGGCGACAATTCCCGCGGTCAGACGCACATCCTGGCCGAGATCCGCCCTCATCATCTCCTCGCGCCGGCTTCCATCAACGCTAATCATGTGCTGTCCGGGCGTGGCCCCGCTGGGTTTGCTTCCCGCTGTCATGTTGCGGATATCCTCTTCCAGTCGGCGGTAGAGCTTCCCGTAGTCGAGAGAGAGGGAGACATCATCGGCATTGGCGGCTGCCACGGCGGAGGAGTAGGAGAGCTTCAGCGATGCAGTGCACGGCTGAGGTTTACCGTTGCGGTGCCATGGGTCCGGCGCTGCGGGAAGAGGAAGTTGGATGTTGCGGAGGCGAACGCTGTCGAGGACAGCGGGGCGGGAGGGTATGTGAACGTTAACCCGTTGCTCAGCCATTTATGATAAAGTTGATCGGAGCTGGAGTTTTTTGAGCTGGAAGCTGGTGAGACAGTGCGGTTTTGGAGCTAGGTCCAGATAAGTTGAAGTGGGGCCGTAATCACAGTATAGAGCCCAACATGAACAGCAGAATTAGTGAAATTACTGGGGCCCGTTGCTTTTGCTGATGCACGAGCTGAACAATACAGAGAACCTTAAACTCAGGCAAATGCTGGCTGAAGCTCCATTGCTGGGGACTTTGGATAGCGGAGTGCCTTTAGCGTGGGTCAAAGTTTTTGGATTCATCATGACGTCGCTTACTTGGGAGCCTCGCTTACGACCACAACTATACAAACGTAGATCGAGTATATTAGCTGCAATACATTATCTCCCAACGGCCGACTCAAAATTCATCAAGGGCCATAAATCCATCAATCATTACCAGAGCTAACCCAGGTGACAACGGCTCGGCTTTGTATCTGCTGGACGTGCCCGGGACCCGGCAGGATTACACGTATGCCGACTGGGCGATCTCAGGGCTAAGTATAGATAAAAGCTACCAGCACGAACCATCCCCAGCCGCAACGCAAAAGAAGATACGGTTCAAAGCACGAAATACCGTTCCGTGGCGCACCAAAGAGCGAAAATTTGAGAAGATCTTCGACGTGAAGGGTATCCGCAACACAAGGAAAAAAAGCAACAAGCTGTGCAATTCCCTACCAGTAGCGGCGATCATATGGAGCATAGTCACCCCGTGGCGGGGACCGGGGTCGTCCATAAGGCCGCGGAGGAGCAGCGTACGGATCATCATACCGGGGCGGAGGTGGTGGGCCATAAGGGTCTTCATATGGACGACGTGGGGGGGGATAGTCTTCCATCCTAGGGCGCGGCGGGGTGCGGCGTCCGTAGCCATCACCATAGTAGTCCCGACGCATGGGAATTGGGGACCGTTCGCGGTAATGGCTACGCGGGCTGTAGCCGCGTGGCACCGAATATCTGCGGTCGTACTCATCCATTGGTGGATAACCCCGACGGGGGGACCGGGATCGGTATGGATCACGGTAAGGGCGATCATCGTACGGCTGGATCTAGGAGGCACAACGCAATGAGGATTTTATCCAATCCTTGGGCACAAGGTGGTCCTTACATCGGGTACACAGGTTACTCTGGTACCTTTAAACTCTCGGCCATCGAGCTTCTCGACCGCAGTTTTCAGGTCATTGGCAGTCTCAAATTCGACAATCCTTGAATCATGTTAACCAGGTTTCCCAGCTTCAGGTAATCTGCGCGCAACCCACCCTCTTCCAGGCTCACGGCCAGTCTCCGAGTAGACGACATCCAAGCCAGACTGACGGGCAAAGTCTTTAAGGTCCTATAATCTGCGGTGTAAGTTCCTATCCAGGAATGAGGAATTATCCGGCGGAGTCCAAGAAATTGCAAAAAAAAAAAAGAAAAAAAAAAATTTATGGCCGGCAATGCGAAGGCGAAAGAAGAAAGTCCGGGAAAATGCCTAATGGATTCCATCCAGCTTGGGGCTGTCGGTTGTCAAGAGGTGCGGGTTGTAACCATATACTGGACTTATTTGCCAGATCAATGCGCGCCGGCAAGTCGAATCAGGCCAGCCACCTGAGGTTATGGCAGTGGACTTCCAACGGGTGGTATACAGTAAAGCGGCTGGATGCTCATAGGCCGGGCGGTATTGGGGGTGGTATTGAAATCCGCGGAATGTTGGAGGAGAGGGACATTGAGAGGGCTGCTAACCTGCCAGCTTGTTTCCGGGAGACCGGAAATTATCATACGGAAAATAGTACGCCGCGGACGAGGGAGATTTGGACGGTCCGTGGGAACTGGAAAATTTTCCTTGCGCCGGGGTCCCCTAGCAAATTGCACGGTGAGGCGCTCGCCTTTGAAATCACTTCCGTCTGGGTTCTGGTCAACAAGAATGGCCCTTGAGTTCGGGCTACAATCTCACATACGGAATGCTAATTGACAAGTTAGCAATCTGTGACTCAAGCTGCAAAACTAGCCTCTTACCAGGAACAATATCTCTTGCATCCATCGCATCTTCATATTCTATGAATCCAAAGCCATTCATAAGCTTGATCTCTGTGATCTTTCCAGTACCATGGGTGCTGAAATGCTCTTCGATATCCTGCTTGGTCACTGAATAAGGGCAAAGGCGCAGCCAAGGCGCCGTGCAAATTGTTAGCTCGGAAGGACTAAAAATGACGATCCAGGGAAATGGAGATGCGCTACTGCCACGAGGGGTATTCCATGATATGCAAGGCACAAACGAAGGAAGATTGAGGCCCCAAGGTTGAGACTGCCCCGTCTGATGCGCAATCGAACATGATCGGCAGCAGTAACAGAATCCGGGGCGCGTTTCGTCAAACGGGCACAGGTCCACCGGGGCATCCTGAGATTGAGGGACACTCTAGGACTCGAGGGGAAAATATCCAATTCGGGCTGAAGATAGAAAGACCTCTGGGGGAATACTAATGGAGGCCAGCGTACCATTGCGGGGAAGGTTCCCGAGATAGAGTCGGGTGGAAGAGACCTCAGTCATGATTGGCAATGTAAGGATGAAGATCAACCACAGCGGTCAATACCAGACGGTGACCCAAGGGGAAAATGCAGGCCTAGAAACCGGCTATGGCCCAATCTCGAATCCTGGTCAACAGGAAAGAGCGAGTGCTGACGAGGGAATAGGCCACGGGAATCAGAATATGCAAAGTCCTGTGAGTTGTGAGACAGTCGGCGATAGTCAAGTCAGTGAAAAAGACGGGCTGTTCCTGAGTTCCAGTGCGTGGTCCAAACGGGTCGAATCACGAAGTAATGTTGAGATCCTCAGATGGCTATAACCTGCAGGCAACCTGGCCGTGGAACGCGATGGAAATAGGGCCGCAGGCGATGTAAAATGATGGAGTTGATGGGAGGTGAAGAGAAAAAGAGGAGTTGAGAAGCGTCCAGACGAACAGAAGTGAGCGACAAAGACGAGCTAAAGGAAGGCTACAAATCAGAAAGCAGAGCTTTACGCCTCACTTTGAGTGGAGGGTCCACGTGGCCCCGCCTGCTCTGTTTCATGAACATGAAAGATAGAAGTAGTTTGAGTGAAATAAATGCATTCAATGCTGCATCATAAAAGTAGGTACCGTCTATGTATAGTATGTAAATCAAGATGAAATGTCTCATTGGAAGAAATTGCTTGTCAGGAATGCCAAACCATGGTCGCACTCTCCGGTTCCGCTCTGATAAGGTACCAATCTACAACCCGTCCACCATGCAGCATACAACTAGGAAATGCCGTTTGCCTGGTATACTAAAGTTTTGAGAGAATACAGATGACAGGAATTTATATATACATTTTCCGAGCTGGGCCAACTCCGAAACATTAAAGAACACGTTCTTCCAACAGAGAATAACAAACCTCTCTAAGTGAACTCATAATATTGAACAAAATTACCTGCTATGTCTTAAAGTACTTTGGGCCTTCTCCTCCCTGGGGGGTTTGCCAGTTGATGTCCTGGGTTGGGACCTTGATATCACAAGTTTTACAATGGATGCAGCTGAATAACGTTAGCATGCAATATTCAAGGCAGGGACGACAGGGAAGGAGCGTACTTTTGAGCGTTGATCTGGAACCGAACCCCGTGCGGCTTACTTGAATCCTCCACATATTCGTACACCCCAGCCGGGCAGAAGCGATTCTCAATTCCCTTGTACTTGGGCCAGGCAATGTCCGTGTGCTTGTCCCAGTCTTCCACTTGCAAGTGCACCGGCTGGTCTTCTTCGTGGTTGGTACCCGTTCGGCTCACACTAGTCAGGATATCAAAAGAGATCTTGCCGTCGGGCTTGGGATACTCGATCTTCTCGCACTCAGATGCCAGCTTAGTGGCTGCCGCATCTGTGCCGTGGTGCTTGAGCGTCCACGGGGTGCGGCCGCGGAGAATGTAGGCCTCAAGGCCGGAATACAAAATGCCTCCGTAGATACCGAGGGGTGTGCTAAAAGACGGTCGCATGTTTCGGACCTCGTACAGCTCCTTCCAAATCGAAGACTTACGGAGTGAGTCCTCGTAGTCGAATAGGAATACAGTGCCACCACTGTCATTTCTCAGGGCGGCGAACGTAGACTCTGCTGCCAAAATCGCCGACCGCATCGCTGTATGTGTGCCCTTGATTTTGGGGACATTGAGGAAACCGGCGCTATCGCCAATCAAGGCACCTCCGGGGAAAGCACACTTAGGGATGGACTGATAACCACCCTCGTTCAATGCTCGAGCACCGTAGGAAATGCACTTTCCACCCTCCAGGACCTCGCGATATAAAGGATGATGCTTGAGCTTCTGGAACTCTCCATAGGGCGACAACCACGGGTTCGGATAATCAAGACCGACAACTAAACCAATGCTGACCATGTTCTCACCAAAGTGATACATCCAAGCACCGCCGTAGGTATCCTTTGGCAGCGGGTAACCCATGGAATGTGTAATCTCGCCCGACTTGAATTTCTCCGGCTGAATTTCCCACACCTCCTTTATACCGATTCCATATGTTTGCGGCTGGCTGTCCCGTCTGAGATCGTACCTCTTGGTAACTTGCTTGGTCAAGCTACCGTGACAGCCTTCTCCAAGAAGCGTGACACGGGCATGGAACTCCATTCCCCGTTCAAACGTATCCTTGGCTTGACCATCCCGAGCAACACCGAGATCATTGGTTGCCACGCCCTTTACTGAACCGTCCGAGTTGTAAACGATTTCGCTGGCAGCGAATCCGGCGTATACTTCCACCCCCAGCTCCTCAGCCCGCTCGCCGAGCCACTTTGTCAAATCGTTCAAACTGATGATATAATTCCCATGGTTGTTCATTTGTGGTGGCGCAGGAATCGGGATTGACGAAGTTTTCGTCAAAAACCGCATCTTATCCTCCTTGGCCGGGGTGGCGCCTTCAAAACGTGAAGGGTTATCCTCCGACAGCCAGTCCGGAAATAACTCTTCCAGAGCAGAAGGTTCGAGCACATTGCCGGACAAAACATGAGCGCCAATCTCACCAGCCTTCTCCAGGACGATGACGCGAAATTCTTCGTTTCCGGCTTCATTGGCAAGTTGTTTTAATCGAATCGCAGCGCTAAGACCAGCAGGACCTAAGAGAGAAGGCAATTGTCAGTCACATGTGTGCTTTGCAAGCAAATGTGCAAAGCGCGACCATAAGACACAGGTTGCATACCACCACCGACAATACAGACGTCTACCTCGTCCGACTCCCGCTCAACCTGCCGGGGATCAAAGTAACCGTTCTCATCGGTGAGATTCCTTGAGATCGACTGCGAAAATGCGCGAACCTGGATCGGCCTGGAGTGTGCTGAGCAGCGGACACTCGCCCGTCTGCCTGATGTTGCGATTGAGCCGCGAGAGCTGATGCATAACGTTGACGATGGTCTGGAAAGCCTAGAGGGGCTAGGCCGAGTCTCACGCCTCAATAGGCGCAGCACGACTCGTCTTGAAGCCATGAAGAATCGCGGCGAAGGGGGAACTGGCTCTCGAGGGTCGAATGGCGGAACTGCTGAGTCTACAGAGCCCAGTGAGACATAACTCTTGCTGGAGCAGAAACCAGGTACTAGGTTGTAAGTAGGCGAATGATCACTTTGCACTAATGGGGTTCAATTGGCAAGAGACCCGTTGAGAAAAAACCATAGCCGCCCGCCGACCTCGGTTACCTGGGTATCCGACCAATAAGAGCAGCGGTAATGACATTCGCTAACGGAGTAACCGCCAATTTCCGACCGAGCAGCTGGAGTCAGGCGTTGGCCTCGCTCTCTGTAGTTGCCGCACCCGCCGATAGCTACGAAGCTACAGACGCTTACGATCGGCTCACCTGGTGCTGCCCCAGTTGTATGTACGATCAAAGTACGGGGTAGTCGAGAAGACCTTTACGGGCGCGGGTTATCAGAGGCTCTTTCCACATTGGACTGCGGAGCACACGTATGGGTTTCAACGCTCCAATTCTTCATAGCAATTCTTCATAAGTTTAAAGATCTCAACATTCTTGCTCTTGGTTGCTTAATGCAAGCGAAATCCATTTTGCCCAGCTGCCGCTAGAGCACAGAAAACCCAGTCCATCGTCATAGTCTATGAGGCTCTTCTGCGATGGGATCTAGTCAATATGGTTCGCTCGCAAGTTTGATGTCAGCGACCAGGATTACGTAGATATATAATAATAATGGCGTACATCATCCATGCGCTGCGGCCAAAATCAATAGTTGAATTAAAAAAAAAACAAAAAATTTTTTAAATGTATAAACGTGCCTGTCTAACAATCCCCAGCAAATATTTATTGTTTACTACATCTCTGCAGGTATAGGGATCCACCTGCTCACTCGGTCAAGGGAGGGTGCAAGTATGGCTGAGATCGGTATGGGGTATGCAGGATACCTAAAAAGGCCACGGTGGCATGTGTCGAATGACATGTCACGGACCACTAATCCGGATAGCCGCGGTGATGGGCGTCGCTTTCTCGAAAATTCTCTTTTAATTTTGGATATGACCTACGCAACACTCTAGATGTTGTTGCAATGCTAGGGAAAAGTCACTGGTCGCTGGGATGATAAGAAGCGCAAGAACGGTCCAATCAGCATTATACCGTTAGGGAGCGCGCAGGAGTGAGGCTTGCATTTGCAGAGAGCGAAAGCGATAGTCGGCCATGATCCTCTGCTTCGAGATTAAGATCGATAAAAAGAACAATATGGACACCCTGGGTTCTTTGCATCTGCAGAGTAGACAACCGCCGTTCAAGCTTTCAAGGAACGTTAAAAGGAACCACCCAGCTGCAACTGGAAGGATGGATGGTGTTTGCAAGGCATGGATAAAGAAGTCACGGGTTCTGTCAGAGCGCGTCGAGTCGCGACTGAATGCAGTTGTTGGCCACTCACGCTGAAGTCGAGGCCCACACGGTTTGCTGCTGCTCTTTCCTATTGGACAAATTTGCCACCACAGCGCCCATAAATTTTCCCTAGAGTTACGCTAGCGGCTTGCCGTCCATGGTTCTGAGACTTGGGCTTAGCCCGCCTTTCCGCCTCCCCAAAACATATAAAGCCCGTCACCTCCCCGACCCTGCGTTTTAGAAATTTATGTCGGTCGGCTCTTGGCGCTTGTCCTCATTCCGCTCCCCTCCCCTCACCCGACACTCTCTCCCCACACAAAGTCCTTTGAGGTCTGCAGATTCTCGCTCTTGCGGAGTCTGCTAAATTCAGGTGCCAAAAAATAAGTTGCTGAGACAAAAGAAGTTGCAGCCTCAGGCACGCATCAGCATCTTATCTTCGCCGTTCACTTATACACAAATCACACCAAGATAGAAGAGCTTACCCCGAGGATACTGGAGCAAGAAGAATCTGAGCTTGTCATCCGAAGTGTTTCCTCCACTTATCCACTCCCTTTATTACACATCGCTGCTCGCTTGCAATTCATTATCGCGACCACCTGTCCTTTCAATCAATAGAAAACACTTCATTGTGATCTTTCTTCTGCCCATCCTCACAACCCTTTACATATCTCCCCTCTATTGGGCATTGCCGTTCCTCGTCAATTGCCCTGCGCCTGTTTTGCCACGTGAAACGGCTCATCCTTGAAGGCAGTCTACTAGGGGATACATTCAGTTGTTCATCTCCAAGAGGTTTGTTGATTATCCCGCCCCGTCCATCGATCGCATTTGTCTCCCCATTCAAAATATCCCATCATTTAATGCCTACGGGAACTAACTCGCTGCAGTCTGCCAGTTTTACACTCAACTGGTCACAGCTTGAGCGAATTTTGACAGACCTGACAATGGACTCGCTCACTACTCATCCTGCCACTGCCCAACAGGCTCGTGCCTTCACTTCTCCCTCGTCGCTGTCTTTCCCTGGCGGCACTGCCTTCCCTGGTGGTGCTGACCTGACTCCGCCTTCCGATAAGGATGCGAACATGGCCACCAACGGTCAGAGCGCGAACGGAAATGTGAACGGCCAGCAGCAGGGAGCAAATGCCGCTAACGGCAATGGGGTGATGCCCGCTACTCCAGCTGCGACCCCTGGTGCCAGCGCCCCAGGGAGTGGTATCGTGCCTACCTTGCAGTGAGTATACTCTGTTGTCATCTTTCTGGTTCACCAGAATACTGAACAAAGACTACTCTTGAAGAAACATTGTCGCTACAGTCAATCTTGACTGTCGTCTTGATCTCAAGACTATTGCGCTGCACGCCAGAAATGCGGAATACAACCCTAAGGTATTATTTTCCACACCTCCCTGAGTGGATTAAATCAGGGTACAGTGTGGCTGAACTGGTTTTCCTCTAGCGTTTCGCGGCCGTTATCATGCGTATTCGGGAACCCAAGACGACTGCCTTGATCTTCGCCTCTGGCAAGATGGTGGTTACTGGTGCCAAGTCGGAAGACGATTCTAAGCTAGCTTCGAGGAAGTACGCTCGTATTATTCAAAAGTTGGGATTCAATGCCAAGTTCACGGATTTCAAAATCCAGAACATTGTGGGTTCCTGCGATATCAAATTTCCAATTCGTTTGGAGGGTCTGGCGAGTCGTCACCACAACTTCAGTTCCTACGAACCGGAGCTGTTCCCAGGTCTTATTTACCGTATGATGAAGCCAAAGATCGTCCTCTTGATCTTCGTCAGCGGGAAGATTGTCCTGACCGGAGCCAAAGTCCGCGAAGAGATCTATCAGGCCTTCGAACTCATCTACCCTGTGCTCTCTGGTAAGCTTCCCACGTCCGATATCCGAACAGCCGCTGATCCCGGTACAGATTTCCGC
The DNA here is from genome assembly GCF_047715535.1 of Aspergillus foveolatus. Lineage (NCBI taxonomy): Eukaryota > Fungi > Ascomycota > Eurotiomycetes > Eurotiales > Aspergillaceae > Aspergillus > Aspergillus foveolatus. The sequence continues at coordinate 210,827 of NW_027396071.1, forward strand.
AAGGTCTAAAGAGTAGCGATTCTGATGAAGGCTGAGATATCTCAAGCACTTTGTTATCCTCACTTCAAACCCCTGTATTATCAAAAAGTTTATCGATGCCGGGGCGCTAAGGCTCAACTCTAGTCAGCCGTGGTATCTTCTGAACTGCATCACGAGTTTTATGCGAGCATCGGTACGGCGTTCTAGCGATCCGGGTTTGGTTGGTTTTTTTTTTTTTCTCTTTTTTCTTTTTCTCTAAAGCAATTTTCAACACGATTCACAATTTAGACAGTCGCACACCGCAGGTTGAAAAGGGGGCGGTACTGCGCGCTGGTCGGCTTGTTGCCTCCTTCTAATTCCCCGTTTGTCTCCCAGTCTAGTGACACCGAGGACCTCTCGAACTGTTTTATGCAGTCTCTTGGGTTACTCGTCATTTTTTTTTTTCCCACGGGCACTGAGTTCCCTGTTTAGATCGTCCTACTTATTCGATGCCTGATGACGGTTTCGTAAGCCTGATCCAGCAGCATTACTTAACATACAAAATTAAAAGTGGATGAGAACTTCTTTTCGCCGTGTAGGTCTAAAGCCTGTTTGCGAATATAAATGTTCGTATTAAGTCATGAATCGTATCAAGAAAAAAACTTGCCAGAAACGCTCTTCTGATGCTTGCATAAGACATGTGATCCAGTCGAAGATATGCATATTTATATACACTCTAGCTAAATATCCACCCAATATATATATCCCTTTCGTTTACTTATTTTACACACATCCAAACCAAAGGCCGGTCTATCTGTCGGACCTACAACGCACTCTCCCGCTTCGTTTTCTGCCCCTTCGCCAACTCATCCAGAAGCAGCAGCCGCTTATCCCCCGAACGACTTCCATCCTCTGTTCCGTCAAAGTGGGCCTCGTCCACAGCATCCGGCCAGTCCCAGAGCGCGCGCAGTTCGGGTGCGAGCTTACCCTCCAGCGCATCGACGACTTTCTCGCCAATGAGCGGGAAGAATTTGTATGCGTGGCCGCTGCCACCGGTTGCAAGGAAGAGGTGCGGGTGGGATGGATGGTGGGTGATTATGAAGTCGCCTTTGGGGCTGTTTGGGCATAGTTACTATCGAGCGGTCATGAGCAATAAAAGGGTTGGTGAGTATCGACATACGTATCTGTGTACCAGCAAATCCGGGTATTGAGGAAAGGACGGTCCGCGAAGGTGGGGAGGAGCTGCTTCAGGGCTGTGCGGAAAGCCGTTTCCCCCTCCAGCGGGATGGGGACGCCCTGCTCCGGCAAGCTGACGTGCATTGTTTCTCCTGTTGGTGTTGCGCCGGGCACGGGAACGGCCTTGGGGTTGTGGTAGCCGTAGGCGTGTCGGGCGATCTTGAGGATGTTGTTGCGCGGCGGAATGATGAAGATACCCGTAGCGAAATTGAGGATCGTGGGCATTTGTTCGAGGCGGCGCTGCTCCTCGTCTGAGATGCGCATGTAGGCGATTGCTTGGCCGGTTGAGACAGCGCGACCTCGGAGGTCGACAAGCCCGGCTGTCCAGGCGCCTGTTGCGAGGATGACGAGGTCGGCGGTCATGGTCGTGTTCTTAGAATCGTTGAGAACAACGCCTGTGACCGTGCGGTTATCAACGGGGGAGAAGAGGAGACGGGAGACTTCGCCGTGCACGAAGCGTACTTTGCCCTCCTTGTCGAGCTTCTGCTTCGCGAAGCGGACTCCGGCCTCTGCGTCCGCCCAGCCTGAGCTCCAGTTCACGTAGCCGCCTGCGACCTGGAGTGTCTCGCCGTATGCCGGGGCCGCCTTAAGCACGTCTGCCTTCGTAGGCAGGAACTGCGCGTTCTCACCGAGCTGCTTGACATTGTGGTAGGACTTGGTGGTGTAGTCTTTTGCCGTGGAGTTTCCGTCGGGGTAGACCAGCAGCAGGCCGTTCTGGGTGTAGCGGCCGTCATGGCCCCATTCGGTGGTACGCCAGAGGTCAACGGCTTCAGAGGCGAGTTTCGCATATGTAGGGTTGGAGTAGTCGGCTCGTATGATGCGGGAGCTGTCGACGGAGGAGCCGTGGGGGTTGGGGATTGTCGGCGAAGCTTCGAGGAGAGTCACTTTACTGTTGGGGTGGCGCTTGGAGAGAGAGAGGGCCGTGGATACTGTGCGCTATTAGCGTTTACTCCCCAGTTGCAACGAAGAGCGATCAGGTAGGAAGGGGGTGAATTGTACTCCCACACCAGCTTCTCCCACTCACATCCAAAAACCCCTCCTCCCACGATCAGGATATTGTCAGGGAGAGACATGGTTGTAGCGTAGACCGTTGGGTGTAGGACCGGCAATTTCCCTTAAACGATGAGCTGCTTTCTTTTCTTGCTGGTTTTTGCTCTGAAGGGTACAGAGTGCGAACTGGGGAGCTGAAAAGAATCCAGCGGTCTCTTCCCCAAGATATGGACTGAATCTCCAAGAAAAAGTGGCCGAAGATAAGCCGATCTGCAATTCGCTTTCCGGCATCGGGCGGCCCGCTGCGACCACTTGCCCTTTCGAGCTCATCGCTTTCGCACCGACCACACCACTGTTTGAACATCGACGCAGTGTTTGACAAGTCAAGCACTATAAATGTATACATCATGAGCGCGTCGAGAATAGGGCGAAGCGCGCTGAAAGCGGCCAAAGGGCAAGCACCCGGCCCGTCACGGGCACCCAAAACCACCAAAACCAGCCCAGCACCGCGGCAGACAAGGTACGCCAGCCTGAATGAAGAGAGAAAGGACAGGCATAGCTAATAGAATCCAGCCCTCCGTTGCTCAAACGCGCGAACCCGCACCTGCAAAATCTCAGCTCCGGCTCCGCAACGGTGTCCCAAGCTCGCATGTCCCCTAGGGCAATGACCGTCTTAGGCGTCAGCGCCTTGGGCATAAGCACCTACTGCGGCTATCTCTACGCCTCGTACCGTCGCGAGGTGAACCAAGCACAGTCTCTCACTGTTCCAGAGGACGTCTCCGACCGGTATAACCATACCGCGCGGACGTTCGACGCAGACGTCGAGCTCTCGGAGAAACTAATGCGCCTGGGCGCGAAGCGCCGCGATCTCGTGCGGCAGGCGCGAGGGAATGTATTGGAGGTCAGTTGTGGGACTGGCAGGAATCTGGAGTACTACGAACTAGGAGAGAAACGGGGGATTATCGATGAGAAGAGCCAAGTGGGCGTGCGAGGGTGCCGGACTGTTACGTTTGTGGATTTGAGCCCGGAGATGGTCGCGATTGCGAGAGCGAAGTTTGAGAAACTCTATCCAGCTTTCATTGGGAGTGAGAAGGTCCAGTTCCGCGCGCAGGATGCGAGGGATGTTCCTCCGCCGTCATTGTCGGCGTCGGGCTCGGTACTGCCATCCGAGTCGCAAGAGCAAGGGCAGGGCAAGGGGCAAGGGTATTACGACACGATTGTGCAAACAATGGGACTGTGCTCGATGCCGGACCCTGCGGGGGCCCTGCGGCACCTGGGGACGATCATAGAACCGCAGCATGGCCGCATCCTGCTCTTAGAACATGGCCGATCGCATTACGACTGGCTGAATCGCGTGCTGGATAATCTGGCCCCCGCGCATGCGGACCGGCATGGGTGTTGGTGGAACCGGGATATCGGGCAGATTGTTCGAGATAGCGGCTTGGAGATTGTCGAGGAGGAGCGCTACCATTTCGGGACGACGTGGAGGTTTGTTTTGAGGCCCAAGCGGACGTAGAAGGTTGCCTTTCCGTCTCTTGGGCGGTTGTATATTATGTAGTTGCCTCTCCACACTAGCCATATACCCGGGTGCTCCAGCTCAAAGCAATCTAATTCGATAAAGATGCTGCGCTTCAATTCGAGTCTACGTAGTAGAGCACCGGAGCAGTTCCTCTGCTAGGAGATTGAGGTTGGAGTGCAGCGCATATCATCACCTTAGTCCGCGTATGCGCTGGTAGGTATGAAGTCAAAATTGCGTTGATAATGGAGGCTTCCGTCCTTATGCGGGGTAAATGCGGGTAAATGTACAAATGGTGCAAAGGCAGATCGATACGTACTTTGAAGACCATTACAGAACATTCTGCAGTAGACCTGATGAAGATATGTTTTGGTAGCGGTATTGGTAAAGTTCATAATGAGGATGAGGTTCAGGGCTGGGCTCGAGTTCATCTACAGTATACGGATACTCATACGGATACTCGAATAATGCATATGCCGTAGAGCTTCACGAGAATGAACCAACGTGCTTGCCTAGGTAGGTACTTTGTCATTCACTGATCAAGTCCTCCTACTTTGAATGTTGGCTATGAAACAATATGTTTACTTAGTCGACAGCCGCAGTTGAATGAGACTCCGAGCTGCTTACTCAGCACAACTTCTGAACGGCGGGTTCTGAGCCAGGATCTGAGAAATTAAGTGAGGGCTCGTCTCTTTTGCTCTGAGTTGCCAACGCAGGGACCAGCATGAACTAGTGTTTTGCTGCATTGCCAGTATTGCCAGTGTACTCTGGGTGCTCCAGAGCAAACTTCAAACAGTGAGGGGTAACCATGTTGTCACTGGGCAACGGCAGGGATTGTTCCTTGGAATCTGATGTTTGATTGTCCTAAAAGTATGTGTCTCAGGGCCTGATGGTTATCAGGGCGATAGATCATTATTATCGACCCCTTGCTTTAGGTGACACATCCAGCGCATGAGAAATACACCTGCAGATGCACTGCTGCAAACGCGTCGTCGAATCCACATAACAAACCCTGGGTGCCGAGGCGACCGACCGGGCAGTGAGTGTCGTGTGTACATTTCTCTTTATACATTTCTCTTTGTACATTTTTGGTATACACCGCACACTGCGACCTTTCGCCTCATTCGATTGGATGTGCCGAGCTTGAAGGCAAAGGCTGGGCCATCTTAGAACTTCCGATTGGATTTAGTGGAATTCCAAGCTGGAGGTTGGCGACGGCAAATACCCCACTGGCCTGATTTGGTTGGCGGTCGCACAGGGTAAACGGCGACGCTAGGAACGATATCTTCTGGCTTCAAGACCAAGTGGGCTCGAGTGGGGAGCAGGTACCGGTCGAGCTTGCCTGATTTTTGGTTTCATGCTCTGGCCCTGCTCGGGCTAGCGCATCCTGGTAGCTTGGAAATTTTCATTCATCACTTTTTCGAGCGGTGGAGGACGGACCCGACCGTGGAACCATTTCGCGATGATGCACTTGTCCAGCAGCTCCCTCTGCTGAGAGGCGGTTCTTTGTTCAGAGCTTCAGTGTTGTTGACCAGTCATACGCCTCCTGATCACGAAAGAGGTCATACCAAGGCGGCCTCGAGGCTTGCGCCCGCAGCCTTGTTGATTGCACTGGGAGGGACCACCGCTCCATCACCAAACCGAGATCAGTGGCACTACTGGCACATGGAGATCAGAGGAGTCTTGTAAGTCGGTGAGAGCTGCCTAAAGCAGGTAGTGTTCCTGTGAAGAGTCCGAAACTCCCGGGGCTCTCGTCTCGAGCTGGCATTGTATCCAGGACCATATTCTTAAGAGATCGCGTTGTTTGTTTCCCTCTCAGAAAATTTCTGCGCAGCAACCAGGCGTAGCTGCAGCAGTAGCTTTCCGATTCGTTTCTTTTTGTTTCTCCATCGTCGACACCATGCAGAACCTCAGTTGATCATGGATCCTTTCGCACCAATCGCAGGCACTGAGGCGCGGTGTAATTGGGTCGGTCGTCATAGATGGCACATGGCAGGTTCCACCGTACTTTTTGCCGTTCGATTCTGTCATGGCGGCCTCCTGAGTTACCTGAGTAAAGAGGTATACTAGAGTAGTGGCGGGCGTCAAAGGCAAGCGCTCTATATGAGAGACCAGCGGTGTGCGAAGGCCGTGAGTATCGGATCTACGGGCTTACCTTCTGATCAACATTCTCCGTAAACATCTCGTCGCTCATCCTCCGTAGTCCCGGCTCCAATATCCGAATTCCTGGGTGTTGTCTTTGCTATTTCCACCGGGGCATCTGGGAATTCCTGTTCCCACAGAGCACGTGACCAGCACGTCTACTGGACGACCAATAATCGCCACTCTAAAACATCCGCCGCTTCCAGAGCGACTAGAAATTTAGGAAAAAAAGGAAAAAATTAGGGGATAGGAAAGAAGGCGAGCACAGAAACCTAAACAGCAGACTAAACAGTATTTCTGTTAGTTGTTGCATTATTATTCACCTATTCATGGTGCTTGACTTTGCTGACGCGCGCTGATTAGTTCCTGAGCTCATCTCCGTCGTCACTCTTCCTCATCGGAATCGCCAGCGTCTGCCTGCCTGCCTCCCTCCCTTTCCAGACTCGCCCCTTCATCCATCCCATTCCACCCACCCACCCATCCATCCATCCATCCATCCATCCATTATTCTTTTCCCATCCCCATCCTCATCCCCCTCTGCTCTTCCTCCCATCCTCTGTGTGTTACTAGTATCCTTATCCTTTTTATTACTATTTATTATCTATTATTTGCCTACACTCTCCTTACTACCATATAGACTATTGCTTGTTGTGTTTTGTTTAGTTTGGCTTGTACTTCTGCTGGTTGATCTACTATATCCCTACTCCTATTATTATTCTGCCGCCTCCGCCTCTACCACGCGCCTCTTTTCGCAACCACATCATGCCCTACAACACTCGTCGCAAGTCCTTGTCTCTTCCTCTATTGGGAATTCATCTTCCAAACACATCTCGCCGCTCCCCTTCTACATCAAAATCGCCTCACGCGACCGACGAGAATACTCCTCCTTCCAAAAAGGTTAAGAGATCGCACGACTCGGCCTCGACGTCGCCAGAGCCTACAGATCGTGGCTCAAATCCAAGCAGACCCTCGGCAACTGTTCGTCCCTCTGGTCGACGCGCGACACTGGAACAAACACCTCCCCAGTCTCCTACTGACGGTGGTGTCGCATCCAAGATCGACCTCGATGGGATAAACGACGATATCGTGGTGGGCGTGATTGAGCAGTTGGAAAAGACGGCCAACCGCCCACACTTGGTCAAAGAGCTGGCTGCGGTCCTCATTACATCCAACGATAATGTGGCAAAGTAAGTTTCACCCTCATTCTCTTCCTTCGGCGCGACAATAGAGCTAACCGTTGCGTCTCTTGCTCAGTTCCGCGAACCCTGCTGCCTTATTGTCTTCTCGCCTGAGCGCTTATATGAAGCGTCCTTGGACGGCACTGGCGCCATGTCCCTTGGCTAAGGAACTCATTCCTATACACCCGCGAAAGGTGTATTACTATCTTACCACGCAAGCTCGCCAGCCCATTCCTGAGAGCTCGGACGATGTTATCATACCCGGTATTGATGGCAAAGTCCTGACGCCCAGTGCGTCCAGTGTGGACGATGACGAGGACGTCATGGAGCGGCAACGCTCCCCGAGTCCTGAGGTCGATCTGTCTTCACCTGATTTCGAGGACGGGGACATAGATCTGGACGGATCGAGCAGCGCGGGGCATAACTCAAGTTTCTCTGACCATCGCCACACGCGCTTGTTTCACTCGCACCGTGCCACTTCTCCGCCGCTAGAAGGCGATGAGAAGGAGTTTACGCAGACGGCTAGCGCTGTTCGCGAGCGGGCCTCCGAGCAAAAAGCAAGCCAACTTGCGCAAGCGAAAGGTGGATACTCGGCGCTCACCGAGGCTCTTCAGGGGATGGACGACATGAGCATGAGCATCTCCGGAACACCGGTTGATGACAGCCCTCTCTCCTTTGGCGACGACCAAATGGCGCACAGACAGAACAACTACCTCTCAGAGGAGCACCAGGAGCAGTCTCGTCTCCAACAACACCTGCAGCAGCAGGACTTGTGTGAAAACGCTGCCGCTGCCGCTGCTCTTTTCGGCACTTCCCCCTCTCCGTCCCTCACCTCTGTCGCGTTGTCCATCTCGTCTGGCACGAGTGCGCCTTCAGATGACGGATCAGATATCGAAAGCGGTCCTGGCTCACTCGGGACTGCCCCGCGTATCGCTCTTCCGGAAGACCCGAGCTTGGCGCGCATGTCGACTCTGAAGAGATCAATAGACATGCTGGACGATGAACTCCCGGACCTTGACATGAGAATGTCTGATCTTGCCGATGCGGACGATAAAATAGCTGTGAATGCTATGATGCCTCTCAACCCCTCATCTGAGATGGCTCTCGACCCATGGCGCGAGTTGCAAAGTCCGGAGAGCGTGAACGTTGACGAACTCGACGAGATGTTCGACGAGATCTAACCGCTGCTCCCTACTACTCTCTTCAGAGCGATCTACTCTGATTATCTCCACTCACGACCTTATTTGGACTCCTTGAACGAATCTATCGCTTCCCAAACGTGCGATCTCTTTGATTTAATGCTATATTTGTTTAATCTCGTCTCGTCCACGCGGCTGCGTTTGTTCTATTCTTGTGGCAGGTGCCTATCTTTCGCTTGTACATATATTTTGCGCACGCCTGTCTCGACTCTCTCACTTGATTCCCAATATGCCGTGTCCTGATTATGATACATCTACTTGGTTGGTTACGGTCTGCAGTTTTGATACGGCGTGGTGAAAAGCATGCTGCTTGTTATTTGAAAGAAAATGGCTGGAGAAGGATCAAATATAACAGAAAACTTCTTTACAACTAGCATTCTTCCTCTGACTAGTAAGAGCATACATTGACCATGAATAATTGCAGAATATTCGCTTTGACTCTCAACTGGACCATTCATTGCCTTTTGGCGCGCAGTACGAAGATCGGCGGTTGAGACACATGGAAGCTGACGTAATGGTGGAATATAACTATGCTTCCCCTTCGGCTGTGGCAATCGCGCGTGCATGGTTCTCTTCTCTGCACAATTTACAATTGATTTACCCCTGCTCTAACCCTCGTCGCCCCGTCAGCTCAAGTTACCTGGCAAATTGCCAAGCAACTATAGGTTCAGGTTAGGAGTCCTGAACATCTCTGGTTCATGGCTCCGTCTTTTTGAGTCCAGCAGTCCTGGGTCCCTCTATACCCCCTCCGGCACTGGCGCGCAATGCGAATATACTAGAGAGCCGGTTAGTAATAGCAGCTATAGTCGCCTGCGCTTCATGATTCAAAACGCTTACTTCCAGACCTTGTTCTTAGACTCCAATCCCGATATATAGCTACCTGGCGCCTACAGCATGGAGAGGCCGTCCGGTCGCCCGCAGCCGGATGCCAGTCGACGAAACGGCCAGCCACCTCTCCAGCCGCAGCTTAATAGCCATCCCAATATCATCCCAGTGTCGAAACCTCCAAGCCTCTCCGGCGTGTCCTTACAAAACCCACGGGGCGCGCCACACAGTGCGGTAACCACCGGAAAGAAGCACATGTCTAGCAAGGTCGCTATACCCCGCCAAAAATCGGCTGCCCCTCGCTATAGTCGCCGTGTTCCCCTGGCGTGTGAAACATGCAGAGTGCGGAAAACCAAATGCAGTGGTGATACGCCGATTTGCAGACAGTGTCTGGAACTCAGGGTCGAATGTCGATACCCGGTTTCGTGGCGTGAACGGACGAAAGGGTAGGCCTAGTCTACCCTACATATTGTGCGTGGATAGCTGATTTCTGGTTCGATACAGACAAATATCTAAGCTCTCGGCCAAGTCGGATGACTATGAAAGGTTGCTCCGGGAGCTCAGCCAACTCGTGGACGGCCGAGCGGCGGAGCGGATCAGATACACCCTCGACAAAGTGCGTGTTACTTCTACCTGAGAGGCATAGTCTGCCGCTGACATCGCGAGCAGTACTCAGAATCTGGAGCCGAACAGCCTAATGATCAACCGTCCGCCAACTCTGGCCCTGCCTCCGGCATCGATGAAGAGATTGACCCGGAGGTGGAAAGCCTGCCCTCCTCTATTGGGTCATTAGACGCCATTGACCGTGTGGATGAGGATCTCAACCGCAGCCCGAACGCCCAAGCTACGGGGTACATGGGGAAAAACTCGGAGGTCACCTGGCTGCAACGCTTGGGAAGAGAAGCGGATCATCGCGCTCGCAATTTACCAGGGTTGGCTGAGCCAACGCCGGATCGTGAGCTGTCCATCCATTCCGTAAACTATCATTTAGACGACGTGGATATCACGCCCCCGGGCCCAGTCCATCTATATTGGATGCCTCCGCGGAATATTGCAGATAAGCTGTTTGAGGACTACCTGGATACAGTTCATCCTGTTTTCCCAATCATCAGCCGGTCGCTCTTCTCAGCACAGTACAGGAACTTCTTTGATAACTCAGCGCGACCAGGTGATAAGTGGCTGGCCATTCTGAACCTGATATTCGCCGTATCTTCCAGTCATGCTCACCTTACGCAGGCATCGTGGCGCGGTGACGGCCGTGATCATTTTGTCTACCTGGCCCGGGCCCGGGCTCTCAGTATAAACAGTGACACTCTTTTTACTCATCCTGATCTTCAGCAAGTGCAAGTGGAAGCACTAACGGCTTTTTACTTACTTGCAACTAATCAGATTAACCGGTAGGTCTTACATTCTACGTGCTCCACAAATCTTTCAGTCATTTGACAAAGCATCAGAGCATGGAGAATTGCGTCATTGGCTCTTCGATCCGGCATATCTCTTGGTTTGAACTTGAGAAATACTAGCGAAGTCACGCCTGACACATCCAAGGAAGCTCGGTATAGGGTCTGGTGGTGTCTTTACACTCTCGAACACATGTTAGGGACAATGACCGGACGCGTGACAGGTATCTCTGGCGGTGTATGCACAACTCCGATGCCGCTTCCTGTGGACGAGGACCGTTTCAATGATCCAGCCGCAGTAGAGCTGCTAAGTAGTTTGGAGCTTCGCCAAGAGCGCGTCGAACTGGCTCTCGCGAGCTGCTATGTCCGACAAATGCCACAGACCGCACGACGCAGTCGAGAGCCCAACGATGCAGGCAAGAGTGCCGACGTTGCGAGGCTGCAAAGCTTACCCCCTGGTACGGCTCTCTTTTTTCTTTACTACGTTGATCTCGCCGTCATCAGCCAGGAGATTTTCAACCGCATCTATTCTCTGGATTGCATTCTGACACCTTGGGGAGAGATCGAGGATCGCATGAATGAGCTTCGATCACGGATTGAGTATTGGCGTTTGAATCTTCCTGAAGCATACGACTGGACTCGGGCCAATCAGCAGAATCTAGAGTTGCTACGTGGCAGTCTTTGCCTTGCTTTCCTTTATTATAGTGTGCGCATCACACTAGGGCGCCCCTGCTTGTGTCGTCGCGATGTTCGATCATCCGATTCTCCGGGTGAAAGTACAGCCTTCAGCCATGCTATATCGGTGTCGGTTCTTGAATCTGCACAGCAACTAATTGCCTTAATTCCTGACATGCCTGATGCCTCGCGCATCTATCATCTCTGTCCCTGGTGGTGTATCCTACACTACCTCATGCAAGCCACTACCGTCCTGCTTCTCGAAATTTCGTTCGGCAGCGTACATTTACCCGCAGAGGAGAAGAGCATTCTCGAGGCAGCTAAGAAGGGAATCCGCTGGCTTTTCGCCATGTCCGAATTCAGTCTCGCATCAAGGCGCGCCTGGGAGCTCTGCGACAGAAATCTCCGCCAGCTAGCCGGCGCCGGCGGCTCGACTATCGATATGAGCGATATGCCAGCTGCAAATTATCAATTCGATACCAACAGTAAACAGCAGAACCATTCTCAGCATCCACATGTCAACTCTCGTCCTCCCATTACCGCTGCCGTTACCCAATTTCCGACTCTTGCCTCGACCCCAAACTTCCACATCTCGCCCCCGAACAACAACCACAAGCAAGGGCAGAATCCGTCTTCTCGACATCAAATGACAGCATTAACTCTGCAACAGCCCCATACAGCTCCTCTCACACAATCTCCGCGAAATGAAGGTTCGCTCCATTTCCCTTATGACGCCACCACGTCCGCTGGATTTTCCAACGACAACTACTTTCCCTATGACCCCATCACTGGCGAGTTCATACGATCGTTCTTCCCGAACTCGAACGAAGAAGAGTCCTGGGAGCATTGAAGTAACGATCAGTCATGATTAACGTGCATGTCCTTTCCTCACATTCCTCAATATTCTTCTCCTATTGTCTTTTTATACTCTTCTCCTTTGGCATTTGATTCCTCCATTGTGGGATCTGACTTCTATTCATTTTTTGACTCTTTAAGGGTTTCTTATGTGTTTATAACCCGCTGGCCGGCAGGTCAATATCCTTCTACCCGATTTAGTTTACTCCAACCCAGCTCAGCCCAGCCTAGCCTGTGCCTGTGTCTGTTCTATGTTTTCCCTTTTACGGTATACAATTGCCGTGAACTGTACTGTACGCATTTATGTCCCGGAGTTACCAGAACGGCATATCCTAAGTATACCTTCGTGAGGAATTAATGGTGTCCCTCCGTAAAAGGAGATCAAAGTTCCAACATCCACTACGCATTACATGCCGTATACCTGGATACCTAGTTTACCCAGAAAGAAAAAGAAGGATTGCACTAAATTGGTGATCTATTTGTATGCCAAACCAGGGTAGATGGAACAGAAAGTGGTACGAGTTAGGGCTAAATCAGAGCCACACTGCAATCACGTTATCGACCTCACTACAATAAACTTCCGCCGGGCTTTCAGAGTCGGCTGGTCAATCTAAAATGAACACGAACAATTCTTTGTTCCTACCATCTGTCACAGTACTCGGTTACTGGATGCTCCTCCCTTCCATCGTCGTGACGAACATAAAAGGCTGGTGCAAAGGGTTGGTTACCCTATTCTTTTTCAGGTCATCGGGCCTTTTAATTGGTATTACTAGACTTCGAGTTTAGAGCTGGTGTGATGGAAGGTTGCTCTCTCCATACTTGGAATTCCAGTGTTCTTCTAGGCTGCATATTGTTGTTTGTCTTCTCCTTCATGCTTTCAGCCAGTAGGTCGGAAGTCCTGCAATATTCATGCTGCGATTCGTTGCATATATATACAATTATTTTATGTGAGGTCTCTATATTTTATCATATAGTACATATATAGATATAGGTGTAGGCACAAGTCCAAGTCATCAAGGTCTGGATTCTTTCACCTGAGCGTTTGTCCTCTCCAATTTCTCTCGTCTCATAATTCCCCTCTCAGTCCGCATCCTTCTCATCTCGCTTCTTGTCATAGGCAGGAATAGTCGTTTTTGTTTCCGTTCCTGATTCTCATCGGACGCTCGATCCCGCTCGCGTCTCGTCATGTTCAACAAGACGTTTAGCTTGACGTCGTTTTGAGCTTTTTCGCTCCTCTTCAATTTCTCTTTGAGTTTCTGTGTCTTTTGCCACAGCTTGCGCCGCTCTTTCCTCTTGGCTCTTGCATCTTTCTTGATATCTTCTAGCGTTTCCTCGGCCTCCTCTAATCTCTCCCTCAATTTCTCTCTCCGTTCCCAATTCCTCTTCAAGTCGCTTTTTGTTTTCCGGTCCCACTCTCGTCTATCCGCGTTGGCTCTTTGGTAATTCGAATAGAACTCTTCGCCAACCTCACGGGCTATTTCGGCGTCGCTCATATGGAAGACCTTGAAGCGTTTTATGCAGAAAATGAGGGTCTTTTCAGCCTCGTCTTTCCGTTCTCTTGGGGAAAGAGGTGGTGGTGATGCATTCGAGGAAAGACTGGCTTCTGCATCAGTGAAACGAGGAGGCAGGGTTCGGTCATAATATTGCTCAGCTGCTGTGCCCTCTGAGCTTGATATTAGTGACTTTGACCCTGAACGCACCTCCGTCTCCATCTCGACTGTGGCAGCCTGATACTCCCGAATAGCCGCCTGCGTAAGAATTCTCACGGTGTTTGGATTTGGCAGCACTAGCTTCTTCTGAAGGTGGTGAAAATACTCGGCGTCAAAGTTCGGATCGCCCCTTCGGAAGTCCCGTTCGGCCTTCTCGTAAAACCGCGTGATGCCACCTACTACAAGACGATTAAACTCCGGTGAGTTATAACTTACGCAAAAACGCTTATAGACCTTCTTGGCAGCGGCTGTGCCCTGGGTTTCAGCGATAGCGGCGAGAATTGTGTGAAATGGCGGGGAGGGAATATAAGGAAGGCGATACATAGGAACGTACTCAGACTCGAATACAGAACCGGCGATTTCGTGGAGAGAGGGGGAGGGTAAGTGGCGGAAGAGGCGGGTGAAGCTGATGAGAGTGTGCGCTTGGAAGTTAGGGTTACGGCGTTTGCGCCAAGGGTTTTCGTCGAACTCGCCGAATAAGATGCGGTAGAGAACCTTTTTTGCTTCTGCAAGATTTATTTCGACGTCGGAAGTGGACTTGCTGGCCAAATTTGATTTTTTCGATGACATTATTAGGGCGTGATCAAGACGGATGATCTCTGCGGCAATGGCGGCGATGTTGCTATGCGCCCAAGTCTTGATTCGATTATCGCGGATATATTTGAGAGTGGAAATGACTTGATCCCACTGGTGCATGGTGATGCGATAGTTTAGAATGGCTCGAAGGGTGTTGAGGGAGACAGGCTGAGTGAGTGATCGCACGACGGATTCGCCAATGTTATCATTCTTGGTGGCAGCTGCAAATCGCAAGAGAGAAGGTGCTAAAGCCTGGTCTCCATACGCGCTTACGGGCACTGTAGGCCCGTCGATATCGTCAGACAATAGAAGCCATTCGCCAAATGCAAAAGCTCGTGACACAGTAATCAGATCAAATAAATGGGCAAGCGTGACGCTCGAGAGCTGGGGAATGGACGATTCAAAGGGTAATAAGCCATCATAACTGGAAGGCAGGTTTGCACCGTCATTTTTCAACCGCGACGAGAAGAAATCATCGAGACGTCGCATCTTGCATGTATCCATAATAGCCTGCAACCTGGCGAACAAATTCAGAGAGTTCCCAGTGAATCTCTGAGAAGAGTGATACTTCAGGTTGTACTCAATTAGACCAGTAAAGGCACACGTGTCGTCGTAGAGTTGTGATTGATCAAGGGCAGCCAAAGTATCCTCTTCCACAGGACACATGCCGTTGCTCCAGGGTGGGACAACGTGAGGTGTTAGCTTGAGAAGATTATCAAACGTCTGTGGATCAACTTCGGGGATCAGGCCGCCGGACTCAATCACACGAGTTATAAACCAATTAACTGTTTTGGTGGTCGATAGAAACGCTGACTCAGACGTCGGCGCAGAGGTAATGGCAAATTTGAGATTATCGATGCGACGGAGGATTTCAGGAGCAGGGACACCCCCTGCACCCATTCCCATATGAATGAGATTGGGCAGGTTGTCCAATAAAGCCGTAACGATTTCGACACTAATCGTTTGCTTACCAAGGCCGTGGAAAAGTGAGGGGGGATCAGTCCGCTTGGGCGGCTCGGATGCGACATTTGCAGATTCTGGCGAAGGCCACGTTGAGACTTCTCGATTTATGATAGTGTTGCGCAAGGCCTTTTCCTCATGAAGAAGAGGCGTCCAGCTCTGAAACTTCCAACCTTTCCGACGGATCAATCTTTCAAGCAGCCAAGTTCCTTCGTTAATGTGTCCATGCTCGACGCAGCACCAAAGGATAAATTCCAACCATATCTCATGCCCGAGTTCCTTAATGTTGATCTTGGCAGGAAGGAAGGGAGCGTCTTTTCCCGCGGCTGCTGCTTCTGCCGCAACCTCTGCTTCATGCACCGTCCAGGCAGCATCAGAAAGGACGTCCATAATGTGAGTAGATAGAAGATACATTCCTGGCGGCCGGAACGTAGCTTGATAGGTGTCTGGGGTGGTGTACTTGTAGACGCGTTCGGAGACAAGACCAGAATGGTGAAGCCGTGCAAGGATACGATAGACCACTGACATGGCAAGCTTAGATTTGGCTGGGGATGTGTCCGCAGCGTAGATAGTTATTATGCCTAAGCTTTTCCAGACTTCCGCCATGAGCAGCATGTAGTAATCCCGCGAAAAGGGCCTATATGTAAGTGAATCTAGGCTCTCCAATCCGACAATATTCGATGTCCGCGGAGATTGCGAGGAGAACGAATCCACATCGGTCAATTGGTCGAGCGAGATCCCCAAACTTATGGCTCTATCCTCAACTACCCCACGTCGCGAGGGAGAAGCTGCCGCGACTGCCTCCGCTGCATCCAGTAACCCGTTGAGTATGGCATACACCATCGACCAATTGTTTAATTTATAGCCAACATGAGCTAAAAGGTCCCTATCGAGCTCCGTCCGAGCGGCATTCAGATGGTGAGCTAAATCGATGGTCTCTGCAAACGATTTTCGGGTTATTCCCGAATACAGGTTGGAGGTTGAATGTGCTTCAGCACTCTTGGGGTTTCGCCGCAGAAACTCTTCCAAGAAGGTTATCCAGGGCTTCACTCTTTTCCCGTGCCACTCCGGGACCCGGCGTTCCGGAGGATTAAGGCGATTGAGGTCTTTGAGGAACTCGGAGTCAAAGACCGAGCGCTTGGCGCCGAGGGAGTATTGCTTGCTCCATTGTAGCGTCCACCCGGAACGAGGAGTTGCTGGCGAAGGAGAACGAACGGCGGCGAAAGGAGGGCGCGAGGAAGACCTGCAATGCAGACACAGCAAGCGAACTGGAGACGGGCGCCTTGTCATGACACGACGGAAGGTAATAAGGCGAGCGCAAGGTGATCCAAATCTCGGTGTCGCCGTCGGAGTGATGCTCTGTTGCGCATGTCTAATAATTGAGTTGACACTGCATTCCCGGGGGGCTCGCTAAAGAGGAGATCGTAGGACACGGATTACTCTGGTGACCAAGCAACTCGCGTGATGAGGTAAAAGGTGGAAAGGGCCGAGTTTTCGCAGGAATAATTGGCTTCCTAAGTCCTACTCAAGTCGTGATTTCTTTGGCTTTTTCGAGCTCCAAGGGAAGTGCTGAGTAAGCAGAAAGAGAACCAATCG
Organism: Aspergillus foveolatus; assembly: GCF_047715535.1. NCBI lineage: Eukaryota > Fungi > Ascomycota > Eurotiomycetes > Eurotiales > Aspergillaceae > Aspergillus > Aspergillus foveolatus. Next base: position 227,642 of record NW_027396071.1, read on the forward strand.
GCTGCAATCAAAAACTGACTATTATGCCTTAGGCATTCAGTCCCTAGATGTATGCACTCCGGTAGTCTTGTTCTTAGAACAAGACAATCTATAACGAAAGACTCAACGCCTCATGGATCTAACTGTCTACTAACTGTGGATGGCCTTCGTAGAGCTCGGTCAATGGGTTGGAGACCGGTAAGCATGAGAAGCGCAGGGCTCCATCCAGTTGGACAGAATACAAGGAGCATCTAGTAGATACCTTACGCTTTCAAACGGTCTATGTTTGAGGGAAAATTCACAGAGTAGCGCAGCTGGCTTCGATATTATTCCAATTTAGCCTTGCATTCAGTGCAGATCCACTCATATTCAACTTTTGAGCGACGAATCAAGCACTTTAAATCAAGCAGAAAGTAACATATCAACTTCCGAACATAATCGTGTTGAAGCTTCATGGAGCTAGTACAGATTGAACCACACCCTTTGAAGCCTCGGAGGATAAGCAGAAAATCCTTCAAGCGCCAAGCGGCGCAATCTGCCGCGGGTGCATCCGCTCAAACTGGTCATCAAGCACCTGCGTGGTGTTGCTATCTGACCCAGCGGTAGGCGCGGCAGCCATAAGAGTGGGCACTGAAATCGAGGTTGGAATAGTCGGGACAGCAAAGCAAACAGATTCGGGAAGCGAGGTAGGAAACGTAGGAATCGCAATGCTTGGGAGAGAAGGAAGAGATATACTGGTTGGGATAGTCAAGGTCGGTATAGAAATGGTAGGAAGATTTGGAAGGGGAGGAATAGTCTGTAAATCTATCAGTGAACGGACAACCATGGATGAATGTTCTGACAATGCACGCACAACAGTTATCTGAGCCTTCGCACTGCTCAGGAAAAGGGCCGAGACAGCACCCAGAATAGTCAAGGACTTCATGTTGCTGGAAAGACAGTAGACCAGAAGTTGTAAGTTTAGCTTAAGCAGAGCGGAGGACCTGCAGAGAATGATAGATGGGATTTGGACGGCCGGCATCACAGCGCTTTATATGGTCGATGTTGAGAAGACAGGCGCGTGGTTTGGGACCCCACCCGATAACATCTAGACCTTGAATATTATGAGAAATAAACCGAAGCTGTTGTAGAGAAAGGTAAGTTCAAGGGTCATAGCCCTACGTCCTAGTGTGGCCGGTGTATATCTCAAGCATGCCGGTGATTGGGCCGGCTCGGACAGAACTTATGGAGTGATCAGGAGAGTACGCGCGGAAGATTTGTGGCTCAGCTTGCGTGGAACCTGGGAGTTGGGCATGTGGATGTGGTGTGGAATATATGTTGTCATTGACACTGAACTCCAGTGACCTGGTAGAATATGTATAACCAAATGAAATCGTATAACACCAAACCAAAGCACAAATGGTATCAGACTGTCCATAATGCCCATAATGTCCATAATCTCCTAAAGCAAACCATACAAGCATGTATCCGTCCAAAAAAAGGTAAAGCTGAGAACAAGAGAAGAAAGTCTCGTCCGCATAATCAAGAAAATGGCGCCAAAGGATACCAAGATGCTAATACACCGATCTAACATCACATGTTGCCGGTATCAGGGGGTGTTAAGTATCCGACACCAGTATCATGGACCCCCATCGAAGAAAACACCCCCGTAGTTCCCCGAGAAGGAGGGCTTGCAATAGCAAACCCCAGACAAGTGCTGCTGGCCGGCCAGACAGTCATGTGGGCGCAGATTTCGACTACCGCATTCATGACCAAGTTGGGCACGTCATCGCTGTCGTCTGGCGAACTCAACTAGCCGGAGGTCGATGTACTGTACAGGAGCGTGGTGTGCTAAAGCACGTGAGCGAAGTCCAGCAGTAGTGTAGATGAATGTGATCGTGTTTCGTTGTGGCCTTCAGAGTTTCTCGGTTGACATTGGGGCATCCTCGTCCAATTGCATGTCGCCACCCAACTCTTGTTCTACTTCATCCACCACAAAGTTCTCGTAGTCTTCTAGACCTTTTTGTATATGGACCTTAAACCGTATAACGTCATTCAACATACTCTCGACGTTGGTGTGTAGTTCCTCCCGGAGTGCATTTGCCCGTAGTGTGAGTTGTTCATACTCGATGTTAGTGTTCATTTCGCGCTGCTCCATCAGCTGAACACTCTCACTCATCGTGGCTCGCATCTTTGCCAGCTCCTTCTCCATTTTCTCAATCTGTGCATCTGAGGCGAGTTTCTGCGTAGTTGTCACCTCTTTGAGCCTCTCAAATTCTTCCTCCGCTGTGCGTCGCTTATGTTCCAGGGCCTCGACTTCGCTCCGTTTCTCATCCATGGCCTCCTTAATGTTGTCCAACAGGTTCCGTCTTTCCAGATCCGCGTCGATTCCGCGCTTTCTTCGCTCGTTTATCTCCTTGCGAAGTGCCTGGAGATTACTGCGAACAATGCCCCGAAGGTCCAAGTTCAACAAATGTGCTGGATGATAGCCAGTGAAAGGCTCGGCTAGAAGCCTATCTGCTTCCGGAGAGATCCTGCTAGGAATGCCACCAATCTGTGATGCGGAGAAACTACGCTCGTTCACATTTAGGCCCAGCTCATATTCTTGTCCGTTAGCATTGACGGCGGTCGACGGGATGAGACTGTTCTGGTATCCCAGCGTATTGTAGGTCTTGACGAGTTCCTCTAGATCTTCGAGCTTCGCGCTGGCTTCGGACTCTTTGGCCATCACACGCGCATGTGTTTCTTCTAGGCGATTGACGGCATCATCAAGACTTTTCTGAAGCCGGTCACGTTCAGTGTTCATGCGGTCAATATCTTGAATGGTTAGGCCTTGTTGATCGACACTAGCTTGAAGTCCCGCCCGTTCTTCTTCTGCGGCTTGCAGCTCCGACTCTGTCTTTCTGATCTCGTCCTCCAGGAAAGCAATACGACTTTCGTATTTCTCGATCTTGCCCTGCACGTTCTGAATATAGTCTTCGAATTTCCTCTTGTCGTCCTCAAGAATTCTGAACTGCTTGTCAAGCTTGGCCATATCCGGGGCGTTCTTCTCCAGCTCCTCTATTTGATCGCGCAGTGCCCTGTTTTCGGCATCCAAAACCTGCATTTCCTGAACGTACTTCTCATTGCCTTTCTCAAACTCCTGAGCCATAAGTTCAATGTGGGGTATCAATCTTTGCGCAGCAGCATCGTCATCCTCTTCCTCTCCCCCTTGTAGCCAATCATGGTAGGCGCCTGTGAGGAACCGGAAGATGATTCGATCTCCCGAGACGTCCACTCCCATCTCCGCGCAGGCTTCATCATATTCTCCCAAGGCAAATCGATCCATCATTTGTGCTAGTTCCATCAACCAATGGAGCATCCCTAAAAATGTAGGCCAATTCTGACCTCCAACAGCCGCTATCTGCGATTTCGTGATACCCTTTTCGTATGGATAGCGCAGCTGTTTTAGAATTGGTGGGACCTCCGCATCCATTGCCTTTTGGAACCGGTAACCCGGGTCGATTCGATGGTATAGCCATTGGAAGATGTAATTAAAATCCTTTTGAGTTGGCGATCGAAGAGTATTCTGGCCAAGTGAATGCTTCATTTCAAGCTCAAAATTATTATGAGTTAAATACTCAAGCAATTCCTGCGCGATCCGTGCCTGAAAGGATCTGTCTCGGAGGGGTCGTGGATCTCTAGGAACTCCGGCGGCTGATGGAACTTGTGTGAAAAATGACTGATGGCCCATGGCGCCACCCGTGGAAGGCCGCGAAAACACACTGCTTCGCCTCTGTAGGCTCTGAGCCGCCGGGTTGGATGACATTGAGCCTGGGGCAAAACTAGGCCGTCCAGCGCTAGCTCCATGAAAGACATTGCTTGAGACAGAGCGCCTGACAGATGAAAGACCGGGATCCGCGCCAAACCCCCCCGAAGACGATCGCTGAAAATTTGGTTGTTGAGGGCGTCCAACCGAGTTTAACAGTGACATGGAGCGCGTGTGTTGGGAAGTGAACGGTGGGTTTTGGTATCCAATTGAGCTGGTGCGCTTTAGGGCTGACGACGGCTGTGGAAGTGATGAGAAATTTTGAACGCTCCCCAATGTCTGTTCAGAGAAACATCAGTTCCTTGTTCAAAAGTGGTCTGGCATAGGAAGAGGCGGCACCAGGCTTACCTCGCGGGGACGTTTGATGCTGAACAATCCTGTGTCTTGCGACATCGTGTATTAGGAAGCTGCGACAGCAGCGTACCACGGGCCAGTTATTTGCTCAAGGAAAATGAGTCCAGGCACAAAGCACCAAAGTAAGCTGGAGATTATTATAGAAAAAAAAAAAAAAAGCCAAAAAAAAGAAGCCTGAGAGGTAGAAGGTGATACGAATAAGAGGGAACGTCGGCGATAGGTAAATAACCGCAGATGCCCGATGTAAACAAGAGCCCCCCAATCTGCCACTTCTGAGCCGTGAATGATAGGCGGTGAACAATAAGCGGTCTCTATTCTGCCAGTACAGAGTCACGGGAACGGACATCACGAGATTCCGGGGAAGTCTCCGCTCGGCGCCGGGCTAGTAATGGGAGGCGAGATGTCCCGAGGTTCATGTTTTCGGTACCGATAGCAGCACTTACTCCAACTCCCATATCTTCTTCCCCTTTGTCCTTCAGAACCCGTGCTTTCTATTCTTCACTAAGTAGAAGCCAATTGCGATTAGGAATCATGGTTCGCGAGGAGTTAATCTCTTCTGCAGTAAGTTTGCGCTCCTTAACCTCCGAATGTGCATCGCGGAACTGACCTGACTGATCTGCTAGGTGACATGTGCGTCCTCAAGAGCTCTTCCCATCACAGTATAGCATACTCACATATTTGACTCCTCAGTCCTACAGGATCCCTCTGTGGCATCAGCTCCGATTGAGAAGAGGATATCTTTCCTACAGTCAAAGAACCTCACGAAAGAAGAAATTGATGTAGCTCTCGCGCGCGCTGGCGAGGACCCATCAGCGGCCGCAGCAGCATCGTCAGCAGCTTCGGGATACCAATCCGCACCACAACAAGTCGTCTACCGACCACCACCGTCACCGCCACAAGGATATGGATACCCTCCGTATGGCCAGTGGCAACCTCCGCCGGAGTGAGTTCTAAGTCGAGCGCTCGATATAAATTACGATGGAATGAGTGAGCTAATTCTGGATGGATAGACCTCCAAAACGGGACTGGCGTGACTGGTTCATAATGGCTACAGTCATGGGAGGAGTCAGTTATGGGCTCTATTTTGTTGCCAAGGTAGGCAGCAATACAATGGTGCTATCCAGTTCAGCTTCTAATTCGTGTTCAGCGATATATCGCACCTCTAATCGCACCTCCGACTCCCCCACAACTAGAGCAAGACAAGCAACATATTGATGAACAATTCTCTCGAGCCTTCGCCCTGATTGAACAGCTCTCCACTGACACTGCCGCCTTGAAGACGGCTGAAGAGGCGCGTACCGAGAAGTTGGATGCTACTTTACGAGACGTAGAAACTTTGGTCGCCGATCTGAAGTCTGCATCGCGGCGACGAGATGACGAGACCCGACGTATTAATGATGAGGTCAATGCACTGAAGGACGCCATTCCGAAGGCGCTTGAGGGTGCGCGCGAAGGCAACGAGAATCGTTTGCGGGAGCTTGGAACCGAACTAAAGAGTTTGAAGACGCTTCTGGGTAACAGACTCGGCGGGAATGCTTCTCCGTCCCCAGTTACCCCGAGGGCGTCTGATACAACCGCCTCCAATGCTGAGTCCACGTCGTCTTCAACTACTTCTGCAACTAATGGAACCGCGCCTACTGCCTCCCAACCAGAGACTCCGTCCGGATCTGCACAGCCCCCGAGTGCCAACCCCGCCAACCCACTTTCACGGTTCAGCAAGTCCCCGTCAATCCCTGCCTGGCAGTTGGCTGCCGCGAACCGGTCCAAGCCTGCATCTCCTTCTACCCCGGCTTCCGGTGAAAATTCTGGTGCCGACCAGTCGAGCGCACCCGCCAGTTAGTGCGTTCTTAGGCCAATGCATTTTAGCTCGAGTTCTCCTGTATCTTCTATACATTCCAGTTCTCAGTGTATTACGAGTTTCTCTTGTGAGGGAGTTCTTATTTTAACGAAGGCTGGAAGACTTAACGATACCATTACCATTCCACCATAGTTCATTGAATATTATATTTATATGCGAAGCCCTGCTTGGTACCATTGTAGTTGTCGGGTTAGCCAAGCATGTGAAATGCATCTGATCGCTAATGCTTGGCATCTTCATCTTTACCTTCCACTCCAACTTGATTTACCTCATTTTCAAAACGCCTCAACCGAACAACAAACAGCCCAGAGCACTCAGAAAGGGCGGTCTTCCTGCAATTCAATATAAGAGTTGCCAAAAAGAGAATTCGGACAAGAGCTATCATGCCACCCACCGAATCCCGCCGGAGATCAACCTCCCCCTCACGCACCCGCTCGCGATCCCCGACGAGAAGCTCAAACGGACATAGCAGACATCGTCACCACGAGGGCAAGGATCAGGACCGTGGTCGTGACCGTGACCGTGAACGCCGCCTTAGACACAGACACAGACACTCTCACTCCCATTCTCAGTCTCACTCCCATCGCCACGACCGCGACCGGCGCAACGAGCCGAAAGATCGACATGAGACAAGAGTTGCGATAAGCCTTCCCTTCCAAGCGCGCGAACTCAGGAAACGGGATCTAGAAACCTACGAGCCAATGTTCGCTATGTACCTTGATATTCAGAAGGGGAAGATATTGGAAGACTTGAGTGAGGATGAGGTAAAGGGCCGGTGGAAGAGTTTCGTAGGGAAATGGTAAGTAATATGCTCATTCTACTTTGCGGGTATATGTATGTTATCGGCGAGGCGGATTTTATATGAGATCAAAGGCTGACATATTAGGAACCGTGGAGAATTAGCAGAGGGCTGGTATGACCCTGCTACATTGGAGAAGGCGCGGAGCGCCAATGCTGTTGTGCCCGGACCTGGGGATTCGTACAAGATTACGGGAGGGGAAAGCCACCAGGGAATTGTACCTAGCCCTAGTGGTGGTACAGATGAGCTACAGAGGGACGACGATGACGAGGAGTACGGTCCGATGCCCCAGTATGGTTCGACTCGTGGGCGTGCGCCGGGCCCAGCAATACCAACCATGCAGGACTTGGAGTTGCAAAAAGGTGCGCTTTCAATAATCCATGCTACGCTGTAGATTAATGTAGCAAACCGCGTACTAACCCCCGCAGAAACCGCCATAGAAGAGGCCATCGCTACTCACCACGACGCGCGCCAACAGTACCGCGCCGAAATCCGCTCACACAAGTCCACGCTCCGCCACATGGAAGACGAAGTCGCGCCGCGCGCCGAACCAGGAACGCATGAGCGCCGCATAGAAAAGCGGCGGGAAGCCGCTGCGTCTAATCGAGCTTTCGCTGAATCCCGCCGCGGTGGCTCGCCTATAGATGCGGCGCCGGACGACGAGCTCATGGGCTCTGGCGAGAATGACCTTGAGGCTTACAAAGCTGCTAAGGAGAGGGAGCAGCGAAAGAAGAATGAGAGGGAGATTCGGAGGGAGGAGATTTTACGGGCGAGGGCGGCGGAGCGGGAGGAGAGGGTTAGGCAGTATCGGGAGAAGGAGGAGGCGACTATTGGGTGGTTGAAGACATTGGCGAAGCAGAGGTTTGGGTGAAAACTGATAGTACTATATTTAAGGAAGATTACAAGAGAACAGAATCAACGGAGTACCAATCCACCTAGAAACTTTTGTACTACCGTCTATTTATAACACTGCCCTCTATAATGCCTGCCTCCCTTACCACAAATACTGAAATTAATTCTTCCTCCCAAGATCCAGCTCCACAACCAGCCTCATCCCATTCTCTTCCGTCTTATCCTCCTCACCAAAGAACCCCTTTACAGCAACATCAATCACGCCTTTGAATAAACCGCCCACAACAACATCCCTGAGCTCCTCCCCAGTCTGCCCAAAGTCCGGGAAAGCATTGACTTCCAACAACCACACATTGCCCGTGTCATCGACCAAAAAGTCCACTCCAAAGACCTCAAACGCATTCGGCATCGTCTGAAAATGGATCATCATGCCGCGCGCCGCAGCGGTGAAGAGCTCGCCCGTCACGGCGCAGATTTGCTCGTAAATATCTTCTTTCCAGGTGGCGGTTAGATGTGTATTTGGCGGCGGGATGGAGGGGAGATTCCAGAAACGGCGGACGGTTTCAGACTCTGGTAAGGATTTGTCTTGAAAGCAAGTGTTTGTTAGGTGGCGGGTTAGGTCGGCGATTGGGTCTTCGGTCTCATTGTTTTGTGAGGTAGGGGAGACGTAAGGCTTCGATGCGAAGAGGGCGAGCATCTCCTTATAGACGTAGACCTTCAGAGAGCCTGTTGCGAGGACGTAGGTTCTTATGTGGAATTTGCGGTTGTTAAAGGAGGGGAGAAGGAGAGGCGGGTCGATGTAGGGTTGGGCAATGAAATGGCGGAGCTGGGATGTTACCACACCACTTGTGGCAGCCTTGTCGGTCTCGTCATTGCCACCGTCCTCCCCGTGCTCGTCCTCTTCTTCATCTTCAGAATCAGGCTCCCACTCCTCGAATATCTCACGGAGCTGGTCTTCGCTGTTGAACAGCCGAATCCCCTGTCCGCGATCACTCATCCCCGGTTTAAGAATCCACCATATCTTCTCTGAGTCCGGTCTGGATTCGTTTTTCTCTAAGCATTCTCGAAGTTCGTAAGCCTCAAGTAGAGCGTCGTCAAGGAATTCAGCATAGTCGAGTTCAAAGTCCACCGAGACCTTGACGTGCTTCGCCAACACGCTTTCTGGGTGCTTGGTCACCCAGTTTGAGACGGTGTTAGCGAGGTAGTGTTTTCGAATCAGAGCTTTGCGGATGATGTAGGCGTTTATCAGGGACGTTGTCGGGTTCATCATGGCGTGCTCGAAATCCAAACGTTCGTATTCGCGGTACTGGAAAACTGGAGTGGGCCGGGAGGGAAGCTCTGATATAGAGGATACCGACCGGCAACGGGATACCGTACGAATTCGGAGTGCTTGCTCGACCAATTCCTGGACGTAGGGGTCGTCACAATCCACTATGGAATAGAAGGCGGGCTCCTCATTATCCGATCTACGCGATATAGCACTATCAGACCGTGTATCCACAAATAGAACATAGCATCGCTTGATAGATAACAGAAAGCGCAAGATTTATGCTTTAAACAGTCGTCTAAACAGGAACTGCTCGCCAAATCCACTCACAGCTTAATCTCCCCTTTAATACCGGGCGTATGCATGAAATTAGCCTTTAATGGAGTAACACTGTTTCTAGTTAGAAGATACTCAGGGAATCTGGGGTAGAGTCGACATACCTCGTCATTCCCTCCTTGACAGTCCAGCCGTCATTCCCAGGCGCACTTTCCTCCACACTCCGATAGACGTCAGTAAACTTTGGAGCCCAAATAAAGTGCTTATGCGCAATCCGCGATTTCCTTCCAGATTTAGCATTAGGGTTCGCAGTGGGATCTTCTTCCAGCTTCTCCTCCTGATCCCGCAGAGTCTGTTCTCGCTGGTCAGGATTTTCTACCGGTACCTCGGCATCAACCGCATCAAAGCAACTCCCGGATGACCACCGATTATCGAGCATCTCAGTGTACATCACTTTGCTTTCGCTCACACCAGGTTCCAGCGGCACATTCACGCTGTACAAATCAACACCCTCATCCCAGTTCTTCGCGAGGTACTCAATAACCCGTACTGAATGCCGAGATGCCTCCGCGATGATGACAGGGTCATGATTGCGCGAGCTGAAGGCATACGACAGGGCAATCGAGCGTTTTCCACATGCGGCGCCCTCCATAGCCGCGCCGATTGTCCCGCTCGACATGGCAAAAAGTGCCGTGGTATTGCGGCCATAATTGGGTCCGGACACCACGAGGTCAACGGGCCCACGGTCCTGGAAATAGTGATAGAGACCAATCTGCACGCAACTGGCGGGGGTGGAGTTTATAAGAATCCACTCGTCGCCGTCTGGGTCGTTGTCGCCGCGGGGGTACTCGTGCGTTGTGCCATCGTCTTTGTGCAGCGTTCCGGGTCGGAAATAGGTTGGCTTGACGGCGGCGCCAATAAGATGGGCTTTACCAATCCATGATCGCTGTTGATGAGGAAGGACTACTGAGACGGTGTGTCCAGCAGACTGTAGTGTGTGGACGAACGAATGGACATACGGAGAGGATTCGTTCGACGGAGGGCCGTCGTCGTTCACCACCTAGGTAACGAAAACTGTTAACCTGAGCACATAGAAGATTTATCATTCTGACTCACCAGAATATGCATTGCGTACACCGTGCAGCAGAAGAGGGACCGCTGAAGATGCAGGAAGAGGTGAAAAGTACTGCGAAGAGACTGATTGAGGAATTCCCCCGCTTGTTATCGATAGCCGTCGGGTAGAAACACCATTCACGCTCGGAATGGCATGATTAATTGGAGACAACAAGATAATGATTAATTTTATTCTGGGACTCGGCTCGTATATTCTTTAATTGCAGCTAGCTATCCTCCTCCCTAAATAACCTGCTCCGCCTTCGTTGGACACCTGAAGGTCCGGCGCTTTCTGTCCCTGTTCCAGACCCAGCAGCTTCCAACGGCCCTGACTCGGCCGTCGTTATTCTGCGTTTACGCCCCACGTCATACAGATGATTCACTCCATCGTCTGAGTCGGTCTCGCCCTCCATGTCCGAGGTTTCGGCAGTTGATTCAATATCCAGAAGACCAAGCTTCTCAGGTTGCTCCTCCTTGATCGTCGGTTCAGTGCCACTGTCCTCCTCCTTGACACCTTCGTCTTCTTCCTCCGTCTTCACACCCTTATTGGACAAACAAGCAAGAAGAATCCAAGAGAGAGAAAAGGAGAGCATAGAGACGGACCAGAACATGAAACTGAAGACAAAGAATGACGGGATCCTCCAATGATACATAATCCACCTGCGACTTCATCAGACACTCGTACTGGATGAGTAGGAGATTGAGTGAACGTACCGTAACCCAGTAAAACTCGCAGTAAATTTAACCTTCGCTGAGTAGAACTGCATCTTTTCCTCACTCTGGATCTCAAGCCGCAGAATATCTGGGACATTATGTGTCCCCCGAGAGAATTCAACGCGCTCCATCATCGGTACCACCAACCGCTCAGCCTCGCGCTTCCAGCCTAGAACATACAAAGGCATAAATGAGGCCTTTGAGGAGATATCAACCAGAGGCGAGGCATACGTCAGGATTGCAGGGCGACGGGAGTGAGAGATTGGCGGCGCGGTGATTTCCCCCACAGTCCGAGCGGACGTCGAAGATTGAGACAGCAGCGTCAGATCTAGCATGAAGTTCCCGCTAGCCAGATTTGAGGGAGTTCGGGGGAGCTCGAGTTCCACATGGACATCGTACGCTTGAGACGAGGTCAGACCCGAATCGAGAGCCGCGATACCCCACGGATGGCCATCTCTAGATGAACAATGATACAAGTCAGTCGCACAAAGCTCAATTCACATGGTAGGCTTTACCAGTAGGAACCAACCCGAACTGTAAATGGACAATGCGCTCAAGTCCGACTCGCGGGATGAAGTTGTAGTAGAACACGCCGTATGCGAGGGCGGACACAAATATCATGCATATAGCAGTCGCAAAGAACAGAAAAGTACTCAGATAGGCCGTCAGGGCATTTCTGGAAACTAGGACGCGTAAAGGCTCCAGCAGCGTGTCCTTTAAAAGTTTGGCGTTTACTGTCAGTTCAAGCTCCACTGTAAGGATTGATGGCAATGGTCACCGTCGCTTTTGCGGCAAAAGAAGGGCCAGTTCGGACGCCTTCATCCGAGGAGTTATCCGAGTCCATAATGTCGCCGTTGCGGCCACTGAGACAGAAGACCGGGCGAGAAATGATGGCGATTGTATTGGGGAGAGAGGCTTGAGCTTGGCCATAAGGGTCTACGTCACCGTCCCGATAAGAGATAACCCATTAGTCCAACCCAGCGAATGCACCAGATCCATGGATACAAAACCGTCGATTTGTTTACTCCATTTACAGTCGGGAATTTGAGAAACAGAAAGGAAAAAAGCAAGATCCTGGGATCCAATGTGAACACCCAATTCCATTATAATGCAAATCAGAACTCATTAAGACCATCTTTTATAGCTTATCGTTACAGACCACCACAAGGCTGTAGCAATGGTAAGACACCAAGAGAAGAGAAGGTAAAGGATGTAAAGGAAACAAAATATAAACTTAGAACATGCTACCACGTCCTAAAAATGCATATCCCTCCCAGTAAACCCAGCCGAGAAATGATGGTAATTGGAGAACAAACGTGAAACAATGCAGAGCAAGAAGGGGGCTCATTCCATATCCCCACAACCATGCTCTAGGTTTTGGCACTTCGTGTCATGAGCGGCATTCTAAAACGCCGTAAACGTTACTTGTCGATTGTCGTGTGATCCACTGTCCGATGTGACAGAGAAGCTAGCAAGCGGACATCGTTGCATCGCTTAGGTTATTGCCCTGGGGCTTTGCTGTTGAATGTGTTGCAGGAGAGCATCGAATAAACGGCCAATCTAAAGAGACGCCTATTAGGGCTATACTTAATAGTGTAGGGGCTTAGTGGCTTACCTCAGGCGCAGCCTGAATAAAGGGAAGATGGAAGAATGCATAGCTACTATTTTGTAGCAACTCCTGAAGGGTAATGATTAGTCCCCATGGATGAGGACGGTGAACAATAAGTCGTTCCAGGAGCACGCGGATTATCTGCTGGCGAATATCCGACTCATCTTGCTCCGTGTAATCTGTACCGAAAAGGCGCAGAATCGCAAAACTGAAGAAGTAGGTATGGCTGTTAGGGTAGCGGAGTTGGTTTGCCATTGCGCTCAGAAGGTAATAGCGGGCTTCAGGCCGCAGGATCTTAGCGAGCTTCTCTAACAGTGCTGAGTGGGCAGAACTCTCAAATGCTGCGCGAGTATTTCCCTTTGATGCATTAACAGAGACTGCCCCCTGGCCAACATAGAGTGCCAGTGCGTTGACAAGCAGTAGGTTGACATTGATTGGAGCGTGAAAGAGACCTGACTCCTTGCTTTCTGTATCATAGACAGCGTCACGGATTTGCTGGATAGCTGAGTCCGACACATTGTTGCTCTGAAGTGCATTATCAATGACGTTCTTAATACCGGCACGTTGCAATGGGCCGGCAGTATCACCTGCTATTCTTGGTGCCTCTCGCATTTCCTCCAAGCGTTCGACTTTCAGACCTTCGCGGAATGGATCTGGAAGTTTCTGGAACGAGGAAGGGTAAGCGCTCAAGACCAAATTGCGAAGCTGCGCGCAGTGGGCAGGGATAACATTGCAGAACTGAAAGTGATTTTCAGCAACGAACTCGGGGAAGTCATGATGAAGGATCAACAGAATGCGAAGCATGCCCCTGTATAAATCCATTGTAACAAGAGTCATGGTCGTTGACTTCAACTGCTCGCCAATGTAGGACAGCTGAACTTGCATGATTTCACAGTAGGGTCCCCAGCCTGCTCGGTCCGGCATGTTGAGCATGCTGGACATGAAGAACCGATGAGAAACCAATGAGAACCATCCGTAAACAAACGACGGGTAGTACTTGGGTTGAAGAGACAGCAGTTTGTTGGCCAAGGTGAACATCATCTCTTGGTGCTGGTCGCTGTGCTGCAGACCGCTCATGGAATATTCACAGAGTATGCTTGAGAATAGCCTGAAGAAAACCCGTTGGTTGAATGCCTCACCTCTCATTACCTGATGATGATTCAGGACAAGGAGCAGAACGGACAGGATTGAATTGAAGTACGCCGATTTGCTGGTCTTCACGGGACCGGTGCCCTCGCCCTGGAACTTGACTAGTAAGACGACCAACTTAGCAAGAGCGTCGATATAGAGGAACGCCTCGTCCAAGCTACCGCTCGGGTTCTGGGACTCGTGTTCAAATCGTGCAACCGAGATGTCGATGCTAAGACGGAAGAAGAGCGCAGAGTCCTCTTGGTTGGCCATCACCTGTCTCTGGTGCATATCTTTCAAGAAAGCATAGTATGTGCGATCAACAGCGCCAGGCGCCTTATAGATACCAATCCATTCGGTGAAGATATACTCCATCTGATCCCGTTTCGATCGAGCCTTGTCCGAGAGTAGCGGGTTCACGACCTCGGGGATTCCGGAGTCCCGTAGCTTCTTGATGATTTCTTTGGCCCGGGCAAGTCCTGAATCTTCGGCAAACCATTTGCTCATAGCTTCAAGGCTGCCAGAGAAATCAGACCGTAGAGCAGACGGCTCCTCGTTAAATAGGATTTGGTCCATTAGTTCGGCTAAGACGTCCAATGCAGCAGCGTTCTTCTGGAGGATAAGCCTCGTCAATATCATGTCAACACGACGAATATCCAAAAGTCCGGCATCTATAAGAGCCACGGTGACAGGGACGTTGAACATATGCTCATCATCGACTTCGGCCAAGACAGTCCAGGTATAGCGAGCAACCAAGGCAGACATGTCACATAACTTGGCCAGCAGGTGCACAAGTACTTCAATCTCTAAAGTGCTTTGAGTCTGTGAGTAAAGGCTTGTGCATGCCTTGAGTGCTGTCAGTCGGGCCACCTCCTCGCCATTTGGCGATGCTACAATGGATCGCAATGCTTGGTTGTATTCTTGAAGAACAGCACTGTCGCGGCCGAGATCTTTCACGTGCTCTTCGGTAGCGTTGCGTGCCGTTTGCTGAAGGTCGGAGACGAGACCCTCCACTCTGTCACGTGGGTTCTGCGTTTCAAGGAAGCCGTTGAGTTGAGAGGAGGTTCCAACCAGGGCGGACTGTTGCAGTCGGGTATCTTGCTGCGGCTGCGGCGTTCTGTGAGGCACAGCAGGCTGCTCTGCAGGGGTGGAAAGATTCGGGATTGGGGGATATGGTTCTTGGAGAACGTCCGGCAATTGCCGACCAGAATCAGTAGAGACATTCTGAGCGTGGGCGGTTCCTGGACCACGAGCCTGACGCGCAAACTCCTCATAAATCGCTAGTTGCTCCTTGTTTAGACCACCTGGAGTCTGCCGGTAAGGTTCAGGGATAAAGAGACCCCAGCGGGTCATGGACGGATCAATAAAGGGTTCGCTTGGGCGGGTTGCCCGGTGGCGCCGACGAGCTTCCAGCTGAGATTCAATGACTTTCTCAATTTCAGGAAGCGACTTTTCTTCAGCTGCCTTCTCAACGATGCCACAAGCAGCGTCGAGGTTGTCATTGACGCACATAAGAATAAGTCCCTCTGGCATAGGTTGATCTGAATATTCTTGCTGGATCATTCGAATATAGTTGGTCATGCTGACTTTCAGGGGCTCCTTGCAGGTTACTAGGGCCAAGCTACCCGCAAGTTGTCTAACCATATTAGCAGCCGCGTGTCGGAATTTCTCCTCATCAGGCTCCATGGCAAAATCTTTGGAAACCAACTGAACAGTGGAGATCGAGGCAATGGTGACAGACCGCTCGACGACAGGAGTAATAATCTCAGCAATCGCGCGTTCCACGGCGGAGTGAACAATCTGCCTAAGAACATTCGAGTCCACCATGCTGCTTGCCGATGGCGGTAGGACCAAGATCTTATCCAAGCTAGGAAGTGTCGACAGGATAGCAGCAGGGGAGAGTCTCTCATTGCGGATGCTCTGGCTAATGCTGGTAAGAGCCATATCCTCAAACGCTTCGAGGCCTTCTGGGATATTGGCTGTTGACAACGACTCTTCAATGGTCGTTGAACGGTCACGAATAATAACAGACGGCTCGATAGCCTTGTGGTCAATTTCAAGGTCCTTGCACAGAACCTCAATCTCGAATTTGAGGTTCAGCTTAAGCTCTGCGAAGTGGTAGAGCTCCATTAGCAGGGCGATGATGTCCATTAGCCAAGGATTTGGTGGTTTGAAAACAGTGGATTTTGTAGCCTGAACAAGCACTTTGCAGGTGAAAGGAATCACAATCGTCAGTCGTTGGCTATCGTAGGCTTCTAATAGAAGCCCCTTGAACCAGATATGCTTGTGTTTGATCGGCTTATCCTTAGCGATAGTCAAAGATCCAAGCCATGAGCCAAGATTTTTAAGATGACCCCTTTCGGTGGAGGAACCCAGAGTTGCTTCCGAATTAAGAAGCTTTGACGTGCTAGCGTATGTCTCTCGGAGAACTTCAACCCAAAGTACCTTGTCATCAATGCGGTCCAAAAGGTCAAGATACAGCTGCTGGAAATTCGGCTGCAGCTTAGCGCGTTCCTCCACCAGATAGGAGGCGAACCATTGATGATGCGGGTCTTTGAGAACGTCTGTCAGATCCCGCAATTTTTCGTCAATATTTTGCTCCGATACATTATTCAGCACGAACAAAATCTTGTCTTGCACCTCTTCATCCGGGTCCTGATAAATTTCGGGCCGAAGAGGAGGGTCAACGTGGATGGATACGAATTTACGATTCGCACCGTCTGGTGCCGCAGACTCGTCAACATTACCATTCGTGATTGACCCGCCAGTAGTATTATCTTGTCGCCCGTTCTCATCTCTGACTTGGCTCCCTTGTTCACGCAACACTTCCTCTGCTTTCTGGAAGATCGGCGAACCCTGTAAACTGGGAATCTGGAGTAAAAGATGACAAAAGCCGACCCATTCAGGGAGACGATTGATCAGTTGTTCAATAGCTTCGACGCCAAACTTGTACATCGGGTCATGGATGTCATGTTCTCGAACCGCTTCCAGTATCATGCCCAGGCCTACTTTCAGAGTGATACCGTCAACAAGACGGAAGTTGATGATACCACCAAACATCACAGCAGTTTTCGTGAGCGCCTCCAACGGGTATTCGTGGTAGCAATGGTACTCATCGATGAGGCCATGGACCATGCAGGCGAACAGATCCTGCTCTGCGGGATCGCGAGAGGACTTGTATTGCCTCATGAGTTCAAGAATTTCTCTCAAGGAGAGCTCCTCATGGTACATTTTGCCGAACAATTCTTGCATTTTCTTGTCAACGGGTTCGGGCAATGCATTCCCAGATTCACCATTCGCATCGATGATATCATCAAATCCTTCACCGTAGTTGATTAGTCGGGGGTAAGTTTGAATACAAATTCGTTGCACAGGAGTGAGGTTCTGGGGATCTCCGACGTATTCTTCTAGAACCGACAGCAATGTAAAGACTGTTTTGACTGACAAGCTGACCATCTGGGGCGCAGGCTGTTCCCTCCTCTGGACACGAAGCTCATCATCGGCCTTGATACGGAGGTATTTGGACAGAAGTGTACCCATATCCATAAGACCTTTGGATGCGGCATTGCGAACCCACTGCTCCAGTTCAAACGGACCTTTCCTATGAGCGTAACAAGCAAGGTCCATGGCAAGACCATTTGTGTATCCAAGAAGGTACTCCAACCAGTTATACTCAATTGCATGTTCATAAATTGCTGCGGTGGAGGTGGGATCCTGGGTAAACATGGCAAAGAGTTGGTCCGCTACCCACTGCTTATCCTGACGCCACGCGCCGTGGAGAGCAAGTTGATATCCCTCTTCTTGTTTCATGATAAAAACAGCAAGAGTGCGGAGGAGAAAGCTTTGCTGGACACTGGTCCAGGGCTGGGGTAAAGCTAGGGCTGAGCACAAGAATACGGGAAGATCGTACTGCACGACAGCTTTAATAAGCATTTGGCTTTCTGCAGCAGCCCAAGCAGCTTGCGAATACAAAGCTAGATCGAAGATGGCTCTTGTGGCATCCAGAGACCGAAGTGGCGATTTGGCGGCACGTTCACCTTGCAAACGGACAGGCTCGGGACCGTCAGAGAAGAAGTCGTGTGGGAAGGTCGCACGGAGATTCGGTATTTGAGAAGCATCAGTTCGTGAGTTGATAAAAGCAGTTAGGAAAGACATTTGGGTATCACGGTGTTCCCATTCGCCCCCCCAGAGCTGTTGAATGTCCAACGTCGAATCCTCTGCGGCTATAGGCGAAAGCGCCGCATACAGCTTCGCGAATTGCCGTGCGTCAAGTCTTAGGCCCTCGCGGTCAAAGTGTCGAAATATGAGCGACCAATTTATTTGCTTGCCGCCATAGTGGGACCGAACAGCCGCAAGAAAGGTCTCCAAAGAGTACTCTCGCCAATACTGCGACAAAACTAGAAATAGAAGGGCCGCTGCGATGTGTTCTTCGCTCCAAAACTCCGGACCGGCCGCAGAAACAGTATCATTCACAGCATCCGAACTTGAAGTAGCCCTCGATCCCCTGGAATGAAGTTGCCGTATTAGTGCATACTTCGGGTTGACGAAGTTAAACATCTGCAGGGCGGACGCCACTTCAAACGGCATATCCACCCCCAGTGTCTGGTATCGAAGACTGGCAGCATATAGCAGTTTAGACTTCACGTCGTCGGTGAAATTGCGAGGTGGGTATAATATGAAGCGTTCGATCGTTGTGCCAATAAATGAATTGTTAAAATCTCTCGACGCATCCGAGGGGCTCGCTAAACTCTGGAGGAAAGGCGTAATCGAGTTCGCGAGAATAGCATCAGCTAAGCGCAACATGTCAATTAGTGCATTCCATGGGGCATTCGTATAGACAGCTTACCTTTCACGCGCAAGTCCGACTTATTGGCGGTCTTGAATGTCAAGGCCAGGGCAACCTTGACGATAGGGTCAAGCTTGAAATGATCCAGGAAGGTAGAAAGATCGAAATCACGAAAAATATCGCCTTCTGACGCATCGACAGTCTCCGCTATCTTTTGGGCTTGTTCAATGTCCTGCGAAACCTTTTGCATCTCCTGAACTAGAAGTGGATAATTTCCTGCATTCTCAACGGACTTGTTCAGACCAGGAAAGATTTGGGGCGCATTGCCCGTAAGCAGGCGTCGGAAATACTTCGAGAAGACCTCCATTCCGTTCGACTCAACGAGCTATTGGAGTATTAGTATCATGTGACTAATATCTTGTACAGGTTTAAAGACTTACCTTGTGGATTTGGGCAGCTTTTGTCTCCCACTTTTCGCGGCCCTCTTTCTCCGTAATGGAATCTAACAGCAGGAATACCTGAGCGATCGATATTTTCGCCAATGATGACTGACTTCCGTGAGCCGCTGCGGACCCCGGTTTGTCGGAAGGAAATCCGGTCGGTGAATTCACGGTTGTGCCGGACAGCAGCGGAGAGAAGGTTGCGCCTCTGGAAGAACCCGTCCCGCCTCCACCTCCCCCGGAGCCTCCGCCACCCACTACGGATCCCGCTGCGGAAGCCAGATGCGACCCTGAGGATGGGGTATGAGCTCTGATTTTGGGAGAAGAGAGAGATTGGCTGGGTAGCGACTGGGGTTGCTGCGAGCCAGATTGGTACGAGGCAAAGGGTCCTGGAGTGGAGGCTGGTGAAGGTACGCCCCGACCAAGCGGATGACTCCTTGAGGAGCTCAAGACGGCAGAGAACGAGGACGTAAGAGGAGATGAAGTTGAACCCCCGGGACCAGGGCTATTTGTCTGAGGTTGCCCGCGGGCAGAAACAGAGGGGTTCGAAAGGTTAGTCGCAAGCGGTGTCAACCCCCGACGAACACTCGACTGCGACACCGGCGGACCCCAGGGAGATTGCTGTGACCGTGTAGGCCGGGTCGAGGAAGATTTATCGGTGCCAGAAGCAATCGACGATTGGGAGGAAGGGGGAGGGGGAGGGAAGGTCATCTAGGAGACGCGATCATTTGATCTGAGGTTGCTGGCAAGATATTATGTGCGAGATGGTAGTCAAAAAGACGGACGCCAGATGTTTGCCTAATGAGTGATCCTGGCAAGACAGAGGAACCTTGCGGTGGGGGGAGGTGAGATTGATGGCAATGATGGAGGATGTGTTGCTTGTGGCAGAGAAGTTCGGTAGTCAATGGCACAGAAAGCGAGACTCTGGAGGCGGTGACAGCCTAAGGTTTTAAAGTTCCGAGCCTACTACTATTACATTTAGCAGCACTCACTACAAAGTAAAAGATGTACGAACTTTTTACATTACGCTCATCATGAATCTCCGTTAAAGAGACGTGGGTATTTTCTTTTATGCTCCTGAATTGAGTCTTCAGCTGGGTATGCTTTGGCATGTAGGCACGTGACGTTTGGATTTTGTCACGTGGCTCGCGTGCGGCTGCAACAAGAAAAACAAACAGAACAAACAACACTTATCGCAGGGCTCTACTCCGGCCGGCGCAGATCCAAGCTCCATTTAATGAACACGCTCCATGATAAACCAGTACAAAGGTATTCAAATGCACTGCACTTGTCATGTCTAGCTATCGTTTTAATAGTTGAAGGACAAACCCTACTTTTAGAACAATTTTTGCTGGATTCATTGTCGAGCATGAAGACCGACCAACATCCTGCTTGGGCGTCTAGAGAACTTCGGTTTCAATAATGTTGTTAATATAGAGCAGCCACATCTTGACCTGGCATCTTTATTGGCTGCCAGTCTTTATGTCAAGAGTATATTCTAAATGGGAAATACCGCTATTTGGCCGTCATATTTTAATTCGCTACTGAGTAGCAGGCAGCGGCTGACGCATGATCTGAATTCACCCTTCTTCTCTAGTCTATAAGTCTAATCACGACAAACTATTTATGTTATATCCCTGTTGTTATCCAGTACCACCTCTAAGACTTCACACCCAACCCAAACATTCTAACACTGTTTTCCCAAGCAGCCGTCGCGACCTCTGCAACCTCGATCCCCTTCAATCCTGCAACAACCATGGCGACTCTCTCAATCGTACAGCTCTCATTCCTCCCTTTTACCATTTCGCCTAACCGAAACTTCCCGTGTTTTCTGCTCCCTGGAAGAGGCCTGGCACCCTCCAGGTACTGCTTGATCCTGTCATCTCCTTCCTGAATTTCACACCACGGCGCATCAGTTTCCAGCTGCAGCTTCTCCAGAGGAATAGACCGGACCATTTCCAATTGCTCCTCAGTACGGAAACAGATACCGTTTACGCTAATATCGAACCCAAGAGCTGTGAGTTGAATCATTCCCTCCTTTGTTCCAGCAAAGGAGTGCACGAGGCCTCGACGTGGGAGATCCGCCAAAAAAGGTTTAATGATCGAGATGAAATCGGCACAGGACTCTCGCACGTGCAGAAATAGGGGCAGTTGAAGCTCGACTGCAATAGCCAGCTGGTCTCGAAAAGCGCGCTGCTGCGTTGCCTTGTCCGAACGTGTGAGATAATCGTAATCCAAACCTATCTCGCCAAAGGCAACAAGCGGAGACTCGCCTGCAACGCCTTGCCCCGCGAGGATCGTTCTGGCGAAGTTCCGGAGTTCCTGAAGGTATCTGGCACCATCGATGGTGGTACCGCCGCCGGTTCCTGAAGCTTCAGAGGAGGCATAGATTTCTTTTGCATGGTAAGGATGTACGCCAAGCGTCATGGTGCATGTCTCTGGGAATCGGCGGACTAGGGCTAAATTCTCATGCGCGAGGGGCAGAGACATTGTTGTTAGCATGATCTTTTCGCAGCCATATTTTTTTGCGCGTTGTATGACCTCCGCAATATCAGGCTCGTGGTAGGCCTTACCCCCACGGTAAATGCCTTTGAACTGGTCCGCTGTGAAAGTGACGGCTACCTGCGAAAAGTCAGCATTGTGGGTGTTAGAGACTGGAGAATACTCACATCAGCATAGCGGAGGGATGAAGCTGATGCTTCTGAGGCTGGCATTTTGACTATATCCTATATGTTACGGTAGTGATAAAGGATGCATGGAATGTTGGAGTAGCGCAATACTTCGTGCCCAGGTCCACTACTGAGCGGGCCCAGCCTGTATTTCTTCACGAAAGATTGGCTTTGCATTGTTAAACATTTTTATAATAAAGAGGACATCTAAATGTCAACGGTATTGCCGCTTAATCGTTTTCTTATCCCTTTCGTAGTTATTCTATATTGCCGCTGTGTCAACAATCAACGCCCAAACAAGGGCCTCTCCGCAGACTGGCAGAAATATATAGCTGGTTGAATGCTGAAGGCGCCATACCGCCCTAAGTAGAAATATTACAACGACCGTAACATAATAGCATAGGTAGCAACTTGATCCTGCCAGCTAATAGTAAGTACCCTTGCCCTTTATAGCCACTGATATGGACTAATATTTCGCGGAACGTATGGACTGGCGCAGCACTTGCAGGACGCAAAGTGGGTGCCGAATAATGAGACTAGAGCCATCAAGATAACTAATTTTCTAACCTATTAACGCGAGTTAATATATGTAGTAAGAAGGAGAGTAAGTATTTATTAGAGTTGGTCTCACTGCTTTGGGAATTGATCTCGAGTCTTGGCAGGCGTAGCGCCAATTGCTGCCCAGGTATGGCTGAGGTGGTTGCCCCGAGAGACGTGCACCGTAAATAATGTCATTCCACTCCATGTCCAACTCCACCCAGATCCAGCTGCTTCGTGCTGGTTCTTTCCACTACTGCTCCAGATGCAATTGGGGTGTATTTTGTGTTTCGACCGATTTGATTGAATTGTCTATTTACTCAACCCTTTCTGCCGTGCTAAGCGTCTGCTAACCTACATCCTGGGCTGACCCGTCCAGCCTGTCTCACGGTAACTAAATGAGCAAAGGCTGGCCAAAGCTCAACAAGTTCAAGACATTATATCACGATGCCGGGTACAGTTTCTGAAGGGCCCACGGTTGCCCTATCTTGTGAGTAGCCCCCCAGTCCTCTACCAGGATCTACCTACTAACAAGATCGACGTAGTTGCCAATAATTTTTGGGGAAAGGATGATGCCGGCGTTGCGCCCATGCTAGAGCGCATGCAAGCCGCTAAGCTCTCTTGCGATGAATTGAAGACTTGGTACAATAGTTCGTCATCCGTGCCTAGGTCTAACTCGCGAAACCGTTGTTCTGACAGCTGCTAGTCCGCGCCGCGATCGAAGATGAGTATGCACGGAAGCTCCTCACACTCTGCCGCAAGCCTCTCGGAGCACACGAGACGGGATCTCTTCGGGAGTCTTTTGATACTGTGCGAGCAGAGACAGAGGCCATTGCGAAAGCCCATGCCGCCATCGCAGGGCAAATGAAGAGAGAGCTAGAAGAGCCGCTGATTGCATTTGCCGGTGGTAACAAAGAACGAAGAAAGATCATCCAGAACGGAATTGAGCGCATACATAAGACCAAGATGCAACAGACGCACACCGTGAATAAGGTGAGCTTGTGGATATCTCAGCGCGGAACCGGTAGGCTAAACAGACAGACTCGGGATCGATACGAGCAGGACTGCCTAAGAATAAAAGGTTATTTGGCGCAAGGTCACATGGTGATGGGCCAAGAGGAGCGAAAGAACAAGGCGAAGCTCGAGAAGACCCAGATTCAGCTAGCGTCTAGCAGCAGTGAGTATGATGCCGCAGTTAAAGTGCTTGCCGATACCACCGAACGCTGGAACAAGGAATGGAAAGCTGCCTGCGATGTAAGCCTGCGCAGAAACTCTATTGGTTAGTTTGTCACTAACAGCGATTTAGAAATTTCAAGACCTTGAGGAAGAGCGCATTGATTTCACCAAGAGCAGCCTTTGGACATATGCCAATATTGCGTCCACAGTGTGCGTAAGCGATGATGCTGTAAGTCGACCGCTCCATGCGCGTGCGGGCTGATCAAACCGTGGCTGATTGAGTAATAGTCCTGCGAGAGAATCCGACTTTCACTGGAGAACTGCGAAGTCGAGAAAGATATCATCCACTTCATTAAGGAAAGAGGCACGGGTCAGGAAATTCCCGCCGCCCCAAGGTTCATCAACTTCTCTCGAGGAGACGTGAACGATGCCAGCTCTGATGTGTCCGAGGAAGAAGGCTATTCTGTAGCTCAATTCCAGCGCACTATTAACCCTGCATTCCGCAGCTCCTCACCGCAGCCATCTACTTACGAGTCTCATCATGAAGCGCCGCCTGCGCCTGTGGACCTGGCTCAGAACGGTCCTTCAACACCTTCGAGCAGAGAGCCTGCCGTTCCTTTACAGAAGCCAACGCAGCCACCGATGCAGCCACCTACGCAGGCACCAATGCAATCACCAATACAGCAGCAACCCCCTCCTCTAGATTTCCGCCGAGGAGGCCACCTTCCGCCAAATTACGATCCCAACCAGCACGGTGAGATTTCGGCTGTGCCACACAATGCGTATCCAACCGATGGTATGACGATGTTTTGCCGAACCGGTCCTCCATCCGAACGCAGTTCAGGAACAACCAGTGGCTACCGCCCATCCAGCCAAGACTCCCATAGTGAAGTTTCCAACGCAACTTCAATATCTAGCCAGGAGTCTCCCAGCGCCAGACAGTCTCCGACCAAGCCAACAAATGGCGTGGCTTTGCCAGGTATAGGTAGCGGAGAGGTACAGCCGGCGCAGAAAAAGAAATTCTTTAGCAACAGTCCGTTCCGACGCAAGAGCCGCCATGACAAAGACCGCAATTCTGGACCCTCTCAGCTTCCTACCCGAAGAACCTGGGATTCTCCTTCCAAACAAACCACTCCTATCAAAGCTCCGACTCCTCAAAAGCCCCAACAACATCAGCCGCCGATCACGAAGGTGGCAGATGATATTGCCAGATCTGCTAGCCCTGAACCGGTTGATCCAAGGGCTAACTTTCAACTAAATGTTGGGAACAACGTGTTTGATGTTGCCTCTCCAGATAAACCTAAACCGACCAATGGTGCGGAGCCGGTGAATGATGGAGAGGACACTGACCCTATCGCGCGCGCTTTAGCGGACCTGAAAGTGGCTGGAAAGCAGTCGGCAACCCGTGTCTCTGCTGATAGGTATCATGGTATTGCTACGCCAGTTCCTTCTGCACCTGCGTCGAACTTCACTGCAAACTCCGTGGCCACACCACCCCCGGCATATAACGATGCCTCAGTGAAGCGTCTCGATGCTCCCCAGCCGGCCTTCACCTCAAAGCAAATGCAAAAAACCACCCAGCAATATACAGGTAAGACCCACAATATGCTCCGGGGCAAAGCGAACCCGGTCTCTGTGTCTAGTCGCAGCCCCAGGCAGTCTCAGGAAGCCCCTCGAGCGCCATCACCCGCTGCTCCTAGGCGAAGTGTAAGCCCTCAACCGCAACCGCAACAGCAACCGGCCACTCGAGGCGAGTCACGAATGAGTCAATACAGTCGCGCTGCAAGCCCTAATCCAAGCCAATACCAATCGAGCAGCGTGAAGAGTCGTCACAGTCAATCCCCAAGTGTCTCTACTCCTCCACAACGCCCAAGCGACTCTCCATATTCGCCGCATGACTTTGCAAAGCGAAGTTCTGCAAGCGCTGCTCCATCGCCAACTACAACCACAGCTCCCAGGGCACCCTCACCGAAGGAGTTTGCCAAGCGATCATCTCAGAACTCAGCTTCTCGAGCCGCATCCCCGCAGCCACAATTCAAGCAGCAAGCCTCCGTCCCTCGAGCTGTAACCCCACAGCCGCAATACCGACAACAAGCCTCCGGCCCTCGAGCTGTATCACCACAACAGCAATACCGACAGCAAGCTTCTGCCCCTCGAGCTGTATCACCACAGCCGCAATACCGACAACAAGCCTCCGCCCCTCGAGCTGTATCACCACAGCCGCAATACCGACAGCAAACGTCCATTCCGCGCGCGGTCTCACCCAACGACTTCGCCAAGCGACCCTCTCAGAACTCTATGCCAAGGGCTGTATCGCCCCAGCCTCAGTTCCGGCAACAAGCTCGACCTTCGAGCGCCGGTGGAATGGAGCTGCAGCTTTCACAGCCGGATATGTATGGCACTAGCGGCGACGGATACGCATCCCCGCAGAGGGAATCTAGAAGACCAATGTCGTACTATGATGGTGGTAGTCAGCGCAGTCGATCCAGGAGTCGATCGATGGCGGTCGCAGATCCAGGAAGACAGTTCAGCCGTGATGGCCGCCCCATTTTGCACTTTGGTATGTACCGGCTGTACCAGCCAATCATTCATGTCATGCACACCTGCATACTAATTTTATTGTCCTGATAGCCCGCGCTCTGTACAGCTACACCGCTGCCATTCCTGAAGAGCTTGGATTCCAGAAAGGTGATGTCCTTTCCGTTATCCGGCTTCAGGATGACGGTTGGTGGGAAGCCGAAGTCACTACCACCCGCCTAAGGACGGGGTTGGTGCCAAGCAACTATCTCCAGATCATTTAGATCCCGATCTCGATCTAACCCTACCTGCCCTCAATCACTACCGGCCATATTACTGATGTTCATGGCTATCTATGATGAGATATCTTGTCCCTCACTCCTTTTTGCTTCTATGATGTGCTCACGATGTGGATACCTTGATGTATTGTTTTCTCGTTTCCATCACGTTTCAATCCTTTCTTTTACGTTCGCTCTAGCTCACTATGACCTGCGCATATCTGTCGTTCTCGATAATAATCTTTCCTGCCTTTCTCCTTCTTTCTACAGCAATTATGCTGATGGTTTGGGCTCTGGGTTTGCTTGGGATTTTTGATGTTAAGGGTTTGATTTATAATTGAGATTAAGATTTGGGATTTTGTCCTTCAGAATGACACTTATTGACTCTTTCTCCTTACAATACTATTGTGCCTGTAATATGCAAGGTGAAGTGATTTAAGGGGAAAGGGTATGTAAGCTCGACCCACTGTTCGCTTGTTTCAACTTCAATGAAAGAGTCTAGGGGGAAAAACATTGTGAGTCGTCGAGCCCTAGAACCACCCGTAAGGTTATCTTGAGATGACCTCTGTCAGCCTGTCAGTCTATCTCCACTCGCTATACTCCGTACATCAAGTTTCCCTCTCCGAAATAACAAAAACAACCACTGCCAATACCATCAATGTACGTATCCCTTCCCGTTCTGATTCCTCATTCGAAGCACGACTTTGTTTGAAGTAGAAGTTTCAGACGCCTCGAAAATTGACAACCCGGGCTATCAACCTATTAATCGGCCCTTCCGCACGCATAAACCATACATTTGAATCCTTTCGGAGAATTCAAGACTTTAGGGACCGTGAGCTTGCAATATGGCTGATTCCTTGCTTCGAACCCAAAGCGCTGAATCATATCCTCCTCTTCCTTTTTATTCTTGTTCGAGTCAGGTCCTTGATTGAAACTGCCTGAGGCCCTGGATTTCCCAGACCAGATCGAGCTGCTTTCGTCTTTGCCTTGGCCTTTGTCCACGCTCTGGAGTTGGCGCTCGCTCTGACTCGTATATATTGCGAAGGTAGCTGAAGCGAAATTGTACGACTCTTGGAAGTTAGTGACGGTAAAGGAGAGATGTGAAGGCGGGGGGGAGGGCGTGACGTCCTTTGCGAGGTAGCAGGACATGAGGACGTGGTCGTTTATGTGCCCGCAGCTGTTCGTTACGCGTTGGACCTGGCACATTTTGGCCTCCGGGTTTGGCTTTCTCTCCGAGATGGATGAGTGTTGGCTAGGCAGGCAGGTGCAGAGTAGATGTGAGACTGTTCTTTGGGGGGGAGGGCCGAGTCTGTCTTGAATGGGGTAGGGCAGGTCTAGATGGAGAGAAATATTTGAAAGCTGGACGCTTCTTTAATGACTGCGTGCAACGAGCGGCTGCAAAGCATATAAGGCAGAAGGAAGAAGATGAACATGAAGATGGTAATATGTGTTGACCTAGCGGTAAATGTCATTGTGTTGCCGGGCTTGCACTGTTTAGGATGCGACATTGCAGCTTTATCCTTGGAAAAAGGAAAGAACTGTGCAATGAAGCATTTGTATTGAACGAGGGCATGTATACAAGAATCAGTATAGTATACTGGTAATATTTGATATTATTTGTGAATTAGAACAGTATCTCAGTATGTACAATGCATCCAACCACTAGGACACGCTAATAAAAGTTCAAAAGGCTGAAGACACTGTGAAGATTCATGCACTAGTAACTCAGTAGTTCAGTGTACAAAGGAAACGCTCAACTTAAACAATATACAATGAACATCATAGAGGCAGTCGAGGTGTAAAGGAGTCCCTTAGTATAGGCTAGAGCTTTGCGAAAATGACAAAACTCTTTTACTCGTTGTCGACAAACGAGTTCGCGAGCCGGCCAATAACAGGAACCTCAAAGTGCTCGAGTGTATCAACTGCGACTGTGAGCTTCTAAACGGAGATCTGATGATCTGGCCCTTACCGTCGCGATAGGCTTTCAGGCTGAGGAAGCCGATCAATGCAAGGTCGCAAATAAATAGTAGCCATGAAAAGAAACTGGACCATGAGAATATAAGGTGGATTATCTGCAGCGCATGAGCACGGAACCCCAGGAAACTGGCTAGACACAACTTACAAACATGACAGTGAACAACATGCTTGACTGCCATGCGTGAAATCTACATCCGGGGCGCATTAGCCAAGCTCTTGAAAGTCGTACCGTTCAACATACCGAACATAGTCGCTCTTGTGTTCGAGTAAAAGCAGAAAAACCCCGCCGGCTGGAGGAAGAAGCAGATATGCCAGCATAGCCTCGACATCCATCCGAATGGGGAGACTTGTTTCAAAGGCCCCTAGATTCCATCTGCCACTCTCCACGTCCCCTCTACCGTACCCCGTATTGCTGTGCCCACTTGTATCTATGTGGCTGCTGCTCGCGAACTGGCTGGGAGATGGGAGGCCGCCCGCGGATGTGAATCCGGGAATCGAGGGAGAATGGAGTGGTGATCGGACGGCGGGGGACTTGGAGCGGTTCTCGAGAGACGGCGAGAACGCGCGCTCCACTTCGGGCGACTCGTCCTGGTAGGGAGCGAAGTTCATTGTGAAGGCGATCTGAGGTTGTTGCGTGGTCTTGAGCTTCGTTGTTATCATATACAGATCCTTATCGACCGCGTCAGGCGGTGATGTCTTGGCGCAATGCAGAAATGCTTCATCGATGTTTACACTGGGCCTTAATTTGAATGGAATCCTGGAATGCTACATGGGTATCATTTTGCTCCAAACCGAGCGATTGAATTGGTGCTCTGAAAGAAACCAGGTCTCAAGTTCATTGCCTTCCCCGGCCACGCGTCACTCCTGGTCCCCGCGCAATCCCACTAATCGGTCGCCGCGTAGTCGTCGTGGATGGGTTCGTTCCTGACGTTGTAGACGCAGTTCTTGTGCCACTTGTGCTGGTCTTTGAGTGAGATACACTCGGCGTCCGCCCTATTCCGCTCCGAACCACCCGTCCCCTGGAAACAATCCGTGTGCCTCTGGTGCTTGTTGACTGTGCCCTCTTTCGCTCATCCTCCTCAGCCTTTCGTGCCGCTGCTTCCCTCTGTTGTTGAAGTTCTCTTTCCCGTCTTTCCGCAGCTTGTTGTCTGAAAAGCTCCTCTTTTTCTAGTTCGGCCATATCTTGTGACGCGCCTTGCCAACTGGGGTTAAGTATGACCCGTTGGTTATGTTCCGTTTGGGATAGAATGCGCGTCCAGGTGTTAAGGAGGGTAGAGGCGGAGTTGACCGTACGCGAAACAGTCTGACTTACCGTCAATTGAGCTTCAATTGTCAGGATAACGACATTAACTTACTTCCATATTTCCCTTTGCCTTGTCGAGACTGCCCAGCAGCCCCTCTATGACCTGATTGACATTGCGCACAATACGTAGTTCGTTATGGAGGGCAGCTTCTCGCGCTTCTTGACGGTCAAAAAGCGTCCCTTCATCACAGTCGGTATCTGCAGGTGGCGGGGAGTTTTCTTGTTTGATCGCGGCCTGATTCAATTTCTTCTTTCCACGTTTCGAAGGCGAGTCCCAGAGTTTGTCAGAGTCAGAGTCGGACAGCTGTAGGCGATCCATTTCCTCGGCGGTGCTGTAGGGAGCCATAGTGGGTATTTTAGATCGCGTAGACTGGAAAGTGCAAAGTGTAAACAAAATTAAGAGTGGACAAGCAATTAAGGTGTAGAGGATCTCTGGGGCTGAGGGGTAGACTAGACTAACTATGAAATCAACGCGTCAAACTGCAGTGAGGCTAGAGTGGTGGGGGGTGTGTGTTCCACCGTGAGCTGGCGCTTAATTAATTGTGTGGCTGGTGAATCTGCATTCCCGCCCTCTTCCCTTTGTTGCTGCCCTCCTGCTGTATTCTCAGTCTCTCCCTCTTCCTCTCTCCCACCATCATTTATCACTCATTCCCATCGCTATCAACCTGTCCGATTGGTGATATTTGGTCTACTGGCTCTCTGCATCTTGTTTGTCCCTTGTAACCAGTTGGACACGGTCGCTTTGGTGTAGTCGCGTCGGCCTCCCTTGATATCCCGGGACGTGTCGAGATCCTCCAGTGACCCAACTTTCACACTGAACAGATTGCAAATCCCGACTTCTTGGATCTCACATTCACTCAATAAGAAGCGACGAATTCATCTCGCGCAAATTGCTCTTATTCACTATGGCGACGACTCCACCGCCTGCGTCTTTCCTGCGCATTCCTCCTACCCCTCGACACGGCAATGGATATGACCAATACGAACCCTACTCTACGCGTCAATCAGCCCGTCTAGCTACACAAAGAGCTGCCGCCGAATCTCGCACAACTCCCCCGCCTTCGTTTCCAATTTCCCAAGGACGGGGAACGTCGCGGAGCACAAAGAAGCAGAAGACCACCGAAACAGAATCCCTCTCACCACCGGGGTCACCAATGAGCCCTCGGAAGAAGATGTCGGGCCGGAGAGTTGCAACACAACTTGACGACGAAGATCCCTTTAACGACGCCAAACTTGCTCACTCTCACCCCTCACGCCTTTTCAGGACGACAATGACAGAAGGAATGCTTCCCACTCCAGCTAAGACGCCACAGAAAAAGCCTGTTGATAATGCTGGCTCAACCGCACGTGTTCTGTTCCCTCAACCTGGTCAGAAGAAAAAGAAGAAGCAGACAGGCTTTTCCTTGGACAGTTTCAGCGACGATCATTCGCAGGGCGACTCGATCCAGATCTACACAGATTCCCGTGATCGAGTTCCTGAAGTTGACGAGAGCGAGGAGAATCCATTCTACCAAAAGCCTTCCACCAGCACAAAACCTCGGCTGTCTAAACCAAAGACTAGGAGCCGCGACAGGGAAGTCGATGAGGCTCTAAAGCGCGAGGATGGCATGGTCTACGTCTTGTAAGTGTTTCAAACTTTCAACAGCTTACTAAGTTTCTAACGAATCTTCAGTCGAGGCAAAAAGATGTTTCGGAAGTTTAGCGATGATGTTTTCGGCAGTGACGATGAGGGCGATGATGACGACTTAGGGTTACTGGCTTCCCGCCCAGATCTGCTAGACTCGGCGATCCTAGAGAATGCCCGTCCCCTAACTCGCTCATCGATCAAGCCGCGCGTGCTTTTCCCTAGCGCTCGTGAGCATGTTGCGGGGGAAAATGATGAAGAGGAAGAGGCCGCCACGGACATCGAAGACCATGTCCTTGACCACGCTGAAGCTGCTGACGACCTGGATCTTATCGCCGACGTTCACCCGGAACAACGCCTAGACACTCCATCTCCGAAATCTCATGTTTCAATACCTCCATCACCCGGTGTTTCAGCACGATCTTTACGTTCAAGATCCAAGCGAGAGCTGGGAACCCGAGGGACCCCGACTGCATCGGAAGCCAAGAAAAAACCCAGTCCATTCGACGGCTGGCTCCGAAAGAAGCAAACGCCCCCGGTCATAGCCGCAAAAACCAAGAAGCGAGATGCAGAAACTGCCGGAGGCGCCGGAGGCCCAGCCCCCAAGAAGACTCGAGGCAATCGAGCTACTGTCTCTCCATCATCGTGATCTGACATCTATCGATTTATTTGATAGAGTTAGTTCTGGAAACGTTCCATGTCTTTTCGTGATACCAATGTCGGAGTTTCGGGGGTTACGACTCTTCTTTATTCTCCTTTACTTATCTTTACTGTTGTCGACAAACACGGTTCATTAATGCGTCACCCCTCCTGCTTTTGCGTTTATCCGGTTGTTACAGGGATCATTAGGTTATTCAACTCGAGCGAAATTGTGATTGAAATTGTGACTGGAACGGGACTCGGGGTTACTGGGCTTACATTGTTTTGTGTTTTCTCAATTACTTTGCACCCATAGCATACCGTGCTGTGCCATTAGGTAGACTTCAAACAATGGAAAGGATGTCATTAAAATGACCTATCTTGGTATTGTTACAACGTCTAGACCCTAAGGAAATATGCCAGTCGTATGTCCACAGGTTGTTTAGTTAAGCTGCTCTAGGGAAGGTCTACCAGATAGAAAGGAAAGTTGGAAGATGAAGGACCTCACAGGCGAGTAAACCGCCAGAAGAGAAGCAGAACTAAAGTGCATGAAACACTTTGGTATCAGCAACTCTGACAACGAGCTTCTTCTTCTTTCCTCTCCCTGTTATAACATAAAAGTTTCGTAGCGTTGTGAGCTAAGATTGGTTTCGTTTCGATATTCCTCTGATTCATTTTTCAAGCAAAGCAGAAGCTAGCGAAGGTCCCTGCTTATCCGAATAAACAGTGCGTTTAGGCAGTCGTCAACCAGGAAATCGGAGTAAGCTCCATTAGGGAGTGAGCATGGTCGAGGTAAGACGCGTCTACTTATTCATGGCTTTATATTGCGTAATGGGAACAGTCTTCCATTATGGGTATCTCATTGCGTCATTATAAAAATGCTTTTATTTTCCAACTCAAAACAGACGCCGTAATAAACCTATCTCGCTGATGAGCGTGCAAGGACTCGACTCAGACAATTTCTAATTCATCGTCGTCATCATAATCATCCGTTCGAGGCGTGGCGTTTGAGACGCCTCCCAGGCTGTCCCTGCCAGCCTCTTTGATCCCCTTAGATGTTATAAAGCGTGTTTTTTTTACGCCGCTTCCATAGGGTCTATCGCCGTCATGCGCACGCTTCTTAGGGCTGAGGCGCACTGCCTCAGCCCGTCTGAAGTTCATGCCGAGCGGGTTGTCGCCGGCGTGGGAGCTAAGTTGTGGTTTCAGATCCCTGGAGTCCGTCCTTCCGTGCTGTGCTCCAGATCGGGTCGAGTTTGTAATGCGGGTATTCTCATTATTCTGTGCTCGCAGATATTCTCCAGCGACTCCTCGAGTGCGTGAGGAGGTTATCATCTGGGTGATTTCTTTTTCCTTTTGCTTCTCGACTAGGCGCCGACGAAAGCGCTCTCCTTTGTTCTCCGCGCCGCGGCCCATCATGCCGGCCGCCAAAAATGGGTCGTCCACGTCTGCATCAATGAGGCTAGCTGCGGACTGGCCTGGGTGTAGGTGATGAAACAGGGACTTGTTAGTATTATTCGGTTTCAAGCTGGACGCCACATAGTATATTGACTGGGTTCCATGATCGTATTGTGCGCCATCTGCCCTGAGAAGTCCTTCTCCAGACCCTTTCTGAGTAGATCGCTTTTGACCGCCATAAAAGCCGGTGCGATACCCAGAGCGACCCCCAGGGCCAAACAAGCCTGTTCCATTGTTTACCCCCATGCGATCTGCTTGTGCACGGCGTAGTTGCAGATCGACGTGAAAGTCGCAGAATTCGGTCTTCCGACCGTCAACCCATGCCTGGCAGATTTTACCGTCCTTTCTGACAGCTTTACAATAGCCAATGTCCCGCGCGGATCCGACCTCAAGGATTGTGTCATCTGAGGAAGAGATGCTTAAACTAAACCGATTCGTGTCAAGCTTTCCCTTTGGTGGGGGGAGTATTGTAGGATTCAGAATGGCGATCAGAGTCCCTTCGGAGAGTCTGTAATACCGCGGAAAGGCCGTATCAAATAGAAACAAGTCAATAGTCCACTTCAAGTCAGTGAGAGTGATTGCCATATACTGATTTCTGTTGTTCAATCCGTCGTCGAATGGATCGGCCGCTTGTGCAGTGACAGATTTCGCCTCTTTTACTTGTTTAGTATCCGATTTTGAGGCTACTATACCGAAGACAACGTAGTCTGTGTCAATGTCTTCTGGAAGCTCAAAGGGCGGACCCTTGATTATCCGAAGAAGATCTGGAATGCGGAGAACCTTCTTATCTTTAAGGGTTCGGTCCATAAAGGAATGGGGTAGGATACGGTTTGAAAGATGTAGTTGAGAGAAAGGTTCGTATTTTGACGCATCCGGCGGCCTTTCCAGCACCCTCTCGGCTTCGTTAGAAGCTTCATCGGTAAAACTGTTTGTTCGAGAGCTTCCTGGTTGAGGAGGAAATGATTGCGCTTCCGGCTTTTGGCTACGACGTTGCAGAAATGATTTCGTCTCGGTTTCCTCCGTCCTCCGTAGACTGGGAGTTGTCTGGCTTCTCTTTAGAGAGGGCTTGAGGTTGTTGATCGACCTCATGATATCGTCGCGGCTGAAGCTGTCAGTACGTCCGCTTCTTGTCCGTGGCTTGGATGGGGAATTCGGTCTCCTTTCCGCTGCAGCTGCCTTGAGCGCTTCCATCTCGGCTTTGTCGTACTCAAAGGCAGAACTGCGTTTTGCTCGTATTTGCTCAACTTTGACATCTCGTTCCCTCCGGGCTTTCTCAGCAGCTCGGCCCTCGGCCATTCGCTCACTGAAACTCTTAGGACGCCGGTCCTCGAACGAATGAGACTGGGGCGCCAACGTGTCTCGTGAATGAGACACTGGACCATCACGACTGCCGAGTCGGCTAGTGGGCCGTGTTTCAAGACCTCTTGAACTGGGTGGGCGTCTCAGAGATACGTCACTACCCTTGAGCCCTTTGTCAATACCCAGCCTATACCTTCCGGGGGATGTGGGCTCCAGCTGCGGTCTAGAACGCCTTGTTGGTGACAGCGGTACCTGGATGTCACCAGAGCCATCCTGATTATGTGTCTCTTGCAGGAACTTGTTTTTTGGGGGCTGATTCTGAGTGAACGATGAGAAGCTGACCGAGGATGCCGGTCTAGACAGCGCGTCCGCACCCTGCTGTCGATCTGCATGGGGTGTTCCTGCCTTGCCACGGTTTTTCTGTAGCTGTTTCAGCTTAAGCCGTGCCTGAATGGCAGCTAATTTCAACTGCAATGTTTCCTCATCTTCTTCCGTATCGTCACCTTCATCTTCGCACAGCCCATCACTCAACAACTGTGTCGCTTTTGTCCGGGAATTCGGGGTCGTAGCTGAATTTTTCAGCGGTGATGCCAGGAGGGTTCGATTACGCCGCATCTCTTCATATCTTTGTCTTCCGCTAGGAGAGCTGAGAAGAGCTTCCCGCGGTGATTTTGGCGGCCACGAAGTCTCGACCACTGATGATGATCCCTTGTTAGTCAATTCTGTAAGTCCTGCCGTAGGCCGCGACTCACTGGTCCACCCAACATTCACTGTCAGCAAGAGAATATACTGGTCAGCCGACTGATTGTGTTGCTACTCTTGTCCTCCTTCGAGTTGGTGCTCTAATGGCGTTGTCCCCATATCCAGGTCGCAGTCATGCGGGGAAAGGAAGGTGTAGAGAGTCGCGTCAACGAAGGTGCCACTGCTGGCCCGACAAGGCAACTACTCTAGAACCCTCACAGCTAGCCCAGGTGAAAATAGACGCACAGAGGCCTAGTCTCCCTCAATTGTCGTCGCATTCCAAAAAAAAGTAGTTGGGCAGATGTAGCAATCAATAAAGTGGTTAATATTGCAAGGCGCCGGAGGCTTGGCGGTGATCTGCGGGCGACGCGCTCGTGTCACGGTCTGAAACGATGGAGTCCTAGTACGCGTCTTCATGCAACTCACATAACCCTCTATCTCGAAACCAAGTTCCGAAGCAGAGAACACCGAACCCTATTCTAGTGTCTGTTGAATATAATACGTTCCGGTATGCGGACACGGTCCGCTCCCCCCCCGAAGCAGTCGGCGTCCGAGAAACAACCCCAGCCTGAGCCGTCGAAAGCCACCATGAAGCCCAGCAAAGCCTTCATCCTCCCTACTTCTGCCAGCCCAGACGCCAGATTCGTTACCCTACCAAATCCGCGAACGGGAGATTTGACGCGCTACTTCTTCTGCCCTAAGCTCGGGGTATACGAGTTTACAGTTGTCGGATCACAATTCCCACGGAGTATTCTCTACACTAGCAAGAGTGAAAGCGGAAAGCCACAAGGGTCAATATCAAAAACAGCGGAGCTTCTAGTTGCTACACCGATTGATATCTTATTCTTTGCGATTCCCCTGCTATGCTCGGTGCCGTCGTCAAACGAGGGGAAGAGGCTGTTTCAACCGTTGGACGATATCATCGACTCCCATGACGACTTGCCCGAGCACCTGCGATATATCCTGTACAATGACTCCTTCAGAAGCACACTTCTCCGTCGGGTAGAAGCCGTATGCGACTCTGTTGAAGCGGGCGACGAGAGAGTGTTCCGAGTTAGCGAAACAAAACTCCTACAGGAATTACTCGCCAAAGCAGAGCGGATGGCTGTGCAAGGCCTGCCAAAAAGTTTAGAGGAACGGTTTGTCAAGCAGGCGCTCGCTGTACCTCTGGTATCTGTTACCAGAACTAACGTTGCCGCCTCTTCCACGCCGGCGAAAGAGGACCACAATGATACTGAGTCTCAAGAAAGCGACGACACGCAAGCTACATCGGCAACCACTTTAAACAGCTCAGTCTCGCGCACATCAACTCCAGCGGAGTCAGCTCCAACACCAGCTACTGAAGAACTCCCAGAGCAACAAGCCTGCCCGGACTCAATAGTTCGACTTCAAAGAATCTCAGTAGCTCTGGCTTTCCTGAAAACCTCTTACGTTTCTGCGGCCGTGTGCGCGAAAATTGACGAGCTGCTCTCGGCGCCAGTATCCCCGATTGACTTCAAACCGCTGCATGATTATCTCAAACACCTAGCTGATCTGCGCGCTGAAGCACTGGCTTCTCGATCTCTAGGGGACTTCAGCCGCAAGCGCAACGTGGAGGACGACGATGGTGTAGAGTCGCGCGCTGAAAAGAAACGCCGCATGGAAGAGGAAGAAAAAAAGAAGAAAGCTAGCGAGTCAAGGGGTGTCAGGGAACTGAAAAAGGTTAACACGAGTGGAATGAAGAAGATGAGTGACTTCTTTGGGAAAGCGGCTCCTAAGAAGAAGTCATAGCCTTCTTTGGTTAAGAATTTGGGATACGTGAAAATAGAAGTGCTTGGGACAGACACCGCGGCTGTTTGACTAGCACCCTCGTCGACGAACCGACGAACCAAGGCGCGTCTTTGCTTTCTTAAGAAATAGGCTCCAGAAGTCTAGTCGAGCACAACAGCAAGTGCCGACCAAGATGGCAATGACACGAATGGTGACTGGCCATCGATGGTGCAAACTCGGCCATGCGCTGAGACAAAGCACCTAGTTCGGCAAAGACGCCTCTATACGAACTTGTTATATACACATCTTGTGTACTCATTACCCCGGCCGCTAAATGAGCGCGGGACACCGGAGGTTGTACAGTTAGCATCAATAACGAGTCGGATGAGGATTGCGTTGATCATGAATTTATTGCAAACTGGATAGCACGTCAAAGAAGATACCCTCAATATATCATTTTCTGCTAGCCGCGTCACTTCAAACACCAACCTGAGAAATTGCAGCTCCCGTTATCCTGTAAACAAGTTAGCAATGCTGCCATCTTCGTTTAGAGTAATTTAAAAGCATACAAGAAAGACCCGTTAGAAGGTTTAGAGATGACCATTGCCTCCTTCAGCTTCTCCTCGCTAATATCTGGGAAATACTTCAGATAGTACTCCTCAGTCAGCGCCTTCGTTACAGCCTCAACTTTTGACTGCGGCAGCATGTGAACAGTGCACCCTCCCCACCCGGCACCAGTCAGCCGACTGCCCCATGTTCCTGCCTTGCGCGCAATGTTACAGATCTCGTCAACTTGGGGTGCGGAGCACTCGTAGACGTCGCGACACGAATCTTGAGACTCATTGAGCAGTTGACCAAGGTAGTGAATGCGCTTGTCATCCAAGGTTGATGCGTTCGCGAGGCAAGCCTTGAAGTCAAGGACGCGTCGAGCTTCCTTGAAGCAATGAAGGGCTCGCTGGCGGAGAAGGAAGCGCTCCGCTTGGACGGGGAAGGACGAGAGGTATGTGGCTTCGAGCTCGGGCAGGGAGATGGACAGAAGCTGAGCGATCTCCTCGCGCGTGTAGCCCTGCTCTTTAGTGAGAATATCGAGAGTGGCCTGGATGACAGAGTCGATTTGGTACTCGAGCGGGTCCCCGAGGCGGCCTTCTTTCCGCATAAGTTCGTTGTGGAAAGTGCGAAGGCTGTATCCAAGGGAACTGTTGTCCTTGGGAAGAGTGAGACCGTTCGCTTTGGCGAGAACGACGGAGGCGAGCGTACACTCTGCGACGCGGAGATTGTAGTGGCGCGGCGCTGTCTCGGCTTTGTTGGAGGTGACGAAGCTCTGGGCCATGAGGAAGGTTATTTCCTCCGCAGCCTTGGGAATGGCAACGTGCTGAACAGAGAAGTTGGGGAAGAACTGAGTGTAGAGGAGGTATCCGCGGCGGGAGTAGATGGAGGCAGCTTGATCCATTCTAGACAGGGTCAGACGTGTTGGCAATAGATGAACCAGGCAACTTACCCTCCAGAATAAACACCGACAGCACGCTCCGAGACGACAGCTAAATCAAGCAAGTCCTGCTTTGAGACATCGTGGTTGTTTGCCTTCATGACGGCGAGCGCACTGGAGCACACAAAAGCTGCACTGCTGGAGATACCACCACCAGGAGGAACGTTCCCGTCGACTAGCACTTCCATACTAGCCGGAGTAAACGAACCATCTGCAGCACCCTTGCGCAAAACTTTGAGTGCACCAACCAACCCAGCCTTAAAGTAGTTCACCCATTCATGTTTCTTGGGATCGATTTCGACGTCCGAGTCCTTGGGCACGGTGAACTCACGCGTCGGAAACTTCTCAGGCAGAACATTGGCAATCTTTACAGTCGATTCTGAGCTCTCTGTGGGAACGACCTTGACGGCGATAATCACGTCGACGCTCACTGCTGTAGGGAGAACATCGTACAGGTTGTAATCGATGTGCTCTCCAATGATGTTCACGCGGCCGGGGCTGCGGGCGACGAAATCGGGGGAGTGGTTATATTGCTTGTGGAAGTGGGAAACTAGATTGTTAAATCGCTTGAGATGTTCCGGTGAGGCAGTGGTGGCAGAGGCATCGTCGGTGGCATAAACCTCAGCGATGGATTCAGTTCGAGGGACAAGTTCCTGCGGGGTCGCCATGGTGGGGTAAACTGAGGCTGACGGTGAAAAGGCTAAGCCTGAGGTTTGGGGGAAAAGCAAGGGAATCGTAGAAATAATACAGAAAAGAAATAAAAACAAGAGACTGCGAAGAAAGGGAGAACAGTAGAAGAGAATGTGCCTGTGATCTCATAGAGGGGTTCAGGATAAATTCAGCGTGTTTAATTAAGCCATCCTGGCTATTGCGGGGACGGTGGTCTCCTCCTGCGCCGCTACGGGATGGATTCCACAGCTACCGTCACATTCGGCCGCCCTCACCGGAGGTTATTCACGGTCCGAGTGGCTTGCTTCGGCGTAATTAATCCCGGGATGGGATATTTAATGCTTGACTAAGCTCAGATATAGACGATGGGAATAATTAACCGATACTAGGCATAACTGCCCTGATTTTTATATACCCCCTACCCTGGTGTCAGAAACCCACCCGACGAGATTTCACCAACTTTCCAGATTATGCCTTGCCCGACTCTACCTGGAGCGCGATACCTACTGTCGAGTCAACAAATTATCCCCAGAGCAACTTATGCTGAAGGACTGGTAAGTCATGGCTCATACATTGTTTGTGTATAGCTAGTGTCAGGATCAGCCAAACACCAGCAATCAGGCCACAGGATTGTACCAGAGTATGTCTGGGGTATTAAGCTCTCTAAATCTGCGCTAGACGACAAGGACGCCAAACATGTGAAAATAGCCTATAGGCTGGCCGTCTAATGTGCACGGTGCAGTTTGCTGGTGATTGAATGCCTAGAAAATCAGGCGCGCAAAATGCGGCCGATGATCGGAGCGGTGGCAACGTGGGAACCAATCATCGGGCGTTCATTTTCTGACCAAAATTGAGCTAAACTTCATAAAGCTAGCGAGTCTGAACAGTCCCCGACTCGGCGAGTTTGGACGAGTGAGTCAAGTGTCCAGTCAGGTCATTATTCCTTCGACGGCTCTAAGGGACTTTGCTACTCTCTCCCCGGGTCTGTGGTCGACTCAATTTTTCTTTGAGCTTCACATTTTCTACCTCTCACTTGGCCTGGTAGTCATCCTAGCAACGATGATGCCTTTAAGACCATCAAAAAGCGCCCTGCGCACTCTGCATTATCAGAGGTACATTGCCTCTGGACGAAGAGCCTTTGCTTCTGCGGTCTCGACGCCCCACCGCTTTTCGACTCAGAAACGCGACCAGAGCACAGCAACAGCTACTGCTTCGTGAGTCTCCCTACAACGTATCACGAAGTTCCCAAGTGTAATTGGCTTGTTAACATTGATTTCAACACAGAACCTCCCGCCCTAGACCCAGCCCTGCCTTTAACCAAGAGCCAAGCCGCAATGAAGTATCACCTCTCCAGAATCGACAGCTTCCCGAGCTCGACGACTCGTATGGCATCCCCATTCTTTTCGTCCAAATGTTAGAAATGAGCTAATTGATCCTCCTGTTAAGATTCGTCGGACTCAGCGGTGGTGAGATTTTCCACGAGATGATGCTGCGTCTGGGTGTGAAGCACGTTTGTGAGTCAATAAATACACTGGATAGCCAAGACCGCGCATTGACCATGGCTTAGTTGGCTACCCTGGAGGTGCCATTCTTCCCGTCTTCGACGCAATTTACAATTCTAAGCACTTCGACTTCATCCTGCCTCGACATGAACAGGGTGCGGGCCACATGGCAGAAGGTTATGCTCGTGCTTCTGGGAAGCCTGGTGTTGTCCTTGTCACATCTGGTCCCGGTGCTACCAATGTCATTACTCCCATGCAGGACGCCTTCTCTGATGGTACCCCCATGGTTGTCTTCTGTGGTCAGGTTGTCACTACCTCCATCGGCACAGACTCCTTCCAGGAAGCCGACGTGGTTGGTATCTCTAGGGCATGCACCAAGTGGAACGTTATGGTCAAGTCCGTCGCTGAGCTTCCCCGCCGTATCCAAGAAGCTTTCGAAATTGCTACTAGCGGCCGTCCTGGTCCTGTCCTCGTCGATCTTCCCAAGGATATCACCGCAGGTATCCTTCGTAAACCCATTCCCATGCAGAGCACTCTTCCCTCTCGCCCGAGCGCCGCGACTCTGGCAGCCAAAGAATTGAGTGAGAAGCAGCTTCACGACACTATCAACCGCGTGGCCCGTCTCGTCAACATCGCCAAAAAGCCTGTACTCTACGTTGGTCAGGGTATCCTCGAAAACCCCGACGGCCCCAAACTTCTGAAGGAGCTGGCCGACAAGGCTTGCATTCCTGTTACTACCACTTTGCAAGGTCTTGGCGGGTTTGACGAGCTTGACCCCAAATCCTTGCACATGCTTGGTATGCATGGCTCTGCCTATGCAAACTTGGCTATGCAGGAAGCCGATTTGATCATCGCCCTTGGTGCTCGCTTTGATGATCGTGTGACTGGTAGCATCGCTAAATTTGCTCCCCAGGCTAAGCTCGCTGCTTCGGAAAATCGTGGTGGTATTGTTCACTTCGAGATCATGCCGAAGAACATCAACAAGGTTGTGCAAGCCAACGAGGCTGTTGAGGGTGACTGTGCAGAGAACATTCGACACCTCCTTCCTCTTGTTGAAACTGTCTCCGAACGACCAGAGTGGTTTGCTCAGATTAATGACTGGAAGTCCCGTTTCCCGCTCTCGCTATACGAGAAACAGACTCCTGACGGCCCCATCAAGCCGCAGGCCTTGATTGAGAAGCTCAGCGATCTTACTGCTCACATGAAGGACCGCACTATCATTACCACTGGTGTTGGACAGCACCAGATGTGGGCCGCCCAGCACTTCCGTTGGCGCCGTCCCCGCTCCATGATCACTTCCGGGGGTCTTGGTACTATGGGCTACGGCCTTCCGGCTGCTATCGGTGCCAAGGTTGCCCGCCCTGACTGCCTTGTTATCGATATCGATGGCGATGCCTCCTTTAACATGACTCTAACTGAACTTACCACTGCTGCCCAGTTTAACATTGGCATCAAGGTCCTTCTCTTGAACAACGAGGAGCAGGGTATGGTGACCCAATGGCAAAATCTGTTCTACGAGGACCGCTACTCCCACACTCACCAGAAGAACCCTGATTTCGTGCGTCTTGCTGAGGCTATGGGTGTTGCTGCCGAGCGCTGCACCAAGCCCTCAGAAGTGGAGTCCAAGTTGAAGTGGTTGATCGAGAGTGACGGACCTGCCTTGCTCGAGGTATTCACCGACCGTAAGGTGCCCGTTTTGCCCATGGTTCCTGGTGGTAGCGGCCTGCACGAGTTCCTCGTTTTCGACGAAGGTAAGCCCCTCAGAACTTGAGGATATATTGAAGTGTTGCTAACGTTCTCGATAGCCAAGGACCGTGAGAGGAGGGCTTTAATGAAGAAAAGGAACCCTAGCGGCGTTTAAACGCCAGGATAGCGCCTGATTCCATTTCTTAGCCAGTTGTTGAGTCATTACCCAAAATGGCCTGCGATCCTTTTGTTAATATCCACGGCGTTTCTGGCGGGTCTGACGCTAGCGGGGCCTAGCATCATCTATTAAAAGGTTAGCAGGGCCGGAAGTCGAAGAT
The DNA here is from genome assembly GCF_047715535.1 of Aspergillus foveolatus. NCBI lineage: Eukaryota > Fungi > Ascomycota > Eurotiomycetes > Eurotiales > Aspergillaceae > Aspergillus > Aspergillus foveolatus. The sequence continues at coordinate 270,249 of NW_027396071.1, forward strand.
GCTAGCGATATCCAGAGCCTTTTGTGCTCCCGGACAGTCTCACATCCCCTGGTTCTGCTGGGCTAGGGTTCACCATGCAATGACCTAAAGCGGCAGCGTGAGGTCAGTTGCCTGTCCACGAAAGTTCTTCGACAACCCAGGATCTGATCTGTCATTGTTTCTCTGTCTGAAGTTGTCACATCTTGCATACTCTTGCGCTCTGGCCGCCGAAAAGTTTTGGCTCAGTTTCGCCTGTATATAATTCCTGATACTTGTGCTGCACGATTCTGCGTATTTGCATTTTGGAGAGTTAAAAGATAATTAATGGGCTTTTAGTCTATTCATTTATACAGTAACACTCGAATAGTTTGCGTCAAGCGCATTATTGCTGAGACGCTCATGCGGCGGCAAAAACAGGCACGCCGTCTATCGCCCCCGCCGCTCACGTGATGCCATTGTGAATGCCGCTGCTTGCATCCGATGAGCCTTGAAGTGACTCAGTTCGACCTCTTTCCAGGCGCGACAGTCTTGCTACACCGCAGTGGCTACTGCCTGACTTACGTGAATTCCTTATCGATTGTTATGGTCGTTTGCATCCGCAATATACTTGTTTATTCGTTCCCTCACGTTCTCGTTTCTGCTTCCGATCGTCTTCCGTCATTGCTTGGACCTCGGATGCGATAGCTGAACTTTCGTCCTTCGCAGGATGCTGCGTCTTTCCGACTCTTTTTAATTAGCATCATTCCACTCCTAACATTTAACATATTTTCCGCATGCTACTATGGCGTCACTCCCGAGTTTCTCAGCTTTTGGGAGAACGCGGTCGTCTGATACTTCTCCGCCAGCGGCCTCATCATCGCAGCCTGATCAGCACCACAATTTTCAGGAACCTGCGAATGGTCTTTCAAAAGAAGATGAAGCAGTCGTTCTAAACGAATCTATCTCAGATGAAGCTGAAAGGCCCGATGCGAAAATTACCACTCGACCTGCAAACACCCCATCAGTCCCCGAGGAGCCGAGGAAATGCTGGATTTGTTATACCGATGAGACAGAGGATACTCCACTGAATTCAGAGTGGCGATCGCCGTGTCCATGTGCGCTGACAGCTCATGAAGCCTGCCTTCTTGATTGGCTTGCTGATCTCGAAAACCCGCGCGCTCGGAAGCGCACCGGTCACAGTGCGAAGATGGTATGTCCTCAGTGCAAGACGGAGATCGTTGTTACTCGCCCAAGGAGCTATATTGTGGATGTTGTGCGGTTGGTTGAGCGGCTAGCCGGTCGATTGGTGCTTCCTGGAATGGTGTTTACGCTGGCGGGCACTGTCTGGGCTGGTTGCTGTGCGCACGGGGTATATTCTATGTACTTCGTCTTTGGCACGGACGAGGCGAAACATATTCTAGAAGAAGCGGCGGAGGGTACCTGGAACTCTGGTCTTAATATGGGACTGCCGCTTATACCTTTGGTATTAATCTTCTCCCGCACTCGTTACGCAGAGGGACTTCTCCCTGCCATTCCTGTCCTCTTTTTCGCGACGCATAGCCCAGGACAGGAACCAGATCTTGACCTATGGCCTCCGAGTGCTGCTGTGACATTTGCAGCTCTCCCGTACATCAAAAGCTTTTACGGTGCCGTTTACGAGAGATTATTTGGCAAGTGGGAGCGGAAATGGATTGCCGAGGTGCAGCCCCGCCAGGCAGATATCAACGAATTCGACGATAACGCACCTGAACCAGAGCAAGGACCGGTGGCGGCGGATGATGGACAGATCCTGATGGAGTTTGATTTAGAGTTTCAAGTTGGAATGGGAAATAATGCGGACCCGCAGGAAGTTCTAGGGTTGCAAGGCGCAAACCAGCAGCAACAGCAACAGAATAATCAGAATCAAGGAGGTGCAATCAATGGTCAAAACCTCGTCCATGAAACAAGCAGCCTTGCGGATATCGTCCTTGGCGCGCTCGCGTTCCCGGCTATCTCAGCTACCATGGGAGGACTTCTTAAGTACGTCCTGCCAAATTCATGGACAACAGCCTCAACTTTGGAAAGAGGGCGGCCTGGCCTGTTGCAAAGCAGATGGGGCCGGAGCGTGATTGGGGGGTGTGTTTTTGTGCTTCTCAAAGACGCACTAGTTCTGTACTGCCGGTGGAAGCTCGCGCAGACTCATAGGCGGCGCAAGGTACTGAACTACGACCGATTGAAGAAACGGGTTACGCGGTAACTTGTCGCAGATTGGGCTTTTCCTATTCTTCATGAACTTGATGATGCAGCATTCTAGGCGTTTTTGGTGAAAAATTTTATGTATCTGGCTTGGAAGTTAGCAGGGTGTGTAAGAAATAATAATCACATGGACGTTAAGAAAATATCGCTCTTAAGTCGGTATCTCTGAAACTCCCATTCAAAATGTACGCCGCTTGGAGGGCTTGGAGTACTCATTCCACAGTAGGCAGTGCGGCGCTTAACTTAGCGCGCGCTTAAGGAGTCACTCTTCCGCCCCGAAAAAGTCTCCCGGTCCCCAATCTACCCAGGTTCAGACCACCCAGACTCTACGACAGACCATTAGCAATCACTTGATGCGACGGGACTCTGAGCTGATTGTTTAACAATGCGTCCATCAGTATCCCCAGTCCTCGCCTCTCTGGCAAACGTGTTCCGAATTCCTCTATCACAAACGACTCTCCGGCCAACAATTCCCTTTCTCAATAAGCAAACGTCGACACAACCCAGCACATTACAAGCACAAGCCAAGGCCCCATTCTCGACTACAACCCCGCTACTCAAGCGAAAGACTCAATATACCGACCGGAGAGTTAGTACGTTCATCTCCCTACATCTATCTGCCCACCCCGACCGAAACATTTCTAAATCCTACAAACGAACTAAACTAACTGTATAAAGCTCTTATTCGCTACTTCCTATATCACCCGCTCACTCCGCGTCCACTCCGCTTCAGTCGCACCCGTTTCCTCCGCCACTGGACCATTCACCGCGCCTGGCAACTGTACCAAGCCCAGCGCAGACGCAACCACCAGCTCGAGCTGCAGCGGCAGTGGCAGGCCATGAACGCTGCCTGCGAAGAGCTAAGGACTGGGGCTTGTGATGGTGGGAAGTTGTTCCGCAAGAGTATGATTAAGACAAGGATTTTCCAGGATATGTTCCCCATTGAGTATGGGCGCCTGCAGACGGAGGGACCTGGGGAGGGTTGGAATCATGCATGGAAGAGACCTGAGGGAACAACAAAGCGGTGATATGGTGATGGCTGGTTTAGTTTCCGTAGGTGTTATTGAGGGCTGTTCTTGTTCAGATGTATACTAGATATTTCAACATGGTTAATGCTTTGAATGGTGTGAATATAACGTAAGTAGAGCTATGTAAGATGGAATACAACGACAGCTAAGGAGGGAACTCGGAGTGCCCGTGATGTAGAAAACCACCAAGAGGTACTAAGGAACGGTATGGGTATCCGGAAAAACATCGTTGAACATGGAATGAAAAGAACAGGATTGTTAGACAGAGCATTGAAGAAAATAGAAAACAAACAAATAGAAGACAGAAAAGCATGGCCACCAGACGCCAAAAATGCAAGATATATCAAATCAACCAACATTTATCCACGAGTTGGTCCTCCATTTTCAAAACCCAATCTACCATGACCCGACGCTAGGCATAATAAGACGTCTCATCTAGGAAAAGATCACGAGTTCGAGGTCGCTGTCTCCCGTTATCGCATAGACATGGCATGGCATATCCATTTTTCAGTCGTGTCATAGCACAATGCAACATGAGGATTTCCGCTTATCGAAGGTGAGGAGCGCGGCGCGGGTCGCGGCTTCAAAGACGTCGTCCACACCCTCGCCTGTTAGCGAAGAGCACTCAAGGTATTTCCGGGCCTTGATCTGCGTTGCTGTTTCACTTCCTTCCTTGGGCGATACGAATCGGAGGGACTTCTTTCGCATTTCCTCGATCGCTCCGGGGTTCTCGCGGAGGTCCTTCTTCAGCCCAACTAGGATGATGGGGACGCCGGGGCATCGCTCATTCGCTTCTTCGATCCACTGTACAGGTGAGATATGTTAGTAGGCCGTAAGTGAAGACTCAGGTGGAGCGATAACGACGGACCTTGATCTTGACGTTCTCGAGCGAATCTGGCGTGTCGACGGCAAATCCGATCAGGATAACGTGGGCTTTGGAGTAGGCTAGCGGACGCAGTCGCTCGTAATCTTCCTGACCGGCTGTATCCCATAATGCTAACTGGACTGACCGGCCGTCTACCCGGCAGTCTGTCACATAGCTCTCGAACACTGTTGGGACCTGGGGGTATATTAGATAAGACCAGGGAGTGAATAAGCGGGAGGAAGGAAAGGACCGACATAATGCTATTAAGTAACGATTAGTAACTGCCTCCTGGACTGATAAGGGTAAATACTCACTGTAGGGAAGTAGCCCAATGTAAAGACACTCAGCAGACTCGTTTTCCCACAGGCGCCGTCACCGATGATCACCAGCTTTCTAGGTAGTAGCGATAGGTCAGCAAGACCCTGGAGCAAAGACCCACGTGAGATGGCACAGAAGATTACAAAGAGCTACAAACCTTCGCATAACATTGTCATCCTGTTGCTGGGCCATTTTCACGGGAAAGACGGGGTGGTGGACTTGAGCTCCCTAGAGACAACACTGACGGCAAAGGCAATCGGCAAGGCAGAAACCAAACGGGCGGAAGCCCTCAGAGCGGCGGACTTTGATCTCTGGGGTATTTAAAGGCTGAGGGAGGGTAAAAAGATGTCGGAGTAGATAAAGAGGGGAAAAAGCAGGCGAGATAGCTGAGTTGCCGGTCTCCCCTCCCCTTAACAGCTTTCACTAACAGCACAGCCTAACACTACTGACTGTACTAGTAACCGCTGCGATGCAATCAATGGCGTTCTGGAAGGCGGTCGACGGGCGCGGAGTAAAACGAGGAGTTCAGAGTTCAGTTCGAGAACAAACGATGCACTCCTGCCAGGAAAGGGATGATTTTATATTATAGTCAAATATGTGTTGATAATCGTGCTACTGCTATTATTAAAAGCGTTTTGAAGGAGGACCATACCCACTTGAGAGAGATGTCTCAGTTCTGGATGGAGTCCATGCTTCTATTTAGAGCGGCCGTTTCTCTCGTACTAGGATTCAGTCTATTGTGCTTCGGAATGGCCGAAGAAAAGCAATACCAAGCTGTCGTGGAGAGAGGTGAATGGCAGTACTCTGCCTCCCCACTGGTTGTCTTACGGTCTTCTACTCTGTACCTATGCCTGGTTGCCTAAGGGCTGTCTGGTTATTAGAACGGAGTCGGATGGATCTTGTCAGCATGCAAGCCGACACAAAGTCTCAGCTCAGCTGGCTTGGGCTCGACCTCCCACTCTTTTTATTTCCAGTTAAGAAAACTAATGCCCATTCAAAGGCAATGTACCCCTGCCAGATTGTAAATTGTAGATTGAGATCGTTCGATGTACGAGTAAGGCGTCCAAGGTACACTTTGCAGGGCTTCTGGAAGGTTCAGCCCAGTTTCGAAAGAGTATAGCGCTATTGTGTATAGATGCAATCCATAAGAGTAATAATTGAAGATGGATGAGGTCTTAGTACTCTGTATACTGTTGAAGCTCGCTTATGGCGGCTATCAAGGCTATCCCTTTGCGGCCAGCGGCAGGGCAACCACCCAGAGCCCAACATCCGGCGTCAATCCAGTCATCATAGGTATCCTCCTCTCTAACATAGTACCGATACCTACCCTATTCGACACTCTCTATTCATTCCCCGGTTTCTCGCGCCCCCGATCTCCTCCCTCGATCTGGGCCGTTTGGCTGAGCCGCCCGGTCAATTTCCACCCCTCTCTCCGCCCTCACCTTGGAGACATTGTACCTTGGCTCCCCACCAGCCACTTGGGAAGGCCGCTTTTCTTTCAATCGCGACGTCAAGCCTTGACCTCTGCTCCTATCTCACCGTTTCCTTTCAAGTCTCTTTTCTTGTCTCCAGTAAGAATTGCTGGTGAGTCTCTTGAAAATTTCAACGTTCTTTCTCGGAAGGCTCCTGCTTCCGCCCGATATCCCCGTCCGTGTCTAACCATTTTGCTCCGCCTTCTCCTACAGCTCCTCCTGTGGTCGTCGGGCTTAGGAACCTTGGAGGTTTAGGTGTCTGCACCTTTCCCCGCAGAGAGAACATATGATCCCATGCCTACTCACGCCACGCCCGGGCCAGCTTCTAGTTCCACAATGTCCAGTCATGTGCCCGCCGTAACCGCCCCTACACCCTCCACAGCCAGCGAAAACTCGGCGTCCAAAGACTCTCATAGCTCCCCGATGCCCGAATCAAAGCCGGTCTCCGTGAATCGCAAGAAACAGAAGCGAAGAGAAAAGGCAGCTCGTTTAGCGGCGCAGCGTCAAGCAGCAAACGGACATGCGCCGAGTGACACATTGGACGTAAACGGCTCCAGTTCGACGGTGCTCGATAACGATGTATCGCATGAGCAAAGCGGCGGTGACGATGACAAAAGCGAGAAAGTGCTGAACGGACATGGGCACAACACCCAGGAGCTCCCGCATCCGTCCGAACATGATCCGCAAGGAGCAACTAGCCGAAAATCCAAAAAGAAACGAGGGAAGAAGGGCCGTAATGGATCGCAAGCAAGCTCAACGCCGATGTCGACTCCTTCAATATCGCTGTCCAACGCTCCACGCCCACCTTTATCGTCGCATTTCGGTTCCCAATCCTCCTCGAAGTTGATGAAAGAACGCAGCATCTGGAACACTTCAACGCAAGAAGAACGAGAAAATATCAAGACCTTCTGGCTTGAGTTAGGCGAAGAGGAGCGGCGCCAGCTTGTCAAGGTGGAAAAGGATGCGGTATTGAAAAAGATGAAGGAGCAGCAGAAACATTCGTGCAGCTGTACTGTATGCGGCAGGAAACGGACGGCGATTGAGGAAGAGCTCGAAGTTCTCTACGATGCCTATTACGACGAGCTTGAACAGTACGCCAACAACACCCAGGGATCATTCGAACGAGGACCGGCGATACTTCCACCTCCCGGACTGTACCAACCGCCGCTGCGGCCTCCTGGCCAACATACCCACACACATGGCCAGTTTCATCCCTCACGAGGTCGAATCCACGAGCCCGAAGATGATGAAGACTTGGAGGAGGACTATGACGAGGATGAAGAGGACGATGAGCCATATAGTGATGAGGAGTACGAAGATGACGAAGGAAGTGCTGCGCGCGCTGACTTTTTCGCGTTTGGCAATAGTCTGACTGTCAAAGGTAAGTCGCCTGAAATATACTTCTGCTAAACCTGGGGCTGATTTCGGATTCTGTCTCTACTTCATTAAATTCAGATGGAATTCTTACAGTTGCAGACGACCTATTAAAAAACGACGGAAAGCACTTCATCGATATGATGGAACAATTGGCGGAGCGGCGCATGCAGCGTGAGGAGGACACGCAATACGGCATAGCAGCAGCACATCAATCTCTTCACAGCAGTCATAATCATGGTCCGCTAGATGACGAGGATTACGACGAGGAGGAGGATGAGGACTACGATAGTCAGGAGGAGGAAGAATACGAGGAAGACGAAATGGTTTGCCACACAGACTGCTACAGTAGCAAGAACTCGGACTGATGATGATAGGACGCCATGACGGAAGAACAGCGCATGGAGGAGGGCCGACGCATGTTTCAAATATTTGCAGCTCGAATGTTTGAGCAGCGGGTGTTGACAGCCTACCGCGAGAAAGTAGCTGAACAGCGCCAGCAGAAGCTTATTGAAGAGCTCCTTGAAGAGGAGAACTTAAACGAGCAACGCAACGCCAAGAAAGCTAGGGAAGCCCAGAAACGAAAAGACAAGAAGAGACTCGCCAAGCTAGCAAAGGATGAAGAAAAGGCTCGAAGAGAGGCGCAGAAGGCTGCAGAGGAAGCTGCCGCTAAAGCTGAGCAGGAGAGGAAGCTCGAGGAACAACGGAGAAAGAAGGAAGAACAACGGAAGAAGCGGGAAGCTGAACGGAAAGCCCAGGAAGAAGAGCGTGCTCGTAAAGAAGCTGAAAAGCACAAACGTCTGCGAGAGGAACGAGAAAGGCAAGAGGAAGCTGAACGGAGGCAGCGTGAACAGAAGGAGCAGGAGAAGAAGCGACGGGAGGAGGCCAAACGAAAGGAGCGTGACGAGCGAGAATTGAGGGAGCAAAAAGCCAAGCAGGAACGAGAGCGTAAAGCTCAAGATGAGCAGTCGAGGAGGGAACGGGAACGAGTTGCGCAGGAGCAAGCCAAGCGGGCGCCGAACTTGCAGCCTGTGTCTCCTGTGTCCCCTCCTCCGCAGTCTGCGACGCCTGTGGTCCCTAAAGCTCCAACGCCCGCTAAAGGCCGACGCGCTTCTCAGCAGGGGTCACATAGCTCGTCTCCACGCTCCCAATCAGCCAGCGCAGAGGCGTCCCAGGTGTCTCCGCGGTCCGTTCCTTTATCACAATCATCGGGGTCATCTATTCCCAAATACGGCCTGGGTCACCCCATTCTTCATCCTCACCCAGGAGCTCCTATGTCTCCTTTGGGTCGAACTCATCCTCCTGGACTTTCTCCATCCAACCCCCCGGGGCTGTCGGGTTTAGTTCCGCGACCTCCAATGGGCCATGAGTTACCCACATATCCTCCACATTCAAGTCCCTACATGAACCAGCTCCGGGGATTCCCTGCCCCCAATGGTATTCCCGCACTTCCAGGGATGAACGGCACACGCCCAATGCACCCAGGTCGAGGATTCCCCCTCGATGCGCCCGGTATTCCTTTCCATGCCCAGCCGCCATTCTCCGGTATCTTTTCACCGCAGCCAAGTGGCTTGCCGCATGGCCATTCAAGGCAGCCGTCGAACTCCTTTGAACGATCTCCTCTTGACACGAGCGCTCAGCCATTCCCCATATCCCGACCTAGCCCTATCAAGCGCCCACCTAGTACTCAACAGGAACAGCACAACTCTCGGCGGGATGTAGACGAACTCAGCGCACAACTGGGTAGCAGTGCACTGCTCGATGACTCCGACGTTCCCCTTACTTCCTCACAGCTTTCCCAATCTCTTCCCGGAACAACGCCTGCCCCTGCAATGCCAGGTCCTGCACGAGCCAGCTTTACCGGTTCCTCACTATTCCCGGAACCTCTTAGTGGTGAGTTTGGGTTTGGTAACGTCATGATATATTAGCTAATGGAACTTCTAGTGGCCAAGCATGCCAATTTCCCCGTCAGTCCTGTTATAGGCGGCAGCACATGGGGTGCCCAGATGCCCTTCGGAGCCCCGTTCCCGGGCGGTCCAACATGGGGATACACGCCTGGTTAGTACTGAGTCAAGAGCCATTCTTTATCCAGCTAATGTGAGTATAGCGAACAATAACTGGCCAGCCAATAACAACGCTTTTGGTGCTGGCATCCATCATCGCGCGCACACGTCTCGGCCTGTTGCGATTCGACTCCTGGTAATTCAGGCCTGCAAGCAATTGAGTACCATGAGCCCTTCTAAGGACTCGGACGGGTATCACGATGTGAATGCGGTTCTCCGCCAAGTTGAGCAACTACGACCATCGAATGAGCCTTCCATTTCTCTCAAGGAGATGCTTGACATTTGCGATACCGAGGGAAACACGCAAAATGGCGGCGGGACTTTCTCAATCAAAAGCGGCCAGACAGGCGAGCTCGTCAAGTTTGAGCCAGACGCCGTTAGCACAACCACGGGCCACCGCGGCAGCATTGTCCCCGGCGAGATCGGAAGTCCCATTCCTAGCAGTACTATGCCGGCTCTTGGAGGAATCGGCCTAGGTACACCCCCTTCCTCTGCTCTTCGGCAATTTTCTTCTCCAACCACGGGTTTCTAGTCTAGGCGTTTCGGATGAACCAGGGGGTTCCTTTCAATCAGCTTCTTCATCAACGTTTTGGGATGGATTATAAGTTCTTACGGGTTAAGGTTAAAGCGTCATCTCATCTTTCGTCCTATCCTCTTCATCTTCCTCTTCCTCCCGCTTCTCATCTAAATCCACCTCCCATCACCACTTCAATCTTCTCCCAACTGCGCACATGTCCTTGATACGATATGATACTTTCCATCCTCCCTCCATCCTCCCTTCCTCTATCCGTTTTATGATGACATTGTTTGTGTTCGTGTTACTCTTCTACCCAACAACTTCATTGCTGTTGTTCTACATTTTCCCTTAAATTATCCATGGACATTGCCGTCATGTCTTGTATTCTTTTACCCTTACGTACGCTAGGCCACAGAGCCAGAACATGGCATACATGGTTCCTGCTCGTTCTATTCTCGAACAATGCATACACAACTCGAGGTTCATATCTCGTGGGTACTACGGTTAACTTACTTCGTTTTGACTTGATATGTAATTCTCGTAATGCTAGCCCATATGTACCTGGTAGTATTACAGTAGGGTGGAGGAAAATTCATCACACAATCAAGCCTGAAACACCCATCACCTGAACGGAACGAGCAAGTACGAATTTATATCGATGTCCCCTTTTTACCTCTCGACTTCAGTAGGTAACGAGTGGTGCCTTCCTAAGGTACTTCTCACCCAAACCACTTATAATGGAGACACGATGAAACCCCGCCGACTTCGCTCGTCTATTGGCCATCCGCCTACATCAACTCCTGTCCCGAATTTCCAGAAACTTTGTTTACCTAGCATGGTAAGTGCGGGTAAAGGGCCTTACGATACTCTTGTAGTGTGTAGTTTGAGTAGCGTTCACACCGAGGTTCCAAGTTACCAGTCGCCCGTCCCTGAAAAGTAGTACCCATCCACGGCTCGCTTCGCAAAACAGGGACCCCGTCGATCATCCTTTCCTTTACTATGGGAATTCAGGACCTTCATCCGCCTTTCTAATAGTGCTTCCGCTATGTCCCCTAAGAGAAAAATGCCTTGAACGTACTGTATCTGCTTCCCAGTTTACGCTTCGGTTAGAGAGTCAGACAGACTCTAAATAGCGGATACAAATGGTCCAACGCCACCTTTTAGAAGTACATCATTGATATAATGACCCTAGAAGAAACAACGGAGGGCGAGAAAAAGAGACTGTGTCATGGTATTGAGAGAAATGCTCAAAGGCAAACGAAGGGAATCTTTCTTACATACATATATCAGCATACAGATCAAAACAAACGCACTGAGCCTAATAGGCTAGGGAAGGGTGATTGATGTAAGGGAGTATAGGGCAGCAGCACTGCATAAAATGCTCGCCTCAAGCACCGAGCTCGCTCACTATTACAGATACAACCGTAATTGACGTGTATTTACCACCGATGGCATGCCTATGACGCAGTTTACTTGAAACATCCAAGATTCAAGTCTAAGACCTGGGTTCCGTAACCACGCCCTCAAACTCCCTCGCGCGGATATACTCGAGCGTGCGGTAGAAATGTCTTTTGGGGTTCTCGAGCGCCGGGTTCGGCTCGTCCTGGTCTGTTTGGAGATTCGAGTGGATGAGCTCGATCAGGCCATTGAGGTACTTTGTCGTCACGGTTTCGTTCTGCTGGTCGAAGTAGTAGACATATCGGTTGAGAATCTCGACAAAGAGTTCCACTGAGACGGCAGTGTCCATGCAGGCGTCTGCGACGCGGAGGGCGCGCTGTAAGCATTCAAGGACGCGTTTGCCGTCGCGGTAAAGCTGGTTTCGTTTAGCACAGTAGGATGGCAATCAGGGGGCTGTGGAGGACGTACGTTCTTGGGGTCTTCTTCGCCTCTGTGCGGGTTTTCGATGACCCACCAGAGATGACTAGCTAGGTATACTGCGCGGCATTGATCGGGTTTTTTGAGAAGTTTACTACCGTGAAGGGCGGCCTTTGTGATGAGGGTGTCATAGTTTTCTTTGGAGAAGCCTCGGGTGCCGTGGAGGGCGCCGGCGATGATGCAGACGGCTTGAAATTGGGCGCGGGAATCGCTGATCGAATCCTCGTAAATGGTAAAGGCTTGGGCGAAGAACTCGTAGCTGAATTCTTCGAAGCCTGTCTGATCGGCTACTTCACCGCACATTACGAATAGGCGCAGTGCAAGATCGGCGCATCCGGGGTTGACGCGCTGGTATAAATTGTTAACGCACTGATGCATGAAACGGTATAGCGCTGACGATTGTGATTGCCAATTGTCATCGTAATGCTCGCGAGATTTGAGTTTCCGTGCCAGACGGATCGAGGAGCTAACAATTGCGGGAAAGGTGTAGCGTATCCTCTCGTTGCCGTCTAGATACGCTTTTCGAGTTGCTTGGAGAAGCTAGACGTAGTTAGCAGCAGTAAGAAACTAATGACAGAAGCCAATTACCTTGAGTTGGGTGTCATTTTCTGGCGCCTGCAGTAAGTGAACCAATCTGGCCAACCACCCCTGTTCCTCAATTGTCTCGTCTGACTCGCCTCGTCGTTGTGAACCAGGATAACCTCCTTGCTGCACACCTTCTTTAATTAGTACCCTGAGGGCCTGTAGTACGCGGTCCAAGTTCTCAGTAGTAGTGATTAATGTTCGGTCCTTAAGAAGAGTGCGGGCAATTTCGCCCGCAACAGATCGTCGTGTAGAGTAGGATTGGGAAGACAAAAGGGGGAGGTAATGTGGCAGAGCCAGGGCTGTGAAAACGGAAACGTATGAGCGAAGCGGAGCAATGAGGAGGTGCAGAAGGTTCTGTTGTGTCGGTGCGGCGTGTAAGTCTGCATGGTCTGTGTACTCGGCTGTCTCCTTGGTAGCGAACTGAAGGATTTGATCAACATATTCCAAACGTTCAGGGTACGTGTTGAGCGCGAGGTTGACGAGTGAAACGAGGAGCGCCATCGTATCTTGAATTGGGAGACCACGGGATTTGATAAGGCTGACCACCTGCTCGTAAAATATGTCATACAATTTGATATCTTGAGGCGAAGTGGGCTTCTGGTCCTCGTCGCGCCCATTTGCCGTAACCTCATCGGCTGGCTTCGTCAGCTCCTCGCTTTTTGTCGGTCTCTGCTCGACGCCATTCTCCTGGGTAGGGGCGGCATCCTCTTTCGGTTTCTCCTGGGGCACCTCGGAGACCTTGAGATTTTCGATAAGCTTCGTGACGGCTTCCTCTTCCTTTTGCTTCCTCGTCTCTGCATTCATAGAGGTCTCGGCCTCTCGAGCCGCATAGGAGGACAAGCGGTCCATGAGCCCTATAACAATCTTCTTCAGATCCACATGCGGATTTAACCGCGCAATAGCTGAAAGTAATAGGTCGAGCGTATGTAAATGGAACTCATCGGGAAACACCTTAGTAATCACTATTGTCGCAGCGTTAGCATTCCGCACACCTCTTCGCCCAGTCATCCTCACCTTCCAGTAAATACTCCTGCGCCAAAACATCCCGGCACTGAACGACTTGTTCTAAAAGCGCCTGCAGAATCCCAGACTTGTACGTGTCCAAATCCACCAATTGGCTAAGGCGAACGACGTTACTACCAACCAGCAACTCCAGCTCCCGACGCTCCTGCATCCGCTTCTCCCGCTCTCGCGAGGGACCCTGGTGCTGAAGTCTCACCCATAATTTATTCATCTCCACAAAATTAGTCAAGACAAAGTTAATCGAGTCCTGGAGGTTCCCTTCAGGCCCGTTACCGGTTCCCGTTGGTAGGTAGTCTCTCGCCTGACCGGAAAGGTAATACCTCAAAAATAGCCCACGGATTGGGTGTTGCACGCCTCGGCTCATCTCCATCATGTCCTTCATGATCTCTTTGACAGGGGCATCCTCCACGGACATATAGACGGTACCAACGGTTATCATGAGGTAGAGCCGCGGAACAATATTTCCGGCATACTGAACCAATTCGTACAGATCCGCGAGGTGATTGACCGGGTGATTCTCTTTCAGGTAGACGGAGAGGTGGCGCAGTGCATCAAAGACAGCCATGTACAGTTCGTAGTATTGCTTGGGGCCTAGACTCGGTGTTCGGAGTTCAGAGACCAATGTCGATCTAGAAATGATACCGCGATATCAGCATTGCCGTTTTTGTATATACTGAGCAGTGACTCGCATCGTTGCAGCATATTCCACTGCTAACTGAAGCTCGGACTCACCCGCATTTGAGCGCATCCATCAGTTTGCCGGGCGTCTCGAGGCATTTTCGCATCATACTCGATTGCTGGCGCACCACCCCCAATGCCTCCTCCAGGAGACGACTCTGATCTTCGGACGGCGCTACCGAAGTAGCCATTGTGGTTATCTGACCAGGTAAGAAGCAAGAGGGGATCTGGTCAAGAGCGGAGATAGAAACGGCTTGGGTTTAGGCGGTAGGCAGCTGGAATGGCTCAGAAGAGAGGGGAGAGATGAAACTATGATAAAATCGGAGGGAAAACACTGCGACGGAAGAGATTTGACTGCTTTCAGGTTCCATAGAACAGAGAGTTGAGGTTCATTCATTAATCAGGGAGTTGGAGTTGAACGGTGCTGGAGTGGTGGAACTGGCATAATGCCGTTGACTGGAGGCGGGCATGCGACCAGTACGTAATGTATCAGGGCTGCTTTTCGTTACATTAATTACGTGAACATACAACTGTGTACTAGCACTTCCCGGTATTCGAAGTACAACCAATCTATTTCCAATCTATATCTATACTCATAAAAACAAATAATCAGCCGATGCATGAGAGGCCATCAAATCTCGAAACGCCGGTACCCATCTTCTGGTCAGTTACATCATTACCCGGTCTTGTCATCATCATTCACGCCATTGAAAAAGTCGATCTTGGTCCCGTTATGTCATAAAATGTAGTAGCCTTAAGTTGTGGTAGAAACGACACAGAAGAAACCGAGTAAAACACCCATTGAGTCTCCTAATGCCATCTCAGCCCCTCAAAGCAGTGCTGTTCAGACCCCTAGCCTTGAGACTCGCGGTAACAAGTTCAGTGGAGTTGAGCAGACCACGAGAGACGTAAACACTCCCAGTCTTATTGAGACCACGAGTATCGAAACGAGAATAAGCCGCAGTCTCGTTGCTGGCACGAGCCCGTAGATGAGAGTTCATAGACCTTCCAAAGGCGCGCGCAAGTCTGTCAATTACTCCCGTGGCGGTCTCTTCATCTTCGTCTTGAACTTCTTCTCCCGGGACTGGAGTCACTGCCGGGAGGATAGCCGAGCTGCTGTACGGAACGCCGATTCCAGCGCCCCATATCGCCGACGAGGAAGGCGACGGAGTTGTTGGTGTTTGGGATATCGTCACTGTCACTGTTTGTGGAGGAGCACCCGGCGCAGTCACGGTTTGGGTGATGGTTGAAACCGGGGGAGCAGGCTGAGGAGTGTCCGGAAGACCACCAACGTTGACCACATCGTAGTCTGCGCTTCGGCGCTGAACTGTGGTGTTGAAGATAGGACGAGTAAGAGGAAATGCGTTGGAGGTGAGGGCGAGAGCTAAGGAAAGGACGGCAGAGGTATGCATGGTGTTGGCAGTGAGTTGAAGTAATATATTCAACAATAAATAAAAATATGGAGTTTAGCCAGGAACTGAAGGAGGAGCAGAGAAAATTTATTACTCCTAAGCAATCTTGGGACCTCAGGGACTGTGGTTATGAAAAGTTGGATGAGACAGTTCAGTTGAGATGGTACAGCTTAAGAATCCCAGAGCAGACCAAGGTCACGGCTAGAGACTCTCGAAAAACCCTTAAAGTGGACCACTTGTTGCATAATGATCAGCATTTTGAGCCCATCATGTCCAAGCGATACGGCAGCTGGCGCGTCCTGATGTTCGAGCTGACAGCCGCCACCAAGTATACAGGAGGCTGGGCCATCCAAACAAACTACCAGCCACGGATTTTCTATGAACAGGCACAGAGTTATCGCAGTAACGCAACTATTTCATAAAGATGATCATACAGTGGATGAGAAAAATAAAATTAAAACAAGTTCTTGTTTGTCTCGATTTTTCTTCGGAATTTCTTCTAATTCGGATACAACTCTAGGAGCTTCAGGTTCGTTCTAGAGGCAGATGGTCTTCGGAAGGCAGAAGCCCTGCTGTGGCTGTGCTTTCAGTGTGGCGTTTACGTTCAACATCCAGTACTAGGTAGTGATCACCGGCCAAAACCCAAATGGGAGTCGGGTACCCGATAAGCCGACTACATAGTTATGCAAATATCTATTCTTAGTTTACTTATCTGCCTGCTCCTGCCGGACGCGCAATGCTCTGCATGTCCCAACACATACATAGATGCGTCAGAAGCTTAAACCAATGCAAACTATGTGGATTACTGTAAATGGAAGGAACTGCATGTGATTGTAGTATACTTGGTTTCTTCAAACCGAGTTGACATAGGTCACGGCGAACCAGCGCTTCCGGGACCGTGATGCTATTTTCAGATCCTCTTCTCTGGTACTTTCGGGTATTCAGGGCGTTTGACGATCGCCATTTAGTGGGTTTTCCAAAGAAAGTATGTGAGTAATGATGGCCCCCCGATCGGCCTTCCAAGAGTCTCAGCCATGCAGGGTAAACAGAAGCATATGTAGAATGGGTTGTGGTCATGTACAAACACTTCAGACCGGCATAATTGGGCACGTGAGAATTGAGGGCAAGAATGATGTTAAGTTACATGGCCAGATCCTCAATTCGAAGCAGTCCGCATCCCAGTCCGGCAGCCGCCCATCCCGCGCATGACTGGTTAGGGTTCCACGACAGCGCCGTGACGTGCGTCTCCTCCTCGTAAATGGTGACCACCATGGTCCCATTGACCATCTTGCGGTCCCCTGTCATATTCCGCAACAGACTGATGCTTTCAGCGCGGAAACCATCGTAGAATCGACTGACCCCGGGACTGCTTGGGTCTTCTCCTCGAACCCAGGTATGCGAGAACCAGGCCTGCTGCCATTGCTTTTCCTTGGAATGTAATAGTCTTCGTAAGGGATTCGTCGAAATTACTGTTCCCCCAGTACAGCCAATAAGTGCACTTGGGTGCCAAGGGCTGCACGTCGCTAAAGCAGAAACGGTGCTCGGCATTCGGGCGACCGCCAGGGTGGTGAAGAAGCGCCGCAAAGTCAACAGACGTACAAAGTCGTTTTCATCACTAGAGACGAATGAGTGTAGCCATGGCGAGTAGGTCAGATACGGCGAGCCCACTCGCATGCGAGTTGTTTCGACCACGTCCTTTTCATGGTCGACTATTGACGTTAGTCGCGTCTCTCCATCCATAGAGGTGGTAGCCACCAGATGCGCGTGAGTCGGATAACCGGGCGAGACGTTGAGAACATAAGTAGTGTGAATAGGATGGTAAAAGTAAGGTAGATTGTCAGTTTGAGGCTCATTTAAGGGCGGCGCAATGCTCCATACGCCAACAAATCCGTTGGCGCAACCCACAACAATGTCACTCGAGGACATCCATGCCACACATGTACATACTGTGGATGGGGGCCGCGCCTCAAACATAGGGGCATCGATTCTGTCTTCACAGTGTTAGTGCCTATCCACTACTTGATACAACCACAAAACTTACAAAACTCGGTCTTTGTGGGATCATTGTTCACCTTCACGTCAATAATTCGGACGTAACCATCGCCCCATACCCCAGCAAGTAGCCCTAAATTTCTGAAGCCGCCTTGGTTATCTTCATCCCGCGGCTTTCGGGTAATAGGACACCAGGCCATTCGCCTCAGGTCACCCCATTTAGTACATAAGATCAACCGTAGGCTGGGCTCGACGTTCATATCAATAGTTTTCGTGAGACCGCCATCCTCGCTAGCTCTGAACGCCCAGAGCTGCAGGGCACAGGGGTATGGTGCCGAGGACCGAAATGCTGCAGCTGCGTAGTCCTTCAACAGATCTGGATACGTCTGTTTCTGCTCATTCGTGATTGGAGCTACCACAGATAGAAACTGATCACGGCCACTTTGGTTCGGCACCCAGGCCAAACACTGGATGCGCTGCCCAATATTAAGTACCCAGCCCTGCCGTTTCTTTTTATTGGATGCGTCCTTTCGATTCCCACTCTTGAGCTCTCCCCACGCATCCCCAAAGTTGAAGACCTCGTACTGGTTCAGATTGAACTCCATTTGGTTGCCAGCGGGACCCATAAGCACAGTATGCTTTCCCTGTTTCGGTGTAGGCAAAAAGGTCGGGCGTGCTTCTTGCTCATTGATCTGCTCGATTCGTTGGCGTTTTCTGAATCGCCTACCGAGACCATCATCATCATAATACCAGTCCCAGCTGCTCGTCCTCTCCTTTTCATTATCATCCGGCTCAACTCCGAAAGTCAACCCATACTTGTAATCTCGCAAACCCTCCGCTTCGTCCAGCGACACCCGAGTCGGGAACGTAGAATCAATCCCCCTTGACCACCTATCCCTCGTATACAGTACAGCCAGAAGATCCCTCTCATCGAGCCCAAACGTCACCTGCAAATGAATTGATTTCCCTGCATGCTCAAGCGGATTCCATGCTCCTCGAGAATGAGTCTCGTCACCAGTCAGCACGATAGCGCCGTCGGGACGCCGCTTCTTAGTTGATCTGGGTTGATCGAGTCGCACCGGCTTTTGGGAGCCTTTAAGACGACGGCTTTTGGACGTTGCTGCTTCGGCTTTGGGGAAAACAGCTGCATCGACTTCTTCGCCATCATCTTCAGCGCCGGGTTCTCCAGCCTCAGATACATCATCACCGGGTTCTTCCTCCTCTTCCTCTTCTTGTGCCTGGAATTCCTCGTCAGAGTCATCGTCCCCTTGAGCTCGCCCTTTGCCCTTATTCTGCGGGGTCTTGCTGTCCTCTTCCCCAAAAATGGTAAGATCCAGGTCCTCTTCGGCAAAAGGGTCAACTGTGTAGGTCTTCCGTACACCGGACAAACGACCGGATCTACGACTTGAGGGCATGCTTGCGGTTAAGCAGCTCTCTCAGTCACAGCTCTTGAGCTAGCATATCTATATGTAGCCGACCCGGGTAGAAGAGCTACTTTGTAGAAGCTGATGTAAAAAAGGGCATGCCACCAGTAATATGTTTGGAAAACGAAATATAGGAGGGTAGAAGTCTTGAAGAATGATGCCGAGATGGGAACCATAGCTCCCGATCAGGTTTAGCGTATATCTTGGCGTTATATCTTACGCAGAGCCGTATTGTCGATCTAAACTCAACTTGGTTTTGGTTGATTTTGTAATTATATTTGCGATGTCAGGCCCCAGGCTTGTATGAGGTTTTTTTCTTTTTTATTTAAGAAGAAAAATCAAATACATAAGACAAAAAAGGGGGGAAGGAAGGGAATCGGTTCTTTGTTGATCAGATACTGCAACCTTACCTACTCGGTAAACTGCCCGCTTCTGGTTCAAGTCTTGTCGATGTCTACCCCGCTAATTGATAGCTGCGCATGCTCCAAGCAACTTCCAACATAACAGTAATTCGTTAAGATGGCCTTATCATCATATCCAGGAACCTTACACAACTATGTATGTGTCCAGTTACCTACTATATAGTCTCCTAATACCAACTGTGACAGGCACCCCGCTTGGTAGCTTTTGAGTTCAGGTCATCAGGCACCCCCAAGCCGCACAGTCTCCTCTTCATTGGCGGCCTCACAGACGGCTTGTACACGGTCCCCTACGTCCAGGAACTTGCAAAGGCTCTAGAACCAACTGAATGGTCCCTCTTCCATCTCCATCTCTCGTCTTCCTACGGTGGCTGGGGAATAGGTAGTCTTGACCGAGACGTGGAAGAGATCGGCCAGTGCATCGATTATGTCCGTAACCTGAAGCAGAAAACTACAAGCGGAGCCAAGGTTGTCATCATGGGCCATTCGACAGGAAGCCAGGATGTGCTGCACTACCTGTACTCGGCAAACCCGCCCCCGCGCAATCCTGATGTTGACGGCGTACATAGCCTAACGCGTCCAGCTGTGGACGGGGCGATCATGCAAGCGCCAGTATCGGATCGGGAGGCGCTGCTGCAATGCGCGAAGGAGAGCTCGGAGGCCCGCGAAGCATATGAGAAACTCGTCACATTTGCACGGGAACAACCCGCTCGTGCAATCTGTCCTATAGAGCTTTCAGGTTTGGTTGGGTTGGATCCTGTCACTCCGGTTAGTGCAAGGCGATTCTGGAGTCTTGCAAGCCCTGAGAGTCCTGAGAGGCCGTCAGAAGATGATTTGTTTAGCTCTGATTTGACGGATGAAAGGCTTGGTGAGACGTTTGGCCGGATTGCCGAGCGCGGCTTGCTGCGGACCACTCTAGTGGCGCTATATTCTGGCAATGATGAGTATTGCCCCAGTTGGGTAGGTAAGGAAGCTCTATTGGAACGATGGAAGCGTGCAACAGATGCGGGAGGGGAGAAGAAGTGGGACGACGAAAACAGTGGTATCATTCCAGGGGCGAGTCACAATGTCCGAGACGAAGGTCAGGCGTGGATGATTGAGCGCATCCTCAACTATCTCAATCGGATTTGAGGACCGAATTAGAGAGCGTGTAAGGTAAAACAAGAACAGATTATCAAACGGATATAGAGAGCATTAATATACAGACATAGGAAAGATAAGTGCGTTGGTCATCAAAGACTGGGTAAAGGGTGAAAGCAGCAAAATCGGTAAAAGAATGGCAGAGAAGAATCAAACATTAAGCCAGAGGTTAAAGACACCCTTCAAATACTCCACAATCT
Organism: Aspergillus foveolatus; assembly: GCF_047715535.1. Lineage (NCBI taxonomy): Eukaryota > Fungi > Ascomycota > Eurotiomycetes > Eurotiales > Aspergillaceae > Aspergillus > Aspergillus foveolatus. Next base: position 290,827 of record NW_027396071.1, read on the forward strand.
CACTGCCCCCCAATTTACTCTCTCCATACAGCCGGTCAACAAAGGTGATCGGGCACTCCGCAACCTTGTATCCCATCGCCTTGGCCCTGACCATCATCTCCATCTGAAAACTGTAGCCCTTACTCTGCGTACTAGAAATCACCTTCTCCAGCACACTCTTCCTGTACAATCGAAAGCTGCCCGTCAAATCACTCACACCAGGCATGAGCATTACATCCGCAATCAAGTTCGCAGTGCGCGACGTAAACTTCCGGAACAGATCCCACCCGTACACCCCGCCGCGAATGCCATCACGAGAAGCATAACGCGTGCCGGTGACAATGTCGGCGTCTGTCTCCTTCTGGATGCGGATCATCTCCGGGATGAACTTGGGGTGGTGGCTGAAATCGGCATCCATGATAATCACGAAGTTTCCGGTTGCGAATTGCAGCCCGTGGACGTAGGCAGTTCCGAGGCCGAGCTTTCCAGCGCGAGGTTTCAAGACGATATGGTCGGCGCCCCATACATTTTGGAGCTGTTTGGCGACTTCGAGCGTACCGTCCGGGGAGCCGTCGTCGACGATGATTACCTCCCACTCCAGCTTGCTGTTTGACAACATATTAGCTTTCTTTTCTCCTTTCTTTTAACTGTTTGCTTCATTCGATCAGTAACCGTATGGGATATGGACGCCGCTCACTTCTCGCGAAATGTCCGTTCCAGGAGCCAGCATATGATAGGGAGGTTCCTCCGTTCATTGTACGTCGGAAGGATGACGGAGTATTTGTTGTCCTTGGCCATTGTGAAATCCAGAATTTTAAATGAGCGACTGATTTGATTTGCGATGCGACGCAATTGCAGAACGTGGAGACGGTGTTGATCGAGAGCTCAAGTCTGGGTTACGTTGCTCCCAAGACACGAGAGATCCGCTGTGGTCGCTAAGGAGCTTCAGGGTAAATCTGGCCGGTTCGCAATTCCTGCAGTCCACTTACAGCACTCTACGCAATTCAAAAAAAAGTCAATCGCATTATACTCTCATTTTATATTCATCTTAACACATAATATGATACAAGATAAACCAATTTCTATCGTTTTTAAACCCGGCAATTACGATAGAAATGAGGACACATAAACTGGGTTAATAACCCTCTGCCCCATCCAGCTTCCCCCAGAATCCCTTCCCAACCTTTCCCCCATCGTCAATTCGATTATAAGGCTTGTCGTGCCTCTGGTCAATCTCTTCATTATGCCTTTTCACATCCTCGGGCGCATCAGACTTCGTGCTTCCGTCTTCTTTCACATTCGATGTCTGACGGCCATCATTGATGACCGGTCTAGCTTTGTCGGACTGTTTCTTCGGAATATCCTCTTCGAGCACGCCGCTCCTGGATTCGTCCTGCTTGTATGAAGGTTGGGACTTGGTGGGGTTCTCTTTGCTGACGTTAGGGGGTGGTGCTCCTAAAAAGTGTTAGCAGTGGGTGGCAGAGCTGACGAACTGCACGCACCTGGATGCTCCATATCACGGGTCGGTGCGTTCCTGTCTTCTCCAGGATTGGATTCGCCATCTCCGTAGGTGCTCTGCCCGTAGAATCGTTGTTGAAGGAAAACAGGGAATCGGGAGGTCCTAGGGTTGACGGCTCTGATTGAGCGGCTGAGGGAGGTCATGGTTGGCAATGACTGTGGATTTTCTTGAATCAAGATATACGCAGGTATGTGACTAGATCAAAAAAATTGAAGACGACGGATAAACCTCGTCCATTTTATATGAAGGCGTGCATAGAGGTAAGGTTGGTTGTCGACGAGCATATGACGTTGTTGGCCGTCATACTTCCGGATCTTCGCTCCTCAGGCGACGGAGACATCTAAATCTACGAAGCAGTGAGAGAAGCTACTAGTCTAGGTCGTGCTGTCACAGTGTGATATTTTCCCAGAATATACATCAGTAGTTGTATTTATTTCTCAAAATGTCTGAACATAGGGCTGTCTTCATGCCCAAGGACATCATCCACACCGGGCAAATAGCTTTCGAAATGATGTGGTAAGATCCAAAGTCGAGCAGAAATAATAAGCGACTGGGCGGAATCCGAGGACCATATGCACCGTGATATACCACTGAACGCCGTACGCGTAACCAGACAAATAACAGTAAACGAGAGTCGAGATCCAACCGAGGCATGGCAGAGCGTCACAAGGATGAAAACAAGTGATATCATAAACTGAAAAAGCCAAAACAAAGAGTAGTAGTCAATCAAACAAAATACATGCCATTCTTAATGGACAAGAAACCAGATTATCACGCCGAAAGAGAAACCATGTAGACCACACGAGAAGAGGCCATCGCTCATAGGTAAAAATGCCTTGATAACGCCGACGCCACGATATAAGCCGTTGTTGGTTGATGTTTATCTCGGACAAGCCGGGCTAGTCGGTCAATGAAACACAATAACATATGCTTTGATATTGCGCCTTTGCCGTTTGAGTAGTGCTTCCATATTGCCCTGTTGTTGTTGTCGCTGTTGGTTCGTTCACGCTAATTCCGATAGTTTCGGGGGAAACTGTCGTATATGCCCCGTCATCCAGAACTTGCATTTGTTGACAGTACGGGGCGTGCGCCTCCGCATTGTCTCGCTTTTCCTCCATTTTGATCCTGCGTGGATAGTTCGACAGCGAGCTACCCCGTCGTGAGAGCGAATCTGTGGTGTAGACTTTGCTGTCTTCATCATCACTAGACTTGCTGCTCGTGCTCGAGTCAGAAGATGAGTATCGCGACTCTTTGGTAGTCTCATTGATGTAGAGGAAAAACTCCATGGCCGTACTGTTCCACCAGCAGAACCAGGGTCGATCACCCACGTCACTCGAGCGCTTGCGGTAATGTATACCGGCGAATACTTCGTCTTCTGAAACTGTCCGTGCGGATAGGTCTGATGATGAGAAGGTATCTTCAGGAACAACCACCAGTTTGTCAAAAAATGTGAAGAAATTCAGAGCAGGTCCGAGACTAAGGTCACTTGTATCCATCACCAGGTCGAGTGGCATTGACGGTTGCGTGAAGAAAGGGGCCTGAGCACCATAAGTCAGAGTCTTTGGTAGCGGCTCGCTGTAGAAATCAATCGTCTTGTCCTTGTCGCCTCCAACCTCGATCGGAATAGGGTTCTGGCTATAACAACCCCATGACGGAGTTTGATCTTGATCAAGGATACAAAATTTTGACTGGTTTTTCGGCGCGGCTGGGATAGCAAACCGGCCTGTTGGTATAGGTGGCATGTTGTACGGAGTGGCGGTCAAAGGAGTTGCGTCCGTTCGAGGCGGAACTGTCATGGTAAGGATAGTCGTTTCCGGGGAGTCATTCGCGTCCTCTGCTGCTTTTTTGGCGCCTAGAATACCTCCAATAGCACCCCCAATGCTTCCCCCAACAATCATGACAACCGATATTAAGACTAATGTCCAAACCGGGAGTCCGCAGCATACTTTTTTCTGACCCCTTCTCTTTAACTTTTCCTCAAACGCCATAACACCCGTAGGAGGCGGTCCGTCCAGGGCTCCACCCCCGCGTTCAGTCGGTTGGTCTCCAGCAGCTAATGCTCCAGCGGCCATTGTTCCAGCAGTCACCGTCCCAGCAACCATTGTCCTAGAAGATGCATCCGATGTAGCAGCTCCTCGATCGCTATTACCGCTGGATTGGTTTGAGTTCACCGGGTCATCCGGAAGTGCGACGACAGAGGGTTCTAGCTTGGGCGAAGCGCCTTCGGGGTAACGAGAATATGGTGGAAGCTGCTCCGTATAACCGTCTGGTCCGATTAAGTCGCCAACATCATCAGCGGCACGATTGGGGGGTCTTTGATACGCTTCGTGATTGTGTCCCGGAAATCCCAGTGGGATGATCGGATCATCCAATCCCTCCTCAACCACAACATTTTGTGAGTACATAGCATACGGATGCTGCGGACCATTTGAGTCTATCAAAGGCCCATCTACCGGGCGGATCGTGGAGGTAGTGGCCACACTGGGCGAGCGACTAACGCCGACCTGCGGGTACATCGCGTATGGGTGACTTGGACCGGTGGCACCGGTATATGGACTAAGGGCACGAGGGGGAAGTGAAAAGCGGGACGACGTGCTTTGACTGCGCTGCGCTGTCGAGTGGACTGTCGAATTTGATGTGACGGAGTTGCGATACGATAGGTCAAACCCTTTTTGGGGTAAGCTGGAACGTTGAACTGTATCCTGTTCGAACGAGAGACGGGCGTCGTCCCGGAACGGATTTTCTAGTAGCTCATTGTCATTGTCGTTTGCGGACGTATCATAAGGCTTCTGGTGATGGGGTAATGATGATCGAAGGGTATGTGAGGACGCAATAGATGAAATGGACGGACTTCGTGGCGTTAGAGTCGATCGTTCCGACTCCAAGGGTTCCAAAGAGTACTCGTCTGCGAAGACATTGGGATTTGACGAGCGGCCAGACGTAGACTGGTCATGCATTGAATCAGGGGCGTGATGCCCGGATCGAGACCGAGAAGACTGCGAATAGGAGCGAGAATGATCGGAAGATAGACGCCCAGACATGGCGTTATACAGCCCTGGCGGGCTTCCCAGTCGGATCGGTCAATATTACCGAAGGTTCGAGTCAATCCGTCACTTAGGTTGGTTTAAATCAGGCTGTCGGGTCCACGGCAAAGGAGTGTTGGAGAACCGCCGCGGAAGCGTTGGAGGACAAAAGAACGGGGGGCGACCCAGGCGGCAGAGCAAAGAGTGGGAGATGAAGTTAGATGGGGCGAGTTGAGCCGGAGAGTCGGTATGGGAGGCGTTAGAGTGTCGAGATGGATGGTCGTCAGTGGTGGGTGAGGAGGCAGATCTGCGATGAGAGGAAGGGAAGAGGATTGAGAGGGTAATGGGAGTGGGCGCCTGAGGAATGAGGAATGAAATCGTCAATTTCGGGACTAGCTTGGTTCTGTTCTTGGCTGAGAAAATAATTCGACCACAGTTCATTATTGGAAGGGATCTACAGAGTACATCACGGGGAGATAAGAGTCCCTTCAGTTCGTTCTCGAGGCCATGGCATCTTGTTACTATTCCTGTGGCCGAAAACTAGGGATATTCTCAGCTTAATCCATATCCTTTTTCGCTTCCACTTGGCCCGATCATCGTTAGTAATGCATGCTGCGCCTCAGTATCCTCGGCCCACCATGTCTCTAGCGAAATCATACCCTGCTAAGTGTGTTCCGGATCATCCTCGGTGGAGGATGCATAAGGCTAGTGTTTCTGAAGTAGTCCAAAAAAGGCGAGGACCTTAACCAACCTATCACCGAGAGTCCGCGACAGCCTTCTATGTCACCAAACTTGGTCGTTCAACCGATTGTTCCCCGCCGGTCCTTGGCATCTTAAACCCTCAACCATACTGAGTACAGAGTTGCAGAGCAGTAATTTGTCGAAGACAGGGTTCCCGCTGTTCGCAACCAATATCCGGCAGGAATTGTATCACCCCCCAACTGGGAGTCAGCCTGTCAGGGACGGAATTCTATCCAAACTCAAACGGAGACAGGACCGTTGGATCCGGTTACTGGTGGAACCAAAGCAGGATTCTGTACTTCGTAGCCTTACAGATTAGGCGCTATGAGTTCTTTGTATGTCTGAATCGATTAACGCTACTCAATTTGAATGCGAAAGAGCTCCCTTGTTTACGAAGCATTGAGGCTGACTCCGCATTCCGAAAGGCTCATCGTCGTCATCAGATTGCAAGGAAAGCAGTGAGGTCACCTGATCGGCACTTAGATGCGAACACGGTCATAACATGATAAAAGTAACCGTGCTGCCAGCAGCACATTCGACTAGCACGTCCGACATTACTGAGTCGATATACTCAAGCAATCCAATGATATTTTTCATTCTTCAGTGAAAGCCAAGCTGGCCCATAATTGTCAGTCTCTCGCCCTAGGAGTGTCGCGGATCCAAGACCTAGATTATCGGAAGATTTATCTCTTCGTTTCCCACTTGATCCTCATTGCATGACGTGAGACTCACTCGGCCCAAGGCGGACCTAGTTCGAGAAAAAGACATTGTTTCAGACGTTGTAACCAGGTGCATGCACGAGCTGTCAGCGTTTCTCCTATGGCATGGAAATTATGCCCAAAAGGAGGCGCTACTGCACGGGGTTCCTCCCAGATACGCCGATTTTATTTTAGCCTTTCGATGATGCAAGCCTTGGGCGAGTGAAGTTAGGTTAATAGACGGCAGCCACTAATGACGGCTTCGCGAAAGCTTTGGACGATGAATGCTCGTATACTCTCTTCAAGTTCTGGCATCCCAAATCGGTGATAATATGGCAGTGATTCTTCAGAGACTTATTCAAAATGATCCTGAAACCAATCCAGAACGAATCCATTGCAATAATGGCAGGCTGGCGCCAGCACACCAAGATTGTTACCCGCGCTTGTACTACTGCAAGCTGCTCATCAAAAGAAATGTCAATGACCTTAGTGACCATAACTCACCAATTCGTTAGGACTGCCTCTTCAAGGCTAGTATGTCTAATAGCCTCACAGCTCCTTTCTCCCCCCATCCTTCTATTCCACTTTGAACGGACGGTCTCACACGGACATACCATGCCCAAGCACGCCTATCCAGGTCCTCTGCGCTCAGAGTGGAAGCCCATGATTGACACACCAGATCGACAGACCGTAGGAGATGACTTAAGCAGATTTCTCTTTCTGTCTCGAACTTTGTTACGCTCTTTCTCTTTAATGATGCTGACTCTCCTTGATCCTTATCAGGAGATTTAACGAACGATTTGAGAAGATATGAGCGTGCTGACTCTGGATTATGTATTGGAAGCGCCTTGCTTGTATTCGCAGCTGTCTCAGACGGATATGATTCACCGCGTTTTAACGCCAGGACATCAATACCCCAAAGCGATGGCCTGGGCTCCGAGTCGTCCGTAAGACATTGCCCGAATATGTCATCGGAAGTGGCCTCCGCGCCCTGAGATTCCTGCGAGGATCGACCCTCTCGAGGATTGTAGTCCCACCGTTTCAACACCTTGATTTCCCTGCCCAAGACCGAAACAGTGGGCAGACCGTCGCCCCATCCTTCCTGCTCAGCAGATTTGTCGCTTTCAAGACCCAAGCTGATGGCTTTCGAGCGGCTATTGGCGCTAACAACAGCTTGGGCCAGGCTGAGCCTACTCGATATTGGCTGCTCAGGCATTGTGTACTTCAGAACACAGACAGCAAAGGCAAGCACTAGTGGTGCTCTATTTGTGAAGAGCACTATATCCGAGAGCTCTTCTTCACTGGCTGTTGAGACCGGAAGAGCCAGTGCACTTTCCACTGTAAATGGAGCATCCGTAGAACTTCGTAATGACGATTTAAGCTTCTTTTGAGGCGATCCATCTTTGCTTTCTGTAGGTGCGCTACGTTTCTTGGATGCTCTCTTGGCAGCATTTAGCACTTGTTTCGCCATCTTGTCTTCTTTGAATATCTCCTGTAATGGCGTGAGCCCCTCCTTTGCTATATTCTCTGGGCTGGGAGCAGGTCAGTGTCTTTAATAAAGATTGCCAGAACTGCTGCCATACGTACGTCGTAAGATCTGCCTTTCGAAGCTCATTTACTTTGCCCATGGCTGTCGCTAAGGGCACTTTGGCATCCTGCGAGAGGAATCGAAGGATTGCTTGCACCTGAGAAGCTGCCATTGCTCTTTTTGACTATCCTTAGTGATGATAAAGCAGTAACGAGTCGTAGGCAAAGTGTTGGTTAGTAGATGAGGTAGGTCACTGTGGTTCGCAAGATGCACCAAATTTTGGCCTGAGCCCCAAGGCAGCAGCAGCTCTTCCGCCTCCGCTCAAGTCCGTCCCAAACAGCTTTCCATTCACGAACTGTCGCCGCATACAAGTTGAGACTTGACATTTGACATCCGAGTTCCATTTTGCGACATCTTTGACGATCGGCCTGCTGCTTCTGCTGCCTCGTCAGCATGGCAGACAATTCCAAATCCAAGGCTTTCCCAGACATCTCGTCGAAGCTGTCTGCCCCGGCCAAGAAGTCGCTCTTTGAGCGCCAGAAAGCCGAAGCCGAAGCCAAACGTGCCCGCGAACGCGCCGAGACAGCTGCGGTATACGAGGACTTTGTCAAATCATTCGAAGATGACTCCCCGGCCCCTGAACGCTCGACATTCGAGGGAAAGCAGAATAGATTCGCGCACAGGAACACTGGCTTTGGAGGACCTGCAAAACGACATTTCACGAGCTCCGGTCCGCGCATGAGTGGTCCTGGGACGCTGGGACCGCCTCCACCATCACTCTCTCGAAAACGCAACCACGAAGGCTTTCAGCCGTTACATCGGAATTGGGAATTTGCGCAGGGGACGCTCGGATTCGATAATGCCGCCGGTGCGGCTAACTCCGCTTTTCGCGCATCGGACGATGAGGATGAGGGTAATGCGGAAGCGAAGGAGGCCGAGAGGGCTGCGGCTAAGCCGACATTGTATCTTGCGTCTCTTCCCCCTGGGACCTCTCAATCTGTGGTCAAGGCTCTAATACCTACGGTGCTGACCGTCGACAATGTCAAATTCCTACGGCCCTCGGGCCAGACCGCCACCGAACGCAAGTCGGTCTCAGCCATTGTGACCCTTGCAAGTGAATCCGCCGCATCTGATATTGATAGCAGTGTCAGTGCATTGCAGAACCGGTATCTCGGGTGGGGCTACTATTTGTCTATTTCGAGGCATCTATCATCCGCTGCGATTGGTTCGACAGTTGCCATCGGGCCCTCCTCCACAGGCTCCCTTCCATTTGGAGCAAAGCCAGTAACCCCGGAGCTGGGGGGTCGACTTAACCGTGCACCACCGCCTGGTCTGCATCGGGGTGGCTTCGCTCCTCCAAGCTCTTATGGACCATCTTATGGTGGCAGCAGCTCTACTCTGCAAGTGGAGGTGAAAGCACCCTCTGATTTGAAGCAGCTTAGACTTATCCACAAAACCTTGGAGAATTTGCTAAACTACGGCCCCGAGTTCGAGGCCCTTCTCATGAGCCGACCAGAAGTCCAGAAGGAGGAGAAATGGGCGTGGCTATGGGATGCGAGAAGCCCCGGCGGAGTATACTATCGATGGAAATTATGGGATATCATCACAAATAGCCGCTTCAAAGACCAACGAGGGCGCTCACAAAAGCCCTTCCCGATCTTTGAGGGCGGCGCAAGCTGGATCCCACAGGACAAGCTCACATTTGAGTTTACTACTCGATTAGATGAACTCGTGTCTGACGAAGACTACGACTCGTCGGATGAGGACATATCCGATGGAGAAGACGACCGACGGCAACATGGTGGGCTGCCTCCCACTGACGGCATTGGAACAGGAAATGAAGGTTTAGGCCATATGAATCCTTTGAAAAAGGCGAAGTTGGCTCACCTCCTCGCGCGACTTCCTACCACTCATGCAAAGCTACGCAAAGGCGATGTGGCGCGAGTCACCGCATTCGCCATTAAACACGCAGGTGCAGGGGCCGACGAGGTGGTTGAAATGATTGTGTCAAACATTATTGAGCCTTTTGTCTACACTGGGGCGAACCCTGATCGTGAGCTGGAGAAGGGGCTCGCTCGAAAAGAGCAGAATGGTGATGGCGCCAATGCAGCGCCAACAGATAGGGCGGGGAAGGAAAAACTGGATACCTCCTCCGCGAAGTTGGTTGGCCTGTATCTGATCTCTGATATCCTCTCCTCATCAGCCACCAGCGGCGTACGGCATGCCTGGCGATATCGGCAGCTGTTCGAATCAGCACTGAAAACACATAAAGTATTTGAACACCTAGGGAGACTTGAGAAAGAGCTGAGCTGGGGACGGCTGAGGGCAGAGAAGTGGAAGCGCAGTATAGGTTCTCTTTTACATCTTTGGGAGGGGTGGTGCGTATTTCCACAGTCGAGTCAGGAGCATTTCTTCCAGGTTTTCGAAAAGCCACCGCTCACGGAAGAAGAGCTGCGAGAGGAGAAGGAGAAAGCAGAGTCTGAACGGGCAGCTGCCGCAATTTCCAAGAACAAGAGCCGCTGGAAGGCTGTTGACGAGGATTCATCTGCTGCTGCTCGCTTTGAACCCGGCCGTCCTTCAGAAGGCAAACCCCCTTCGGCGGAGGTCCATCAAGAGGTTGCTGAAGACATGGACATCGACGACGAGCCGATGAGTGATATTGATGGCGAACCAATGGAAGATAGCGATCTAGAAGACATTGATGAAGATGAAGACCCGCGCGAAGGAATCGAAGAGGAAGATAAACCAAAAGAGCAGCCTCAGACAACGTCTGAAAAACCACCAGAGATACCAGCCGGGCCCGTTCGCAAACCACGGCCCAAAGCGGAGGACATGTTTGCGGACTCTGACTCGGACTCAGAAGGCAAGATAGAGTAGCACACGATATGTATAAATGATTGAACACAATCTCAGACCTCTATGTTAACATGAGTCCTTATTTTCAGTAGATGTTTCCAGGCTTCTACCCCGTAACTAGTCAATCTTAATGCCTTAGATTTTAAGGCAGCGCTAAGGCCAGGCCCACAATTTGTGCCTCTCCCCTCTCCAGTCTCGGGAATTCCTCCTCAGGCTTCTCTTAAGGCTGTTGATCGGGCAATCACTCTCATTTCTCCTTATTACCTCTATCGCGTCCAACGCAAATCTTCTTTTCTACTTCCCTACATTCTCCTGAGTTCATCACCATCATCATGGCCGGTAAGCCCCCCTCATTCCGCACCGACCGTCGCGGCACTCTTGAATGTTTTGTTTGCCCCTCCTTGAGGCTCAGAAATCAACCCCTCCATGACAACAAAAGCCACAATTGGACGCTACGTAAAAGACAATATGCTAACGCCTCTTTCGACTATTTCTAGACTTCCAGACCATCGCTCGTACGTTGCCCTCATCTCTACTGACTTCGCGATCATCGACGTCGACCCTGCTACCCTGCGAAGCAACAACTAGAGAATATGGAATCTGATACCTTCTAAACAGAACAGTTTGTTACCTTCTACTATCAGACGTTTGATGGTAACCGCGCTGGCCTTGCGCCTCTCTACGTACGCTGCCCAACACCATCCACTTCCACATCAAACAGCAACGCTGACTCGTTTGGGCATCCAACAGCGCGACCAATCCATGCTCACCTTCGAGACATCCGCCATCCAAGGTGTGGCTGGTATCATTGAGAAGCTCGCTGTGAGTAGCGCCGACACGCATCCTACCTCTATCTCAGCCCTGCTGCTGTCTTTCATTCCCTTACAAACTACTAACTTACTCTGAAAAAATAGTCTCTGCCTTTCCAGAAGGTGCAACATCAGGTCTCGACCCTGGATGCTCAGCCCTCCGGTGAGCATGGTGGCATTTTGGTCCTGGTTACGGGTGCTCTCCTGGTACGTTCTATAAACTAAAACGGTGAATGTGGCTGACTGTGTGTGCCGTACAGGTCGATGAGGAAAAGAACCCCATGAACTACACACAGACTTTCCAGCTTATGCCTGATGGTGCTGGAAGCTACTTCGTCCTCAACGATGTCTTCCGTTTGATCTACAACGCTTAAATTATACATGTACGAGAAATTGGAGGGGGACCGTTATCCTAATAGGAGAAGAATTTATGAATATTATGATTTAGAGGATGGAACAATTAGGTCGGCTTTCTCACTAGTTGTCTGCTGATGCTGAGGCATAGCTCCTGTTTCCGCCCACTTCTATGAGATTCCACTTGGTTTACTCATGAATGAATTTACTGAGCTGCACTTCTCAGAATTCTTCTATTGGCCTTGGATATTTCGATAGGCTGATGATGCCTGCATTATTTTACAGTAAATCCGGTCAGACATGCTATTTGCTTACATGAACTCTCGCAACTCGCCAAGCCGCTGGGCCAACAAGGTCGCGCAGAATTCGGTTGCAATATGTGATACATTGGTCGGTCATGGATGGAATCGAACACCTTTATACCGGTAAAGCCGTATCAACGGCTGTCTCGGAGAAGTGGCGTTTCTTCATATGGGCCGTCCTCATCTTGGGCATCGCTGTTTTCACCAGGTTGGCTTGGTGCGGTGTCCTTGTTATAGCCGTGGCTATGGCCTTTATTGGGGCCAAGATACTCGAAGAACATACATAGGACAAGAAGTGTACCCTGTAAGCACGCCGTGACGATTAAAATACCCCACGTGCTCCAGCCCTTGCTGCCCAGCCGTGCAGCCAGACTGCCTGCCCAAACAAGCGCACCGGGCGTTTGAATGCACATCATTGGAATGCTCAGGCTGCCTACACAGCGGAGCCTGAGGGTGGTGTATATCTGAGGGAAGTATTGTATGGAGGCGAGGATAGCAGCAGTAATTCCGCAGAAATTCGACCAAGATTGAAGCGCCGAGGGCTTTTTGAAGCCAACCGCAAGGGTAACAATCAACATGACCACCGCATGGACTATGCATATAAAAGCCACAACCAGTGCGGTCCGGTAAGTAGGTCCTTCTTTCCGCGATACTGAAAGAGGGGGTAGCGGATTTTTGGGAAAGAACACAACAAAGAGAGTGAGTCTGCAGGACAAGTTAACCTCGCAAACTTGGCAAGCAGAGGTCGAAACTTACATCGCGAAAAAACTAAGGAGCTGTGTTGCAACTTGCAGAATCCCTAATAATCCTGCAAAGCACGATAAACCACTGACATCCTTGCAGCATGAGACGTCTTGCAGCGTCTGCCGCTGCGACACCATGTTTGCCAAAGCGAATGTGCCCGACGTTGTTCCCAACAACACAAAATAAGGCGAAATCCCAAAGGAGCTCCTTAGCGCGGCGATTCGGACTAACTGCGGCAGATAGGAAACGAGGATTCCGAGCACGATTAAGCTGATTTGGATTAGAGACTACGTTCAAGTAGTGGAAGGGAAACATACATGGACAGAACAAAGTTCAGCAGGCCTGGCGAAACCAGGTGCCCGCATTGAGAATCAGAAGAACCCATCATGGTATACCGGACCGTAGCTAGTAATAAATTCGTAGCGGAATATGAACTCTTAAACCAAGCGTTGGGCACCTGTTGGTACTGAGTTGGCAGAGGCAGTTACCGAACCACCAGATGTTCGACCGTTTATCAACACATGCCTCCTGTGGGAGAAGATTTTTTTCACCCGTAGTTTTGCTTTTTCTTTTTCTAGCAGAGTTCCTCAAACGTCACCGGTGACTGACCACGGACCATAATTAAGAACAAGGGATGGAATAGTTCGTCCGTCGATGGGGAAGGAGTGGGAGGTTAAGGTTATTCTCCGCATTTCCCACCGTATAAGGGATAGCTTCATCAGGTGGGCCGACCTTGTCTCGTTGGGATCGCCAAGCAAGGGTTCTGGCAGCATCTACCGCCTACCATTTAGAGATCCTGATAGCGTCATCGATCAGTATAGCTTTAGAGATGAAAGTAGCAAGCGAGATCAGAGTGAATGCGGTAAGATTGCGAATATCGCCAAAATGATCTGCGCCAGGCCAGCGGGCTAGAACAATGACACCACTAGCTGAGTGAGTTCTGCACGATGTGTGGTCGAGCCAGTAATGCCACCCTTACTCTGCCTATGACGCCAAACGCGTCAATACGTCACTCCATGGTCACCTACAAAAACCTGCCCAGGTGAGGTGGTCTTAAAGATCTTTATATCATCTCGCTTAGCCTCAACTAAGACTTCATTAATCCAGTATCAACATCTGCTCACATTAGTCAACCCTGTCGAAACAGTACGAGATATCAAGACTGAACCCGAACGATGAAGCTACAACTAGCCTCCTGGCTGGTGTGTGCTCTTGCAACCGCTGAAGCGGTTGGAGCTTCCAACTGGTTCAGCAAAGCTGGTGGGCATCTCGAGACTTTCCAGTGCTCAGGTTTAACCACTAACACTCGTTTTAGTCTACAACAAATGGCACGAGACTGAGTTGGAACGCTGGCTTGCTGATCATGGTACTGACACATCCTCCTCATTCCATTGCGGGAAGCTTACTGTTGTCTCAGACATTCCATACCCTTCACCCGCTGACCGAAAAGAGCTCGAGAGCGCTGTGAAGACAAACTGGGATCTCAAGGTCCAGAAACCTCTTGGTCAGCTCTCAGATCAGTCCGGCGACCGCTGGGAACACACCAAGGAATGGATCTTTGACACGTAAGTTTATTATTACAAGTACATGCAATCTTGCTAACTCAGTCAGATGGACCGACTCTCAGCTAAAGGCATTCCTTGACCGACATGGTATCCCTTCACCGCAGCCACGCCGTCGGGACACCCTGCTCAAGGCGGCTCGCGAGAACTACGAGGCCATCGCAAAGAAGCTTGGTGAAGCCGCTCATTACCCTGGAAATTGGCTGTACGACCAGTGGAGTGATTCCGATCTGAAGCTCTGGCTCGATGAGCGCGGATGGCCTGCTCCTCAACCCACCACTCGGGACCGTCTGATTGCGGCTGTTCGTCGCAACACCCGGCTAGCTAGTCTGCAGGCAAAGAACATTGCTGCCTCTGTAGTCCAGTCAGCCAATGCCGCACAGGAGACCTTGAGTGAAGCCTTGTTTAGTGCCTGGTCCGATTCTGATCTTAAGAGGTTCCTCGACGAGCACGGTATTCATGTTCCACAGGGCTCCAAGCGTAATGAGCTCATTGCCTTGGCACGGAAGCACCGCGCTGCTCTTGTTGACCAAGCCTCTTCCGCTTCCTCTTCCGTTTCCTCAACGGCTTCCGAATACATCGGCGCTGCTACATCCCGAGCTGGCAACGAGTATGCTCGGGCTACTGATAACGCAAGCTTGAAGTCTCAGGAAGCTTTTGATACCGCCATCAACGCCTGGTCCGATTCCCGCCTGAAAGCCTTCCTTGATGCCAGAGGCGTCCCCGTTCCCCAGAAGAGCAAGCGCGATGAGCTCCTCGCTCAAGTCAGACTCAACAAGCACAAGGCTGCCACTGGCTGGTCTGCTTGGACTTTTGACACCTGGGACACTGAACACTTGAAGTAAGTCGCCTCTATTCAAAAATTTGAATAAGACACTAACACAACCTAGGAAGTACCTCTCTTCTGTAAACTCGAAAGTCGCTCATCGCGCCGGTGTTACCCGCGATGAACTCGTCAAGGAAGCCCAAGACTCCTACGAAAAGGCCACCAAAGCCGGAGGCTCTCAGCTCGCTTCCGCAACTTCTTACCTCAAACAAGCCACCGCCAGCGCAAGGGACGTTACCTTTGACACCTGGAGTGACTCAGATCTTAAGCAGTACCTCGATTCCTACGGCGTCCCAGTCTACCAGGGCACTGAGCTGAACGAGCTCCGTGCTGCGGCTCGGCGCAACGCCCACTGGTTCAGATACGGCACTTCCACACCCCAGGGAGCACTTTACGCCAAATTCACCGGCGCTGCACAATGGTTGTTAGACCAGTTGAAGATTGGTGCAGCGAGCGGCAGAGCTCAGGGCCGGGAGGCTGCTGAGAATTTGCAGGACAAAGCGGAAAAGAAGGCGGAGGAGGTTCGATCTGAACTCTGAAGGTGATGAAGTGAAAGCTGGTTGCGCATGATTGAACGAACGTCCTTTTTTTTATGTACAGAGGGTCTCTTACGGCATATAATTATTTTCGTGAAGTTCATTCCATAACCAATTGATGGTTCAATTAAAGATTTTGCAGTTTCAAAACTTGTCCTATCAAGATATATCCTGACCGTGAAGTTAAAGTAACCTTGGAAAGTTTTTCTCGTGAGCTGGGAAAGTTAACGTGGAATATAATTTTCCAGGCATATAAATCGTTGCTCGTAAACTTTGCTTTTTTATAAAGGCAATAAACACTTGGGAATATAGCAATCCGATAGCCCAAGATAGCCCGTTACCTTGCCAGCTATTATATAGATCACCGACCTGCTAGCCTCCACACTGTTTGCGGAACTGTTCGCACCTAAACCTCATCTTTAGACTTGACGAAACCATCAACAATTCAAGTCCACATACAGCTACCGCAAAAAATATGTTCTTCAATTTACGACTTGGGCGCCTCAGGATCCCCCTCGGCGACCAACTTTCCAACAACAAGGTACTTCTCCAGGAACCTCTCCTCCCAACTTTGCAGATTTTCCAGCTGGTCCGCATTCAAATCCTTAAGATCATCCAATGGACCCGACAAATCTTCCGTTAACATCTCTTTATCAAAGCTCTGAAAGGCCAGACCACGCGATGCGTCCCGGCCAGCAAAATTCTCGTAGGGTCCACCCTACCCGCGACCACATCAGTCCTGTACCTCAAATAAACGCTCATTTGCTGGCGGTGAAGTCCAAGTAACATACCGGTCCGTAAAAGTTCCTTCCCGGTGTAACATCGAACACGCGTCCCCGTACCGCGAGGTAGACGGGCTTGTCGTTCTCGCCGTTGAAGGGTAGTAGTGTCTTGGGGGTGAATGTACGGAAGACAACGGGGGCAGGGGCCTTAGGAAGCACGGCAGGTGGCTTAGGGCGGAATTGCGTGTAGACGAGGAAGGCGAAGACAGAGAAGAGGATGAGGTTGATCGGGGTGGCGATTGAAGCCCTATATAATAGAAATGCATATGTTAGGTTTGGCTTGTGATGCTGACGGGATGTTGCTGAGGAGGTACTGACACCTCTGCTTGCGGAGCTGTTTCCTCTAATGGGCCGGTTAGTATACGTTCGCCTATTTCGTGAGGAAGTGTGGGGGTCGTACCTGCGGACATGATGGGTTAAGTAGTGAAGAACTGTGATGAACTAGATAACAGAGAGCAGATACTGGATGTGAGAAGATCAGAGGAAGATACGAGTAAGATGGTGTTTGCTTCTCATCGGGACTATCGTATGTCAGTCGCCGGCCGTGGCCCCGTCGGTAATCTATGACGGCAATGATATCACGTGATGTATACTAAAGCATCTTCTCCAATCAGGCAACCGATATATAGAGCAACTCTTAATACCCCAGGTCACAACATCCACAAACTTAGCTCTAATTGATCAAGTCTTAGCTGACCTTACTTATCAAGATGCAGCTCCCCTGCTATTTTCACCAGGCCTACAAGCAACAGATATGCCATTCCCGGCGCAAAACGCCACAGCAGATTCACCCAACACGTGCCACTTCTCAAGGCTAGACTGAGACACGTCTGATGCATTATTCCCGTCAAACCAGTCCTTCAGACAAGAGGTCTGCTCCTGGCTGAGTTGCCTCACAGGGATCCGGTCTTCATACTTGCTTGAGTCCGGATCAGGATAGTCAGTCGACGTCCCACTCCCCGCCGTCCACTGCCCGGAATACAGCGGGCACTTATCTGACGGGATCTCGAAGTCGAGCCCACTCCCATCGGCAACGACGGTGAAAACCACGCTGCTGCTAACCCGTGCAATCATTGTACTTCCGTCAAGCCACGTGGTGCTTTCCGTCTCCTTTCCGTCTCCGAGCATGTCGATGTCAGGTATCTCCCTGCTACGCGGTATATGCCGGGGCGTATGTAGTGTTCTTTTCCTGGTATATATCCTGCCAGGGGTGGCGAGGATATCGTCGGCGAGATATCTAAAGTCGTTGAGGGCCAGGATGTCGACTAATTGCGGGCCAGTATAGTAGTCGAGGAACTTCTCGTCTTTGCTTCCTCCAACCATGTGATTGCAGTCGATATCCCAGCCGAATTTGCCTGCGGCGTCGGCGTTCTGAAGCGCGAAAACGATCGGAAATCCGGTCATGTTATTGTAGGTCTCATTTCGAGGTAAAGAGGTCGACTGCGATGGTTGTTGGGTAGGAGAGACATAGTGCTGAAGTGAAAAGTACGGGGAACAGCTGGAGGATGGCTAGACGCCTGGATATATTGGCGTGCTTGGGGGAGGCATGATATTGTCGGGATTGCTGCACCAGGCAGCGTCCCGCATGCGGCTTAGAAGCACTCAACTTAGAGCACGAGCCTCATCTTTTGTCTAGCGCAGTCACTTATCTAGGATTGAACTCTCCATCTGATGTCAGTCCGTATTCGATCTCTTAGCTTCAGCTTGTCCTGGTCCCGTGCCATGGATGCCGTAGCGGCATACTAAACGGAATACAAGACTCTGAACGAGACTCTGAGCGAGGTTCTGAACGAGGCTCCGATAAACTAAACTACTCTACGCATTGGTGAGATGCAATGCAGTTGAGCACTGAGAAAGTATCACCACCTTGGAATATATATTCCAGGTGGAAGAAGCCCGAGTTGAAAAGAGCAGAATAAAACCATCCCAGACGACAAGAAAATATCCTCCAAGTACCCTTTTGACATAATGGCATATACATATTCTAATGTCTGTGATCACTACGGCTATACCTAATGTTGCGTATGGTGCCATACAGTCTAGGTAGTTCTTGATACATAATACTAGTGTTTGCATAGAACCCGTTCTAGTAATACAGGGAGTCAAGCAGTGTAGACATTAGGAGCACTGTGTCGAGCACCACCACGATCGTATCAGTCATATATCGCGAGTAATTTAACAGTCGGCTATGAGATATTTCTAGTCATGGAGTGTTTGAAAAAGATCAGTCGTTATTTGTAGACACACAGTTCGAGATGAATTGGTTTGTAGCGGTGTTTGTATGGATGTGGACACCTCATTATACGGCGAGAGCGGCAAGAACGGCGAGAAGGGGCTGGCATTCCAGTTCGCAATGTTAGGCGATAATCAGTTCGCCAGTGAGTTGCCAACTCCCTGGGCCTAGAGCATGTATTGGCTGCAACTTAATGATCCTATCTTGACAAATGCAACTGCTGCGCTTAGACCACAAGCCCCTGATTACCATATATTCAGAGTAACAACGACGATCAGATGCGCGAACGGAGACGATTAATAGTAGACCACCTATTTATAACAGGCAAGTTTCAGATGGATGGGGCCACAATTTCCAACGACGGCCTGCTAACCCAGAACTGCTAGCCCGAAACAAGGCCGGGGTCTTCCATCTCGTGCTTGTGAACAGTGGGCATATCCCGAGTCGATCCTCGTTTGATCTCCCAGATGTGTTGGCCTGGGTCTTCATTTCTTTTCACTTCCCACGCAAACAAATTTCTTTCCCATTCTCTCCTTCATCACCAAGCCTGTGGCTGCGCCCATTTTTAATATATCTGCCATTCTCTTTCAATCTCTGATTTTTACTCCCCTCCTTAGTGTTTCATTCCTTGAGCCTTCGGCCTTTCCCCTCTTTACTATAGTTCTTTGTTTTGAACCGTTGCCCGAGAGCCCGCCTCGAGCGCGCCTCGAGCCAGCTTCCAATCTCTTGTAAACGACGTGCGGGCATGTCGTTCGCTTGAGCTGCATACCTCGCAGATCCCTTTTCAGGTGCCCATTAAACAGGATTTTCTACTTTCATTTTTCTCTCCTATATTCGCTGATTGTCTTGACGAAACCAGAGTGAGTCCATTCTATGTGCGACCGCGGCACAGAGCATAGTCAGCAGTCAATTAATCTCTCAATCTCAGGACAGGCCAATATGTGGGCAAAAGCGTCCCTTAGAACTCGCAAGCCTTCCGGCGCCGGCGACATCCCTGCGCCGACTGATACTCGAGCACAGCTATCAACCGTCAATCACAACCGAGATATCTCTGCAAAAGCATTGCCGACGTTGCCATTATCACCGTACGGTGCCCCTATTAACCGTCCTTGCATGCCGCTAAAAGCCATTCCAGTGGCCCTTTCAGTTCGCAGTTTACCACGTACCAGCCAAAGCCCAGCCAACGGGTGGCGTCTTCGATCTATTCGAGAGATACTGTTGTCTACGACCATCATCGTCAACGCTCGATCAGTGACACATACCAATCTCCGCCGCAGCTTGACGATAGCTACGCCGGCGGAAGGAGGAGTGTCGAAATCTCTCCGCCTGACTCTCCCATCGGTGCTCCCCGCAGTCAAGACAGCGCTCGAGTCTCCCCTATAGAAAATGTTTCGATACAAGCAACTGGCGCTGACGGACCAGCGGCGAAATTTTCAAGCCATATACCTGTACCTCGAAAGCGCGCTGACTCGAAGCTCGACCAACCACCTAACCCGTCCAGGGCAAAAGCAACACAATGGGACAATTTTTCTGGAGAACCGACGAGTAGTCTGCGAAGAATCGGGCAGGTCAACCCCGGCAGTATATCTTTTGAAACGCACGTATCTGCTACCCGCCAGCGATCCAACAGTTCAAAGCTTATCGATTGGGGCAAGGAGCATTTTCATTCGAGGAAGAAAGTATCCGAGTCCCGTAATCGATTCTACGCCAATGAAGCGACTCCATTTGCCGATCGAGAGCCATGGAGAGGACAAAGCGGTCGCTCTCCCATTGTCTATCCGATCCAGGAGAAACCAAGGAACCGATCGTCATCCCGCTTACACCTGTCCAGGAGTAGCGACCGGCTAAGAGAAAATACTCCATCTCCTATAGTGGGAAGCACTGGGACATTTACCACAATTATCACCGCTGGCAAACAGAACCATAGGCAGCAACCTTGGACAAGGCCTTATGGACATGACGTACCCGAGAGCAGGAACGCTAGCGCCGTCAGTGTCAGCAGCACTACCCCGCCACGCGTGGATCTTGTGTCAAGTCCCGACCTGAGCGCTAGCCTGACCGACTTGACCCTCGCTGATGATGAGTATAACGAACCTACAAGTCGCTTCAGCGTGACTACCTGTAATACCACCGAAGCTGAAAGCGCGACTCCAAGTCCGCGAAACAGCATATCTCCCAGTCCACCCGCCAGCGTTAATGACACAGCATCTCAGCTGTCTACCGATACCACTCGCTCAATCATGTCTCGATCGCGACCAGTGCCTAGTGCTATTGCGCCGGGCAAGCGCCCAGCCAGGAAGCCCACTCCGTCCGAAATCTCGAACAAGGCGCTCCCTCCGAACCCAGCTGAGATGACTCCACAGGGTCGTATTGACATGCTGGAAGCGAAGCGGAATGAACTCATGCGTCGCAAGGCGAATATCAACACAATGATCAACGAGTTGACGCAAGTTATCCAACCCAGTTCTATCGCGTACGATATGGCCGCTCGTGAAGAGGTCAAGAAGACGGTTGCCAGTCTCAACAGCGAGCTGGCCGACATTCAAAAGGAAGAGCATGAGGTTGGCCTGAAGTTACTGCGCGCCTGGAAGAAGCGCGATGACAACGACTTCTATGGCTCAAGCAGCAGCCTCTGGGTCAAACGGGTGACCAGCTGAACGGTTGTCTGATTCCATTTCTGCTATTTGTTCTTTCCTGCACTGTACTTTTCATCTACGGATGTGGTTTCTTTAGCCTTTAGCCGTGGCGTCTATTGGCCATTGGCGTCTTATATTTGGCGATAATGTTGGTAATAACTCATTTCTCCCTGGTAGTGTGCGAATGATACCCTTGTCCATATCTCTCGGCCAAGTCTTAGACCCTGAGAAGCGAAATCCAGAAGAAGGCTTCATATTATCCTTAAACAATCCATACTACAGCAGGAGAGAACATGCCACTTGTGATGGATGAGACGTAGACCAGGAATTTTCAAAAAACGCTCATATGCGACGCGAAGCGTCGGTATGTGCCACCGGGTATAGACAACCTCCCCTTTGCTCTCGTGGATCGTGGCTCGTTGAAATCGTAAAAGAGAACCGGACCGCAACATCATTTCTTGCCGGATTTCTTGATACCCTGGTTACCGGTGTTCAGCGGCCCCTTGCCCTTGGCCTTTTCCATCAGCTCCTTCTTCGCCTTAGCTTCTGTAGACCCAGAACTCCATTAGTCATGGTTGATCTCGGTGATGCTCAAAAATAGTACTCGTACCGGCTCTCTGCCTCTCCTTGAAGGCAAGGTCGTCCTCGTCAAGTTCCTTCTTCTCCTTCTTGGCCGCCTTGAGGGGCTTAACCTTGCCGCCTAGATAGAAGAATTAGTGGGCTAAGACCATCCACAAGTCGTGCAACAGTAGCATGTGAGGCTCACCTTCTCTGCTTGCACCACCCATGATGATATGCGTAAGAGGTTAAGGGCTTTTTTCTTTTGTAAAAAGTTTTGTATTATTTTTTTGCGATGATAAGGAGAGGGGAAATCATGGAAAAAGTGAACAAGATGAGCCCCTGCGGGGCTAGACTAATTCCCAAACAGGTTTAGACTATAACCGGGCTTCCCCGTGACTGAGCTGGACGCGACGGTCAACGTCGAAGGCTCCTCATCAATTCCATGTTCAAGGCTATCGTCAAATATCAACCTGCATCACCTTCCCATCTCGATAGCTCCATGTTCTACCTTGTCCGATAGTGAGAAGATAGGCAGTGCTTACCCAGTTGGTTGGACTTTCTCAATTACTCCAAACGCCCGCTTCTAGAAGCATTCTTGCTAACCGGAGTCATTCTGTTATCTGCGAAGCTGCCCAGCGAATCCTGAAGAAACAGATCGCGTCTTTTGATCACGATCTCATCATGTCCTCGCGCAGGTCATCGACCGCCTCAGAGGGCGAAATTATCGAATCAGGTTCGGAGACGAAGGCAACTACGTCGCAATCTCTTCTTAATGGCAACAGCGTTGACCGTCCCACCAGAGTTAGTTCATCCGCCTCGGTGACCAGGTCGCCTCGTCGTCAGAGATCTAGGACAAGGACCAGGTCGCGGTCGCCCTCGCGCTCTCCGTACCGAGACTATAGAGGGTATAAGCGTCGACGGGCCGGCGATTACGACCATGATGACTATTGGTATGGTTATGATGACGATAGACACTCTGGACGGACGTTCCCACCGCCGCGACGAGGGAGCCATCGACATGATGGGTACCCACAAAGACAGACTAGGTCTTATTACGACTACGACCGCGAAGACAACCACCTTGCGGACCTTCGGTACAGCGATGACTATGATCGACGAAGGGAGAAGCGCCCACGCACCCGCAGTCGATCGCCCTACCGCGAAGTCCGGAAGCGCAAGCAGTACTCCGGCGACGAGTGGGAGTCGCAACAATCGCGGAGAGAGGGCAGTGTAGCATCGCAGAGCAAAAGAAGGTCTTCTACTGAACAGTCAGTGAGCGAACGGGGGAACCCCCCAGCTGTCGCTCGAGATTCTAGGCAAGATGCTGAAACTCAAAAAAACCAGGTTCAGGCAGCTTCTACGCTCGCTACCTCTGATGGTGATCGGTACGTTTCCCCTAGGCTGTATATTGAATTGTACTGATTGCTTTAGCATGAACGGCCAAGATGTCGCTGAACAGCCTGAAGAGCCTCTTGATGAGGCTGCTCAGCTCGAGGCGCGGCGCAAACGGCGTGAAGCTATCAAAGCTAAATATAGAGACCAGGCGACGCCCCTGCGCATTCAAGCACTGCATCTTGGTGGTGATAGGGGTACTACTCCCACGAGCGAAGCAGCAACTCCTAATAACGAAACAGCAGGTAAGCCGTCATTCCCTCCACTCTTGAATGGTAGCGGTATGATAACATGTACAGAGTCAGCGGCTACCCCGGACGGCAGTTCATATCCCGACTTTAGCATTGGCAAAGACTTGGATTTAGTCAAAGACGGTGCCGTGGATGGCGCTGACAAAGATGAACCTTCAGCTGCAGACTATGACCCTACTATTGACATGAAGGCCGAAAGAGAAAGGCACGGGGGGCAGAGTAACGATGTCTCGGCCGCGAGCTATGATGAAACGAAGACGACCAAGCAGGACGTGCTTTTGCCTGACGCACTGTCGCAGCCGGAGCCAGAGGCAAAGGATTCATTTGATATATTTGCTGAAGATGACGATGACATGTTTGCTGAAGATACAGAGGAAACGTCGAAGCCGGCGCACGCATCTGCCATTGCTGTGCCCCAAGCGAGGGAGCTCGACGTTAGCATGATGGATAATTGGGATGATCCTGAAGGATATTATAACCTCCGAATTGGTGAGTTGATCGATGGGCGTTACCATGTGCAACAGAATCTGGGTAAGGGAATGTTCTCGTCAGTTGTTCGAGCGAAAGATTCAAGGACGGGCAACGTCGTGGCAATCAAGATCATCCGACAGAATGACACAATGAAGAAGGCTGGGTTGAAGGAGATTGGTATCTTGGAAAAGCTCCGAGAAGCCGATCCAGAGGACAAGAAACATATGATCAAGTTCGAACGGAGCTTCGAGCACAAGGGTCATTTGTGCATGGTCTTCGAAAACCTCAGCATGAACCTGCGGGAGGTGTTGAAGAAGTTTGGCCGAGATGTAGGGTTAAACCTGCGCGCAATTCGAGCGTACGCCCAGCAAATCTTTCTGGGATTGAGCTTGATGCGTAAGTGCAATATCCTTCATGCCGATCTGAAGCCCGACAACCTGCTGGTCAACGAGCAGCGCAACATACTGAAAGTGTGCGACTTGGGTTCTGCGTCGCTGGCCTCGGACAACGAGATTACTCCATATCTAGTCAGTCGCTTTTACCGGGCACCGGAAATCATTTTGGGCATTCCCTACGACTACGCCATTGACATGTGGTCGATCGGCTGCACCCTGTTTGAGCTCTACACGGGCAAAATTCTATTCACGGGACGAAACAACAACCAGATGCTCAAATCGATTATGGAGTGCCGTGGCAAATACCCGCCGAAGCTTCTGCGGCGCGGGTCTCTGGCGCACCTCCACTTTGACGAAATGGCCAACTTCCACAGCACTGAAGAGGACAAGATCACCGGCCGCCTTACCACCCGCGTCATGGACTTTAAGAAGCCGACGCGCGATCTCAAAACCCGGTTGATGGGCAAGGGCACGCGGGGGATGACAGATAGCGAGGCAAAGGAGCTAGCCTTGTTTGTCGATCTGCTCGATCGTTGCCTCAGTCTGAATCCGGAGAAGCGATGCACGCCAGCCGAGGCGTTGAAACACCCGTTTATTTTACGCCCAAAGGCGTGAGTGTGCGTCCATGTGCATATATTGAGGCGACTTATGTCAGATCGGACACCCTTTGGGCAGTTGGGATGTCATGGTTGTATATAGGACCGGTAGATGATATCATTCTATGCATTTTGCCTTACACAATTGCCCGGTAGTACGGAGTAGTAAGCAATAAGCAGTAAGCAAGCGGCACTCCAGCATGTCTATAGCGAGCGTAAATATTGGTCGTATCATATACCAACAATCAGGCGTTAAGTCTGCCTAGTGGTGGCAAGGGCAAAGGCATCAGTCAGAGCAGACGGCAGACTGGGACGGACATGGGCCATCTAAACATCCACGGAGGCGAATAGCAGGCAGGCATAGCTGGTGAATGGGTGGGTGATCGTCTTTCTCGCATCATGATCCGATGACACCAGCCCATTCTAATTCTTTGTGCTTGTACCGACTCTGGAAGTAGGCATGCGACTAGAAAAATTCCAAATCAAACACGCAAAACACGCAGTCCTCCAGATCGAGTCTTTCAAAGAACTTCGAGAACAGATGCCACTAGACCTATCACGTGTTACTCCAGATTACTCGTGACCTCGTCACTAGCAGACTGTAAGAAACGGTAGGCGCGAACGGCAGGTGCGAACGGGCATCAACACTTCACAAGACGTGGTCTGAAAGGAGAGCTGCCGAGTGGCTGGCCCCATGACGGTTACCCCGGGTTCGACCATGGCCGATGAAAGAGCAGCAGAGAATATCTGCGGGTACTGTACATGGTCTGAAAGAAGCAGCTGGTTGCGGCCTTCCGCAACCAGTCTCCCTAATCCCTCCGCCATCCTCCTATAGCAGTGGTGAACGACCACTGGACAGTGGCTGGTGGCGGCAGTGGCGAGTTGAACGAATCAATTTGATCCCAGTTTCTTAGTTCTTACTAGACAAAGAGATCCCTGATCTTAAAACTAACAGAGGACTCCATATCGTACAGAAACAACCGATGGCTGGGGCTTTGGGGGCAGAAGGGCTGGGATAGGCGTCCATCCTAATAGTAAGGAACAATAATAGCAGGCAGGGGGAGAAGCCAGCGAATCAGAAAACCGCCGAGAGTTTGCTATGATCTCACCAGCGTTACCACCAAACCCGCAAGCGTGCTGGGGTGGGCCTCAGGCTCAGGCGCAGGCTCAGTCGCAGGCTCAGTCATAGTCCAAACTCAGCACTGTCAGGCAGAGCATAGCACAGAGCACAGACCTGGCCAGGCTTCCTTCCCCCACAGGGGCCACCACAGAGCCACGGTGCGGTTCCACCAGTGCGCCCAGCCTTGCTCGAGATGCCAACGTGGCATCAGTGGCGGGTGATTGGCTGGACTGGCTGCCTCACTCCCACAGAGTTGACGCTAAGCATGTACGGTACCATACGACACGCCCAGTGCCTCACGCCTGTGCCTGTAAGCGCTTGTTGGGACCCGTGGCTGTCGGTCGCGGTTCTATCACGAGTCTACGAGGAGTCTACGGAGAGTCTACAACGAATTTACTCTCTAGTCTCCGTAGTCTGGGGCCTGGGATAGGCTACTCGATGCGCTCTGTGCCCTGGGATGGACCGCGTTCTAGAGACCGTTCTATTTTGAATCGTCGATGGATTCGTTGAGACCGCAGACGGTCCACGGTTCCAGTGGCCCGCCGCACTGTCGACACCTTAAATCTCCAGTCTCAACAGATTAAGGAGGCCCCCACCGCCCATGTTCCAGGTCAGTCGCAGGCCACCACATGGATCGTCAAAATTGTGGCAACTTTTGCTCTAAGAACAGGTATTCGCCCCTGGTCTGGCAAGGTCTGGCAAGTCTGGCAAGGTCTTGTCAGGTCTGGCCTGACCAGACCTGACCTGGTCCGGTTCGGTTTGGAGATCGTCTCGAGATCTTCTACGGGCGAGTGGAGAGTACGTAGTCATTGACGGATATGGAAGTGGTGGTGGAGGCGGACGAGGAGGAGACGAAGGAGGCAAGGCTGCGCTATATACTCCGTACTCCGAATCTCGATTGGAGTCTTGGCATTGCAGATGCAGCGTTGCAATGCGTACCAGAGCATACAGAACCTAGCAGAGTAGAGCGGAGCGGACGTAGACTGGACGAGAGACGCGAGTGGGCGGCAGGGCGTCCAGGCCTCGTACTCGAACACATCTCAAGCATATCTAAGCACATCTGGAGCACGTCTCGAGCCTTATCGGACACAACGAACATACATCGAACACATAGCGAGAGTCTACAGTGCAGGAGTGGATTGGTGAGCGACCGTGGGGCGATGCCTGGACGTTGGTCTGGAGTCTCCAGTACGGTGGCAGTATTCGTAGTACAGTCGCGGCTGCATCGAGAAACTCTCTTCAGCAAAAGACGGTGTAAAGTCATGATTCATCAGCGCTCAAAGAGAGTCCACCAGTGTGGGTGGGGCCGCACACCGCCAGCTTTGGCCGGGGCGGCCAATCATGCGGCGGTGACCGAGTCCACTTGCCCTGTGACCAGTGACAAGAGCTGTTAACAGAGGTTGCTAAGAGTCCAAGACCTGCTGCTCCGTATGCTTTGCCTCCTGCCGTTGTTTTTATTACAGCTCCTCCCCTTTTCTTACCTGACTCTCATACCCTTCATCTCGCCCACGCCCTCCTACCTCTTACATCTTACCTCTTCCCTCTTATCCTCTTATCCTTCCCTCCCCCTCCTCTTCTCCTTCCTTATCCCATACATTCTGCTCTTTACCCTTCTGTACCTACCTCTACCTAGTTTTACCTACCTTTGCCTACCTTCATACGTTTTATAATTTCTGGATTGCCGGACACTTCAGCACCACTTCAGCATACAACACTTCAGCCAGGACAAACAAACACTGTCAACTACTACTACTGCTGCCACTGCCACTGCCACTGCCACTGCTACTGCTACTGCTACTGCTACTGCAACCACTGCTGCCAAGTCACTGCGCCTGGCTGTGCAACAAACATCTTGGACCTCATCTTGGACCTGGATCTTGACCATCCTTGACCATCCTAACCGTTCTTGACCATTTGACCATCTTGACTTTTCTGGATCCATAGTTTGACTTGACCGACTTTCCTTCCATGGCTTCTTAAACCTTCCATTCGGTCCCGATTTGGTGTTTGCTCGATCGCCCTTTCCAAGGATCCTCTAGGATAATACTCGTACTCCGTACCTCCACTGGATCAGGCCTAGCTCGTTTGGCTCGTTCACCGCCCAGGACATTCAGGACATCATCTGCATCTCTGCACACTCCGCTGCCATGCTGACCCAGCCTGTTCCCTTCATGTATCCTCACCCTCACCCTCTTCCTCACCTGCACCCGCACCCTCACATGCTCCCGACCCCTCCCCCTTCGCCGCCGACCGGCCGTTTCTATGCCCCAGAGGACCGTCTTGGATTGCTCCTAGCCAACCGGCTGGAACTCACCAGCATCCTTGGAGTCGGCGCCTATGGCGTCGTCTACACTGCCGTGGATATCCACACGGATGTGCTCTATGCCGTCAAGGCCCTCAACAAGGCCGGGCTGGATCCCCGCCAGCTCAAGTTCCAGCAGCGTGAGATCAAGCTCCACCATATGGCCAGCCAACACCCGAATGTCGTCTCTCTAGTGCGCATCATGGACTCGGACGACTGCACTTATGTCGTCATAGAATTTTGCCCTGAAGGCGACCTATTCTCTAGCATCACTGACAAAAGCCACTTTGTCGGGAATGATCCCCTGGTCAAGCGTGTCTTTCTCCAGATCTTGGATGCCGTCCATTACTGCCACTCGCTGGGAATCTACCATAGGGACCTCAAGCCAGAGAACATCCTGGTCACCGACCAGGGAATGACGGTCAAATTGGCCGATTTTGGCCTTGCCACGACGGATATGTTCACCTCGGATTTTGGCTGCGGGTCGACATTCTACATGTCGCCAGGTACGTCTTTGTTTTTCTGTCTTGCAGTCTCGGCCAATGCTGACCCTAGCAGAGTGCCAGCAAACAAACCCTCGCCCAATGTCGTACTACCAGTCGGCTCCGAACGACGTTTGGAGCTTGGGTGTCATTCTTGTCAACTTGACGTGCGGCCGTAACCCGTGGAAGCGCGCCTCCATTGAGGACTCCACCTTCCGCGCTTACCTGAAAGACCCTTTCTTCCTCAAGTCTATTCTGCCGCTGTCGGATGAGATGGTCTGTATCCTCAGTCGTATCTTTGAGCCCAACCCTTCAAAGAGGATTACCATCCCGGAGCTGCGCCAAATCATTCTGGAGTGCCCTAGGTTCACGCTTAACCCAATGACCCCTTGGGGCTCCACCACTGGACCACTGGTCAACTACATGCATCCCCCACAGGTTACGCCTATTGAGAACTTGAACACGCAAGCCTCGGCCTGTTCTTCCGACTCGTCTCAATACTCGGACGCCTTCTCAGCTGTCTCGGACGCCTCTTCCTACACTGAAGGCTATTCAGACATGGATAGCGTATCCTCGGTGGGCCAAGACGACTTCAAGGATGACTTCCCGGCGGACACCGTATGCAGTGATCTGCAGCAGCCGCTTACCGCACCCGTAACGGGGTCTGCGGCGGGGCCTCTTGTGGTCTGTCAGCAACCTTTCGCCTACCTTATCCCTGTTTGTTGATATGCATCGCGACATGATTTACGCCTACACCTTAGCACGCGTTTGGAGACTTTTTCTTTTTCCGATTCCCCTTGTACTATTTCCGGACCGCCGGTTTTTCTTTTCTCTGGACATACGATTAATAGTTTCACCGGATTGCTTTGAACCCACTGGATCACCCACGGATTTGCCTTTGGCCATGCCATGGGATTTGCCCACGGATTGCCCTGGATTGCCTAAGGATGATGCTTTAGCCAATCCTGGATCAATCCACGGACCCAAGCCTGGACTTCTTATAATATGCTGCACATATTATCTGTTAGGAGGATTTCTGGCATTGCAGTTTTATATCACTTGGGCTTAATTGTTACGGAGCTTGGAGTTTGGTTTTGTGAGAAAAATACCCCGGAGATAAGCTTGTCTATTGGATTTGTTGTCGGATTCTTTTTAACATGTTGGGAGTTGGACGGCTGTGGACACGTCATATTTGGAACGGATATACCCGGGGATTTGATGCGAAGGCCGGCTTCTCATTGTTAATAGATAGTCTGGCTTTGTTCTGCTGGTGGATAGCTGCTGCGTACAGCGCGATATAAATACGATACTCTAACGACTTCCCCTCGACTCTTGTCTCATTAACATGAAGTTTCCAACCCTGGCATTTCTGGGGACGTTTAAGTGGAGGATTTAACATCCTGTCGTTACCATTCCCTGCTGGCCACTTTTTACAAAAGAGTCCGCTCTCTGCTTATATATGATATGCATGTATCACAATCATGTATATAGACAACTCACTACAATGGAAACATAGAACCATCCACGTTGACTCATTGGTCCAAGGCACTTATAACGTTTTGATCATGGCCTACAAGCAGCCTTTTCAACATCGTTGATATATATTGGACTTTAAACTATCCATAATCCATTGCATTATCCAACTCAACCTGATTCATCTCACTACAAGCCCAGGCCCAGTAACTAATCTAACCTACATATTCCGGCCCCCAGTAACCCGAATTGTCTCTCCGTTAACATAACTAAACAACGGACTGGCCACAGCAAGCACGCTCCTCGCCGCCTCCTCGGGGCTCGCCGGCCTGCCTAACGGAATATCCGGATACGCCGGCTTCCCATCCTTCGCGCCTTCTTTCGCCCCAAGCTGCTGCCCGGGTATACCAAGGGCAACCTTCGTTCCGTCGGGCGTGGTAATGAACGCCCCCTTCTCCTTCGCAGCGGTCAGACGCGTCTGCACGAACCCGAACGCGATGGTATTCGAGCGGACGCCGAATTGCGGACCCCATTCCTTTGCGATTGTGCGTGTCAGGCCCACAACGCCCGCTTTGGCAAGGGCGTAGTTTGCTTGCCCGCTGTGCATGATTAGTATCACTCACACTAACTTAAGAGGACGGATTGGTGGTGGTGGAGGTGGTACTTACGCATTCCCGTGAATCCCGCTCGTACTCGAGATGTTGATAATCACACGTGGCTCCCCGTCCTTGACGCGGAAGTACTTAGCTGCCGCGCGAATGAGTTTGAACGGCGCCGTGTTGTGCACCGCAATCATGGTGTCCCATTGTTTATCTGTGATCTACACCATTCCATTAAAACACGCTTCAGTATCAGTCCAACTCTTTGTGGAGCATGCTACGAGTACGAGAGGTGTGCATACCTTATGGATAACTCCATCCCACGTAAAACCCGCATTATTGACGATAATGTGGATCTTGCCGTTCCCGAATTGGGCGGCCTTTTCAACAAGAGTCGTGATGTACTTGTCGTCGAGGATGTCGCCAACGACGGCAATGGCGCGGCTAGGTGAGGCGGAGTTGATGGCGTTGGCGACAGCGTTGGCTTTTTCTACATAATCATTAGCTTGGCTACTTCCTTGTTTGTTTAAGATGAATGAATAGGAGGTGTGGGTACCGCCGTCGATATCAGCAATCACGACCTTTGCGCCCTCGTTTGCGAATAGGCGCGCTGCTTCTGCACCAATGCCTTGGCCTGCGCCGGTGATGATGGCGACTTGGTCTGCTAGGAGGCCGCGCGGGTAGTTGAGGTGGGCGTTTAGTTGGGAGAGACGGGAAGCCATTTTACAGTTGTTGTTCTCGTTCTTGAGAGGAAGGAGGTACTAGGGGGGAGAGAGAAGAGCATAAGTTTGGGAAGAGTAAATGGATATATCGTTCCGGTTGTTGTAGTTATACCTCGTTGAGGGGTTTGCCGAGGCCCGTACCAAGCAGCCGAGAGCCGTCCGGTTGAGTGGTGCCGACTACCTAAGACAAGGAAGGGAGACTACGAGGTAGAGTCATTCTATGGGAAGTGGTGTCATTAGATTACTATTAGCGACCATTGATGGCTAGTAGGTAGGTAAATTGCAAAGACATTCAGCCTCGGACATCGCATGAAGAAACGTATCGGTCATCGCCTCCGATCCCCCAATAATCTGCTGCAGCCAGTTCCCCCCAGGTCCACCCTCGAACCCAGCCGCGCCCTTGAGTAGCCCCAGAGTCTCCTTACAGAGTAAGAGACGGCCGCGGATGAGGAAGCGGCGGACCCGGCGCGCCTCATCTTGCCCCATCTCGTACTCGCCGTAGCCAACCTCGCGAGGCCCCTCCCTAGACTGCGGGAGAAGTTCGTACGAGGTCCAGTAGTCGAGTAACTGGAGAGTAAACTCGAGGGTGGACATGCAGAGGATGATGCTTGTGTCATTGGCGCTATGATTGTCCTTGTGCCCGCTCGGGCACTGCAGGAACCCGCGGCACACCGAGAGTGCGGCCTGCACACCCTGGAGCATCTGATCGAAACGCACTTGTGCCGGGTTGACTACCATCTGGCGGAGACTGTCATGGTAAAAGACTAGGGTCTCAGCACATTCACATGTGGGTCGCAGAGCACTTGGGACGTGCACCGCAAGAGGGAAGCTGGTCAGGCCTTTCGTAATGAACTCTTTCTGTAGGAATGTCGGCGACATTGAGGCCGCGCATGAGCTGTCTGCGAGAGACTCTCCGTAGGGCGAAGGGTACTCGCAATCGGCCAAAAACAGGGCCGCATCCTGCATCTCGCCCATTGGGCTTTCCAGCTGCTGTTCGGTTGGTAGACTCTACATACGTTAGAAATGTAAGCCATGTGAAGCATACACACGAGCGAACCTACCTCAGTGTCGCTGCGTGCGAACCCTGGACTCGGTATGGCCTCAATATTCCTCTTGGGTAGTCGATCGCTGGAGGTAAAAGCACTCTTATTCTCCTGCAACTGTCCCAGTTTCCGGAGCGTCGACCGATTCTTGCTTCCCTTGGGCTTGCCAGATCGGTTGGCAACTCGGTAACGGCACGGTAGTCCATGGCGAAGGCAGCGGATGCACGTATCTTTGCCAGACAAATTGCACTTGACCTTGGACTGCCTGCAGTTCTCGCAAGCAGTCCGGAGCTTCGGTGTTTCTCCATTACCGGGAGAGCTGGAGGAGGTGCCAGATTCAGTGAGCATCGAGAAGGGTAAATGGTCTTGACTGTTATGCAAGGGGAGCGGTCGGCAGTCAGCCAGGAAAGAAAAAAGTACAACTCTAGGCTGTCAGCCATGTACTCCCTAGCGCTCTGATTATATATACATGACTGTATATATCGTCGAGCTCAGTTATAGTAGACTGACGACTTGAGCACGGACAGAAGTCAGCCCTTGTGAAACCCCAAATTTCATCTGATCCACCTCGCATGGCTCCAACCAACAGCGATCTATGGCTAATCTGCACGTCTCAGCAGTCCAACTGACACCAGCCTCCAGAAACATAAGCATTCCACACCAATCACCGTGCATGCTGCCTGTTCCTGATAGGAGGTGAGGACAGCCGCCCAAGCACGGCAATGCCGATGAATAAGCTTAGGTGCAACGTAATGTACAGCAATGTACAAGCTGTCGGGGGAATCTTTCCCAGAATGTCGGCCATAAATTCCAGGGAAATTTTCCTCCATCTCAATGGGTATCCAATAAGAAAACATCCCTCAACCGAGCGAAGCATCAGGAAGCATACTCGGGACAGGCCAGCGCACCAAGTGAGTTGTAACCAGATGCAGAAGGTCCTCCCTGCTTGGCTTGCGACACCGCACAAGCAGTGAAATCACAGGCTTCGAACAGCGCACCTTTCTTGCATCCTCTCTCTTTTACAGCCTTCCTTGGCTGTGTACTAGGGTTCTGCCGCTGGGTGATCTCCATTCTAGGGCAAACTCAAGTTTACTCGCAGTCACACAGTCAACCTCTTTGGTTGGACAAATCTCGTAAGGTGAGCGTCAGCGAAGCTATTGTCACCGTCACCATGTATACCGCGCTGAGATTGGATTATGGCCAACTTCTGGTCCCAAGGTAACGTGTTATCCACTCACAAATCTTTTAACTTCCTTGCTCGTGTGATCAACACGTTCTCCTCGAACGAATCACAACAAATCCTCAAACTTGACAGCTCCCAGCAGTCCCGTTATGTCTATAATCAAAAGCTCTCAGAAGTCCCGTCAGATGAGCCACCGCGGCGCAAACTACAAGCACATGAAAGATCTGATGCGAACTTCCCCAAAGATCGAACCCCCCTGGTCGCAGCCGTTCGGGGACTCGGGCTGCATATATCCCCGCACCCAGGATGTACAAAAATCCCTGGAGCAGAAGCCAGCCGAGGCCAATCTGTCGCATCATCTGGTCACGTCCATACAGTTGCAGCCCGTGGACGACGGGAAACACTGCTGACAGGCCCATGCCGACAAACATGGCTGCACGGAATGGACGCCAGCGGGGGGTCCGGAACTTGGGGAAGATCGATACCACAATGCAGCCAAGGCCAATCGTGCATATCATGGACCAATACAGCCTCTGCAATTCAGGAACGCAGTAGAAGCCGTAGTAGACGCTAGGAACAAAACTACCCACAATAAGTCCTACAATGCCAATGTAGTCAAACGTGTTTCCAATGCGCGCCACCGTCGGGGAATGGTTCGAGATAGTATGGTAAAACGCCGACATCCCTAGGCAAAACGCTGCTCCCACGAAGAAGCAGCCAAAAGCGCGTATATCGCCATCCGTGGCGGTTTCATAGCGTGGGGCAAGGGCCCGATAAAGTTGAATGGCGGCAGGGATTGCCAGGACAGATGGCAATAGATGCGTGTATATATTAACAGTCTCGTTGTGAATATATGTCAGGGACTGGAACGAGCCGCGAAACGAATACGACGCCGGTCGATACCCTGTATGGATATGCTGATTATCTCGCTGCCAATGGGGCAACTCATCCCAGTGAACGAGTGACCTGATAGCTCGAGGGGGATCTTCAAGGACTGCAGTCGCGACAGAGGCTGTCTGACAGCCTCCTTGGTCCTTCTTATGGCTTTCGGTAGGACGACGCTGACGAGGTGGCATTTCGAATAAGCAATGAATTTGAAGCGCTAGAACGCGACCAGTAAGAATAAAAATTCTAGATGCTGTATATATTATAGATGGCTCAATATCTCATTATAATCTCTTCAATAATTGTGTAGTGGTAGAAGGAGAAGTTGGAATAGTTGAGGCTGTTGAGCTCAACATCTGTTGGGATAAACAAGACAAACTAGACAAACACGGAAGTCGACCCGAGTCCGCTCTCCAACTCCGCCTTCCCCGCGGCTTCGTTGTCGTGGATGATTCAGATCACACAGACTTGTGCCATGTATTGCACAAATATCAGCTGCAAGACGCCTTCGTTCCTTCAAAGCCCATCGTCTATCCTCATCACCCGGTTGACGGAGGCCCGGAACTCCGTTCTGCATACAATAGCTGACGCCATTTTACGGAGTATACCGAATGCCAACCTAAATTGGCAGCAGCCATGAGTGGTCGAGCTCCTTCAGCAAAATGGCCGCATAGCCGCCTGAAACCGGTGGCGGACTCCCTTGAGTCCGTAGGATTCGTGTCAAAGGGAGATCGCAAGTATGAGACCGATTGTGTAGCTAGTCTGAGTTGACCGTGACTGAATTAACCGGATTGACCCGCAGATTGCTAGACCACAAAGCTCAGAAGAACTACTACGACAAGATCATGGCTAGATATATTGAGTTTTGTGCTCGCCATTCCAAGAACCTAGATGAGGCCTGGCTGTCTCTTCCTCGAAGCGCCTCGAACGATGCGACGAAAAACCCGCCAGCTTCCGTTCCACAGTCAACGAAATCGGCAGTGTCACCCGGTCCCTCACCTGCCACAGAGTTATCCACCCTCCTTCTCTCCCTTCGCAAGCTTCGCGAAGCCGTATTGGCCACTGCATCGACCACGCCAATCTCCTTCTCCCAGCGGGTCCATGTGTTCTCCATCAAGGTCTCCATTCAAGCTCGACATCCGCCGTCCTACTTTCCCTCCCTGCGCCACCTTCTTGACGACCTGCACACTCCTTCTAACCCGTTGCCTGATTCGGAACTGAAGGATCACACTTCGTATCTTATCCTTGATTATGCATGTCGGCAGGAGGATTTGGTGGCCGCTTTCGAATTGCGGGCCCGTGCGCGCAGGCAATATAATTTCCACTCGCGCGAGGTTGATCAGATCCTGCAAGCCATCGCACATGACAACTGGATTGTATTTTGGAGGGTCCGAAAAGAGGTCGATTCCGCCATGCGCGCAATCATGAACTGGGCAGAAGATCGGGTTCGGCGACACGCTCTTAAAGCAGTCGGGAAAGCTTATCTCGGCGTTGACATTGCGTGGATTGTCGAAGGCTGCACCGGTGATTCGACTTGGACATGGGAGAAGCTGGCAGAGAGAGAGAAACTAGGCTGGGAGAAAGAAGGCGACAGGGTCATCATCCGGAAACCGAGATCAAAGCCGAAACCCGAGGGCAATCTTACACCCATTCAGGAGAAGAGCACGGGTTAATTACGATGTATTTGTTTAATTGCATAGCGTCTGAAGCATTGCTGGTGGCGTTCGGTAAAGGATGGGTCGTAACACTCTAATATATTCATACATACTACCCTGCACCTTCGTTTAAGTAGCTATCTTATTCACAGTTTGAAATCAGCGTTCGGCCGATCCAAATTTGTGTGGCCTGTGACTGGTTGTCTGGCGACTTTTTCGACAAGCCCATGTTTCAACTGCATAGCCTTGTCAGAGCACAGCTCATAGACCGTCGCTAGATTGAAAATCAGACTGGGAAAGGAGTGCTGTGCCTGGACCAGGGTCTCCAGAGCCTCACGTGCCTGAGAAAAGTCAGTACTTGGGAATCTTCATATCTGGGAGGCTATCAACGTACCTCGCTTAGCTGACCGGTATACAACAGACACACAGCCAGATTCTGAGAGATGATCGCCTCATCGGCTTCCCTGCCGTTGTTCCCTAGGATATCGCGCCATTCGATAACTGCATCATTATAGCGGCCCTCAGACATACTGAGAAGGGGCTTAAATATCGCGTCGCCAGTATCGCCAAAGCCCTCGCAGAGCTGCCGCGCAGCATCGACATCGCCGATCGCCAGGAGCAGAAGGGTCGCTCTTAACCTGGTAATTTCGTTGGCTGATTCTGTCTTCCTCAAGCTCTCCAGTGACCTCTTGGCTGCGCAGAGATCTCCCATTTCAATCAACGCATTTACAGTCCGTATTCCAAGATCAGACAGCCTCTGTTTCCAGATCTCACGTTCCGCTGGATCGATATCTGGGCGCAAGATCTCCCTCCGGGCTTCAAGCCCAATCTCGTACAAGCCCCCGATTCCCCTGCGCGGATCTCCGAACCCGATACTCTGCAGCCTGATAGCTAGGACGCGAAGCGGCCATGGCGCGATATGTCGGGCATAGCTCGGCTGGTGATCACGAACATCGGTCGCTGCCAGTTGGGGCTCTACATAGTAGAAGGTCGAACTTAAATCTTCTAGCGCTTTCGATTCTTGAGCTGCGGTGTTCGTATTGCCGGAGAGCTCTAGACATGCTAGCCGTGTGTAAAACAATGCAAATATCACCTTGATATCTGTTGGGGATATCAGTGACGACGTCAGGATCGTGCCGGCCAGATAGGCCGCTAAAAGGAAATGGCCTTCCGCTAGGAGCCTTTCAAGAGTGCTGAGTGATGGAGCCAGGGTTTCATCAGATGTAGGTGATATGAAGTCCGACCGCAAAGCATGAGGTATGTCAACTTGCGAGAGGGAATGATAATTGTCGTATCGAAGAAGAAACGAAAGATCTTTCCCCATGTCAGATGGCAGTTCCGGGGCTAATGGATCCAATGAGCTGAATGAGTCCCCAGTATACATTCCATAGTCCGTTGCATTCTGATGCAAAGGGGTAGAGATCTTGCTCAAGCTCTCAACGTTCAGAGGGCTATAGGTCGTTAGCAGCCA
The DNA here is from genome assembly GCF_047715535.1 of Aspergillus foveolatus. Taxonomy (NCBI): domain Eukaryota; kingdom Fungi; phylum Ascomycota; class Eurotiomycetes; order Eurotiales; family Aspergillaceae; genus Aspergillus; species Aspergillus foveolatus. The sequence continues at coordinate 328,556 of NW_027396071.1, forward strand.
TTGCTGGTTGTACATTGTGGATTACGCCTCTTACTCGTCTGGCTGATCTAAGGGTCCTTTAGTTGAGCTACGCGGTCTTGACGCTGAACAGCTGGTTAACTCCATGAGTTAGGCAGCAATAAAGCTGTTCGGCCCTTACATCGTGAGACATTGCGGCCGTGCTTGTTGCCGTCCATAGCATTCGGTGCGAGATTTTGTGTAGTTCAGCGTGTCTTATATTTTGCTATGCAGTACCGAGAAAAGAATAGCCAGAGACAAGTATCAAGAGAATTAAATACGATCCTCGATGCAATGCCGAGAAATGGGGTTATATTTAGTCCTCAACGGCGATCTGGAGGCGCGATTCTGCCCGCAGGCGGTGAGGTGATCGGCAAGAATGGCAAGCTGGCCCCATTTTTGTTTGTTGCATCGCCTTTGAAACATCTACAAGCCACAGTTGACCTCTCTTTTGTCCCATCTCCTCAACTTCACCGCTGGCTCTGAATTTTCCTGATCAAAATACTTGTCCGCCAAACCGGCAACACCGCTCTACATACATTTGAATCTCACCATGTCGGCTCTAGCTGAGGAATTCCGTTCCAGAAACTTTAGTATGACACTCCCATCACCTTGCTGGCAGCAAGCAGACAAAGCTAACAGCTCAACCTTCAGGTATCTACGGTCAATGGTTTGTGTCCTTATCCCCAGCGAAATATCTCCCTCACAAAAATATCGCACGCCGTCGAACCCTTGAATGAATGATGGCTGCCTGGAATCTCTACCGATATGCTTGGCATTGCTTGCGCTTGATCGACGCTGGCCGGATGCGCGCCCGCTCTGGCATCCGCAGGGTTTCCGCGCCCGCGATGCCTTGATCTGTTATGCTAGTGCTACTGTAAAGTGGAGGCTAACGGACTGCTGTTAGGACGGGTGTGCTGTGCATCATCCTGTGTCTCGCCGTCGGCATCGCCAATATTTTCTCTTTCAATGCGGTGCTCATTGTTTTCAGTATCCTCTGCATGTAAGCCAAAGCCCACTCTTCTATGCCATGTGTTGAGACTCATCCGTCCAGTATCTCCGGCTGCATCCTCGTCTTCACTGAAGTGCCCTTCCTCCTGAGAATCTGTCCCACCTCTGCGAAGTTTGACACCTTTATCCGACGTTTCACAACCAATTGGATGCGTGCTTCGATGTACCTTGTCATGAGCATTGTTCAGTGGCTCAGTCTGCTGTCGAGAGCGTCCAGTCTGCTCGCCGCCGCCGTTTTCCTACTCATTGCTGCTCTGTTCTACGCGCTGGCTGGTCTCAAGAGCCAGGAGTTTGTCGGTAGCAAGACTCTGGGTGGACAAGGCATTGTGCAGATGATTGTTTAAGACGAGCATTATCGATCCCGCTGGACTGTCGGATCCTCACAAGAGTCCGCTTGTTGGACTCTTGTCGTTTGGTTCTGACCGATGGGGAAGGGAGGCACTGAAGGAGTGCTGAATTTTTCCCGTGTCCAGCGCACTACGATTACGAATTGATGCTGCTATTATCTCGCGTTTATTCAAGCCCGTGTACTTGTACCTCATGTTGGTTGGAGGAAGCCAAAACTTGTCTGAGACTCGTGTTGGCTTTTTGGAGCACGCACACCGGATTCTCACTCTGTGTGGCCGCATTTGCATCGTTTCATTCCGTTGTTTTACAAGACTTTGCCCTCGACTCTGTATACTTGTTATTGGCTGGTTAGTGCTATTACTTGTTATATGTATACCCTAATACAAGCATCCTGGTGATGACTATCTGTGACCTAGTTTACTCGGATAGGACAGTCCTTGCTTGATTATTCCTTCCCTCCGTAACCGCATGCTTGCCACGCTAGCATATGCGTGCCACAACTACCAGCGGCCAAAATCTATAATATATCCGAGCTCGTGACTCAACTCGATGAGGTATGTCACTATAGCGATGGTATAGTATCATGCTGAAAATCATTGGATAAGGCACTGCATATAGGGCCTAAGGTACTATAATGGCCCGAACTGTAGATTTCTCATCATGAGGCGAGCAGAAACAACGATGTTATTCGTCTCTATACCAGATTTTACTAACTATGGCTAAGTGTTGATCTCGCTTGAGGATTGATCTACTCTGTATACTCCAGACCTTGACGTCATTGGAATTTGAAGAATTGGGTGGGTCGATGGCGAGACGGGTACCTGTACCCTTATGGAGTAGATATTTCGAGAAGATGCTGTATTACTTATGCTACTACTTGGAACTTTCAACCGCGCATGTATAACTCTTTGCGAGCCTAGGCTTTCTATGGGGTTCTTAGCTGTATGCTCTACGTGAGGAAAATCTGTAGGATAGCAGCCTTAGCTGGTCCCCCTGAGATTCTCGTCCTTTTCCCTATTATGTCGCTCAGCCTAGTCGATTGAGTAGCCCGGCCTGGCCTGCAAAGAGTAGATAGGGACTCAGCAAGTGGTACCCTGGTGTATATAATTTCTATTTTTTGTGGTATACCCGGCGATAACTACACACGTACCTTGGTTTTTTTTTTTTTTAATAATAAATCTGATTGTGATTTAAACACAAGATGGAGGAAACGGACAGTAATACGGGATTTGCTAATGATAAAGCCGTTAAACTAGAGATAATCTTACGATAGCTCAGTCTTCAGCTCACAGACGGAGCAGGACAATTGCGGAGGCTCGGCAATCCATTAGCACACCCAATTGGGGCAGAGCGACCTCCCGAACGGACTCAGAAGCTCTAGCCGAGAGACTATGATTCTCCCAGATCGTTAGAATATAGGAATATTGCTTCATTCAGTGGAACATACCTGGCGTGTACCTTAGCCGAGGATTTAAAAGAATACTCTACGTCATCGCATATAAACCCCTCATTGCTCAGCGGCTACCCCGCATTATCATAAGACGGCCTTCTACATTCTCCGAAAGACCAAAGAGCTCAGGGGGGTGCAGATATGGCTATTGCAGGGGAAATTGGAACCGTACCTTATAAGCCCGACCTCAATCGAGGAAGCGTGGGAAAACAACATATGCAAGACGACAAATGCAATTAGAGGCTTCGAGAGTCAGACACTGGCCTGCATGTCCACGGACCACGAGTCAATGCTCACCCCGTGGCCTCGTGCAGCTAGGCTGCAATATCAGAATGCGAAATTGGTTTAGCCTTGGTGCTCTGCGCCAGTATCAAGGCAGCGACGTTTAATACTGCGTACCGGCTTGAGAGATGCTAGTGGACGACCAGTTGCGGTAGTTACGTGTTTGACTTGGGATAATCTTGGAGATAGAAAGATCTTATCTTATAAGGCATATCTCTAGAAATGAATCAGTAGATAAACAGATAGTAGAAGAGCCTATGAAATGCCGCAGCTTACAATCAACCAGAAGCGACGGGTTCAAGCTGACTGAGTCACAGCCGGCTGGTTTCTACCCTCGAAATGCCTGAAATAAACGGACCCACCAGTACTCAAAAGCGGCTAGGAACGGGATCCCCAGACTTCTAACTTTTCTAGGGTTAAGTAGAACTGTATTGTGTATGTATGCCCCACTGTACCCCATCAAAGTGTGCAAAAAATCCCTACTTTTACTTGACTTCGTATGCAAAAATCGTCTTTGAGATCAAAAAGTGTCTTCTGAGAGATGTGGTGTGGCAGTGCCGGCAGTCTTTTCATGGTTCGTATGCAAAACTTTTGGCAGATAGAGCCATTCCTTTGGCTTTACGGAGATACTTCGTGCTGTTCTCAAAATTGCGGTTTGAGCCATGGACAACTCACGGCCGCGTCGTTAAGTTCAATGGACCGTAGATGAGGATGACTGGTATTCCGCCACTGCATACCCCGTACCCCGTAGGTGTGAAGACCACGACCCATGTCTGTGGTTGCGGCGCAGCAGCAGAAGACCAGCCCATACAATCGATATTCTGGGAGCTCATTTAAAGATACTGAGCTGGCAGAGCTTGAGTGTCCAATCACTTGGATCTACCAATGGTGTGCTTGCGGAGAGATAAGAGCTCTTAGCTTCCAACACCTGTACTTTGCTCTGGGGTTCCTACCCCGTTGGTAGGTGCTGTCTCCGGTATCCGCAAGGGCATGCGCAAAATCGACGCATTATCTCCAGGAATCTCTGGCCAACAAATGGGATTCGCTGAGACAAGCAAGCTCTAGATGCGGTGAAGGACGTTCAGAGCTCCAAGTATTAGTCTACCCCATACTGGGTTGAAAGCTGACGGTGATCCGCTGACTGTGGAAAGTGTGGCTCAGGCCATACTTTGCTCACCGCCTCGCTTGATGTGGCCGTACAATACTAGGCGTACGGGTACAACAGCCAGTCACAGCCGGCTTGATAATCCAGACCCCGCTAATGGCACACGTTCTTATAGTCCATCCAGCGGTCCTGACTGCAGAGTTTTACAGATGATGAGCAAATATTCCATTGTTGTCGGTGATACTCCGTACAGTGTGGCCAGCTACAGAGTATGGTGGGAGACAGAACATTTAATGATGTATACGCCGTATAAGGCTGCCAATGATAGTAAGGGGCCGCTGGCCTGCGCAGGCTACCCCACTCAGCAGGACCTGGATTGATCCAGGCCTGTGATTTAGGCCATGTGCATGAGGCAGAATTTTCAACCTGTAAGTTGAATACAGCTGCAGTTGAAGATAGTGCTGGTTTTAGTTATCTGTCGGTGGTTGACTAAACGGTGTCGCCCAGAGTATACCATATACCAGACCAATTTTGATACGTACATTCCCGTAACCGGGCTCGCTCTAGCCCCGCTCGAACGGAGATCTCAAGGGCCCCTGGCGAAGGAACTCCTGTGAACTGATAAGCCAAAAACACTGGCATGGAACTCGAGCAAAGCCCCCCTGGACTGATTGAGATGATTGTTTTTGTCATGTAGAATCAGGCTGATGATATCGGCGCTCCGAACATAGTTCGTCGTAACTATATCAGCCCTTTGAGTAAGAGTGGGATGCCCCTATCAAGGTACGGAGTACCTTGGATGGATATGATGAGACGTTAATGCATGCTACTAGGTTCAGAAAATGCCTCACTGAGGCCGAATAGCGAAAGAGAAAACAGGAAAAAAAAATACAGAAAAGCAAAATTATTTGGCGGCCACACTTCAACAGCCTCCGGCCTCATTTATAGATGCAAAGAGTGCTTTCTGTTTGTCACAGTTGGTATGCTCCTAGGATGAGTCGGCAGCTTCTATATAGTAATACCAGCTTCCTGGTCAAGTCTCAAGTCTGGCAAGCTTGAAATTCTGCTGAGTCTTTTATACTCTGCGTAGATCGATTGTTTGCAGTATACCCTGTAAAAACCTGGAAACTCAGAAATTGTGTATGGAACCGGTGTAATTGCAACGAACGAATCCGTTGGCTCACAGCCCCGGGGACGGTCACCATACGGTTACCAGACCTTGAAGAAGGCCTTGGAATGGCGTCAGAGCACGTCACGCGCTGGCAGAGTGGGCCGTGGCAGAAAGAAAGTGGTTAGGCGGCGTTTTATGGCCACCGGCGTTCGTACACGCGGTAATTCTGGGTTTGCAGCTTCAAGGTCATACATCATCTGCTGCTCCTGCTGCTATTCCTGCTTCTACTCAATTTGTTTCAATTCTCCAGATCCCCTTTACTCCCATTCCCAGTACCCTTCCTTCAACGAACATCACTCTTGCTGAGCTCACATTGCTCTACCGATATATCTACTTGTACCTTTGCCCCTTTCGGCTATATCTGTGAACACTACCTCATCGGTGAGTACATATCCCTCCAGAAGCCCGCAACACCTATCTCAAGCACGACTCCAATAATATTGGAGGATTTTTGTCATTATTTCCAGCTGCTGCTCGGCGGGCCTGGGCAAGTTATTGGCTTCTTTTATCTTATCAAGAGCTGAGCCTCGATAATGCCTCGTTTACACTTGGTCTGCTTGTTTCCCCTCTCCCTGGTTCTCCCGGGGAATTCACTGCCAAACCCGCTTCCAGATTAATCCAGAATCAAGGGAAGGATTCAAGGGTTTATATTAAGACCCATCCTGCGGTCTTTTTTGCGGAGCGATTTCTCTACATCAACTAGTGCTGTTTGCTGAAATGCTACGCAGCTTTTTGTGACCGGCAACTAACAACTCTTCCAGCACCGTTCAGTCTAACTACTTCACATTCGCACTCATAATGACAACGCAAACGGGCCCCGTCATACCCCCTCGACCGTCGAGGTCGCCTGCCGAAAAGACCGCAGACATGCCGAAGATCCCTCCCCGTCCTACCCACCGCATTGATCGCACCGCGTCCCCCATGGGCTCAAACTACGCCCCTTCTCCGTTAAACGAGCCCCCAAATGGCTCAACGTTGTCCAAAACAGTCTCCAATGATATGCCCGCTCGCCCTCCTAGCGTGACAATACCGTCGCTCGGTGAGGAAGGCATTGAATACCAAGATTTGGATGCCTTGAATGCTTCGGACAGCCACAATACTACACCCGCGGAGACCCGGAACGTGGGCAGCGATCTGAAGCTCCACGCGCCTCGGCCATCGCTCCCGACCTCCAGCGCCAAGGCCAAGGTGCAGGCCGTCACTCGCACAGATTCCAGCCAGGCTGCAGCTGCAGGTTTCGGCGCGATCGGCTCTCCGGAACAAGATGAGCAGCAGGAACGGCCTTCCCGTTCCATTTACTCTGTCCAGGGCTCGCGAGCAGCCTCTTCAACAGCATCTTTCGACCGGCCACGTTCAATTCACGATGAGGAGCATGGCATTCCCGAAATTGGCCAGCGCGTTCCGATGTTAGCCAATGCCGGCGATGTACAAGCACCTTCTCCCAGCCCTTTCCTTGAGCAGCCGGGCTCACGGTCCGGACGCGGCCACCATCGAACTCGCAGTGGCCGGGAAGCTTCCTTGCCTCCTGGTAGCTACGGTCTCCACGGGCATGGTGTTCCTACTAACGACAAGTTTGAGAAGGCCTGGTATGAAAAACATCCTGACGAATATGCCAAGGAGGAACAAGGGCACTACGGGTCTGGCGTGGGCACGCCACGACCTGATTGGGCCTTGAGTAGCGATGATCTGAACAAGATCGTTCGTGGCTCTGCCGTTACTGGCTCGGGACTAGGTGAGTTTTGTGATTGCGAGATTGAACAATGGCTTGTACTAACGAAGGATCAAGGGACGTCTCCTGCTATAACCGGTACGCCGGAAGAAGAGCTCGGCTACCTCGCCTCTGAAGAATACACCCAACGCCTCACTTCTCCCACACCAGACTCAAAACGTGACTCCCGCCCTAGCGTGGAATCCCCACTCAAGAATTCAAGCGCCCCGGCCGCAGAAGCAGGGGAAAAAGCCAAGGAACAGCCTTCGTTTATCCACATTGACGAGCCCTACCACCATCGCGACCATCCTGATGGTTTTGCTCTTACGCCGGATCCACAAGAAATTGCCAATAAGGGCAAAGGAGATGAGGAGGAGGAACCAATCTTGGCTGCTGATGAAGTACGCCCTGAATCTGCTTATCAGCACGCCGCCGTATCACCTACCTTCAACCGGAGAGAAAGCCATGATTATGAAGGCCGGAGTCGAACCCCTAGCGTCAACGGGAGTCGTTCAAACAGCAGAGCCGCCGGCCGCCGTGGTAGTACACCCGTTCTGGCTAGATATAACTCTCACGAAGATCACGCACCTCTCGAAGATGTTGAAGAGTACGAGCCGTTATTCCCCGAAGATGAGTCGAAAGAGGACAACCCAATGTCTGCAGCGGAACGTTTCAAAAAGCGCCCAGACACGCTCAAGCACCGATTTCCTAGTGAGGACATCTGGGAAGATTCTCCCAACAGTCACCAGCTTCATGCCACTGTCTCCACCCCAGATATCCCCAAGGAAAGCCGCTTCGAAACTCCAGAGCAAGAAGAGGCCCGCAAAACTCGCGAGCCCAGTATTGACAGCCGTCAGGTTGCGCAACGCATCCTGCATTCTGAAGAGCCAGCTTCCCGTCCAGGACTCGCGAAACAGAGGTTTCCCAGTCGGGATATCTGGGAGGATGCACCAGAAAGTCAAACATTGGTGACAACAATAGAGCCTTCAGAAGAGAAGCAGACGAGCCCGGATGTTCCATCCAAACCGACTATTCCCGCCCGGCCTGAGAAACGACAGCCTCCCCAAGTAGATGCATCCACCAAACCAACCTCGCCCGTTGAGAAGCGACAGCCACCCGTGATCCCAGATAGACCTAAACCCCAAATCCCTGCACGACCAGCCAATCGTGTTTCACGCTCAAACGGTGACGAGGCACAAGATGCATCAGTCAAATCAAAACCAGCTGTTCCAGCTCGCCCAATAGGGGGTAAAATCGCTTCAATCAAAGCGGGTTTCCTATCTGACCTGAACTCCCGTCTGCAGCTCGGCCCGCAAGCACCTCCGAAGCCTCAGCCAAAGCAAGAAACACCTGCCGAGAGGGGTCCATTAAGTGACGCTCGGAAGGGCCGAGCTCGTGGACCTGCGCGAAGAAAGCCTGCTGTCGAGAGCCCCGGCGCCAGACTACCGACGATTCCCGAGATCAAGATAACAGAGACATGGAACGTTTGGGAAGTTCGTGAAGACGGCCAGCTAATTGTCGGTGACGGCAACAAGAGCAACCAAGCTAGCACAGCCTCCGCTTCATCAGACCCCTGGGACACTCCGATGGCACCACCTTTAGCTCGAAACATGGCGGGTGGCGCAGTCGATCCCCCAAGACAGCCTACAAGAGAAGAAGTTCTCGAGCCAACATCAACAGGCACAACCCCTGAGTTAGAACAGGAGGCTCCGGCGGAACCTACAGAGGCGAAATCTACGAAGGAAGAAGACTTATCGTCAAGCATACCAGGTGGCTTTGACTCGTCAGAGAAGAAGGTTGACATCCCGTCTGCTGTCTCGGATGACAAGGTCGAAAGTGTTCCTGAGTCTTCTGAGAAACAAGTTGGCATCACGTCCGCTGTCTCCGGCGACAATGTCGAAGCTGTCGCTGAGTCCCTAACTTCCAGTGCTGATGGCAAGAGACTCTCTGATGGCGATGAGACTGTGTCAGCATCACGCGACTAACGCGTTCACATTGGTCCTTTGTTCTTGTCTCATCGTTCTGTCGTTGTCCACCATACTTATGTCTCTCGTTTAGTAACCTAACCTTCTATGAGGATGTAACTAGCCTATCTTACTTTGACCTAGACATGTGACTCGCTGCATGTCGCGGCTCCGACCACTCTAGCCACACATGAACACGGTATCTTAATATTCGTACTAGGGCCTAATATGCCTCAAATCTTCTCTAGTCACATTGTATGTGTGTTGATTACAGAATCTCTTATCCACGCGGGTATTTTTGGGTGGTATCATAAGCCCGGATGGAGTGATCTTGGGATCCCCATCGAGGGGCCTCCAACACAACTACTTGGATGCGAGATGGATGTGGTTCATTGCATACACGACTTACGAGAATTAGTTAGTGTAGACTTCACATGTTATTGTGGAACAACGTTGTTGGTAAGCATGATTTCTCATCTTAATTAGGTCTCCCTTGAACTGCGCGGCATGCAAATGCCAAATTTAGGGCTTATGTTGAAAGACAATCTGAGTATGATCAAAGAACTAACGGTGATGCCCGGCCTATAATATCCATGCTTTTCACTTTTTTTGTGATTTGGGTATCTGGTATAATGATGACCTGAATAGATCACACAGTCTAGCTAGGGAATAAAACGGATGGATAGCAGTTTAAAAAGGATAGAATAAACCAAAGTCATAGGACCAGGTTGTAATAACAACGTCAACGGCTCAGCTTGGATGAGGAACGGATTTAACTGGGAGGAAGATTCTTCAGCGCTCCCTTCCCATCTTTGATCCATTCTTTGTCAACCAAGCTCTCGCGCTCGGTGTAGAGTTGCTTGTAAGCGCCGCGGATTGTGCCGTCGCTGACGTGAGCGACTTGGGAGATTTCCTTTGCGGACTTGGGGTGGCCCATGAGATACGAAGCCATGTAGATGCACGCCGCGACAATGGAGAGCGGAGAGCGCCCGGCAAGGTTGCCCTCCGTAGTCACGCGATCCGACAGGGCCGATGATACGCTTGTAACCTGGAATGGTAGATCTAGAAGGTTGCAGAAACGGCTGCAGAGGTCGCTGGGCTTGGTAGAGGTTGTAGCAGTGTACGTGTCGTTGGGGTCGGGAACGCCTCCGTTGGACACAACTGCATTGGCCCGCTCGAGATTTTGGCTGGTGAAGAACTTCTCGAGGGCTTTGTATATACGTCCAATCTCCTTCCTTGAGACCTTGGTGACAGCGAATATCTCAGTGAACGTACGAGGGACTTTGCACTTGCGACAGGCGATGAAAATACATCCGGCGATGATGACATCCTGCGATTTGCCCTTGAATGCTTTCGCGTCGTCGACAATCTTGAATAAATATTTGGCAGTGTCTGCCACGTTCTTCGGAATTCCGAACCCGTCGCAGAGAGCACCGATTTCCTTGTATGCGGCAAGGAGGGACTTATTCGCCTTGTCGCTCGACTGTTTATTTTGCGCACGGTACAAATCACGAACCCGGCCAGAACCACCACTAGCAATTTGTGTCTCCAATTGATCACCATTCAATAGCGGATTCGTAGCATCACCAACACGCGAAGGATCGTCGTTGTTTTGGTCATCGTTCGAGAAAGTACGCCATTCGGAATGCATGTCAATTTCTCGATCCGCAAGAACCAGTCCACAAGATCCGCAAACAGTCTCATGAGAACCAGGGAATTCCAGATTTGGAGGCACCTCTTTGCACTCGGGGCAGATGACGTGGGCGGATAGATTCTTGCGCCATGGTGTTGTACCCTCTTGCAAGGCTGTAGCGGAAATAGTAGCCATTCTCTCTAACGGTCTTCCTTAGCTTTTGGGGGCAGAGCCTTTCTGGTTATTTCAATTGTTTGTCCGAAAGCTTGGTTTTTCTGGCGCAGAAACGAATGGACAGTGGCGAATACAGTTTAGAGACTGTACTTTGTCAACGGAGAATCGAGTATCTCGTTCTCAAGGGCAGTAAAGAACGTAATGGGAGCAGCGTCGCAAATATCGGGACCTTGTACTTCAAGTCACGTCTCTGCGGCACTGTCTTTCATTATCATGTCAGCTTAGAGCCATATGAAAATGAGAATGATCTGGTGGAAGCAACGGAAAAAAGCCCAGTAGTAGCAAAGAAAGACCATAACTTGAAACCATCTTGCCACCTAAATGGTACCATTTTCACATCTTTAAAGCTTTCAGGCTTCAAAGAAATGGAACAATGAGCAGGATGTCAGGTTGTTCAAGTGATGCTTTACCTTTCCGGAACTGAGACTGGTTTCGAGAACCAGAAAGCACCTAGGCGGAAGCACACAAAAGGAGATCTGCAAGATAACTCCAAGAGCCTTCGAAGCCTTGAAACCAGACTTCTCCGACCGCGATAAACCAGTCAAGGTCTCCGTGAGTGAGCGATGCCTCACGAAATGGGTCACAGAGTCTGAAAAGCTACTGCAATCGAATCTGTAAGAAAGCGGCAGCAGTAAAGCTCCAAGACAAGAAGGGCCGTGTGAAACAGCAAGTGGTGCGAGGGATTGGAGAATGGAAGAGGCGACGCTGAGGTTGAAGTTCTGAAGAGTCAGTCTTTGAGATGACAGAGCCGCAGCCCGCGCTGAGTCATCCGCCAAGCCGAAGATTCCCGAGCAAACGTCCAACGTCCAACTTCGGCTTCACGGATGAAAGCACTCCTGTATTCGCAGATTCTATCCTCGAGTCCTCTCATCCACAATCCAGCCAAGATGATGTCTCAGTCTCTCAGGGCTTCGGTACGCCTCTCTTGAACTGCATATTCCGGTTTTATCGCCCAGTCCGTGTTGCTAACCCCTCTCGTAGTCCTCCCTCTTTGCCCGTGTCGCCCGGCAGCAGGCCCCCTTTGTCGCTCGCCGCACCTTCTTGACCTCCGCTGTCCGCCGCGGTATGTAACCTTATTATCTACACATTCGACTCAGTCGACTTTATTGTGTCTTTTGGTGCAATTGAGAAATTCGCAGCCGGTCCACAAATTCTAACATCCTGCAGCCGACCCTGTCCAGGAACTCTACCTTCGCGAGCTTCGTGCCTACAAGCCTACGCCCGTCAAGCCCGGTGACGCTGATGCCCACGTCCAGAAGTTCAGCGCTCCTGCTGCCCCCAAGTCTCCCGAAGAAGCCAACCTCGCCAATGAGCTGAGCTCCTACGAGTCCCAGGAGGTCGAGGTCGAGGGTCAAGCCGCTGCTGGCGAGGCCACACCTGCTGAGGAGAGCTGGTTTGAGGAGGACGAAGATGAGACCCCTGCCGCTCACTAAGCATCTTTCATACTGCTAGAAAGCACGGTCCGGAAAGGCGGAACCGATAGAGAAGGGTTGAGACTCGGCGATGTCTCTTGTTGAGTTCTGAAGACACACTGTAAATTAAACCTATTTGGAGCTTATGAAATTCCCTTGAGTTGTCAATATTCATCAATCCTCAGGATCAGAGTAGGATATAATCCTGATGCCGGCATGGGTTGGGAGAAAGGAATCGAGACTGAGATCTGATTGACCAATCCATTGCCTGACTTAGCCACGCGCGAGGAGCGCCCGATTGATTTGGCAATGGCGTGATTGTAGGGTGTGAATCAAAGTGATGACTTGACTGTGCTACACGTTGTAGTCATCTCGCCGCTCGTACCGGAGATCTGTAACCCCAGTGTCCGAGAACCAACAGTCATAAATAGAAAAAGAGCATTTCTGCTTCACTTCCAGACATTGGTATTGCTGGGTTAAACAGAGGGTTTCTTATATGATCAAGGATGAAGCCAAGTAAGCGAGTTACGACCGCTCCAGAGCTACTCTGTGGACCGCCAGGCATCGGCAGTCTCTTTGATCTATCCCATCAGTCTGCTTGCGTGGTTGGGGTACTCACTCCGCATTTCTGCGCAATGATGCATGTGTAGTCTACGCGACCTCGTTGGACCCAGCCGCATTGCCGGCTTGCGAGCACTGAATTGCCCCAGGACAAGTTGGAGCTGGGACAGAGCTCTTTAAGACTCGGGGCGTCCGTCAAGAAAAACCCAATAGTTCAGATATATTGATCAAGTTCAGAAAAAGGCGCCGTATATTTGTGCGAAAGGGGCGGCTAGTTGATGGAATGTTCCAAAGTTGCTGGTCGCTCTGTACACAACAGATGATATGTAGTCATGCACCCGGGCGCCCGTACAACATTCTCGGAAGCGGCCTGGCCGTACTGAGTCGTAATCATGATGTAGAGACTAGGGAGCCAATTTTTAGTAGTTTGGCGACAAGACGTGTGATGGGTCAGAATCGGCGCAAGCTGAGATGCTCATTAGGCTATACGAAGCGGCTGCATATCAAGGACAAGCGATTGCGATTTTTCTGTGAATTGAGCGCCAATTCCAATATGTAATTTGAGAAAGGCAGGATGACAGATTGTACTGAAGCGGGCAAAGAGTGCCGTTCCCAAGTACTGCTGCGCAGGGTCAGCTCAAACGTCTGTAGGTTGGATTTTCGGGATCGTACGTGGATATCTGCAGGTTAAGTAGTAGTTACACTCACCATGCAAGAAAGGCTGTACTCTTATTATGATCCTTGCAGCTAGCCATGTCTGAGTCTTCGAATCGAGGTTTCGACTTCATTCTCGTCGAGTCAACTGTCAACGTACTGAAGTAATACAGCTGAGCTCCCTAGCTCCGGTACGCCATATCCAAATACAGGAAATCAGAAATACGTGCTACTAGCACACTCAAAGTTATTAGAGTAGCGCGATCGAATGCTGCGATGATCATAATGGACCTCAAGGAATTCTCTGATCCTCAGAGACTTCATTTTTAAGACAAGGTGAGAGACTCTCCACAGGGCCAGTTTGACATTAATAGCTTATGTTCGGCAAGCACTCAGCCCAGTGGCGGTGACCTCTAGAGTCTAGGATTTAGATCCTCTCCAGATCTGGAACAATAAATAACACGCCAGGCAAGTCGCTTAACTCGTGGGTTCCCAGCATCTATTTATACTAGGCAGACCTTAGAATGTTCCCTCCTCCCTAAATTTTTGTCACTCTTGTTTCTGAAAGCCCAGGTCAACATTCAGCGGCTGAGGCGGCATAGCACCCTACAGGTACGTGGAGTATTGGTAATACCGCCCATCAATACCAAACGCTCTAGCTTCTATGGAGTCCCCATCGTCCCTTTCCAGGTTTCCCTTCTCCGGCGACTTCATTCCATTCGTTTAGCTCCTGGCCTTGAAGGGAAAAGGGGTCCATAGAGGAAGGAAGGGAAGAAATCCTTTCTTTAACCTCACCCCTGCTGTCAATCAATTCATCGTTCCTCCGCTGTCGATCAACCGCACGCCTCCTACACTACTACCTTCGCTCCAAGCCTCCAACATTAGCCTAGCTAACCCTCTCCGTCCCTAGCCTGCAAACAGCTTGCCTTTTTCTGAAGCTCCGTGTCTCACTACCCCAGGTATCGGCTTCAGGCCTCGATATCGCCAAGTGCTTGCCCTCTTCATTCGTCGGTTGTAACCAACTGGTTCTGTCCGCGCCGCGCCTGTTCTGCACCGCCATCCCTCCAGCGACCACCCTTTCGAGCCCTTTTTTCGAGTCCTCGTTCTGCTGTCACCTAGCGTAGCGTTTCAATGGTTTTCGACGGTGCCCGCCTGCATATGCCATAAACTTGTCTGCCATCGAACACTTTACATGGAGGAGTTGGTCCTGCCGAAGTCAGCAACAGCTACTGTCCACCCCCGGCCGGGGGGGTGAGCTACACCTCTCCAGCACAGCTTGCCGCAAATCTGTAGACAGCATCCGCTGTTCCTGACCATGTCTCCTCCAGCTCTTGAGATCGCGACCACCCACCAGGATGACCAGAACAGCCAATTATCCCGTGCCGCGAGCTACAACAACCTCCCCGACCTGGCCGCGTCCGAACCAGGCTCCCCTGGACTTCGAAGGACTTTCTCCGATTTGACGTTTCAGAAACAGGCCGAGTCGCCTTCAAAGGAAGATGTTGCAGCCGGGAAAGACATCTTAAGGCGGACTTCCCTCCGTCGCTCCAAGGACAAATCGACCGTCGCAGTCTCCCGTTTCACCGTCTCGACCGAAGATCTGGCCGATGCTCCCCCCTCAGAGGCCCAAGAGCCCCCACCAAAGGTCCCCGAGACCAGAGCCCCGTCACCCGTTGCTCGCCCCTCCAAGGCTCGTTCAATGTCTGGAAGGCTGGTTAGTTTTGCGCGGAAGCCCTGGATGTCGAGCTCTCCAAACCGATCTACCTCCCCTTCCTCGAAAACTGCGCGGCTCCGGACCCTCCAGGGCGAAGACTCTTCTCCGCAGACCTCATCGCCTAGAAGCTCCGGTAGCTTAGATTTGGCGGCGGGTCCCGACCCTGCTATGCCGACCCGCAAGCGAACAATACTGAGCAAACGACCTCGACGCCCGATGGTCGCCGTTGTAACGCAGAGCCGGGCGGAGAGCCCGAGCACCCCGAGCAGTCCATCACCGGGGTCGCTATTGGCTAAGGGCTCTCTCGAAAGGCTCACCTCATCGTTCAACGTGTCAACCCCAGTACTTCCACCAGCGGCGAAGACAGCCGCCGCCTCTGGGGATGCCCCTGGAAACCTGGACCCTCCAAGAAAAAAGGACGAACTTTGGAATGCCTTCCGTGGTCTTGAAGCCGACTTCCAGAAGTAAGTAGCTAGTATGCTTTTTACCTTTTCCCTGCTAATGTCCTGTCAGATTTCAGTCCAAATCTACAGCATTGAAAGCGAATGTCATTCGCTCTTCGCTTCTACCATTTCTGAATCGGGCTCATCCACCACATTATATCAAAGCACTGAGGCCCGAAGATCTGGATCGACGGGTCAACATTCTCAATAAATGGTGGACCGGGCTATTAGACATGCTAAACGGAAAGAATAATCAAGCCATCTCTGGTACAGACAGGCCGGTATATCTAGAAGCGGTAGTCGGCATAATGTCTCGACCCGAATGGAAAGTCCCGTTCCCGATGTCCTCCCCAGATGCACAGCTCCCTAAACCACTAAAGCACTCAGGAGCGTCCATTTCAGAAACATCCGAAGCGTCTTCTGGATCAGACTTCCTTGTAGAGTCTATTCATCACAACATCAGAAATATTTTCACGAATAATTTGTTGTCTCAGATGGCGTTTGTGGTGGAGAGGATGTCCCTGAGGCACGCCCCTGCTAGTTTGGTGGCATTCTGCGGTAAAGCGTGTGCTTATGCATTCTTCTTCTGCCCCGGCGTGGCGGAAATGCTTGTCAGACTTTGGAATATACCAGCAAATACCTATCGGAGGGTATACGCCGAGACTCAGGTTGACAAGAGCTCCGGTCTCCGTGCGATGACCCAAGAACTTGCGCTGAACTTTCCTCCAGGTCTGCGGTCTTTGTCGTTTCACACGCACACGGCCTTGGTGCGGTATCTGCGTCAGAAGCCCGAGGTACCATTAAATATAACTCAGATTCAGTGGCAGAGTCCCTGGGTAACCCGGTGGTGCGGCAGAGACACGGATCTCTTTTACGTTTTCGTCAAATACATCCATCTGCTGTACACCGATGCCATTCCGTCTTATTTCGAGAAGAGCGCGCGCATTCTGTCACCCGGCTTGCTTCCAATACACGCTCAGATTCTTGTCGTACTGGAGGACACCCTCTACAAGCAATCACAGAATCAAGCGCCGGAAAATCCCCATACCACCGCGGCTATCACTTTTGACGATTTCATTGAAGGTGCAGAGGGGTCGGCATCAGCCCTTCCATTGGGGACCGCTAACAGTCATCGGTCCATGGCCGAAAATCGGTTGATTATACTACTTCGAGATTATCTTTCCGAATCGTCGCTTGATCCAGATCATGCACGTTTATTCTACGCAGAGTCATTCTGCATGATTATGAAGATAACGGCCCAGCGGACGTCTCTCTTCGATCACAATGCGTGCTTCCTACTGTGCGATTTCGTCGAGGAAGCCATCCCCATAATTGCACGATATTCAAGATCAATAGAAATGGACCTGTTCGACTGGAAGTTCTGGCTCGAAGCATGTCGTCAGATGATGCAAAGCCATAACTCACTTACTGAAGTTCGAGTATTCTCATTTCTTTTCTGCATCTGGGGTACCTGGACCGCCTCTGAGGAACGCAAAGCGGCCCTCTGTCTTGGATTTTTACTTGATGAAACGCTGTTCTACCATTACTTCAGTCATTGGAGTCCCATGGTCCGAGCTTACTTCCACCGCTTGCTTTGCTGGCGGCTGGGTAGATTCAACGGGGACCCATCACCACTTGACTCGTAAGTAAATCCATGCCTCACAGCTTGCGAAGTACTAATGATTTATTTTAGAATAATATATGAGACTCTGTCGAATCGCCTGCAGCGTCTCTGGGATTTTTATCTCGCAGTACAAACAAAAGCGCAAAGCGGCCTCGCAGCACCATTATCTTCTGCACCTTGTACCCCTGCACCAGGGCGTCGGATAATCATTATTCGCTGCGACAATCCAATGTCTCCTTCGAATCTCTTCATGTCCTTCGATCGTGTTCTGCCCCCGTCGGCCCCTAATCAGGCCACGAGCAGCATCTCTATGAAGGCAGATGATGTTTCTGAGGCTCAGAATCCCCCGAAAAAGCGATGGAACATACTAAAAGCCGTCTTTGGCGCCTCGCGTTCCAATGAAGAGCTGTCTCCTACTACCAGCTCAGATGAATCGGATACAACTATGTCTGACTCCTCTGCCACTGGGGAGAAAGGTGCAGATGTCAGCTGGCGAGGCGGTATTAACCCTAGTGAATCGCAAAGACCAAAAACTTCACATCAACCCTATACATTCAGATTCTCCCTGGAATGGATGGATCGGCCACAATGGCCTAGCAAGAATAAACGATTATATACTCCCTCCCTCCCTGTCGCTTCACAGTTACATCTACAACTTCGAAGGTCAACGCTCAAATCAGAAAACAGCGATGCAACTTCGGATGACACAACCGACTCTGAAGCCGAAAAGGATGCTGAGAAGGATCAGCCTCCCCCGGACGTGAAACAGAACCTGACTGATGCTGATGCGAAAATTAAGAAGCCCCCGAAGAACGATTTGACAGCCGCGGCCGATGATAAAATTGCGTCCAGCAAGTATGCAGGACGTGCTCTTGCCGAGTGGGCCCAGATCGTGTCCGAGTGTGACAGTTTTTTCTCTCGAAGGCGCGATGAGGGCGTGCCGAATGACCGGATGGTCGAAACACCTACGCTGGGCGTCGAGGGCTTCCGGAAGTGACCGAGCTGGAAAACGTCTTGATACATGCTGCCGTCGACTCTGTCCGGCTTTCGTGCAGTTGACTAGCTAAAGCAGGGCCCTTTATCAGAACACTGGCCAGCGAACACTGGCACATTCCTTATTGCCTTAACTAATCTTCTTGTTGCTCACTGTTCCCTATTCCCTTTGTGCTCGGTATCCCGAGATTAATCTGAAAGCATGGAGCCACTTCTCATTATAAATCCTGGCTAACGAAACAAAACTTCACATGGATCGGCTACCAATAAGTCCACAAAAACCACTCTCCTTATATCTCACTCTCGCACCTTCCCATTGTTGGCCTTCGTTTCTTCCCTTGAAGAGCCCGTCTGTCCCTCTTCTTTTCAGACCTGTATATACATCTCCAATACGGAGTACATATCATATCATACTACTGGCGTACCGCGAATAAAGGCTTTTTCTATCTCCTTCTATCCTTTCCCTCCTATCTTCATCCTGTTCTCCGCCCGTCCATACGCGAGCCTATAGGGAGGTCAGCTTACGCCTTCAGGAGCTTTAGCAGCTCTATCCAAGTCCATATTCATGTTTTTAGGGAAGTTCGATTTGCTCCTGTTATTTTACTTATCAATCACATTCCATCACCGCTTGCATGTGGAGTGCAGGATAGTGAGCATAACGGTTTAACGTAGGATATCAAATCGGAAAGGATTTGGCCCGTTTCTTTATCTGAACAGTTTTTGTTTGGTACACGGGCGAATGCAATGGGACTTCGGATCATTGCCTAGGTCCCTGGATTTCAGGCGATGAATTTACTGACTTTTAATTTGGATGCATAAAGAGAGCTCAATAGCTAGGTATGCACAGTGATCAGTAGTAGAAGTAGAAGGATTGGTAGGAAGGTTCGGATACACCTTATTGACGAAGTATAATGGCGACACGATATGAACGAATGCAAGAAATACCTTTGGATATGCCTGGTCGTTGAGGAGCTGTGAGGGTACTGTAGGCTGTTCATGTAGGGGGAACTTGAGATGAGGCAGAAACATTTTGTTCTGAATAGTTCTTTTGATGCGTTCGAGGCTAGTTAAAATTAAGACAGATACATGATACTTTAGAAGTCTGATTATGGAGAAAGATGATTGGTAGCAATAGAATGGTATGTATGGTAAAGGAGGGAGAGAGATGGCAGATGTGACAGATGTGATATACATATATATATGTACCTCGGAGAAGAGGTAGGATGGGTGGGTTGGTAAGCGTAGTCTAGTATAATAGATAGAATAGAACCCTAAGGGGAATAGATATGCGGGAGGCACAGTCGCTGACTGGGGAAAAAGTAGAGTAGATATGTACGAGAAGATAACAGGATGAAGAAGGAAGTGATTGAAATCAATCGTCATGCAATAGCTTGTCGCCCGCGTTCTGGATGATACCAGCGATACGGTCGACCCATTCCTGCGCCAGTGTCCAGTTCCTCGTTTCGAGGCTGTCCTGGATAGCAGGGAAAATAGCTGCGTCGTAGCCGGACCAGAGCTGGGGACCGAAGACGACATGTTTGAATTGCGTACGGTTAGGTATCTGTGGCACGGTCAGTCGTCAACTCTAGTGTTGGTGAATTAAAAAGTGGACTTACTCCGCCGCCATATCGGTCGTCAAGCAGGTGGACATCCAGCTTGGCCATTCGGAAATTATGCGACATGCGCTGCAGCGCTATGATGTTATTCTCGAATCCGCCAGCTCCCCAGACAGCATCGTGCCATAATTTCGGCCACTGTTGGAATTGCTCTGCGTCCGCGCGGAGTTTCGAGGTGGCGTTGTACAGAGGCGTTAGGTTGACGGAGGAATCTCCTGAAGCGTTATTGTCGATGGGTACATTCTTGGATCGTGCATAGTTTTCCAGATCAATGACATAGCCGGCCAGGTGTTCTGCGTATACCTCCACGTCGTACGGTAAGATTGGGTTATCCGCGAACTGCAGAAGCAGCAAGCCCCAGAACTGGCCTAGGATCTTGTGATACTGGAAGCCAGGGTCTCCAAACTTGGCCATCCAGTCAAAGTTCTCGTGGCAACTGTGATAGGGATATGGTTCTCCGGTGAACCCAAAGTCTATACTGGAAATACCTGCAAGATCTTGAAAAGCCACATAGTCACTCCCAGCTCCTAGAGGTGCAAACCTCTTGTTCTTCTGTTCCCAAATGTCTTTCAGGGTCTCGTTCGTAACGGGATCTGAGATTCGGCCTAGAACTTGCATGACAACGCGCTCGTAGAGAGGACAGCCGGAAGCTTCAAAGTCCGTGCCGCTGACACCGACGTCCACGTTGATATACGCGTACGCGTTCCCGTGCAGATTGTCCATGCTGTCCTCCACATGCTCCGTAGAACCGATCAGGTTATACTCTTCTGCGTCCCAGCTGGCAAACTCAATCGTCCGCAGTGGCCGCCAGCCGAACGTTAGAAGTTCACCGAAGACGCGCACAAGTTCCAGGAAAACAGCAGTTCCACTGCCTGGGTCTGCACTCCCTAAGCACCACGAGTCACGATGATTGCCCACAATGATCTTTTTTTCCGGTTCTTCCATTCCGTGAATCCTTCCAATGACGTTATAAATAGGCTGTCGATCTACTTCATCCTGAAGGTTCATAAGATTCACAGTAGGAGACTTCTCGTCTCCTGTCCACCATTGCTTGACCTTGGGAACACCACCAACCCATTCCTTTGGCACCTTTGACCCGTGCCCTTCAAGCACCTGCAGAAGCCTCTGCGCGTCACGCCATGCCAGAGGAAGACTCGGAATGCCTGGCATACCTGTTGTTTGCTCCAGACTCAACCTCGTTTTCATTTTCGGCGTCGACGCAAACCCTGGAGACAATACATCCCCAACCACATACGACATCTGACTCACAGCGCCCCTTTGAACGCCATCCGCGGGCATAAAGCGGCCCTTTGGGTATGCCGCGCCTCTAACAAACCCATCATCAGACGGGTCGGAATAGATAATACACCCGGCCGCACCAGCGAGTTCGGCGGCTTTGACTTTCAGAGCACGATCTGATTCGGTCCCATAATACCGGACGAGAGCGATTGAGCCATTCAAATTGATCCCTTTGTCTGCCAAATGCTGGAAATCTTCCCGGGATCCATAGTTTGCGTAGATGAGATGACCGGTGACATTCCCTGATTTTGAATGTCCATGAAAGACCGGTGTCTCGCTGTCATTCTCCTCAAGAATAGCCTCCCACCTGAGATCGGGTGGGTCAATAATAGCTATCCGCCGTCCGTCTTCCTTGGGGTAATTTAGATATACCTCGTACTTCTCCATTTCGATCGTCTCCAAGCCTGCTTCCTCGAATTCCCGCTGTATCCATTCCGCAAGCACGTAGCTTCCTTCGGTACCGGCCATGTGCGGGAACTCAGTCACCCTCCTCAGGTATTCAGCGATATTCGTCTCGTTGATATGGCCCTGGACGAAATTCTCCACTGACGCCGCGCTATATGACTGGCCCATCATAAATCGTGAACTGAAATTAAACACGTCCGAAACAACGAACACATAGATGACAGCGACGACGAGTAATAAACCGAACAGGCGAAGGAGGATAATGCATCCGTTAGAGTTGAAACTTGTCCTAGCTGAATTCAGGTTGATTGTGAATTTGAAATTAGGTAGGAACCGGCGAAGCGGGAGATGTATCGACGATAACGTCCTGCCGAGATTACTGAACGGCTTGGAAAGTCGAGACCGTAATCGCGAACGTTGAGAGCTCTGCTGACTGCCATCCTCAACATCCATCTGATCAAGCTCCCCGCGCAATTCCTCCAGCGAGCCCCTTTCCGATGCGGCAGGCGAAGAGTCTAGGTCATCGACGCTATTCCGAGCGGACTCGACGGTGGGAGGGTGATAGCCATGAGGCCGCGATTGAGGCCCGTCGCGAGCAGCGGACTCACGGGTCTCGTGAAGCAGGGCCTGGCCTTCGGCGGCCGGGTCGTCGGTCACATCGGCGGCGAGATGGGTTCGGGACGAGCTCGGTCGGTCGGCGGTGGCCTCTTCGTAGGACGGTATTGGGAGAGAATCATATTCGTATTTCTGATCTTTAGTCATGACGGATGATTTGAGGCTCTAGGGAGCCGTGCAAGCTGGATAGGGAGGCAGATAGTCGGAGTCGGCGCAACGGGATCATGATCTGGGGAAAGGAACGACTAGCATAGACATGCTCCCTGACACGAAACGATCGAAGAAGAACCACCAAAG
This sequence comes from Aspergillus foveolatus, assembly GCF_047715535.1. NCBI lineage: Eukaryota > Fungi > Ascomycota > Eurotiomycetes > Eurotiales > Aspergillaceae > Aspergillus > Aspergillus foveolatus. The sequence goes on from NW_027396071.1 coordinate 351,092, forward strand.
ATATAAAAATAAAGAATGATTTATGTGGATAACAAGAAATGAAACGGCAGAGTGTTCTCGCCGTGGAGTGGATGAGGAAGGTCGATTACGGGGTAGGATGAAGTGAGGGAGAGCAAAGCCACTTGGGATTGATTGGCGTAGGCACTGGACTGGTGTTGGCATTATTGGCATTTCACATCCCCAAACATTCGTCGGCGAGTCTCAGAACTCACCCGTGGCGCAGTCTCAGTCAGACCCACTGACATTATCAGGCAGAAGTTTGAGAACATTCAAGGTTTGGGGATTATCGGGAATCGAAAAGGAGTAGTTGAAGCTTTTGCATGGCGGGCTACCTACGGTTCTGAGGCACCTCTACGGGAACACTCATTTAAGACATGCTAGGCTATGAGACATCCTAAACCGGACCTTGACAGGTATTAGAAGCAGTTCAAGAGCAGTTCGGTAGCTCACCAGGCACAGTCCGAGTCCAGTCAGCGCTCGCCTGACATGAATGGCTGCGTTTCTGCATAAAGCACTTAAGCTTACTCATACAGTGCATATTGATCACACAAGGCTGTATTTGAGTAGTAAGGTCACGCGAGATGTTCAGTGAGGCACGTGACGCCAACCTCATGGCATGTGACCGCCAAGTCCGTTAATCAGCATTATCGCGTCGCGCGACCGGCATAAACACCGTACAGTGCTGTTGAAATTCATTTACTTTTCTTATTTCTGCTTTCTTGCGCAACCCTGCTTAGGTACTTAAGGTACCACTTCTGAACCACTATATTAGCATTTGAAAAGCGGTTAAAAAACAACTACAAAGATTTTAATAAGCGTATTTATACTTTCCAATTATTTATAGTAGAAGAAACCTAAGTTCTTCTGGAGAGCTGCCATTGCAAAGCAATTTGTAAGTGTTCTGAAAGAGGTGGCGCGACTCGAACTTATTATCAGCGTGTTTGTAGTCTCGTGACAGTCACATGACTGCAAGGCCGCTTATATAACTGAATTCGGATCGCGCGACCAAAAATCAGGTCTAACCGAGCTGCTACCACGTCGTATGCACACTGCTTTCTATGTGGTAGCTTGACTAAGCATTTACTGTCCCATTTGGCAGGATGCATGAATGCATTCGTCTCTCAGATGTCTACTATAGATCAGGGCCTCTAACAGGGCTGAATACTCTCTACGATAGGAAGCAACTTCTCTTTGCAACCTGATGGTGCGCGACCTTTGCGTTTCTGGCCGTTACTGAGGGCACCGGACTGCTTCGTACTGCAGAATTCTCCCGACTGGTCGAAGATCATTTTCGAAGAAAGATCGAGAGCTAGTTTCGAGCCCTTGCATTAATGAAATATAGGTCGGCGACTGTATTGCTGGTTTTCTGAAGATGCGCCGCATTCGGTTCGGCAGAAGTAGCGAGGCTTGCATTTGAACGCGAATATATATATCTGCGCCAAGGACCATAGTGTCATGTCGGAATATACTATACACCTATGAATCTGCACGAGCTTGGGTTAAAACATGCTAAACCCATTCCAGCTCACAAATCTAGAGACTAGTTGGACATTATACCGATTTCACCATGGTTGTGTCGATCGACTTCCGCTGTGTAGTCCGCTCAGACTTGACGATAGCAGGCTGGTCGTAATCATAAGACCACAGCATGTGAGATACTCGTAATAAAAAAAGAAAGCAAGATGGCTGTGAGCCATTTTTCAATAGATAAAGAGTCAAGTTGGCGCAGAAGCTTTCCATGGTAAAACGCACTTTTGGGGTGTACGGGATCAAGGCCGAAAGCGACCCACAAGATAAGATTGATAAAAGTCTCAGCACTGAGACTGGGGACTACTGGGACCAGGGCGATCCAACAGTAAAGGCTTCTAGAATCCTGCACCGGCAGCCAGCTGTCTCCCGCCGTCCCGGAAACGGGAGGGAAGAGCCGATGTCGCAGCTTACCCTTGTCAGGCTGCCACTACCGACCTCGTCCTCCATAAGATCACGGTGGGCACCCCTCGATCCATGTCTCCAAACCAAGACTACGCGAAACCGTACAAGATATGGCTCAATGGGGCAGTGAGGGCTTCCCGGCATTGACCACTGTCACGGTCGGCGTCGGACATCTACCTGACACTACCTGACACTACTGACACTATCAGACTACTGATTTAATCGAGTTTCTACTTCGCAGGATGAACCTGCACGCATCGGTATAGAGAGCGGAGAGCCTGATGCGTTTAACAGCGCGACGGCCCAGTCCAATTGGTTTAGCGCGCTCTTGTCCAGGAAAATGCCTCGAGCATATGTTTGCCGAGTAATTTCCGATTGCTCAGTGTATTCGCAAGCCGTGCCGTACACTGGGCATATGCTGACGTGACGGTTCGGTCAGAGAAGGCAACAACTACACAGTATTCACAATCACAGCTGCCGGTCAATCAGTGGATTTGACCCGTTTCCGTCGGAGTGTCATCATGCGTTGTGACTGGATATCCTGAGGAGCAGATATTCGAGACGTGCGCGCGGCTTGCAGTATGCACCAGACGATGCGATCATAACTGCCGATACGCATAGCAAGGATCTGGAATGTAGTCACGGAGTATCTTTCATCGACAGATGACTGCAGGAAGGCGTTCGACCAGCCGAGTTTCAATATTGTGCGATCACGAAACTACACTGCAGATGCTGGTATGGCTGATTTATAGCATCGACAATCAATGTAGTAAGTAACTGTGGCTAGTGCACTAGCCCTTATTAAACAAAGTAGCGAATGCAAGCACTGAGATAATAAAGAGTCGGTGAAGACGGACAGAAGGAGAAATGAAGCTCAGATCGGGAAGGTTGTGTTTGTAGCGAGGCCGGAACAGGATGAAGATTACGGCGTATACCAGATCCTGCGTGCTCGAGTTTTTCAGTATGGCCGCGACCAGTGTGGAAATCAGTGGGATGATCATCAGTGACCTCCAGGGGAAGGCTCCTAGGTGATATTCAACTCAACGAGGAGATCGAGCAGAATACAAGAGCGCAGATATTCATCCTCACTCGTAGAGAGATGGCGAGGAGCAAAGTGTAGAATGGTGTACGGATGCTCCCTAGGAGAGAAGCATCAGCCACGCACTAGCCTCAGGCACGGGCTCGCCGCTCGCCGCTCGGAAGCGAAAAAAGTTGTATCAGCCCCACCGGCGGAGCTCTACAATGCTCTCGAGTGGCACAACCGCTGCACTACTAGCCGCTCTTTTCCCCTTGACATATTTGCGTGTATCGGCTGTCTGTGTCCTCGAGCTGTGCCACTTAGTAGTGCTGCTCCCCACGTTTGTCCAGGTCCAGCAGCCTGAGGAGGAGGGGTCGACGGGGACCACTCTTTCTCAAGGACAGGACCTGGACTACGCTGCATTTTCTGGCCTGGCCCATCCTCGACTACTTATACAGCCCACGTTTAACCCCTAGGGCCTTTCCTCAGAATCAATTAATCCTCTTCCCATTCTTTCTCAACCTTGCCTCCCTCCTTCTTATCCTCATCTTTTTTTGCTCCATTGTGGTAGCTCTTTGCCATCTTCCCACCCGACTAGATTCCTACTTCCCCTCCTGACACCGCCACTATGTCTCGCCCGCAGAACATCGGTATCAAGGCCATTGAGGTCTACTTCCCCAGCCAGTGTCTCGACCAGACGGAGCTGGAGAAGCACGATGGCGTTAGTGAGGGAAAGTACACAATCGGTCTTGGACAGACCAAGATGAGCTTCTGTGATGACCGCGAGGGTACGTTTGAATTTTGCCAAAAAAATTCATCTGGCTGAAACTAATTTTTTTGCTGCGTAGATATCTACTCTATTGCCCTCACCACCCTTTCCTCCCTAATGAAAAAATACAACATTGACCCCAACTCCGTCGGTCGATTGGAAGTCGGTACTGAGACTCTGCTGGACAAGTCCAAGTCCGTCAAGTCCGTCCTCATGCAGCTCTTTGCCCCCCACGGAAACACCAACATCGAGGGTGTCGACACCGTCAATGCTTGCTACGGAGGAACCAACGCTCTGTTCAACAGCATCAACTGGGTGGAGTCGTCCGCCTGGGACGGCAGAGACGCCGTCGTCGTGTGCGGTGACATTGCTCTTTATGCCAAGGGCGCCGCTCGGCCCACTGGTGGTGCCGGCTGTGTGGCCATGCTGATCGGTCCCGATGCTCCTATCGTTTTTGAGCCCGGTCTCCGTGCTTCATACCTCACCCACGCGTACGACTTCTACAAGCCCGACCTCACCAGCGAGTACCCCGTTGTTGACGGCCACTTCTCCCTTCGTTGTTACACTGAGGCCGTTGATGCCTGCTACAAGGCCTATGGTGCCCGTGAGAAGGCTCTGAAGGAGAAGACCCAGAACGGCACTAACGGTGTCACTCATGACGAGTCTAAGACCGCTCTCGACCGTTTCGACTATGTCCTCTTCCACGCCCCTACTTGCAAGCTTGTGCAGAAGTCCTACGCTCGCATGCTCTACAACGACTACCTCGCCAACCCCACTCACCCCTCATTCGCTGAAGTTGCCCCTGAGCTGCGTGATCTCGACTATGAAACCTCTCTAACCGACAAGAATGTCGAGAAGACTTTCATGGGTCTGACCAAGAAGCGTTTCGCCGAGCGCGTGCGCCCTGGTCTTGACGTTGCCACCCTGTGCGGTAACATGTACACCGCTACCGTCTACGCTGGTCTCTGCTCTCTGCTCAGCAATGTCACCTTCGACCCCAGCCAGCCCAAGCGCCTCGGCTTCTTTTCCTACGGCAGTGGCCTTGCCAGCTCTCTGTTCAGCGCCAAGATTGTTGGCGACGTTTCCTACATTGTTGAGAAGCTGAACCTGCACAAGCGTCTCGAGTCCCGCACGGTCTTGTCTCCCACGGACTACGAAGCCATGTGCGAGCTCCGCGAGCACGCCCACTTGGCCAAGGACTTCAAGCCCTCTGGCAGCCCCGACACACTCTTCCCCGGCACATACTACCTCACCGAGATTGATGGCATGTTCCGTCGCAAGTACAAAACAAAGGCATGAATGACGACCAGCATATAATCACCATTGCTTCTAATGATCCTCCTACGATGAGGATTCTGTCTATATGACTTCTAGATTCCCTCTTGCATGATGTTGTTATACTCGGTACGATAGAATCGTTCTGTTTCTTTTTTCTGGGCAAGGCGGCGCTGGAAAGCTTCCGGTTCATGAATACGAAAAACATGTTTTGAATTATCATAATACTGCTAATCAATCTATTTATTATCATGATATTTTTCTTCGTAAGTGTCCAGTATGGTAGATAAACCAGGGTTCGAAAAGTTATTGCACTACAGTGCAAAAGACGCACTCGCTTAGCACTACCTAGGTACTCGCGGGTTTTCGTATGAGCTTTGACGCTGCGTTCCTGCGGCTCCTGTTAGCTTGCTGCGATCCTCCCACAGAAACATGCTCATTGGCTGAATTTTGTATGCGGAAGAAAGTAATCATGATGGATCCCGTGCACATTGCCTCCATCCTACAGCTAACCTCAACTTCTTTCTCAGCATCTTCACTTCGACATCCATCCAATACCAGTCCGTACTGGGCGGAATTTTCTTCATTTTCATGCCATATTGTGTTTCAGATAATTCAAGCCGCTACCGATCGATGACGAGAAGATTCGATACACCCCGGCGCCTAGCTGGATCAGGTCGTCGGCGCGTACTGAGATCACCTTAGTCGCTGGGCAGGTATTCTTAGAACATCCAGGACCCTGGAGCTCTCGCAGACGCCATGTTAGTTCCGGAATTCTCTGCCGTGGCAATTGGGATGCCCCATGTTGGATCCTGCTGCTCCATATCACACTCGGCGCTTATACAACCCCCCTCCCAAATAGCGAACGCACCAGAGGCGCGTCTGGCATTTCCGGTGTAGCAGATGTCTACCGACAGCTCTCTTGCCGCCGACCCGTTGAAGCCTGAGGCTTTAGTGATATTCTGGGTAAATTTAGTTCCCTTACTACCCAGAATAGACGAAACATGTCTGTGCCGATTATAGATCCTCCCTGGCGCTTGCGCGAACCATTCCTCAACGATTTACGCCTGAAGACACGGCAACATGCAAAATATAGTAACATTTTGACGCGCAGGTGCCACCTGAAACAGCCGTGCTTGTTGAAGATATCCTGGACATCAGATCATGCCAGCAGGAACTGGCAGCTTAGACCGGATTCTTGCTGAAAACACCTATCCCGGCTGCGGATGTGGCGTTTTAATGGAGCTCTCTCCATGTTTCAGGTTATTTGGTCCCTGGATGATCTGTTGATGGGTTGCTTCTAATTTGGCTGTGGGATCTCTGATGCTCAAAGCATTTAACGGCCAACCATTCCCACCTCTACTCAGACCGAGTCTCGTCTTTCCATTCGCAAGTGTCATGGTTGGGATTTGATATCTCTCTGTTTTAGAAGAATTTTGGCCAATTCTTTTCTCTACCCATCGTCTGGGAAGCTGGTCCTCCCGTCTTCACCTACCTAATACGCCTATATACTCCTCTTGACTACCACAAGACAATGTCCCTGGGCTTTCCTTACTACCGGCCCACCACCCCTCCTGTCCAGTACCAGGAGCTGGCTGGGCAAACACATAATCACATTGCATCAGATTCGTCTATATACTCCAACGATTCGTCTCCATGGTCTGCTGTCACTTCGACTACGAGCCCAACAATCGATTCTCCTCCCCGGTACCAGCACGGACCTGCTCTTCTACCTAGGATCAGATCACAAGACGTCGTTATTGAGCCTCCACCAACGGCAGGACCGCAGCGTCACCGGCGGTTCCTTTCCAACACTCGAAACCCACCAGGCTTCATTCCTTACCCACCTCGGCGTCCGTCAGTCCAGCGCAATGTGGTTGAGGTATCAGATAGACTTGCAGCTGTCTCATCTGCTCATACCTCGCCTGTCTATGCTTCTTACAATGAATCAGCACTTTCGTCCCCCGTGAGCATTACGGCCTCCCACAGGCGCGAGGATTCTGGCAAGCACTCTCGCTCGGGCTCCGCGTCGAGTATGGAAGAAGCCAAATATGCCTACCTGAATTATCGGCAGCGTCCAAAATATACAGCTCAGCCCCAGGCTTCCCCTACCGCACCCATCACACCGGCCACACCAAGTATCATGGTGTATCCCCCATTCTCACGGGACTCGCCAGCCGAACCCGCAACGAAGACCCAAGGAACGCCAGCACAGCTTGCGCTCCCTGCTTCCCCGTACCACTATGCTCAAGTTCCCAGCGCCCAATGCTCACCTGTTGGCATTGCGCATCCGGTTCCCACCGTTTGCCCGCAGTCAACCACTCTTCTTTCGTATCTTACAAGCCCAACGCAAGCGATCAACCTAGTCCGCAACGTAAGTGTAATTCCCACCAGAGGCATGCACGACTATTTCTGGTGGGATATTCGAAACCTACGCAGCTGGACTTCTTTCTCATTGGAAACCTTCAACTCAATCAAGGGACTCACCAAGCTATTGAAAACGGCGATTCCTACAAGTCTGGCTCCTCCAGCTGTAGTCCAGAGCAGCCGCCTATCCCCAGACTCCGAAGCTGCGCTTGTTAGTCTCGTTCAAGATATCTATGCCCCGCGAGTCAATGCTGCCCTTGCGGTGTCACAAGGACCGGACCATTTATCTCTTTACCCAGCCCCCACCCCTCGAATACCGGCCAACAAGAACTACGGCGGCCCGCACTTTCTGGCTAACTATGCCTCCGATACCGAACAAACTACCTCGGGCCTCCCTCGCGGCCGCCTCGTCGGGATAGCGAAGAGCTTCGACCGGTGGAACACAGGTATGCGCAATGAGGCACCCCACCGGCGCGTTGAGTACCTCAACGGCCTCGCCCACCTCCAGCGTTGCATGCGCGAGCACTCTTGCCGCTATGGCTTCATCATCACCGAGATCGAGCTCGTCTGCGTCCGTGCAGGCTGCGACCCCGGTGACGACGTCCCATACTTCGGATTTCTGGAAGTCTCCGCGCCCATCCCCACAAATGTCGCCGCTCGTCCGGCCAATGCCAGCGACGACCCCGTTGAGCACAACTCAACGGCATATGCCTCACCTAACTCGCCCACTCCCTCCGTCGACAGCTCTCTGGCCAGTCAATCACCGCCTTACAATCACAATCACCATGAGGGATACTCCAATGAAGCGACAGAAGCCCTCAATGGCCCCATGACCGCGAGCTTAGCGCTATACTTCCTCCTTATGCTCTCGAAATCCGTCCCACTTCCCTCTCAGCCCTCCTCCCATCTTAATGTTGGCGGTCCTGGCGCACTGACCCGTCAGAGAACCCTACCAGAGGGGAAAGATAAGTGGATTCCGGAGCCGCAGATTGGCGAGAAACGTGATGCGAAGCGCGTACGGGGCTGGATTTGGCCCCATGATGCATGGCATCGGAGGGAGGGGGGTGGTGTGCCAAGGTCTAAGGCAGCAGCGGCGGCACCAGCGAAGGCGAAGAAGTGGCATAAATAGGGCTGGCTAGTACTGTTGCGTCTGGCTGGGTTATTGAAAGGAGTATAGGTGTAACTTACTGGTCTGGGAGGGGTTTTATTATATCATGATAGCATTAATCTAATTTTCTCCCTTTGAATATCGCCTGTCATGGCCGTAGAGACTCTGAGCCTTTATACAGTCTGAGGATCAAGGACCGGCTCGTACCTCAGGGCAATCAAGCGTTAGGGCTCCCAGCTAGAAGACTAGACCTTCATATTGCACAATGCTTTCTCAAAGAATGCCCTTTCAAGCTTCAGGAAGTTCAGCGAATCGATTTCCCAGCCCGCAAAAGCACTCCATCGACCGCTCAACATCCAAAGCCTCATGCTTCTCATCCTTGCCAAACGCTCGTTTCCCAAGCACCTCCTCCAGACTCCACGCAATCCTCTCCGCGCCCAACCTCGCGCCCTCCAGATTGGGTGCCCCAGGACCAAGCCTCAATGCCGCAAGCCTTCCCGTCATATACAGCGGCACCTCCGCCTGCCACATCAGATCATCCGTGAGACAGGGTAAACCCCCAATTGATCGAATAGGGTAGTCTGCATGCATTTTCTGCAAGAACGGCAACTCGTTGACATCCATGTGCATCCCCGTCGCAAAGCAGACGTAGTCGATTTGGTCGGGAAAGTTGGGAATCGGTGGGTTGGTGGCGAGGCGCCAGGTTTTTGTGGCGGGGTTATAGGCTTTCTCTGTGATGATTGTATGGGTGTGGATGGAGAGCCTTTTGGCAGCAGCGTGCTTGAGCAGGATCTTCTGATAACGGGGGGTGATGCTGCCGCCGCCGCGGGCTGTTTTTATCATTTCAAGGCGCTCTTCGTCTGTGTCCGCAGACCAGAAGACGGCTTTGGAATAGTTCTTGAATTTGCCCATCCAGGTTAGGGTGATATCGAAGTGTTTGACTGCCGCTTGGGTATTAGCATGTACTTTCCAGAAGCAGATGAAGAGGAGGCGAACCTTTAAAGTCAGACCTCACCAGAAACCACACCTTGCTTACTCCCTTCCTGATCGCCATATCGACAATCTGCGCAGACGATAGTCCGCCTCCCACGATGACGAGATTCGTTTCCTTCCGTGCTTGGATCTTCCTCTTAACATGCAGGCACGGAAACAAACCCGGTCTGAGGTCGGAACTGTGACACGCGCCCTCTTTCTCCTGCTCGCTCAGTTCAAAGGGCATGATCTTCTTCCCGCCAGGTCCAACGGCCAGCACCACAGTTCGGGCATAGAAGACTCTCTCATCCTTTGTGGTGACGGTAAAGACCTTCTTCACGGAGTCAAGATCATCCACATACCCATACGTAATATCAGAAACCTCTGCTTCCTCAATAAACCCCTTTCTATCCAACCGATACCGAGACACGACGCTCTCACAGAAATCTCTGAACAGCCCTGTGCCAGGCGAAAAATAATCCTTGCGATCGCGTTCGTCGATTTCAGTGTCCCCCAGCACTCCCAGATTACCTTTTCTCTGCTTCAATCTCTGCCGTTGTTGCTTCTTTTTCCTGTGCTTGGAAAGCTCTTTCCCTACGCAGCCTGGTATCTCCCACAAATCGTCTTCGCGGCTTTGCTCGGTCGTATACGCGAGCATGCCGTCGCGGTCACTAGGGTCGACATGGAAGAACATAGGGCTGCGGAGCTGAGCGATCTCGAGGGTGTCGAAGGCCCGATGCCATTTTGTGAGCCAGTGTGGGGATGTCGAGTCTAGGACTTTGATCAAGGGAGAATCTTTGCTCTCTTCTTCGGGCTCGGAGTCCCAGTCGTGAGAGGATACAGACGTTGCTGAGTATCTGCTCTCGGTGAATGTCGTGGAATTAGTAGAGGTGGAATCCTCGCTCGATACTGACGAGGCCCTCTCCTTCCCTTGTGCAGCAGGTTGGTGCTTGGGAACCCCCAGGCTCCCCATCTTTCCCGGTCTCCTTCGGACTAGGTTCATCCTGCCCTTGTGTTTATTGATCCAGTGGTACCGCTGATGCTCGGCATCCGTGAAAATTGCCGAAGGGGTGTGTTCTCTCAGTCTGGCGGCGACGGCGAGACCGCAGGGACCCGCGCCAATGATGAGAACGTCGTGGAGTCGAGCCATTCCTGTCGTATGCTAACCTTTGACGTGCTGCGAGGATTTAATTATTAACTAGTTTGGGAAAAGAGGTAATGATGATAGGTCTGTGGTGCGTAGGGGATCAATTGTTTGATTGTTGTATCTCAATTCTAACATGGAATGTTATATAGGGGATTCAAGACTGATAGGCACTGGTATCGTGCACCCTGTGGATGTTCCTCAGGGTACTTGAGTCCCCAAGGTACTCGATTATTACTCCCTTTAGAGGGTGTTGAAATGATGCGCACTGCGTTGACTGTATGGGGTAGGGCTGAGGACCTTGGGGCTGCTGCATCAGATCAGACTTCCTTCACGAGGTCCTTTTCGTTGACAGTACCACAAGACTCCTTGAGTATTGGTTTTCACAATTCAAAGAAAGACTGTTTCTTGTCGAGCCATCTACCCTCTTCATGGACGAAAAAGGGTGAAAATTGATCTATAGAGGCGCAACCCTGCCTCAGCCTCCAGCCGCAGTATCATTCTTGAATGACTGTATCCCGACCTATGATCGGATTCGAGGCCAACCTCGATATCCATGGTGACTCTCAAAAAAGCCAAGTGACAATGGCTGCGTTACAGTTCTGGATTCGTCATTGTGACCCCAGCCCGTGGCCGAACAGTCTTTCCAGCACCGCGGGGCCAGCGCCAGGAAGTATGAGTGAGCGAGGATTCTTCAACAATCCTCACATACCTACCGTCCGGCCCCTTCAGCCTCTGCAGGCTGGTTATGCAAAACACCCGTTGACTGCATGACGGTATACATGTCTTCGTTTCTTGTTGCCAATGCTTGGTGCTAGTGGTTAGGTTATGGAGCAATTCGCAGCCTCGCCAAAACCGCAGTTTGTCGAACTGCTGTCCGTACCTAACGTTCACGGCCGTTTTCACATTAGTTCTGGTGAAGGTGAGACCTAGATTAGGCAATGGCAGTGGCAGGAAACAGCGCATCTGCCCTCTCTCTGTCTCGCAGTCTAGACAAGGTCAGTTTGCCAATTTCCAATTAAAAAATTATCCAAGCCTGGCATGACATTGTAGAAGTAGGCACGGAAGCACAGTTACCCTCACTAAACCCATAACAGAGGCTGGATCTTCGTACTGGGCATCATGATACGTCTCCGCTTGGGTACTGGGATGCCTGATTGCCTGGCAAACGTAGGAGAATTGCTCTCCCAGTTTGACGAGGAGGTCGTTGCGTCAGCGGGTGTGAAATCGGCTTTCTGCTATACGTTGCGTCTTTCTCTGAAGACGTTTCAGTGTGAATGAGCCCGCTGGGGCAGGGAGGAGGGAGGAGAGGTTGGAGATAGAGAGTCGGGATTGGGTCAAACGACTGCAGGAAGTCCCTTCTCAACCACGTTCCGCCCTCTTTCAACCGCACTGCGCTCGGTAAATGACCTTTGCAGCCTATTACCAAGGTCTATAAGGTACAGACAAGATGCGGAACAAGATGTGGAACAAGATGTGGAACAAAATGCGCATACTCTGTGGCCCAGCAGAAGAGAAATCCAACCAAGCCACGAACCCACAGCTTCAGTCCAGGACCTACTCAGCATATTCCTTCAGGCGAGAAGTGGCAGAGCTTTAGGCAAGCATACACCTACGTCGTCACTGTTGGGTGCCTACTCCCCCTTGCTGTCTGGCAAAAGTATATTCCAGCTACAGTAGTCACCTATAGGAGGCTGACGCACCTAGCAAAGGCAACCTTCGAACCCAACGAGGTACCCTACTATCTAGGTATTATCCAGCACACCAAAATCGTGGCCAGAGCCTGCCGCTCGGGTAGAACAGAAGGCTGTGTAGATGACGTTTTAAGGTTGCGATACCGACCCTTGCTTGCTCTCTCGCGTCCCCACTGGAGGCGAGCTGTACCGACATGGCCACCACCCGGCAGCAATGCGTTTCAGGAGCCGCCGATGGCCACTCGTGGCGTGGATCAGAAGATCTCTTGCGGTTGGATGTTCCGTCGAATAATCATGGGCCTAGCCCCTTGTACCGTGGCTTAGACGATTTTCTCAAGCTTGGACGCGTCCAACAACTGGGAGTGTCATGCGAACTAAACCGTACAATTGAGAAGACCGCGACGCAGCACACCTTTTAGCTGGATGTCTGCTCCAGAAGTTCCACAGAGGCGGAAAATGCCTTGAGCGATGTGCCGGATAAGCCTTGGAAGTCAACCGGGTCACACTGACCTGTTCACCCATAGCGTCGACGAATACACCGGAGAAACAGGCGCAGACGCAGGCGCGGCCCCGCTCCGCGATGGGATAGGTTATACAGAGTAATCTGGATCCTGCTTCCTGATGCCTGCGGCTCCTGCCTAGGCTATCCCGCAGACGAGCAGGAGAACCTAGCTGGAAACAGCAGCTTGAAACTGCATCTAACGGGGATGACCCGCATTGACCGATGCGGCCAGAAGCCAAGAATAAGCCTGCCGTACCGTCGGATTGTCAGATCCCCTCATTCCTTGTAGCCCTCGTAAATCTGCCCGGAAGGGTTAGATGAAGCTCTGCTAGCGGGTGAAAAGTGCCTGGTTTCAGCAACACAAGCTTACTTTGTCGTATAGCCATCTGCAGCGCCCGATACGAGGCTCCTGAATGCTGCCTTCCTAGTCAGTAGAACGGGTGTGCGTCTGACAGCTTCCACCATAGACCCCGTTAAATCGCCGTCTCTTCGAGGCCTGGCCCTGTCATCATTCTGCTCAGCCTCGTCGGGTCTCACTGTAATTCATCAGTTTAGACCGCGCGCAAGGCAGCCGGCTGCTCACGGAAGAACCACATGCGAGGCATATTTGCCTGTATTGCCACTCGATTCTCAAGTGTGTTTGCAAGACTCAAGGTGAAGGCAAAACAAGGTAGATGGGGCTTTCAGGTGGTAGATCGAATAGAGCGATCAGCCACATGTGCTTGTGGCGGTGCGCACCTCTTGCCACTGACGGTGAAGCATTATGCGCCACATTCGTACGTGGCCACGTGCAAGGTTCGACCAAAAGTATCCCGTCGAAAGAAAGAATCTCCAAGTAACGTCATGAGATGCGGAAAAACTACCCGTGGCTCGTGGGGACCTATTGTAAACCTAATGTAAGAGGAAAATGCTCAAGCCGTCAATCGGAATATCGCATCGAATGCCTACTGACATTACCTTAGAGCACGTAACTCTGGGCATCGGGGCGCAGCAGTGGCCAATCAGCCAACCACCTCCCGGCAACGAGGTCTGAGCTTTTTCCCTGTCTGAAGAACATCGTGGATCGGCTGCGTCGGTACTATTGGCTAGACAATGTCAGCATCATTAGGCGCTGGACCCAACCCCCTGCCTGAGTCTCCCCAGTCACCACTGCAGACTACTCAGACTGGATCCTCTGTCGCAACCTCGTATTGCTCGACTAAAAAGGAATCTCATCTAGTCAGCGCTTAGCAATAGACCAGCAGAAGCGCTTTCATCTAGCCCCGTGTTTCACAGAAGCAGCTTTTGCCGCCGTGCTCTGTTTGTTGAGACGGCCGAGACGAGAAGAGCGGCGACTTTATACGGTCTCTAGCAGCAACACACTATCGACATTTGGAAGACCCTGCCAAGGAGACCTAGAAACGAGAATTGATTGCGTTTAATTCTCGGCAGGCCAATCATAATATTCAAAAATTGATTATTTGTCGGGTGGGTAGCATCTCTGCCTCGTCATACTATCTTTTGCACTGCCTCAATGGCCAAGAGCACACCTCATTATATAACTCGAACGAGTTTGCAAACTCTTGGATGGCTCTCTCGATGGAAGATAATTCACAATAATATACACATTTTTCACTCTACTACGCGGCAGTTCGTCTATGCTTATGGCGAACCCTAACTATTTCGGATCCTTTGAGGGCTCGTCGCGACTGCCAACTCCCCAGATTGAGATCCATGAAGACGACCGAAGCTCATCATTTTCGCCCGGGCAAACGGGCTCAAGGACACTTATGCCATCTGCAGATCGATTAACGGTGAACCATGACCCCCCGCGTTCATCACATTCTCTCGACGGGGACACGCTCCGCGCTCGCGCCGATTCTACGGTGTCGAGTGCAGAGACCATTGTCCACGCGGAGGCGTCATCGAAGTTAGAGCCTACAAAAGGGGCACTCAAAACCGACTTTTCACATCTTGACGACGTACCGCTTTCCGAAGCTCTTAACCCAGATCCTCAATATGTCCAGGATTTCGAAGTACAAGATAACAAATTCCCTTTCTCGCCTGGCCAGCTGAACAAGATGTTGAATCCCAAGTCTCTGGCTGCATATCAAGCATTGGGGGGACTGTCAGGGTTAGCCCAGGCTTTAAGAACAGATCTCAAATCTGGTTTATCTACAGACGAGACAAGGCTGCAGGGAAAAGTTGTGTACAATGCTGAAACAACATCATTTGACTACGTTGAAGATGCAGGTAGCTCAGAAGGCGCAGATACGCAGTTCTCTGATCGGGTACGGGTTTTCAGTCAAAATAGACTGCCGGCGAGAAAGACAACCGGGTTTTTCATGTTGCTGTGGATGGCTTACAATGATAAGATCATCATTTTGCTGACTATTGCCGCGGTTGTCTCTCTTTCTTTGGGTATATATCAGACCATCGATGAAGGGCATGGAGTGGACTGGATTGAGGGTGTTGCTATCGTCGTCGCCATTGCCATCGTTACGCTTGTGACGGCGTTGAATGACTGGCAGAAGGAGCGGCAATTTGCAAAACTCAACAAGAGAGTAAGTCTCCTTACCCTGCGTCTGTTACGGATCTAACGAGTATAGAATGATGACCGCGAGGTGAAAGCCGTACGTTCCGGGAAGGTGGTTATGATCTCGGTCTTCGATATCACCGTCGGTGACGTCCTTCATGTTGAGCCTGGGGACTCTGTCCCTGCCGACGGGGTCCTCATTTCTGGCCATGGAATCAAATGCGACGAATCATCTGCTACTGGCGAGTCTGACCAGATGAAGAAAACAGACGGATTCGAGGTATCGCGACAGATTGCCAATGGCACTGCCACCAAGAAGCTCGACCCCTTTATGATCTCCGGCAGCAATGTCCTTGAGGGAGTCGGGTCCTATCTCGTGACAAGTGTCGGAAAGTACTCTAGCTATGGCAGAATCCTCATGTCTTTACAAGAATCCAACGACCCTACGCCTCTCCAGGTTAAGCTTGGACGACTCGCAAACTGGATCGGATGGTTAGGATCGAGGTAAGATCAAGATGCCCCGCCCCCTGTATGTGGTCATGCCCTGACTGTGGAAGTGCTGCCATTGTTCTCTTTTTCGCTTTACTCTTTCGCTTCCTCGCCAACCTTGGGAGCAATCCTGGCAGCTCGGCTGCCAAAGGCCAAGAATTCGTAGACATCCTTATTGTGGCAGTGACTGTTATTGTCGTGGCTATTCCTGGTGAGTATTCCTCGTCCAGGTATTTTACGTTCTATCTAACCCCGACTAGAGGGCCTTCCGCTGGCCGTGACGTTAGCCCTTGCCTTCGCTACGACAAGAATGGTCAAAGAGAACAACCTCGTTCGTGTTCTAAGGGCTTGCGAAACCATGGGCAATGCAACAGTCATCTGTTCTGACAAGACAGGCACGTTGACTCAGAATAAGATGACCGTCGTTGCCGGGACGTTGGGCACGAAAGGTTTCAGCCAGCATTCAGGGGATGAGTCTACCTCCATGTCTGCTGCGGAGCTCCTCAAGATGTGTCCAAGGGAAGCTCAGGACCTCCTTGTCAAGAGCATTGCTCTTAACTCGACAGCATTCGAGGAAGTTAAAGAGGGCACGAAAGAATTTATCGGCAGCAAGACTGAAGTAGCACTGCTGCAGCTTGCTAGAGACTATCTTGGGATGGATGTGGCCACTGAGCGAGCCTCCGCGACGATTATTCAGCTGATCCCGTTCGACTCCGCTCGAAAATGCATGGGGGTAGTCTACCAGGTCGCTGATGGGCATTACCGCCTCCTCGTCAAGGGAGCAGCCGAGATAATGGTCGACAAATGCTCGAACAGAATAGACTACGACTCGAACAAGCTGCGCATTGAACCCGCAGCTGCAAAGGACAAGCAAGAGGTCCTTGAGATCATAGAGTCATACGCAAAGAAATCCTTGCGTACAATTGGATTGGTCTACAAGGACTTTTCTGCACCTACCTGGCCTCCACCCGAAGCTGTCCGCGTTCAGGATGACCCAGACTCTGCCGACTTCGACACCATCTTTCATGACATGACGTGGCTTGGAGTGATGGGTATCCAGGACCCCCTTCGTCCTGAGGTTCCTGCTGCTATCGAGCGCTGCCATGTTGCCGGTGTCCAGGTGAAAATGGTTACGGGTGACAATATCAACACCGCTACTGCCATTGCTGAGTCGTGTGGCATTAAGACCGAGGATGGCATAGCCATGGAGGGTCCCACATTCCGCCGACTTTCCGAGGAAGAAATGGATAAGGTTATCCCTCGACTTCAGGTTCTGGCACGCTCTTCTCCTGAAGACAAGCGTATCCTGGTAGCTCGCCTGAAGAAGCTGGGTGAAACCGTGGCAGTAACAGGTGATGGCACTAATGACGGACCAGCCCTGAAAACCGCAGACGTAGGATTCTCCATGGGTATCGCAGGCACTGAAGTCGCCAAAGAGGCCAGCTCCATTATTCTCCTCGACGACAACTTCAAGTCAATCGTGACCGCAATCGCCTGGGGCCGTGCAGTCAACGACGCTGTCGCAAAATTCCTCCAGTTTCAAATCACAGTAAATATTACCGCCGTCGTCCTCACTTTCGTCTCCTCTCTCTATAACTCCGACAACGAGAGTGTGCTCAGCGCCGTTCAGCTCCTCTGGGTGAATCTGATCATGGACACCTTTGCCGCGCTGGCACTCGCAACCGACGCGCCAACAGACAAGATCCTCAACCGCAAGCCTGTGCCCAAGAGCGCCTCGCTCTTCACGGTGACCATGTGGAAGATGATCCTCGGCCAAGCCATTTATCAGCTTGGCATCACATTTATGCTCTATTTCGCCGGTGACAGTATCCTGTCAGACTACCTCTCTTCCGACCCAGACATCCGCCACCGCCAGCTCGATACTATCGTCTTCAACACCTTTGTCTGGATGCAGATATTCAATGAATTCAACAACCGCCGCCTTGATAACAAACTCAACATTTTCGAAGGCATGCACCGCAATTATTGGTTTATTGGGATCAACTGCATAATGGTCGCTGGCCAAGTCATGATTATCTACGTTGGCGGCGAGGCCTTCAACGTCCGCGAGATTACCAGCGTGCAGTGGGGCGTTTGTATCGCTTGCGCATTTGGTTGTCTCCCCTGGGCTGTTGTACTCCGCTGCATCCCCGACAAACCAGTTGGTATTGTCCTCGACGCCGTGACTGCCGGTATCGGTTTCGTTTTGAAGCCTCTCGGCCGCGCTTTTGCTGCATTTGGACGACCAATCAAACGGATAATTCGCAGACGCCAGAACAAGAACAAGTCAGACGAAGCGAACTCCCTGGCAGATCTAAAGGAACAGCGTGTTCCCGACGAGGAACAGCGCTCTGTGCCCCAACTTACATTTACGACCCCTGACGATGTTTCCAGCAGATAATACGCTCATTGTTTTTCGGCATTTGTACCATAATCTATACGTACCTGACTTTGGCGTTCTCATGGGCGGCTTGGGGGTTTCGAGATACCACGATACATCCGGTTCATTTTTTTGGCATTTTGCATAGCGAAGGCTTTCTTTTCTTTTCATCTTCTGGGCCAATAACGAAACATATACACTAATCTGAGTAGCTGAACAATATTCTAGACTTTTTATCTGTTTACCCGTAGGTATGTGAAGTCCGTAGTTGTAGGGTTTAAGAGAGAGTGCCTTAAGCAAGAAGGCGATTACTCAATTACTCCTCACAAGCACAAACACCAGAAGCTGACCATTGATTATTGTAGCTTGCGATATCAAACAGCCTGAAACTTATCAAATAATCGCATTTTTCAATTCAAAGAGTTACTCAAGAGAATTGATTGTCCTTGCTCACAGAAAGCCAGCTGTCATAAGCTGGTTGCCTTCCCGCGTGGAACTGGACTGAGCCTTTCTTAATCGATGACGACCCAACTTCTCCCTCCTCCAGCTCCACCGCAACACAACCACTTCCTTAACCCTCCTAATTACAACCATCGACGCCCCAGATAGCTCTAAATTCCATTTAGCTAGCTTTCGAATCTCTCAATCTTCCCAACACCGCCCATCGAACATCTCAAACCAACCAACGAATCGGTCATCAAAATGTCCACGTTAAACTATCGCACCATAAACATCGACGCCCTTGACCCAGACTCACCCCAGAATTTCCCGCTTACCACTCTCCTCCCTTCCACCCTTCCTCTGCCCCAAGGCTCGAGTGACGCCGCAAATACAGCAACGCAGGTGCGGCAACTCCTGCGCTCGGGCGACCCCGCCGCGGCGCTAATTCACGTGCTTGACACGGCGCCCCTGGGCGGCGACGAGGGCGCGAAGCAGGTCCATCTTGCGACGGTCATTGATGTCCTGCAGGGGATTCGGCAAGGTGAGATGGGGAGGGTTTTGCAAGCGGTGCTGGAGGGTCCGGGCGGTGTGGAGAGGGGGGATTGTTTGATGAAGTACTTGTATGCCTCTCCCCATTTCTCTTTTTTCTTTCTTTTTCTTTCTTTTTTTTTTTTTTGATTTGTGAAGTGAGGGCTCAGGCTAATTATATGCGCTGGTTTAGGTACAAGGGTATGGCAGCTGGTGGGCCGAGTAACGGTGCGCAGAGTCCCAGGAAGTCGGTATCGCCGCAGAGCACGGGGTTCTCGCAGATCCAGGCGCGGAATCTTGGTGAGGGAGGTGGTGGGCAACAAATGAGTGTGCTTTTGAACTGGCATGAGAAGCTGGTCGAGTTGACGGGGACGGGGTCGATTGTGCGTGTCATGACCGACCGGAGGACCGTTTAGTCTTTAAGCGGCTTTCGTGTTGTCATTCAAATGCTTTGTTCGTGATACTGTACAGAAGCTATAGACTATGGCCTGAAATCACCACCACCAAGAATATCCTTCAGATTGACCTCCCCACTTCCCCTCGGCAACGGCTTGCTCTGTCCTTCTCCCTCTTTCCATCCGATCATGTATATCAACCGGAATGTCGCCGGAATCCCACGGCTCCCCTCCTCCATATGCAGTTGCCGGTAGATCGCCTCGTTGGCGAGCAGCACATCTCTCGAAATAGGTCCCTGCTCCCGCTGCAGAATTGCATTGTTCTCACCCATCGCCTGCAGATCCGCCATGAGCGAAAACGTATCCGGGAATTCCACCACAATATCCTCCACATCGACCGTAAGCATCTTGAACCCAGCCTTGGTCAACAACCCTCCCACATCTCTCACATCCGCAAGCGGACTAACATGAGGCGAGACACCACCTCTCCGCTCTAAATCTGCCAGCTGCAGCGACGTTCGTAGCTCAAAGAGCGTATCACCTCCAAACATCGCCGCGATGAACGGGCAGTCCGGCTTCAAGATCGAATTCACTTGCGCCAGTAACGAGGGAAGATCGTTTATCCAGTGGATTGAAAGCGACGAGAGAACTGCATCGAAGGTGTTGGGTTCGTAGGGGAGAGACTCGAGGTCCGGAATGACTTTGCGGGTTATAGGGAGGAGTTTGTTGAAGGGAAGGTCTGCGTCGCGGTGCAGGAGGGCCGACGAGGTCTCGACGCAGGTGAGGTGGTCTATCCGGTCTGCAAGGGTGACTGGCTCCCCGCCTGACGAGATTGTCGCACCCTCGGGGGTTATGGTGGTTGCTCCTGCGGCGGCCGGGTCTGTGTCTCCGTCTGGGGCTGCTGCTGCGTCAAGGGGGGGAATGGGAGTTGTTAGGGCGCGGGCGATGTTGCAGCTGTTTGCACCGAGATCGAGAACATTGGGGAATCTTCGTTTTATGTCCTAGTTTCCATCAGTCTTCCTCTTCTACTGAATAAATGACTAGCTAGCTAGCTAGCTAGCTAGCTAAGCTCCATAGATAACTAGGTGAGGCCGTACAAGAAGACGTTCACATAGCCGCATGGCCACCTCGTCTCTGAGATAGTCGACTTTTCGACTCTCTTCGACATTCTGTGCGGCGCGGTCTTTCTGGAGGTGTTTAACCTTGCGGTTGAAGATTTCGAGCACAGGATTGCCTGGGGTTTGGCTAGCGTAGGTGCGGCGAGGCGTCCATGAGGCGCGGAGAACGGGGCGGAAGTGCCGGAGAGATGACATTGGTGTAGATCAGGTATATGCTGCAGTGGTAATAAATCTTAATGGAATTCTAGCGGGCTTGGTGGTTAAATGGCCATTTCTGCGGAAGCGAGTTGTGACGTCGGAGAGGAAATCTTTAGCACGTCGATTGGCGATAAGGAGCTCTTTTCCAGCAAGCACGCCGCTTGCACCTCACAACGATCCTTCACCCCTTAATTGGGTCCCGGCAGACTGTCAGGTAAGAATTGGAGGCTACTACTCTCTGTTTCTCATATCTAGACTAACTACCTCAGCATGGCGTGTCCATTCCCTTACACGTTCATCTCCTGCCCGTGTGCAGACACCTCCGTGCCCGATCCCTCCAGGAAACGGAGGTCAAGAGAGTCGCCGCATAGAGCCAGCCCCGTGAAGCCACGCCCACAGCCGGTGATATCTGATGACGAGGACGAGGACGAACAGACATTTGACCCGCGGGCGCCGCGGTCGAATTTCTCGCTGTACCCGCCAGAGCAGCTCCTCTACTGCGAGGACTGCCACCAGATCAAGTGCCCGCGATGCATCACGGAGGAGATACTGTGCTGGTATTGTCCGAGCTGTTTGTTTGAGACTCCAAGTAGTCTTGTACGATACGAAGGGAATCGGTGCGTTCGAAACAATACCTTGGTTTTGATGAGGGTGGCACTGACTGATTAGATGCGGGCGGAATTGCTTCAACTGCCCAAGCTGTACTGCGCCGCTTGCTGTTACGGCGCTGGAGGGCGATCCCTCCGGGGAGCAGGCAGGGCCGTGGGTGCTGTCTTGTAACTACTGCATGTGGACAACGTTGGATATTGGGATCAAGTTTGACAAGCCGACCAATATCCGTGCCCAGCTGTCCAAGTTGACGACCGAGCCGTCCTCCACGACCGCATCTCGCTCTCGCGGGGCATCACGCTCTTTCGGAGACCTCAAGTCCCCCTTGTCCGTGTATTCATCTATCGATGAGCAACTCCCGTCTGCTGGGACAAGCCAACCCGGCGAGGAACAGCCTACAAACACCCATACTCCGCGCACCCGCGATGCCCGATTCGCAGCCCTGAAAGCCTTCTATAAAGACCAGATATCCGCAACAAACACCACAGGCGTTGACCCAGGAGATTTCGCCGGCCAATTTTCCTCCCCAAACACTCTCCAACGTATCATGTCCATCTATACCCAATCCCGCCTCTCCACGCTCTACGGCAGTAGCAGCAAGAAGGCGCGTGCCAAACCGCCCGTTATGCGCGAAGCCCTGACACCAAGCGAGGGCCTCTTGATTCCCAATCGCCCCGAGTCTGAAGTTGCCATCATCCGCCGTTTCGCCTCAGACAACTGCGGCTGGGACGGCGTCGCCTCAATTGAACAACGCACCGCTCAGCCTCAATCCTTCAGCGCGCGCTTCGTCGAAGACCTCCTTCCCCTCCCAACCCTTCTCCGCACCAAACGCTCAAAGCGATGCAAATCATGCAAGCACATCCTCGTCAAGCCGGAGTTCAAACCACAGTCTGTCCGCTACCGCATTAAACTCATTGCAATCAGTTACATTCCCCTCCCTACGCTCCGGCCGCTCGTTCTTCCCCCCTCATCCTCCCAACCTGTCCCACCACCGCCGCCAGACCTCAACTCCCTTCAGCCACAAAAACCAATCCAGCTCCTCCTCACGCTTAAAAACCACATGTTCGACCCCGTCCGGATCACACTCGCAACTCCCTCCGTGACACCTGGCCGCGTCGCATCAAAGGTCACAATCCTTTGTCCGCAATTCGATATCGGCGCTAATAAAGACGCCTGGAGCGAAGCGCTCGAACCCGTTGCACCGCCCTATGAAAGGGTAGCTGAGGCTGGAAAGGTGTGGGAGAAGGGCCGCAACTGGACGACGGTTGTGCTAGAGGTCGTGCCTGGTTCGTTGCCTGGTCTGGGCGCGAAACGGTCGGCTACTGGGACCGGCAGTAATAGCGATGATGATGACGATGACGATGCTGATAATGACCCAGACGGCAGCGAGGATGCCGCTAAGGATGTATCAGGGCAGCTTGACTGGAGCGGGCAGGCCTCCGACCCGTCGCAGCAGATACGGCCTGATGAGGATGTCCTTGAGATTCCAGTGTTCGTGCGCATGGAGTGGGACTCAGATAGTCCGATGGAGTCAGAGGAAGGAGGGAAGGATTCCTTGGGTGCTGCTGCTGGGCTTGGTGTTGGTGGAGGAACGAAAAGAGAGTTGGCGTATTGGATGGTTCTGGGTGTTGGGCGGATTGTCTCACTATCTGCTGGCAGTTCCAGTTCTTCATAATTTTCCTCCACCCTTATCTACTAGATCCTAGGCAATTTCTTGATATACCCCGATGCTCATGCCATACTACTATAGAATCCAGTGCAGGCTTCGCGTCCACTTACTCATTACAGCTAGAAGAAAAATGAACTTGGGTAATTTTTTTATCTTTCAACCACGCCGAACAAAAGAGAACAGCCCGGGCCAAAACAGATCATGACTGAGTGTAATTATCACATCACATCACATTCCTTCCTTCCTCCCCGAGCGCGGGAGCAGTAGAGAGTAGACATAAAATGGGCCGAGCTTTCCTCTCCTCATGTCATAACCCACCACCACCTCCGCACCCATCATCCAGCATCCGAGTCTCAAAGGCGTAATTTAAAACTCAGAAGCACCACCCTGGGGGAACTCGAAAACGACAGCACGACCCGTCAGACGACGGTAGACCTCGCCGTAGGCGTCGAGGCGGTGGTCAACACCACCACGCTCCTTCTCGTCGAGGATGACCTTGAGAGTCTTGGAGCCGTCCTCCTTGGTGCGGATGCGCTTGCCGACAATCTCAACGGGGTAGACGAGGTCGTCAAGGATGGCGTCGTGGACGGCAGTGAGGGTACGGGAACGGGGGCGCTTCTGCTTCTGGTTGGTGCGGGAGTTGACGGAGCGCTTGGGCTTGGGGAGGATGCGGCGCTGAGCGACGAAGAGGACGTGGCGGTCCGAGAACTTCTTCTCAAGTTCACGGGTAAGGCTGGTATTGTCAGTTTGATTATATTCCCTTATCGAAGACTAATCGTGTTCATGGCGGGTTGGTATAGAGAGGATGGGTGGATGAAGCGTACCGCTGCTGGATCTTGTGGAAAGCCTGGAGGAGAGGGACGGGGACGAAGATGATGACAGCCTTCTTGCCGTGGCCGACCTCGACCTATAATCGAAGATGTTAGAACCCATCATGGAACCGAATTCTAACGTATGCATCCTCCCCCGGCCACTGTCAAACAACAATGCCTCCATTCGCTGTCAATTGACCGATCTCGATTATCCAATCTTATTATTTTTTTTTGACGTGTCTTCCCCATGGCCGTATACTTCCAATTCCACATTCCCGCAAAAATTTCCAACCAAGAGAAATTCCGTAACCGCTTACCTCACGAGCAGACACGAACTGCAGAGGCCGGAGAGTAGCCTTCAGATCCTGTGTGTTGCTCTCCAAGTCGAAGAGAGCACCCGCGATCGCGGTCTCCAGCTCGGAAGGGTTCTGCCTCGACGGCGAGTTGTGGGCGATCTTGTTGATGGCAGCCATTTTGAAAGGGAGTGTAGTGCAGACAGGGAGATCTGACTGTGCTGCTGCTGGGGGTGCTGTCCCTTTGATGTGGTTGCTGGCGGGTTGGTCGACGGAGAGCAATTCAAATTGCGACTTGTGAGGGCGGAGTTTGGGCGCTGTGGGATCGGAGGCTCGGCCTCGCTTAGCTGGGGTCTGCCTGTTTTGGTTTAGCGTGTCATGTGACTTAGATGCCCTCTACGGAGTATACAACTTATTTTCGAATGGAATACAATATTGGTGTATCTAACGAATGTATGTACTCAAATAATACAATGATACCATTAGCAAGTCGCTGAGGCGGCACAGGAAATCAGCATAGCAAGTCAGAACGCCACAAAACAACATGAAAACGCAAAGATCACTCTGTAACCAGGCGACGGACACGGTATCTGAAAAAAAAAGAGAATTAATACACATATTAACAAGCGCATCCCTCCTTGGCTGTCGCGGCGCCGCGATCTCCCAGGTTGACTCTTGAGTCGTCAGTAGATCGGCCGCCACCCCCTAGCGTAGTCTGACCGGTGCCTGCGCCAGCGCCTCGTCCACTCTTCAGACTGCTCTCCGGAATGGCATTGGCAATTGCAGTAAAGACGTCTGTCACATTCAGGCCCGTCTTGGCGCTGGTCTCAAAGAACAGAAGTCCCTCCTCGTCCGCATACGTACTCGCCTCCCGTGTGGGTACTTTGCGAGCATCTCCAGGTGTATTATCCTCCTGCTCTTCTTGGTTGTCGTCAGCGTCGTCGCCCTCTGCACCCGCCTCGCGTTCGGTCTCAGCTGGTGTCTCCCCGCCGTCGTTCGTCAAATCCAGCTTGTTGCCTACGAGAGCAATCACAATGCCAGGACTGGCTTGCCGCTGGAGTTCCGCCACCCAATGCTTGGCCTTGGTCAGAGAAGAGGGTTTGGTCACATCGTAGACTACCAGTGCCGCCTGAGCGTTACGGTAGTACATGGGGGCGAGCGAAGCAAAGCGCTCCTGCCCGGCGGTATCCCAGATCTCAAATTTGATTGTTCGGGAGGGAAGCGAGCATTTCTGAGTCAGAAACGCAGCTGAAATGGTCAGCTTCTGTGGAAAGAGATTGAACCGTCATCGCCGGTGCTTACCTCCAATCGTGGGCTCCTTGTTCTCTTGAAAGTCATTGTTGACGAATCGAAGCACCAGCGAGGACTATCAACCACAAAGCGTTAATTAAAGACTTGGCCAGCTTCGGTTACCCATGTACAACGAGGGAAACAAATGCCGAAGCGCGGATACCACCGCCCGAGGGGCGAACAGGAACAACGTACCTTTCCTACAGCGGCCTCCCCGAGAAGTACCAGTTTGACGCTGCTGCTCGGTTTCGGCGCATTTGCGGGCGTTGATTCAGACATTGTGGACGAAGCCCAACGAAGAGCGGTTATATCGATCAGGTCGTCTTGCAGCAACCGCTGGGTTATTAATCGTAGATACGAGTCGGTGACTTCAGATTCAAGAAAAGCAATCCGAGTAGCCTAGACACAAAAAAGAAAATAAGAAACAGGTTAGAGCTGCTGGTCTGTATTGAGTGCTCGGGATCAAGCAGGGGTTGTTTGACAGGCAGCAGACAAATGGAGAGGCGCAGAGCACACACCAGTACCTGGATAGGTGGAAAGAGCGGTGGACTGATGGAGATATGACAGTATGCTCTGCAGAATTCTAGATGCCTTGCAACCTAGGTAAGGCAGACAGACTAGATCTTGGAAACTCGCTGTTTGTTGGTTCTCCGAACAACAGGTCTCGTTTCGTCAGAGAGTCGGTCGATGCGATTACATTAGCACCACCAGTCGCATCCGTCGTAAGCAGGCGGAGACGTGGACAGCTAATGACGCTAGCCTATTAAAGATTAGCGCATTCAGGCAGTCACGGGAAGTCACGGGGACCTTGCCAGGGATCCAGTTAGTAGTTCTTGCGAGTCTCGGCGGCAAACAAAGAACCGTTGGATTAGAAAAGAAGTACCTCATTTTCATGATCTCGGCTTATTGTTTGCTTGCAGTCCATTAACAGATCTATTGGTTTGACTCTCGCTTGCATCAAAAGTAAAACAGACTGTGCTTTGCGCAAAGTCCTCGGCCTGGACCGATTACTCCAAGTCTCTGGGACAGCGCAATCGCAGGGAATCACAGTACCGTCCAGGCTCCGATGAACGAGGGAATGCAAGACCATCTTAGGCACCGCTTTAGTCAATGACGAGTCCCAATGGAAAATATCTCTGGTTGACACCCAATGCAGTCTAATTTGATTGGGCCCAGCCAGCACTAAAGCGCCGGGCTTGGGTACAAGTCACCACTCGCGATACCTAGTGCTGGCTGTTCCATGCGTAGGTACCTAGGGTCTTCGGTAGGTACAGAAGTAATTGGTATATTGAAAGGTTGTACATGTAAACGTGCGTTGACACGCACTCCGAGGAATGACGTGCCAGGGAAAGACGAACAGAAACCTAGTGGCTACATACCCGGGCTCCCACGACATGGGACTCTGCAGCCGTGATGGCTGCCCAAAAAAGAAAAAAGCACGGCGCAACGCAAGAACGCTGGACTCACGACAAGGGTCTGCTAGATAACTAAGGTAATGTTAGCTTGATTTAACAGGCCTTGGACGAATGAAAGCAACCTGCGTCTGTGGTATCCCGGCTAAACAATCAAGACCAAGGCGATGTCATCAACGGGGTTGTTCATGGGTTTGTTGGTCAGTGGTCAAAGGTTATTTGCTGCAGTCGCCCAAATCTATTAACCAAGGCATGCTTGCCAACACTGGCTTTCATTCACTGAAGGAATCTCAGGATAGTGTACAGGACTCGCGACAAAAGTACCACTCTTGCTTGACAAAGGAAATCTAGTATCGATCAAAAAGCAAAACGCACAGCTCAGAGCTAGAACGGAAGAAAAATAAAGAAAAAAGGAAAAAAAGAAAATAGGCGGAAGAAAATCGGCCGCGAGGCCACAATCTAATCTGTCTTGGTATCAACCCGTGCATCCCAAAATCTCAAACCCATTCCTGTCTATACCAAACGCCAGTACAAAGAAAACAACGGCAAACCCCAAAATTTCAAATTCCAGAAAAACATCGCAGGACTTTTTGGTGTCAAAACTGATCGTGGCCTCAACTGGTTCGTGTCGGTAAGGTATTAAACGGAGTAGAAGTGATAAATGAATAAAGTATCAGTCGAAGAGAAGAACGGCACGGTTGTGTCGATCGAGGAGGGTCGAACGTAAAGCTCCACTTGGAGAAAATGGCGGTATTAAAGCGATCTATGAAGTTCGAAACGAATAGCGGCCGATGATGAACAAGGTAGTGTTACAGGAAACTGCAAGGCGAGGTTAGCAATGAAACAAATGTACCGCGGCCGCAGCTGCGAGGGCCACTTACAGTCAAGATCGAGTTCATAACAGACACGTCAAACTCCAGAGGCCAAGGCGCCATTGAATAAATCCACAAACGACTTTCCGCACTGGAAATGATAAAAAATCGCAGGATCATGTGGTTGGCACATGCGATCGGAGCCCAGACGGTTATTTCGGCGGTGGTGGAGGAGCACCGGGCTTCTTGACTCCCGTCGTATCGTAGGCCCCCCGTCCCATATTGCAGGCTGAAAGGTCTCGAAGAATCATGTTGAGTTCTGCGCAGACAGCCATGGTCAGCTTAGGTGGATTCCAATGGACTGGAGGGAAAAAAGGAGCAGGGGATAATGCAGTGCTTATGAACCAGGACGCCGAGGGTGGATGACTCACTGTTTAAATAAAGACAAAATAGATCTCACTCAGCAATAATAATAATATTTCAGACAACACAATTCAGCCGGTGGCTGTGACCTAGTCGGTGTTGGACAACGGACTGGATGGGTCGACTAGTGGGTGAGGTATCAAGGTCCAGGCAATGTTGCAGCTGCAAGTGAGATCCGATCCTTTAAAGTGCCAGGTCCACAACCCCGATCTTAAGACAGGGTGACGCAGTGACGAAGCAGGACGAGCAGGTAGGGCAGGAATGTGACAAAGTACCCGCGGAGTGGACAAAGGATTGCGAGGGATAGTGCGGCGCACGGAATCAGAGCACCAATGCGTCCGAGTCAAAGTCTTTCAGGTCTTTCAGGTCTTTCTGATTTGCTGGTCTCTGGAGCGCTCGATATGGCGACTGCTCTAGGATCAGATATTTCCGCTGTGTTGCTGGGTCGAAGTAGCGGCGCAGGGGGTGCAAATATAGTATGCGATGAAGATGGCCGGCAGATTGCAGCAAGGAGGAAAGGGAGCGAGTGCCGCGGAAGTGGCCCGTCTGGTCCGGCGAGGAGAAACTCTGACTGGAAAGATAGCAAGTGGGAGGACTCAAGGGAGGAGGTCGGTCACGCAATAGGCAATAAAGAGGGCCTGGAGAGCGAGGATAAGGGAATGGCGGCGGAAGAAGAGTGAGCGCGAGGAGAGTCCGTCAAGGAATGGGTGATGGTGAGGAATTTCAAGAAGGCCAACAGAAGGGGGATCCAGCATTGATATATAACCAGCTAGGGTCTTAAGAGTCAAAAGGTATCTTTTAAGGATGGCCTAGAGGAATCTAATTAAACAAAAAAATAAGAGACAAAAAAAGCAAGGCTTAAACTCACGGGAAAAACAAAAAAGGCCAGGAAACAGTTTCAAAAGGGGAAAATGGAAATAATTGACAGAAAGAGGAATAAACGAATAAACGCTGAATCGTCATAAATAATAGTAATTACATGTAACAGGGCTATAACTGATCAAGAGGCTAGAGCAGGTTAAAAAAAAAAAAAGACAAATAAAATAATTCAGACTTGGAAGCTCTGCGGCTCTCCCGTCCCGATGGAAAGGTACGCGAAGCTGTGGGTTGAGCGATCCATCAACTGCCCCTTTCTTGCTTTTTGTTAGGGGTTCCCCAACACTGGCACCAGAAGACCATCATCGATATTTCAGGATGCAGCCTTGAAACTCCCGATCTGAGGCATCGGGCGACCTGGGCATGGTCTTTCTCACTCTCTCAAGCTAATATTGGAATCGGCTCGCCTGGTCAGCCAACGTCTTTCGGGCTGGGTGTAGCTGAAAGGCCAGAGGACGCCGTAGGAGTTGTGATTGCTCCCCAAAAATAAAACGGTGGATGATGAGTAATAATACGGGAAGAGCAACCAACAGGGGCATGGCGTCAGGTCAGGCCCAGCCACCATCCTCCTTGAAGGCCAACATGAAACTGATCTGGAAAAAGAACATAAAGGAAGCAAATTACTAGAGCTCTCCACCAGGGCCCGCCGGGGAATCAGAGCTAGGGAACCGACTCTTCGGACAGGTTTGATGGTTTGATGGCGATACCGCGGATGGATCCGAATCCAGACTCCATCTGCACCAGACCCGCCTCTCTTAATCAATCCCTCGCGTGGTGACGATTTCGACGAGAAAGACCAGAATCAGGGGCACTAAGACAGCAGGCCAGAAACTCAGAATCCAGGCGCTGAGCCCTATATCGTTGGTCGTCGGTTTCTTTCAGATTGTTCCAACCAGACGTGCAAACGTCCATCAATCTCCCGAATTTTCAGGCCAGCGCTATCATTGGTGGAGGCAGAACAAATGGACGCCGACAGCCGTCATGGTTGGATATCATTGAGTCCAGCGTCTCAATGCTCAAGACTCAGAGACCGAGGCTACGGACATCCGTCGGCAGGAAAGATACGTAGCTTGACAGGCATTACCCCAGCTCGGCTGAGATAGCGAATCGCATGATTGTTTACCAGCAATCCCCGTCGACGGTGGGATGCTGTAGCACTTTCAAATCAAAGCTTTCCTTGACTCTAGGGAAATGCCGCTGGGCTCTTATGATTTGACTCATGATTTGACCCCCAAATACCGTGGACAGAGTATCTACGTATACCTACTGGACTAACATCACATGGAGCTTAGCTGGCCGCATCCCCATGCTGCACCTGCGGGAGTAAGAGGGTATCGAACGACTAGCTAACCTAAGATTTAGTGCTAGAACCGTTGCCAGCAGATCTTCTTCCACTGTGATGCCCTTTCAAAGCGGAAAATCGCGGACTTTTCCAGGCCCCAGAGGCTGCAGCGCTGCTCTCTGTCCTCCCTCCAAGCCAATCTGATAGACTTTCTACACCCAACTTCAGCCAATATCAGCCAATATCAGCAATTCAGCCAAAGTAGAGGGTTTCGTGATAATACTGTCATCGTTGGGGTGTTTGCTTGAATTCGGCGACCGTTGCTTTGTGCCTGTGGAAGTCACGGGAAATCCACCTGGGCAAAAGGGGCCTGGTTGCTCCGTGGCTCGATGACATTATTTGATAATCATGGGTGGAGGATATGCGACTCTCCACCGCCAAGTGCCAAATCCCGTCTCCCCGTTACCACTAACCGGCTGTATTGTCCTGTACGACGACCGTCAGTCCATCGAATCTTCTTTTCCTTCTAGCGTCTTTCCCGGCTGGTCCTCCCCCACAGCGTAATGCCATCTAGCAAGTGGCGGACCTGGTTTTGGTTCGTCCCACAGTAGACCACGCGTCTGGAAGCCCTGCGAGTCGCCCTTTTGGACGTTCTGGAGAACGGCTGTCTACCTGGGGTAGAACAATTAGTCAATATTACCGCCGTATTCTGCCAGTGGTTTGCGGTTCCGCCCGCCGAAATGCCTGCTACTAGCGACCGGGAAAATGATCCCTTCCTCAGCTGGACTACGCAACAGGTGGACCATTGGACGACGAAGGATCAGCTTCCTGGCTCAATTGGAATTGAGCCTTCACCCCAGCAGAAAGCCACGCGGGTTGCGGGCCCGCGGTCCAACTTCGGCTCCCTCAGGTTAACAACGTTACGAACCTACGGCTGTCGGCGACAAGCACATGTCTCGGGGCTTTAGAGTTTCCCTCCATTTTCGTGTCGCGCTCGTTCCGGGATATCGGGCCCCGGATTGGCTGCGCGCAAGCGTGTTTCAAGTGTCGTGGGCGGCGGCTGACAACCGGAGTGTCAGCTCCTTGGTAAATCATGGAGGCGGATGCATGGGTGATCCTCGGCGCGACAGCGCTTGACGAAACTTCCGGGAAAATTCGAAGCGGTACTTTGGTGTTGGATCCATGATGGGGAGGAGGTGGGCGGTTGGCAGCTGCCAGGCTGTATCCGCGGCGCACTGCGGGCTGCCGGGGACCGTGTGAGATCATTGTTAGAGCGCGTCTCCAGAGAAAGACATCACCTAGGCACTGGGTCTAGAGTGCGAAAACCACCCGGTATGTGGTCTTGAATGGGCCAGGGCCGCAAAGAAGGAACCTCTCCCAGGTATCCAGACGGCGGATGCAGACGGATTAGCAGTTCGGGTATGCAGATGTTCCTGCATTGGCGCCTGCAGTTGAGTGGATTAGTCCAAGATCATCGACCCTCTGGCTGCAGCCCAGCGGGTATTCCAGCTTCCAGGACGATTCTGGAAGCTATCCTTTCCATGGTTCACTCCACGGACCGTTGGCCTCCCACAGCCTACCCGTAGAAACTAAACGACGGCTACTCTAGAAAAGAGTAAAGACCACGCGGTACCTAAGGAGTAGCCTGCGGAATTTTTCACCTAAGAGGATGCCTCTCCACATCTGGCGACTCCCAACTCCGTACAGACACTCCGTACCAATCAATTCTCATGCTTACCCTCATCGAAGGGCCGATGTAATGATCCAGAAACCGCACCAGCACGGTTTAGGACAAAGTCAAATACATTAGGTACCGGTGCGAAAACGGAGAACGATCCGGTCGCGAATACAGCTAGAACCGCACTAGAAAACAAAGAACGGCACTTGTCGCCAGGTCCAGAATTTGAGCCGTCGGGGCCCATTGATCTCTCAGTTGGGGTTGGCAGGGAGACGATTCCGCGTTCCACTGCGGTACTTCCACCGCTTCACACCCTGCAGGGAGATCGCTTCTCCTGAGTCCGTCCAGGGATCAACGTCTATCAGCATCCCAAGCAGACTAGTGCTTCGAGCTTCCAATTGCTCAAGCCTTACGGAACACACCCGAACTTCCGCGAAGGGAAGACGATGGCCCACGGGTAATCGCTCTCGATGAGATACGGAGACGGGATCCTGCGGACCTCAAGACAAAAAAAGCCCATAGTATCAAATAGTCAGTATGACTTCAGAACGAGTCATTTTCTAGACTTTCCTTTCTGTGTGTTCCGGAGTATACGCCGGACTGATTCTCACATCTACATCTCCTGATCTGGTACTTTTCTTCCCTAGAGGAATCCGGGCTCGGCTGCCCGCATTAGCTTAAACTTGAAGATGTTTGAGCAATAACGAAACTCGTTAACGGAACTCTGAGACCGGCCGAGCTCAGGAATGACGATGAATAAAACTGACAGATCTCTGGCCTGGGGCTCGCCTTGGCGCATCGGCGCATGGCGACAGGGTTCCTGTCCCCGGCGCTGTCAGTAATCTGCGGTAGATCAGATACTACAAATCTATCAAGAGGCCCGAGGGCGCATATCGGAGCTATGAGCGGTACTTGCTCGTACGACAGACGACGCTTAGGCGCATGCTTTATTTGCTTGCATGCAGCTTGCAGACGCGATCTACCGATCTGCCAGGGAACCAAGCGGGAGGCTGAAGGGGCGGGAGGTCTGATCGCGAGGAATGCGAACATGCCTTGCAGAATTATTGCCTTGAATCTTGAGAAGAGATATTCAATGGAAGCAGGGGGCTCAAGTGGCTGAAATGGTGGCTGAACCCCGTTCAGGCAAGCTTCCAATTGTGCAGTGTACGGATTCATCACATCCGCTCTGATGATGTACGTTGCATATACATTGCATATACATCACAATAGCCAGCCTACCTCCGCTTTGTCTCCGTCCAGCAGGTATACTGTCTATTACACAGGCTACACGTGCCGAAACGCGTTGGCACTAATAATGCAGGAGCGTCGCCTTAGAAACGTTTATCAGACCACAAACCATGGTTAAATCTCCGTTTCCGTTCCCAGGGGCGCTGATTCCGGTTGCCGTAAGGGTATTCCCCGAACCGCCTATCTGACAACTGAGACAGCCGAAAAATATGATATATCTTAAAATACGGGAGATTTGAAATGAACTTCAACCAGTGAGCTCACTCGCATTAGCCCTGGACTGAATCCAATCGCGCCGCCGCAGCCTCTCCGTCTCATCCTTTGTGATCCTTCCCGGAAAGAAACCATACACTACGGCTGTCGGCTTTCTTGTCCGTACATCTTCCTACTCGGGCAATCTCATGATTGTTCCTCAGCTACCGGATTCAGTATTTAGAGCTTGAGCTCAAGCTTGGCTTGAGCTTGCTTGCGCAGCCTGCCGCAGCAGTCGGACAGTCAGAAAAAGCAACCTGCACGACCGCAGACGGCAGGCGCTCCCACCCGCCCGAACCGCTGGGACCGTCAGCACTTTTGACTTATCCGAAGTAGCTGCTTGATAGGTCGAGATGCATTTGTCAATTTCTGATATATGGGATGTGCTCTCTACCGCGCCTCGGAGATGTCTTCCAGGTCACTGTCGATTTATCAGTGTCTGAGGGGGCTAAAACCGGGCCACTCATCTGATCGAGACCGGGCTTCCCTGTTATTGAGGCGTCAGTCGCAGCCGCGAATTATATTCAGAGAATAAGGCCTGAGACAGGTATATAGTTATACGCCGCTAGCCGGGATGAATCGAGCCCAAAAGGTACGCGCAGCGCGCGATGCGGCATCTTCGCGATTCATTTCGGTCCGTAAAGCTCAGTGACACTGAGGACCCTCAGCCTTCGTGTTACCGGGATATTCTAGAACTCCCGTGGAACAGGGTTGCATTGCTGCAAGTTCTCATGCAGCAGCTGGCCGCCGTGGGCGGGAGACTAGCCTTGAGGCATCGTATTATGAACTTTGGCCGAGAGTGGCATTCCTGAAAAGTGTCTAAATTATCAGCTCAGATCCAGCGTACGCTATCATATGTCAGTATGAGCGTACGCGTCCATCAATGGATACAACTCACGGAGTATTCCGTCTCACTCCTGTCAGGCTGGCAACCACGTACTGGGCGCTATCTTGGGCGAAGCAAAAAAAGAGAAAAACCAGGCAGGATAACAGCTGAGATTTTCGATATGATTCCGCGCACCGCGGCGTTATGTAAGAGGGACGAATCGGCGTTGTTGTCAACCCTATTTAGTCAAACTTGCGGCCCTATAATCAGTATGTTTGGTACGGAGTACGCATTGAAGTCTCAGAAGCTGAAACTCGGCGTCGTACACTGTCCTCCATACTCGCGAGGGAGATAACCGCGTGGTGCCCTGATGGAATACTTCGTATGGCCACGTAAGACAGCGCTGCCATTGCCACTCAGCTGCCACGTTATCTTACCTCAGCTTGGGATACTCAGGAACAGGAAGCCACCAACTGACAGGACTCCGTACAGTAAGATTATTAGGCACTTTCCGATAGCCTAACTGTCCAGGTGCTCCATACGGCAACGCGGAAAATAGCAACATTTTTTAGCCTGTCCCGTCAACCAGGTAACTCATGACAATCATGCAGATAGCGATACCGATACGTATCCATGATCCATTCCATGATCCATTCCATTATGCAGCCCCAGCCCCTGATCTTCGCGGATCACTATTATCGCGGCCGGATTCGCCCCCTGAAATCGATAGCCATTTTGGTTCCGGCGTCTGGACTCTGTGATAGTGGCTGCTGGCACTACGTCGTGAAAATTGCCTCCTTGGTACCCTGTAATGCTGATGGCGTACGGGCGAAAAAGTACGTGGTCAAGGTGAGTACAGAGGATGGAGTACCTTGAAGGATGTCGCTTCGGCCCGTACAATTTTGACTTTCAGGCACCACAGGCACCAGCAACATTCTCTTTTGTCCACTACTTCTACGTTACTTTGAGAACTGCGCGAACTTCGATCTAGAGCACTTGCAGCCTGACTGCGGTTGAACCTGCATCGTCAGTTTCCATCTGTCTTTCTCAGATTCTTCAACCTTCCATGATACGCATTTCACCTTCCCAAGGGGGAGGCAGGGACAAAGAATGAAAATGAAGCGTCAGCGGCGCTGTGGCAAAAACCAAAATTATCCATTCGTCTGCGGATACCCTGTACGGGTACTGCGTATACAGGAGACAGTCTGGATTTTGCAAGCTAATGTTGAGACGCACGCAGATACCTGACTGAAGAAGCAAGAGGTGTGCCTCTGCAACCCCGCCCCACCGTCGGATGGACCAGTGGTCACTGGTCGGTGATGGATCAGAGGGATCACCGCGATTATCTGTGATCCATCCTTGTCAGGTGATCTCAATGTGCTGTACGGAGTACAAAGTAATCCTCGGTAATCCGTCAGAGTCCGTCGAGCGACCATCCCAGACCATTCCAGCTAAGTCGACATTCAGACCAGTAAAGTCCACGTTTATCCTGGCTGAAGTTCGAAGAGATGAGCGATCTTCACACTACGCCATACGCCAGTGGATGTATGTGGTCGTTGCCGCCGGCTTTGTTTCTGCTCGTGGCGTTGAGTCGATACAATACGGTAAAGGACTGGACGGCAGACGTCGATGAGGTGATGGTGATGCGATACTACCGTACGAAGTACTTTGGATCAGTAGACTATAGGCTATGGCGTAGCGCCCATGTTTGCTTACTCGCCTAACTGTCGAATGAAGGACACAGGAAAAGAGACAGGAACAACGACTGGTCAACTTAGCAAAGGTACCAGGATGCCGCGGGAAGATCAGAGGCGTTCCGGCACTTTAATCTCAGTTCGAAGTTCTCTTTGTTCTGTGGCTTGCCGGTGGTTGACTAGTTGACTCTGATCTGGAACGCTGAATAACGTAGAATAATAGGCTGTTGACTATTGAGTTGGCTGCTTCTGTTTGGGAATTGGGGTGATGGAATCGGATGGAATAGACAGGTAAGTTAATGAAGTTCTAGGCCTTCATTTTGTTTTGTTTTGGGTATATGTGTGCTATAAGAGGTCCGGTGTTTTCTGTATATTGCGTGTTTGGGGTGTTGGAGATATATTTGTTTTGCTACCGAGGGTGCGGATATGCCCTGAATTTCAAGGTAAGGCCGATACTAACGACAGTCAAAAGTCGAAACGGTAGTTTGGTGCATTGACAGTAGGTCGGCTATTTTCCTACTGCTTATCGAGACCTTGCGTCTTGATGCAGTTGTACGCCATCTCGAACTGCAAAGCCAGCATTTAGCAACGTCTCGACATCCCGGAAAAGAGAAAGCTCACCTGCTCATCCGTTTGGCAGATAAACACCCGCTTTGCATCCGATCTCCCGCTGGCGGTGATATCCACTACGGTCTCGTCGTCTCCAGGCCCCTGCTGATTCTTCTCCGAATCAACCGCAAAGCCAAGACATCGAGTCTTCTCTATAACAGCCTTCCTCAGCAGCGCGCTCTTCTCGCCGATTCCACCGGCGAATACAATCCCTTCGACCTGCCCGTCCAGCTTGACGTAGTAGTTGCCAATATAGCCGACTATGCGGTCGACGAGGATGTCGAAGGCGAGTTTGTGCTGCTCACTTGGGGGGTCCTCGACTGCGATCTGAGCGAAGTCTGTTGTGCCCGTCAGGACCTTCCAGCCGGATTTCTTGTTTAGGATTTCTTCCGCCTGTGGACAGTCGTTAGCGTTATCTGGACTGCTACGTGCAGGTAAAGTGCTTACCGTGCTGATATGCATCTCCTTGGTACTTGCAGGGCTGAGCTTCCCCGCCTCGTTGGTATAGTGGAAGACAAGCCTGGGAAACCGGGAATTAGCTCGCATCCAGCAAGGAGGTGCACGGATCGCGGTCGATCAGATCAGATCAGATCCGGCTCCTTCAGACCCAAGGCCAGGGTCCAGCTGGGATACTCACGATGGATCGATATCGCCGCTGCGTGTGGCGCCTGGTAGCCCAGCTAGGGGTGTTAATCCCATTCTAAGCAGGAATGTCAGTATCAGGATCGCTATGCCTGAATGGCTGGCTTCTTTCCCGGGATACAGGACGCTAGGGGTGCATGCATGAATGAATAAACGAATGAATAGTTGGTCTAGACACATACGAAGTATCGACGGATTTTCCATCCTTGATCGCACACACAGACGCACCGCTCCCTATATGCAGGGCAATCAGGCTTGTCTTCTCAACCGGCTTGTTCAGGTATTCGGCCACCGAGCGCAGGATGAACGAGTAGCTTATCCCATGAAACCCGTACTTGCGCAATTTGTTGCGCCTGGCTGTTTCCTGGTCGATTGGATAGGTCTTCACGTAAGGAGGGAGAGACTTGTGGAAGGAGGAGTCAAAGAACGTAATGCTCTGGACGTTCGGGAGCTCCTTTTTGCATAGCCGGACGATTTCGAGCGCGGCGAAGTTATGCCTGCCATTTGTGGACAAGAACAAGTCAGAAACTCTCCGTATTTTCTATCTCGACACCAGTAGGAAACAAGCGAATTAGGAAGCGAGTGAATGCACATACAAAGGCGCCAAATCCTCCAAGTCCTCCAGCTGGTGGTACGTCTCCTCGTTGATCAACACAGGACTCTCAAAGTCGCCGCCGTGCACGACCCGATGGCAGATGTAAGCCAGGTCGTCGGCACTAGCAACATCTTTAAGATCAGGGTCAGTGAAGCAGCGGTGCAGCAGGAGCTTGAAAGCGTCTGGTCCTGAGCTGATCTTCTCCTTCAGCTCTTCTTTCTTCTGCTTCGAGCCGACGCTGTACTTGAATGTTGCGGGGGGTGCGGTGATGCCGGAGACTTGTGCGGTCGCGATAACACTGGGGGTTTTGGTGTAGCTGTAGAAGGTGATTTTGACGGAGGAGGAGCCCGCGTTTACGGAGAGAATAAATTTGCGGGGCATGTTGAAATGCTGCTGATTTTGTTGTGGTCGTCTGGTAGATAGGTAGGGTATAGTTCGTAGTTGTTTGGATGGGCAGCAGTTAGTTTAAAGTAAGTGAAATCGACTTCGACTAGAGAATACACGTCTGAGACGGAGCTGATTATTCGATCATTTCACGGTGTCTATATCTTTTCCATCTTGTTTTCTGACGTTGTTCTTATCTCCGCGCAGTCTCACAATGCTTGTTGTCGGCCGGTTTGTGATGTCAACCTGAGCACGGTGACGTAGTGCAGCCGTCTCTGCCGAGTCTGGCCAGTCTACCCAACCTGGCTTAGGTATATCTTAGAGCAGCAGTACAGAAACAAAGATATCTCGAGCTTCCCTAATAATAAACTGACCTACAAACAATACATCGATCCCCATCTACATAGCCGCCACAATGCCAGGAGAAGTCATCGAGCAACCGAACCCGGCGCCAAAGCCGTCGCACGTCCCCGATTTAGTAGAGAAGCTCATAATTCCCGCGCAGAAGACGAAGCTGGAGCAAAGCGATTGTGATGCATTGCATAAGTATCGTCGCGCGGCAGCGTATATTGCTGCTGGTATGTTTGGCTTTTGATGGATTAGTCGGTGCATTGGGTGCTGACGCCTCTATACAGCGATGATCTTCCTACAGGATAATGTAATGCTGAAACGGGCTCTAACGAAGGAGGATATCAAGCCGAGACTTCTTGGTCAGTAGCTTTCTCAAGGCTTATGGCTGGGAATGAGTGTACTGACCGATGTCGCAGGACACTGGGGAACATGTCCTGGGTTGATCCTCGTTTACTCTCACCTGAATTACGTGATCAAGAAGCAGAACCTCAATATGCTGTATGTTGTTGGGCCAGGGCATGGAGCGCCGGGCTTGCTAGCATCGTTGTGGCTTGAGGGCTCGCTTGGGAAGTTTTACCCGCAGTATACCAAGGACAAGGAGGGTCTGCACAACCTCATCTCGACGTTTAGTACCAGTGCCGGACTGCCTAGGTGAGATTCCATCGACCTAGAAAGAAGTCAGAAAAGCTAACGTGTTGAAGCCACATCAATGCTGAAACACCCGGCGCTATCCACGAAGGAGGAGAGCTGGGCTATGCGCTGTCTGTCTCCTTTGGCGCGGTCATGGATAACCCCGATTTGATTGTAACTTGTGTGGTTGGAGACGGAGAGGCGGAAACTGGTCCAACAGCTACGTAAGTTTGTGACCGCGTGTGGTGAATTAATCCTGCTAAAGGTTTGGTCAGATCGTGGCATGCGATCAAGTACATCGATCCAGCTGAGTCAGGAGCGGTGCTTCCAATCCTGCATGTGAATGGCTTCAAGATCAGCGAGCGCACTATTTTTGGGTGCATGGATAACAGGGAGATTGTCTGCCTGTTTACAGGGTACGGATATCAGGTGCGCATTGTCGAGGACCTCGAGGACATCGACAGCGACCTTCATAGCGCTATATCCTGGGCGGTTGAGGAGATCCGTAACATTCAGAAAGCAGCGCGCTCCGGCAAGCCTATCATGAAGCCTCGATGGCCCATGATTGTCTTGCGGACGCCCAAGGTATGCGCCCCATTCCCCTGGCTTGACGTTAATCAGCTGACGTGTATTAGGGTTGGTCAGGGCCGAAAGAGCTGCATGGCCAGTTCATCGAAGGGTCGTTTCACTCCCACCAGGTTCCCCTTCCTAATGCTAAGAAAGACGATGAGGAGCTCCAGGCCCTGCAGAAGTGGCTGTCCTCATACAAGCCCGATGAGCTGTTTACAGAGTCTGGCGACGTTATCGACGAAATCTTATCCATTATTCCTTCGGATGATAAGAAACTCGGCATGAGACCCGAGGCCTACAAGACTCATCTACCGCCGGACCTCCCTGACTGGAGACAGTTCTGCGTGAAAAAAGGGGATCAGTTCAGCGCCATGAAGACCATTGCTAGCTTCATCGACCAGGTTTTCGTCAAGAACCCGCATACCGTCCGGTTATTCTCGCCCGACGAGCTGGAGAGTAACAAGTTGAGCGCTGCCCTATCACATACGGGAAGGAATTTCCAGTGGGATGAGTTCTCGAATGCAAAAGGTGGGCGGGTGATCGAGGTCCTGAGCGAGCATTTGTGTCAGGGCTTCATGCAAGGATATACATTGACCGGCCGGACGGGCATCTTCCCATCGTATGAGAGTTTCTTGGGTATTATCCATACCATGATGGTCCAGTATGCCAAGTTCGCAAAGATGGTACGTCAAGTCGAGTACAGTCAGCGCTTCCTGCTAACCAGCAAACAGGCTAAAGAAACGGCATGGCACCATGACGTGAGTAGTATCAACTACATCGAGACCAGCACCTGGGCCCGACAGGAGCACAATGGCTTTTCTCACCAAAATCCATCCTTCATCGGCGCGGTTCTCAAACTGAAGCCGTACGCCGCCCGCGTCTACCTGCCTCCCGACGCCAACACATTTCTTACCACTCTACACCACTGCCTGAAATCAAAAAATTATATCAACCTCATGGTCGGCTCAAAGCAACCCACCCCAGTGTACCTGAGCCCCGAGGAAGCGGAAAGCCACTGCCGAGCCGGAGCCTCAATCTTCAAGTTCTGCAGTACCGACGATGGGCTCCGCCCGGATGTCGTACTCGTTGGAATCGGTGTTGAGGTCATGTTCGAAGTTATCAAGGCGGCAGCCATACTGCGAGAACGATGTCCTGAGCTGCGTGTCCGTGTAGTCAACGTAACTGACCTATTCATCCTCGAGAACGAGGGCGCCCACCCCCACGCCTTGAAGCATGAGGCCTTCGACAACCTCTTCACCGAGGATCGCTCCATCCATTTCAACTATCATGGATATGCGAACGAACTCCAAGGCCTGCTCTTTGGCCGCCCTAAGCTCGACCGGGCAACCATCAAGGGATATAAGGAAGAGGGAAGCACCACAACTCCATTTGACATGATGCTTGTGAATGAGGTATCGCGGTACCACGTCGCGAAGGCAGCCGTCACGGGAGGAGCGAGGTTCAATGAGAAAGTCAAGCTGCGGCACCAGGAGCTTTGCTCTGAATTCGATCATAACATTGCTGAGACGCGCAAGTATATCATGAACAACCATCAAGGTGAGTGAGCTGCTTTTGATGGATATTATTCGGATTCATCCTGACATCTTAGTAGATCCCGAAGACACATACAATATGCCCTCATTTAACTAGCAAATGAAAACTGGAGCTAGGCATATCAGAGTACCGAATCAGAACACCTTTCACGGTTAATAGTCCAGATCCTCTTGCTAGGTAGTCCTGTAAGAATGTAGGAAGTCAAGAAAGTTAATGGGGTGAGTCTGAATCGTAGGAGGACAAATGACAGGGGCACGGGCTGTAACACGGCTCGGCTGATCGTCTTCCTCTCCTCTCCCCGTACTCTGGAGTCTATCTTTTTGAATAATCCATCTTATCATCATCATCAGGGCATCCCATCTCCTGTCCTGTCGCATCCTTTCGCGGCGCTGGCCTTGTACTGCTTTCATGCCAGTTTTTGCTGGGCTGCTTTGGGGGGTCAATCTCCTCAGTCCCTAAGACCAACTGTCCTCGACTCTCTCCCCTCATCTCGTGTCAGAGATTTGTTTCGCAAGGGTGCGATCCTTCGCGTCGAATTTTTGAGTCCTCATCAATTCTCACAGACACCCTCAGTATCTGTGACCTCCGGCCATCTGGTTACGGGATGGTGGGCTTAAGCTGACGAGAATTCTACCGCAAGGAGGGTTCGTCGGGCCGTTGCAGTCGACAAGATCCTCACTTGGCTGGCCTGATGATA
This sequence comes from Aspergillus foveolatus, assembly GCF_047715535.1. NCBI lineage: Eukaryota > Fungi > Ascomycota > Eurotiomycetes > Eurotiales > Aspergillaceae > Aspergillus > Aspergillus foveolatus. The sequence continues at coordinate 393,145 of NW_027396071.1, forward strand.
AGATGATATCGATGGCGTTGCAAGATCGATCTTTCCAGTCCATCAATCAATCCATACGCCAATGAGAACAAAGCGATGAAGTTCGACTCTAGCCATTCCTGGCAGACAAGAAAGTTCCCGATCTACTCGGACCAATTTCCATCAGCAGCTAAGCCATTTTCAACAAACCTTGCGACCATCTGTCAACCTTGTGGAACTTTCCTAGGCTGAAGCCCACCCAAGCCTTCAACTGCCGAATAACACACGGCCCGACCGAGGCCAGGGACAGGAGTCGAACAAATCACAGACTCTTAGGTGTGGGACTGCTCCGCCAGCAACCGAAGGCTGCCATCATGGAGAAACAGCGGACATGCAAATCTATCCGTTCCCGACTCCGGGGCCTGTTTGGCAGATTTTTTGGCGATGCGCAAGTAGTTTTCGCGATCTTCTTTTCGCGTCATGTTGACTGTTTCAGACTCTGTCAGAGACTCGACCTCATGGCCAAGCCTCAGCCTATAAGCCTCGTTCGCTGCAATCTGATATCTCGCCCAGCATACTTCTAAAAGACGCTGCTGCCGCTCGTTTACTAATAATTTGGCCCCAAAACCAACGGCCTATCCTTTCCTTCGCTATATCTACATCCGTGCTCTATAGTCTGTACTATTCACTCAGTTTCAAATCCGACGAGCGCCCTTACGCAATATTGATCGGCTCTCCCTGGATCTTTCAGTCGTTACCCCGTCTTGAAGTCTCTTCTTTCTCTCATCTACGAGTGGTTGGTTAAAGATGTCCGACAGCAACTTGGACATTAGCAATTACATACTGCCTAACGGCACCGTCCCTTATGAGGTCAGAAGACAGCTGCAGACCGGTTGCCATGCCTATATCGATGGGATAGGCACTCCTTACGGCTATGTCCCCTCTCTCGCAGCAGGCATCGTCTTTCTTGTCCTCTTCGGCCTTACAATGGTAGGCCAGGCAGTTCAGTTTGCCTGGAAACGGACCTGGTGGTGCGCTGTATTCGCTGTGGGAAGCCTCAGTAAGTACTTCTTTACTCTTCGCTATTTTATACCGTCTTCTCATACCATACCACCACAGCCGAAGTCATAGGCTGGGCTGGCCGAACCTGGTCCGCAGAATGCCCATACAACACCAATGCTTTTCTCATGCAAATCACAACCCTGATCATAGGTAAGCCTCCCGCCCATACATGCTTTACAGATCCCCGAACATGGGAGAAGCTAACAAATTCGAAGCACCCACCTTTTACACGGCTGGCGTCTATGTCCTCCTCGGCCGCTTCATCGAACTCCTTGGCCGCGACTCCTCAATCCTCAGCCCGCGAGTGTATCTCATCATCTTCGTAACTTGCGACATCATTTCGCTCGTAGTCCAAGCTATTGGCGGCGGAATGGCGTCTGTCGCCGCCGCGCAAGAAAACGGCAACACAACTCCGGGTACAAACATCATGGTCGCCGGTATCATCTTTCAAATGGCATCGATTACCGTCTTCGTCCTCTGCGCGGCAGACTTTGTCCGTCGGACCCTCGCCCGCCGGCTCTTGCAGAACTATACCAAGACAATCGTGCCGCTGCTTGCGGCGATGGTTTTCTCGGTACTCTGTATCTATGTCCGGAGCATTTATCGGACCATTGAGTTATTGGAAGGCTGGAGTGGGTATCTTATTACCACAGAGAGATTCTTCATTGCGCTTGATGGGGCAATGATGGTTCTTGCTGTCGCCGTCTTTAACCTGATCCATCCCGGGTGGTTTTTGCCTGAGTCTGGTAATGGAGGAAAAGGGGGTGAAGATGGGAGCTTCACGGAGCTGAGGTACCTGGGTTAACGTGACTTGATTACCTCTTTCGCTTTATGTTATTATCTTTTTTATTTTTTACTTGCCTGAGCGCCTTTGGTGTGCACCTCCGGATGCGCTTCATACCTTGGATCCAAAGTAGACCAGGTTTCGATATAGATGCCTTGCTCGTGCTAGGCAGAAATTCTACAGTATACCGCTTGAAAAGTAGAAACTAAACTTGGAATTAACAGAGCTAGAAGACCATAACAAGATATTAAAACCCAGCTTGGCGTATTCGTAAAGTGAGAAGGTAATACAAGCCCGAAAGCCGCAGAGAAGACAAAATTGGGACTGGAACAAAATGAGGTGAGCCCAACTCCAAGCTGAATCCCCTAGCTGATACAGTATAATTCCATCCGACTTCGCCAGGCTAACGCGGAAACAAAATCATAAATTCAATTCGGAATTAGGAAGCCAAGGATTTGGAGAGTTCGACTAAAGTCCATCAACAGCTTCAATCCAACCATAAACCAACCCCACGACCAAGGTAGCCGCTGTCCAAACGAATCCCCACGCCGAAGCGCCTTCGAAGCTAGCACCGCTTATTGTCCCTGCAACCTGAATGATAGTGTTGGCCATGAGAACAGTGGCTAGAGTCACCGTTCGCTTGATAAGCACCCTGGTCCTCCATGAAAGCGCACCCCAAGTCTTCCGATAAACGGTGGAGGCAAGGTATTCTCCCTGCTGAGGAAGGACGCGCTTTCCTTTTTCAATTTCGGTATCCTGTACGGCCGGGGTACCCGCAGAGCTGACAAAGAGGAAGTCCCTCGCTGCCCACCCCGCTGGGAGGAGACAGAGGAATAGAGTCGGTAAGCCGGCAGGGCCGGCGTGGACTCGGGTGACGCTGGGGAGTCTCTCGAAATGCACAACTAACTGCGCGGGGAGCCAGGTCTGATAGCTAAAATATAAGGTGACGGTGTAGATGGCTGTAGCGAGAATGGTCGTGTATACGGTGATGCCCCAGTCTTGGAGGATGCCCCGGTTGGAGACGGCGGTGGAAGGGGCGCGGGCGAGATTGTGGACGGAACTAGGCTTGCGCAGAAGAGAAAACGGTACGGCGCTAGAAATTAATACGATTGCATAAGATGCAAGGACCGCTGTTGGTCGGAGTCCGTAGAAGGATGAGAGCAGAGCGTAGGTCGGCAGGTGGATCAGGAACACGAAATTTAGAACGTCGCGTCCTACCGAGACTGTTAGTAAGTAAAGCATCGCGAGGACGAGAGAAATACGGCTGCTGACCGTCGAAACCCAATGCCCAAGCTGACGCGACCTCGACAGCTTTCCATGTCATCAAACCTCCCACTTCCCACCATTCCTCAAGATGCCTGCTCACACTACCCAATTCGCCGAGGGTAATTGGAGACGTGAGAGTAAACAGAGTCGAGCTGAGTGCTAAGCTACTGATTATTACCAGAAAGAAGCGCGCCAGTGACGGAATGCGCCCGACCATGGGCTTCGGAGGAGGAGGGGGCGCTTTCGCGACTTCGGCGTAGGACTTTTTCGGACTCGACGAGACGAGGGTTTCATTCTTACGGGGAGCCATCTTCTCGTGATTGTATGCGGATAAACCAGCCTCCAAGGGTGCAGGGCGGAAGTTCGCAACAGTGATGAGAAAAAAATGAAAAGAATAACAAGGAGCGAGTTCGATTTAATGGTGGTGGGATGGCAGCTGGGCCGTGAGCATGTGATGATGTCACCGACGACTAGACCTGGGCATGACAGCTCTAACCAAGAGGAAATACTGCCCTTTAACCTTGGAACCTTCTTTTAGAATGGTTTACCCCTCGCCCAAGCATTATTAGTATTACTGGTATTACTCGGAGTATATTCTAGCTGGCAGTGGAGTGCTCTCGTCTTATCCTATACCTAGAATCGAAGCAAATGTCCTTACCCTCTAGCGGAGACTAACCTACGATAACGTCATTTTGGCGTGAACGATTAAGATCTGACAGACCATGGAGACGACATTTCCATGGTTGAGCGCTGTCAAGAATATCAGCAGTTGTATTGAATAAAATAAGGCTTGTCGGTCCAGATCTCGCTCCTTGTGCAGAGCAGATCAATCGTCGAGCAGAGAATGGAAGTCTGTAGAATATCCAAAAAAAGGCGGTAGTTAAATCGATAGCCAATTGATCATCAGTGTACAAGTACGGCAGGGGTATAGGGCCTATGCCGCCGGCCCAAACAAACAAATCATAAACATTCCTCTTACATCTTGATATCTGGCTGACATCTCAGTCGTCATCTTTCTCCACGGGTTTGGTGAAGAACTCCAAAGTCCCCTGCTCGCGACCCTTGGTATCCCGCATCGCTATCTGGTACTTTCCATGATCCCAGAGATCCTTGATCGTTAGTTCTCTGGTACGGCCCAAGCTCTCAATAGCACTGATACGCTCAAGGGTGGCTTCCAGGTGCCCTTCGAATCCGGGCTGGGAGCAGACTTCGCGGAACGCATGCTGCATAGGTACCGAATCAGCCCGGACCATCGCGTGCGAGTTGATGGTGAAGATATTCTCGTGATCATAGCTCTGGATGAAGTCGGCCCTGGTCATAATCTGTCGTGCCTCGTGAAGTGGTATTTCCGGAAGTATATGGCCTTTCTCTTCGTCGTACGTTTTCTCCATCGCTTTTTCCTTATCCACTAGCGCCTTTGCCATCACCATAGCCGCAGACTGTTTCTCATTAGAGCTGGGGAATCTGGCATGCATCAATGCATACTTACGGCATACTTTTGCTGGTCCATGACATCGTCATCCATCTCCTCTCCAAGGATCCAGCATTTGTTAAGGAACCATGTCTTCTCAGCCTCGCAGATATCGTTGCACAGCTTCATGAAGTCCGGAGCCTTTGCAACCCTGCTGAGGTACGATAGCCGGCCTCCAACCTTGTCGTAGACTGCTTTGAGGACTTCATCAGATAGGTGCTCGTTGAAGTAGTCTTTGCGGTATTTTCTCAACGCTGCCATTGCTTTATCTTTGGGGAGATCCACCACTGGGATGGTTTCCATCCTGGTTGCGTAACGCTTTAGTCTTTCATAGACCCAGTAGTCATCACTGTTGAAAACTGTCCATGCTGCAATCAGCCCGGATCTACTTCGAAATCTGGATATTCGCATGAATACAAACCTGTTGTAACAAGGTTACTGGCTGCCCACTGCTCGGCCCTTTGCTGGATCATCTCAAGAAGGTCTTGGCCATCGGGGTCGTCCCTGACCATGTGTGTGCTGTTGATGATCAGTACAAGCGGAGCTTTCCCCTTGGACCTCCTTTTCATTGCGACCTTCTCCAACTTGTTGAATGCACGCTCAATATCCAAGAGGGCGGTGGTATCCCTCGGTCCTTTGATGCTGAAGAGGCTACCGATGTAACTGCGGAGATGGGTCAGTACAGACCCTCACGTGCAATTCAAGAAAGAATCCTGCGTACTCTTCATGGAACTCGAAGTCTAGTGCTTTCCCAAGCCGGATTCGGAAAATCTCCTGATCACCATGAGCATCGAAAATTGCGCATCCGTCTCCATTGATTTTGCGCATGGCCTCCAGAAGCATAGAAGTCTTCCCAGTACCCTTCTCACCGATGAGCAGGAAGTAATGGCCCGGGATCCCACCAGAGATGATCTGGTCGATCTTGTGTTGCTCGTCTCGAACCAACCAGTGCTCCTCATGGTTATACTGATGCTTCGGACCCACGCCGGCAACCTCGAGCGCAGGGTCACCTGGTTCAAAAGCGTTCTCCATCTTCTGTAGAATGAGATACTTGTAATATTTATGGTATGAGTACCCAGCAATGCTATTACTGGTTAGTCAACAGCCAATACAAGCCCAATTCTAGGATGGATATACCCTAAGACAGCAATTGACGCGAAAGTCGTCGCCGCTGACTCCAGCATTTTCAGGATGGTGGATCTGAGATTAGGGTCCTGGTCATTGTCTTTGCCTTTACCGTCGTCTTGGTTCGCTTGATCCTGAGGGTCAGGAGCTCCAGGGATTGCGCTCTGTGTGAAAGTCTGGCCAGAAAACATCGCGCACACCCTACCGGGCCGCCTTGGTGGTAGCCGTGGGCGCGCTCGAGTTGAAGAAACCAGGTATCGCTGAATGGAGCGCGAAAACATGTTGACTGGTTTAAAGGCCAAAAAAAAGAAAAGAAAAAGAGAGACGAGTCGATACTGAACTGATAAATATGAAAATCGACAGAAGGGAATGGCGGTGAAGACCGACGTGATTGCGCTTGAAGCTGGGATCCTGACAATTGGTATACAAATATTAAGCGGCAATTACTGGACGCAATTGCAGCGGTTCAGGAGGTTCCAGAAATCGACTGTACCTGACCTGCAGAGAAAAAATCCCACAAGAATGTCTTAATGAGTGTCGAGGGTGGGAAAGAGAGAAGAAGAAAGAAAACAAAGACAAAGCGGATCTGAGAGGAAAAAAGGAAGTCAAAAGAATGGAACCGGTGATGATTGTTGTCGTCGTGACTCGCAGATGCGATCTGGCTGTGCTGCGCCTCAGGATCGATGGAGTCGCTCTGCAGATCCAGCTGCTTGGCGGCAAACTGGCCTTCGATCTCGCATAAACTGAGGCTGAAGTGTGGCGGGAGTCTTCTTATCATCCAGGTTTCCTCTTCTCAACTGTAAGTGATAAAAAAAAGTCATAATCAGGGCATATCCGGATATAAGGGGAGAATGGGTTTACGTTCGAGGTCTTGGTTGCCTCACTTCAGGTCGTAAAGTTCAGCCTGGGACAGAAGCGCCACTTTGCCTAAGTCCAAAAATGACTATGTTATTGAAAAGTTCGATCGAGAGAAGGCATGCGTAAAGGATTACAGAGTAATACAGATAGATATCATTTCAGGTCCTGCTTTAAAACACATACCCCAAGCTATGATGATGAGAAATATTTTGCGAATGCACTCATTCTCCGTAACACTTTGTCCAAACAACCACCCGTTGAGCACATCCTCTTGCAATGGCCTTTCTATCCTTTCTTCTTCCCCTCCCACATCTCCCTTGCACTTAACGCAGTTCTACTATTCCTTTATCACTATTCGACGAAATTCAACTTACCAACCGATGCGACATGCCCATGACGTGGAACGCCGAGGCAGAAGCTAGGGTATGCACCCAATAGATATACCATTCCACTTCTAGTTGCTGACCTTTCAAAGCTGCTTCTCGGTATTCTGGCCCAAGTGAGAGGTGTTCTCGATTACAAAGCTCTAGCAGCCCATATGGGTCCCGGTATGGCTCTACCATCAACGAGCATCAAAGTACCTTACTGACCTTACTGATCCCATGGCAGAGTGCTCTGTTATCGCGCTGCGCCAGCACATTTCCAGGCTCCGTAGGGATGCCGGTATCCCCGCCAGTAGCCCTAAGAAAGCTCGTGTTCATCCCTCCGAATACACTCCAAAGGTTTCGAAGCAGACTGCGTCACGAGTAAAGAGACCATATTGCTTTATCGATGAGGAAAAGGAGGATTCAGAGAAGGACTTTAAGCCGATAATCAAATGCGAAGACGAGAAGAACAAGGAGGAAAAGGATAAGGTGCCCTTTTTTGTTGATCTCGTTGGTTGAGCAAACGCCACTGTTTTTGACCCTACGTTGGGGATAATATAACCGTCTGCTTGGTATGGGGAAATTATGTTATTTTGTGGTGAAACAGGCTACGGGAATTTAGACAACTCAGTCGGCATCTTGTCTACAAAATCACGTTTTACTTCCTACAGCCGCCTGTATGTAATGACTCCATAGCAACCGCAATTGAGCTCCGCCAACTTCGAACTATGACCACAAAATACATCACTGTCGCGTGCGCCAAAGCGTGTAGGCAAAAGCATAAACCGCATACTCAACGCCGGCAAACAGAGTTCCACGGGCCAGTACTAGGTTAGAATCAAAGTTAACCAACATGTAAACGGTAAAACTAGAAGAGTGAGAACAAGTCCCCGGGTGATGATGCATTATGCTGGGGTTGCTCTGTGGGGACCGATCCCATTCCTCCCACCGCCCGAAGACTTCCGAGGGAGTTCCGGGACCGCATCCGCGAAATTTTCTCTCCAGCTTCAAACCGGCTTTCCCTGTCGCTTCATCTTCTTTTCATACTCTGGGGTTTGTTTGATGCATTTGCTTGGATACAGGGTGGTTGCTTGATTCAATTGCCCTCTTCCTCTGTATATTATCCTTTTAATCCCCTTTATTCTAGAATCCTCGTTCTCACTATACTTCCTCGAATTTTTCTTCCTTTCTCCGTTCTCCGGAGCTTTACCCACACGGTCACCGACAGCCTCAATTATTCCTGTCATTAAAATTCAGCTCCAGCTCCAGCTTCGATAACCCGAAAATATGGCACAGACCAATGGCGAGATGGAGCACTCAAAAGGTTTGTTGCCACGGAGCATTCCGAGAACACTGAACTAATTTAGTTACAGAGTCTCCAGAGCAAATCACCAATGGAAACAACCAGGAGGGTGTCCAGGAGGACGATGGCGCTGGCGGTATGTTGGATTGATATTGCTACCTGTGGCTATCCTGAAAATTAGTCTCTGACAGCGGTTCTGCACAGGCCTCTTCCAGATCTCCGTGAAACTTCCTCATGAACCTTACAAGATCCAGGTTATGGTGCGTTTTAGCCAATGGCAGGTTAACCACACCAGCGTCTCTAATAGCTATCGTTTAGGTATCAAGCCAAGAACAAGTCCAGGATGTCCGTCAATCTATCGTCGAGCTGCCCGGTACATTTCAGTACACCTGCTTCCATCTTGAGTTCAATGGTAAACGCATCAACGACTTTGTCGAGCTTTCTGAGGTTCCTGGCTTGCAGGCCGATTCAGAGATTGTTCTGGTGGAAGATCCCTATACTGAGAAAGATGCTCGCATGCACGTTGTACGCCTGAGGGAGCTGCTTGGAGCCGCGGGTGACCGAGTTGATACCCTCAACGGTGTCAACGCTGGTCTGTCTCTCCATGATTCGATTGCTGCCGAGGCTGGTAGCGAGAAGTCAGAAAAGGAGCACTTGCTTGCCAAGTACGACATCTCCGGATCTTCTTCGCTGAAGACTATTCTTCCCAGGTCGGAGGCACCCGCCCCCAAGACCGTCAAGTCGATCTCCCTTTCTCCATGGAACCCGCCACCTCATCACCTCCGTCAGAAGGGACACTTGCTCTATCTCCAGGTTACTACCAATGAGGGAGAGCAGTTCCAGATTACCTCCCACGTTTCTGGGTTCTTCGTCAACAAGTGCTCCAACAGCAGATTCGATCCTTTCCCCAAAACCGTTCCCAAGAAGGGAAGCGCGCATTCGCTTCTCAACCTGATTTCTCAGCTTTCTCCGTCCTTTGATGCTGCCTTCAAGGAACTCCAGGAATCCAACAACCAGAAAGATCTTTTGACCACCTTCCCCTTCCAAAACTCCATTCCTAGCAGCCCATGGCTTGTCGCTCCACCGGCCTCCAACGTAAATGCTCACCAGCCCGACATCACTCGCTCTCAGGAAAACTACCTCGTCTCCGGTGTGGACAATGCTGAAACCCTGCGCGACTGGAATGAAGAGTTCCAAACCACCAAGGAACTGCCCCGCGAGACTGTTCAAGACCGTGTTTTCCGCGAGCGGCTTACATCCAAGCTGTTTGCTGATTACAACGAGGCTGCTGCCCGCGGTGCTGTTTTGGTCGCTCGGGGTGAAGTTGCTCCTCTCAACCCCACGGAGGCTCAGGACGCTCAAATTTTCGTATACAACAACATCTTCTACTCCTTTGGTGCTGATGGCGTTGGTACCTTTGCTTCTGAGGGTGGTGATGAAGCTGCGCGTGTAGCTGTCGGCAAGGATGTTCTGGGTATCAAGGCCGTCAACCAGCTCGACATCAACGGCTTGTTTACACCAGGAACCATCGTGGTTGACTACATGGGCAAGCGTATTGTTGGACAGAGTATCGTTCCTGGAATTTTCAAGCAGCGAGAACCTGGCGAGCACCAGATCGACTACGGTGGTGTTGAGGGCAAGGACGTTGTCGCTACCCACCCCGACTTTGTTCCTGTTTTTGAGAAGCTTTCTAAGGCCCTCAGGATCAAGAAACACCCTGTGTGGGATAAGGACAACCAGCGCCACGATCTCGAGGGTAGTGTGGAAACTAAGGGTCTTTTGGGTACAGACGGCCGTAAATACGTTCTTGACCTCTACCGCGTCACCCCGCTTGATGTGGCATGGAACGAGGAAGAGGGCGGCGATGCATACCCTCATCGGATGTCAGTTCTTCGCTTGGAACTGGTCGAGTCTTACTGGAGGGCCAAGATGAGCCAGTACGTCAAGGCTGAAGTCGAGCGCCGACGTGCCGCTAAGGCAGAGGAAGCTGCTAAGAAGGAAAAGTCTTCTGAAGCTACTGAGTCCAAGGAAGAGGGCTCTGAGGAGAAGTCCGAAGAAGCATTGGATCAGGAGCGTGTCGATATCTCCGGTTTCTCCCTTGCTCTCAACCCGGACGTTTTCAGCGGCCAGATCCCTCAAACCGACGAGGAGAAGGAGCAGTGGGCTCAGGACGAGAAGGAAGTCCGTGATGCTTGTGACTTTTTGCGGTCCAAGGTAATGCCAGAGTTGATCCAGGATCTGCACGATGGCGACGTGGGCTTCCCGATGGACGGCCAGTCTCTTAGCCAATTGTTGCACAAGCGTGGTATCAACATCCGCTACTTGGGTAAATTGGCCAACCTGGCCAAGGAGAAGGGCTCGCGCCTTGAGGCTCTCTCTACTCTGTTGCTGCAGGAGATGGTTGTTCGTGCATTCAAGCACATTACGAACAAATACTTGCGTAACCTTCCTGCGCCGTTTGCTGCTTCTTGCGTTGCCCACCTTCTGAACTGCCTTCTCGGTGCTGATGTCAATGCGACACCGCGCGCTGAGATCGATTCCTCTCTCCGCGAGATCTACCCGGAGGGCGACTTCTCTTTCGAGAAGGTCACACCCGAAGCTCTCAGGGCAGAAATTGAGAAGCAGGTTACCCTCAGATATCGCTTCAATTTGGAGTCCGAGTGGTTCAACTCTCTGCGACACCTGCAGCTTCTTCGCGATATTGCTATCAAGCTTGGTCTTCAGCTTGGTGCTCGCGATTTCGTGTTCACCAAGGCCCAAGTTGAGGGCTTGAAGAAGGTCTTGCCTGTTGCCAACGGTGTCAACGGCGCCGGACAGGATGAGGGCAGCAAGAAGAAGAAGAAGAACAAGAACGGTGACTCTACTTCACCGGCTCGTTCCGCTGCTGCAGAGAAGCCGATTGTTACCTTTACCCCGGACGACATTGTGAACATCGTCCCCTTGGTCAAGGATGCCTCTCCACGGAGTTCGCTTGCTGAGGAGGCTTTGGAAGCGGGTCGCATCTCTCTCATGCAGAACCAGAAGCAGCTTGGCCAGGAGCTCATCTTGGAGTCTCTGTCTCTGCATGAGCAGATCTATGGTATCCTCCACCCTGAAGTCGCCAAGCTGTATCACCAGCTGTCTATGCTCTACTACCAAACAGACGAGAAGGATGCCGCTGTCGAGCTGGCTCGGAAGGCAGTTATCGTCACCGAACGCACACTCGGTGTTGACTCCGCCGACACCATCTTGAGCTACCTCAACCTCAGTCTCTTTGAGCACGCTTCTGGAAACACCAAAGTTGCGCTTGCGTACATCAAACACGCCATGGACCTGTGGAAGATCATCTTCGGTTCCAACCACCCGGATTCGATCACCACTATGAACAACGCTGCGGTTATGCTTCAGCACTTGAAGCAGTACTCTGACTCCAGGAAGTGGTTCGAGGCATCCTTGTCAGTCTGTGAATCACTCTTCGGCAAGCAGTCCATCAACACTGCGACAATTCTCTTCCAGCTTGCGCAGGCACTGGCCCTTGACCAAGACTCCAAGGCTGCTGTTGGCAAGATGCGCGATGCGTACAACATCTTCCTCAGCCAGCTCGGCCCCGAAGACCGCAACACCAAGGAGGCGGAGACATGGCTCGAGCAGCTCACGCAGAACGCTGTCTCCATCGCCAAGCACGCCAAAGACATCCAGGCCCGCCGCCTGCGTCGTATCAATATGGGCACTCGGACTACTCTAGGAACCCAAATTCAACCTCAGGTTGGCCAGTCAACAGCCGATGTCTCTGCGCCCAGCCAGGCTTCTAACTCTTCTATCGACTCGAGGAACATTGATGAACTGCTGAAGTTCATCGAGGGTGGCGACACGAGCTCTTCGCGAACCAAGCAGAAGAAGCGTGCTGCTGCCAGCAACCCTAAGCTTCGTGGATCGAAGAAGTCCTCTGCTTGAATTTCTTCATACTCTCTGTTCGAATAAAAACAAATGTCTGGGTGTTACATCTCCTTTTGACCTTCACATCTCTTGACGGCCATACTTTTTTTCTCTAGCCCTTATTTCCAGGGCTCGTACGTTGGATGAGCGGAATTCTTGGATATACTTCTGACTTGTTTTTACAATTTGTAGAAATCTCTACTCTCATATCTGGGTTTGGGTTGCTATTCGGCATGGATTGTTACGAGGTTCACTATGGGCAGCGCATAGCAGGCAAGGTCGGGTGATTTGCACGCTGTACTGGTGTCCTGCATCTGTATATTATATATGACCACAACTAACTCATGCATTGAATGACCTACTATTTACACGGCAAACTGTAATGCGATGAAATATGCTCGAGTGACCATGAACCAATGGTGCTTTCAATCCTAGTGCTGCTGAGTCATCTGCGCTACGCCGTTTTCGACTCCGTCCTGTTCTCTATGTTGACATTTTCGGCCTCTCTGTTCTTCTCTCCCACTCCTCTCCTCACCAGTATTTTATGCCAATATTGGCTACTTGGGTGCATTGTATTTTGGCAGAACTTATTTTGGTTTTTTTTTGCTTTTTCTTTTAGTTTTCTATCCGTGTTTTCGGAGTTGGAGAGTCTTCGTACTTTGCATATGCTAAGGCCCTGTCGCAGCCGAATCGAGGCATGACATGGACTATTTATGAGTCCTACTAAGGAGATTCAAATGGAACATCTTATTCTACGCGAGATAATATGGTACTCGATGTTATTGCGCGAAGATACCACGGAACGAACCCCTCGACTAGAATAAAATAGCCGGCGCAACATGGAAGACGTCCGGCCGACGGCGAAATGGGCGAATCGAATGCTGCGCCCTCTGGCGTCCATTTATCATCGATTAGAAAAGCATCACGAGATCGTTACCAGTGTGTTGACTTCCAAGACAAGGGAGAAGACCGACGCCGCGCCCGATATCGAACAACGGACGCGTCCGCCGATTAGAACGAAGAGTACCGAGAGCGGACTCAATCACTCCGACGATGACGATGAGCTGAACGATCCCGCGTGGATACCAGGAAAATCCATGGACAAAAGGAGGATAAGACATAATTATTCAAGCCGCGGGCGCGGAGCTGGGTTAGGGCCACGGAAACGCAGTCGATTGTTAATACGAAGTCCCGAGGCGCCGAAGACTCTCCCTGGGGCAATAGAGATCGCAACTCCTTTGATCACGGGGAAGCTTCGCGGTAGTCCCCTGACAGAGACTTCACCTTCTCTAAGGATGCAGCTTTTCCAGAACCGTCTATCGGACAGTAGCGTTGGAGGGTCAGCGGAGCATCGGAGGAGTGGAAGGACGCATACAGCAGTTTTTCGGCCATATCAAGGATCCTGGAAGGAAATCTTGGATCAATCCGGTGACCCCGGGCTTGTGGATATTGCACATCTATTGGATCGCATCTTTCTGAAGATTTTGGGGAACACTCGGGTTGCGTTCGACCGCGGAGGAGCTCGATCGTTATTATCAACAGCCGTGCGGCGACTTCCAGATTTCATTGCTGATGAACAGCGTATACAGGATGAACTGGAGGAGGACTGCGATGTAGATATGTGCGACGCCTATTTCACCGAGTTGGAGGCTGCATATGCACCCGGTGGAGATGGGTGGCGACCGCTACGAGAAGCTGTGCGTGCTCAAGGGATCTACTTGGTATCGTGCATGATACAGAACAAATGGATAACGTCACTAGCAGCTTGTCGGTTGCTTGAGGAATGTTTAAAACATCAGGAGCTTGATGCTTTCGAGTCCTTAGAAACAAAACTGCTCGCAACTGTTGATACCTACCAGCACCCCTCAGCATTAGATCCGCCACGACCATCCCGTCAGCGAGACCCTATCCAGTTACTAGGAAGTTATTATCTACGACATCCAGCTCGGCATGCATACGTATTTGAAGAACTTACAAAACTTCTAACCCGTGGGGCAGTTCCGCCAGAGTGGATGGTCACTACGCTATGGAAGAAATGCGTGGATAAAGCGATCAGGTCGGTTTCAAGAGAAGACCGTGGCTACGCAGCTGCGAGGCGATTGATTGAAGCCGTGATTCTCTCATCTGCCGGAATCTCATCAGCGAGCCCAAATATGTCTCCCCTGACAAACCACCGTGGGCAAGCACTCCGGCCGGTGCGACCTCGAGAAACTCGGGCATCAACGACGACCTCAAATTTGTCGAATGACCGAAGCCTGTGTCCTATTCCAGTCCAAGACGCTCTCAGCAATCTCGTCTCCAGCCTCCTCGCAGCTCTCTGTAGAATATGCATTGCACGGTCTCAAGCGGTAGATGATGTCGAGAGATCCGCGGGGCTGAAAGCGCGAGAGATGGTTGGTGACCTAGCGTTTACCGTTCAGCGAGCAGTTGGGAATGAGCCAATCCTCGAGTTGGAGCAAGCTGCATTCCGTCCTCTGCGGCGCGGCTATGTCCTGTTGGCAGATTGCACTCTCCAGTGCGGCCAGAGCGGAACGCCAGAAGTCATCTACCAATGCGACCCCGGTTCAAGGCGCAATATCGAATCATTCTTCAAGGCATCAGCTTCCCGACAAGATGTAGTCAGAGAACTTGCAAGATTTGTATCGCAGGTGTTTCACCACTTTGGCCACACGCAGGATCAGGGCCTTGTTCGTACGCCATACCAAATCCGAGTCCGGGTCTCGCAGCTTGCTCAGTTGACCAGCACTACAGGGGTCGCTTTGTTGCTAGGCAAAGTCGCTGCAGAGACCGCGATGGAGCTCGCGGAGAAGACCCTTGACACAGATGATCACACCTGGGCCGTCGAACTTCAAGAGACCGTCGCTTTATCTCAACAAGGCGAAGCCTCTCAACAGTTGCCCTCTAACTCCCACCCAATCACTAGTCTATATCGGTGGGAGGATACCATTGGCGAGTGGGTGGCAAGGACGCCGGCGGCCAGGCTCCGCGCCGTCACTACTGCGGTAGCGGCGAAAGCTCAACTCAAGAAACACCGGCGCCCAAGAATGGTTGCTTGTTCAACGAGCAGTTCATCTGCGAGCTCGATTTGTTCAGAAGAAAGCGTTTCAAGTGTTACATCGTCTGCGCCGTCGCCTGAACCGCAGGCACCTATTACCGCTTATGCCGAGAAGCCACAGGCGAGAAGGAGAGGGCGGCCTCGGATCGCATCACGCACGGCAAGTACCTCCTGCGCGAGTTCAACGTGTTCGGAGGAGGGCGTCTCAACTGAGATATCGTCCTTGTCCTTCGAAAAACCACAGGTACTCATCACCGGACAAAGGAGAAAAAGAGGGCGGCCGCGGCTTATTGCGAGCCCGGCGAATAGTTTACCTGCGAAATCGTGCCTGGAAGACACCTCTAGTGTTGCGTCATCGCCGGCATTCTTCTCGAGAAAGCGGCCATGTGTGGTTCGAGATTCCAGCCCCCGGCCGTTCAAGAAAACCTACCACACGCGGTCATCGGAGCGAGTGGTCAGTAAAGGCGATAATCCAACCAACGATCCCGGCTGTTCTTCATATCAGCCTTCATCTGGAGCAACGCATGTTCCAGCAGCCGCCCAGACTAACACTGGACTCAGGAACGTGCTGCAAAAGAATCCGGTGGGTCAGGGGGATGCCACGGCAACTAACACTCGCGTGGTTCCAGTCCCAACTCTGGAGGTTGTTATTGTCAATAAGAGTCCGTCGTCGAATTGCGCAGCGACATCTAAAAATCCTATGCAGCCAGTTACGCGACGCACCCGTCATTTATCTATTACGCCCAGGATGAGTCCTAGGCTCCCTCGGAGAAGGCAATCAGTTCCAGCGCGAGTTACGCGAAGAAGTCTCGAGACCGTCATCCCAGGTTCGGAAGACGACAGCGACGATGAGCTTAGTTTTCTCTAGGCGCTTGGCCCGTGTTTTCATTTGTTTGCGCTTGGATTTCAGTTAAGTGCTTGGTTTAAGGAGTCTTGGAAGGATTTGGTCTGGTTCTGTGAGATACCCTGGGCATTCATTTATGTTTTCCTGGTTGATTTTGTTTATGTACCATACATAGTCTACGAGTCCCTTATCTGCTGATCCTGTCCAACCGGGGCGATTCTCAACATCAGAGATGATTGCCTCTTGGCTACGGCATTACGCTCCGCTATCCCTTTCCCAATAAAATGTGGCGGCGCAGATGGAACTCGCATGTCACGCGCAGTAGGCTGTTTGAGTCCTCCAGTGCAGTCAACCCGCCACATATTTTTAATCGAAGAATCCTTGGCAGCTCGACTCCCCTGACTGCTGGCGACCCGTACTTAATATATTTCCCGGTCGATATATTAATATGTACTTCTATTGCTGGAGCCCAGTCCCAGTCCGGTGTTGGCAGTAGATGAGCCTGACTGGGCCGGTTGTTTTATGGTAAAACCTTACCCCGTAAAATACAGGACTGGTATCATGCCTATGGTCCATAACACTAACCATCAAGATAGGCCAAAGTGCCAACGTCTAGTGATTTTAGTGATAACAACATCATATGGAGATGTGATTACGACAGTGTGAATAGAAACCTGAAACCTACAAGAATTCAGTCGCAGAACCTGTCAAGTCTTCATCAGCTTCCGGTCAGGCATAGTCTGGGTCGGCCGCCCGGAGTGGCCAGCGACTCCGCAGGCTGTTTCACCCTTTCAGCCACAGTCCACTCAACTCGTCTCTCTTGTCGGCCTAAATTCCGATCGCGGCCATGATTTGTTCCTGGCGCGTTCTCCAGAGTTGATCTGGACGGATTTCCCTACCACTCAGATGTCTCTGGTATTCAGAGTATTCCAGAGTAGATTGCTGGGAAGTCGCACCATGTCGTGGGTCTCCGCGACTGGCGCCTGGACCACTGGACCAGTGGATCGAGTGGTCAAGCAGGGCCCAGTACTCTGTATGGAGAGACGTTGCCGCTGAGACCTCGCTCGGCCACTTTATTATATGCAATCTATCACTGGCAGCTTGCAGCTTGGCTTCTTCGACCTTCTTCTCTTTTTTTTTCTTTTCCTCCTCAGCGCCTGGTTGTCGAGTTCAATTCTCAAGCTTTGAGTGACTGGTTCACTACTGCCCCTTTGCCCACATTCTTTTTGTTGCCCGTCAACGCCGACGATCGCTACTCGGGAGATTCAATAGAGAAAACCTTAGAAAGAGGAGATCGACCAGAAAGAAGAAAGGAGACAAACCTTCAGGTTTACAACTACTCTCGCTCTTTCAGACAATCATTTAGGTCGCTGGATTCTGGGGATTCTGGTCAATAATCTGGGTTTCTTTGTGAACAAACACTCAGCCCACTCACAACCCCATTGTCATCCCTTTCTAGCGTCTCCCGGTCGTTCGCTCTTTTAAGATCGTTGTGACAGCTGCGGTGGTGACAGCGAAACAATTCTGTTGGGTTTGATACGCTCATTGAGGATATTCCGTTGTTCAGAGCTGGTCTCGTCCTCCATATCCTCGTTCTTTGTCGGTCTTTTACTATACAAGCTCGCTTTCTCTATTTCGACTTACAACCATGGCTTCTACACTTTTTTTCATGTCCCTGGTTGGACACTCTTTAGCAGCAGACCTCGAGCGGCGTCATGGCGATGAGAACCCATTCTGGGCAGCTCTCAACGACGACCTCGCCCGGTACTCTTTGCTGGCTCTTGGCTGTTTCGCAGCATGTATGTATATCTGGAAGATGTGGTTCCGCATAGCCGCCCATATGCGGCGGCTGGCAAGTTTCAGCAATGAGCGCCAGAACTACTTTGTACCGGCACACCCAACTCTCGCCAAGATCAAGAAGCATATTGTCTATGCTCCGCTCTTCCGTAACCGGCACAACAGGGAGTTCCAGCTCTCTCGGGCTGTCAACATGGGAACTCTGCCCAGCCGTTTCCACACCTTCATCATTGTCGGCATCATCGCCATGAATATCACCCTCTGCTGCGTCACTGTGCCCTACAAGTCGGAGCCGGACTCTGTGGCGGGCGTCATTCTTAGCCGAACGGGTGTGATGGCGACTGTCAATCTGATTCCGCTCGTTCTCTTGGCCGGCAGAAACAACCCCCTCATCACGCTGCTCCAGGTGCCTTATGACACCTACAACCTGATCCACCGCTGGCTGGCTAGGATCGTGGTTTGTGAGGCTCTTGCCCATACTTTTGCCTGGCTGATCCCCAAGGCTCAATCAAGTACGTCTTAGCTCCAGTGATTCTCCCAGTACATTGCTGATACTTGATAGTGGGCTGGGAGGCGATCACACAGTCCTTTGCTCATAGTACATTCATCCAGAGCGGGTTGATTGTAAGCTGACCCCTCTTTGTCTCTGGAGCCTTATTAACATTCCCAGGGAACCTGTGCTTTTGTTGCGCTCTTGGTGCATTCGCCCTCGGCGGTCCGTCACGCGTTTTATGAAACATTCCTCCATCTCCACATTGCCTTTGCGGTGCTCGCATTTGCTTACCTCTGGATTCACTTGGACGGACGAAATGCGCAGAATTTCCTCCTCGCGGCAATCATCCTCTGGGCGTTGGAAAGATTTGCACGTCTTGTGATCATTGTGTACCGCAATGTCGGAGGGCGTGCTACGACTGCCGTGGTAGAGGCCCTGCCCGGTGACGCCATGAGAATCACCCTTAAGCTGTCGCGCCCATGGGCCTTTGAACCCGGTCAGCATATGTATCTCTACATTCCCGCAATTGGCTGGTGGACGTCCCACCCCTTCTCAATTGGATGGAGTGATGCGGAGGACGTCATGGGCGACGAGAAGAGCCTCCCCGTGAGCAGTCGGGATGTTTATGGCCCTCAAAAGACAACCATCTCCCTGCTCGTTCGCCGCCGGACTGGATTCACCGACAAGCTCTTCCAGCGCGCCGTGAGCGCCGTCGATTGCAAGGTCTCTCTTACAGCTTTTGCAGAGGGTCCGTATGGCAGCATTCACTCCATGGACTCGTACGGGTCGGTTATCCTGTTCGCTGGAGGTGTCGGCATCACGCACTTGGTGCCGTTCTGCCGCCATCTCGTCAAGGGATACGCGGAGGGAACCGTGGCTGCACGCCGCGTCACTCTCGTTTGGATTATCCAGTCGCCTGAGCACCTGGAGTGGATCCGACCCTGGATGACCAGCATTCTGGCCATGAACCGCCGCCGCGAGGTTCTGCGGATCCAGTTGTTCATCACGCGGCCGCGCAATACTAAGGAAATCCAGAGCCCCAGTTCCACCGTGCAGATGTTCCCGGGACGACCGAACATCGACACACTTATTGGGATGGAGGTTGAGAATCAGATCGGGGCTATGGGCGTGCTGGTCTGCGGTAATGGCAGTCTGAGTGACGATGTCCGCCGTGCCTGCCGGACTCGACAGGATCGGACGCAAATTGATTTCGTCGAGGAGAGCTTCACGTGGTAGTCTGCTTAACCAAGCCTAAGGGGTGAGAGCGGTTGATATAAAGAATCTTACGGATGGCCAGAATATGAGACCTTCCGATCAAGCGATCAAGCTTTTCGGGTTGCTAGTGAAAATGCTGGTTTCTCAGGCGCTTGGGGTTCATCTAGCAGACAGCTTGGGTAGATTAGTGTCGACACATAACACTTTCATTGTAGATATTTCAATTCTAGCCTTGTCATGGCTTCTGTCTCACTTTACTCCACTTTCTGCAGCGCACCGCAACTAGATGATTCCACGTAAGGCCGCGGGCACAGAGTAAAGAGCCCTATGGAAGGCTGGAGCTCTGAGCAAGACGGCGTTGATCGATTGAATAGAGCGGACGAAAGACTGCCAAAGATGACAATATTTGTTACCCGCTGTTAGAAAAGCCCTTATGTAGATTATTCGTCAATTATTAATCGCTAGCGGTCAATACCAGCGTTAGTCGATGAGTACGAAGCTCACCACCGAAGCTTAGAAATCAGCTCTTGTGGGGCTGCGGAGGTCGAGGGACCGCTGGCATCATCGCATCCCATCCGTACAGAGTACAAATGCCGGATCTCCGGCCAGTCAGAAAGACTTGCACCACCTTCATTAATAATAGAGTATTGGATTTGTCTAGATAATGAGCGGGGTAACACCTGCTCTTAGGCTATGTAAAGGCTGCTTCTCCCAGTCCAACTTCAATTTCAATTTCCGCAGTTCTTTTAAACATTTTCAACTATTACACTCAGCTTCGTCTCGTCCCTACAATCGGCTCTTTTCTACTACTCCACCCATCATGTCTAGGCCTGATATCACGCTGTACACAGCCCAGACCCCCAATGGGATTAAAATCTCCATTGCTTTGGAGGAATTGGGGTATGCCAACTTACTGTTGTATCTATAGCCAACGTTAACTTGCTACAGCCTCCCCTACAAAGTCGAGAAGATCGACATCAGCAAGAACGTCCAGAAGGAGCCGTATGCCTCTCTTCCTATCTACACATACCTCAGAACTAAATTGCAACAGCTGGTTCCTCGAAATAAACCCCAACGGCCGCATTCCCGCCCTGACGGACACCTTTACCGACGGGCAGAAAATCCACCTTTTCGAGTCCGGTAGCATCCTTACCTACCTCGCCGAGCAATATGATAAAGACTACAAGATCTCCTACCCCCGTGGCACCCGGGAGTACTACGAAACAATCAGCTGGCTGTATTTCCAGAACGCCGGCGTAGGACCTATGCAAGGGCAGGCGAACCACTTCTCGCGGTACGCGCCGGAGCGCATTGAGTACGGGGTGAACCGATACGTGAACGAGACCAGACGCCTGTACGGCGTACTCGATAAGCATTTAGCAAATTCAAAATCAGGGTACCTTGTCGGCGACCATATCACTATCGCGGACATCTCGCACTGGGGTTGGGTTGCTGCTGCGGGGTGGGCGGGGGTTGATATCGACGAATTCCCGCATCTTAAGGCTTGGGAGGAGAGATTGGCTGCTAGGGAGGGCGTTGAGAAGGGAAGGCATGTGCCTAGTCCGCATACAATCAAGGAGTTGTTGAAGGATAAGACGAAGGCAGAGGAGGCGGCGGCGCAGGCGAGGGCATGGGTGCAGGAGGGGATGAAGAATGATGCGGCGAAATAGTTGGTGTGCCATATATATGCTTGATTCTGGGCCTGGATGCTGATGGTCAACCAAATTGTAGTCAGTTAAGCTCGAAATTCTAAGCAGATATCAAGATATTTTGGACATTTTGTAGATTAATCCTACATAATCCTCCACTCAATCACCGCCTTATCGCTTCCTGTAGTCTGCCCGAGCATACATGCTGACTCAGACAGTCCTCGTCAATCCATGTCACGTGATCGTGTCTTGCCACTTCCGACGACCTTTCTCTTGACTTACCTTCACTTTTTGTCTACAATTATCAAACGGGTTCAGTTTCAGTATTCACCCAGACAAAGGAAGATGTCGTGGCGCAATCAAGGCATCACGGGATCCAACAATATCCCCCTGGGCAAGAGGCGGTTTGGTGGTGAGGAGGAAGACAGTCACACCGCGACACCTGCCTCCGCTCCCGGGGACCAGCGTGGTAGAAGTCCTGTTCGAGGTATCGGCCCCCTTTACTCCCTCACAATTTTGAGCCGCTTTAACAATCATTTTCGCAGCTGATCCTCCAGCGGACGGTGTGAAGCGACGCAAGAAGCGTAACCGCTGGGGTGATGCTCAGGAGAACAAGGCCGCTGGTCTGATGGGCTTGCCCACCATGATCATGGCCAACTTCACCACTGAGCAGCTTGAGGCGTACACTCTTCACCTGCGCATTGAGGAGATCAGCCAGAAGCTGAGGATCAACGATGTAGTCCCCGCGGATGGCGACAGGTCAGTTTTTCTCTATAACATTGTTATACTGATACTGATTTTGATTTGATAGGTCCCCGTCTCCCCCACCGCAGTACGATAACTTTGGAAGACGTGTAAACACTAGGGAATACCGCTACCGCAAGCGCCTCGAGGATGAGCGTCATAAACTCGTGGAAAAGGCGATCAAGACCATTCCTAACTATCACCCGCCCTCTGACTACAGGCGCCCTACTAAGACCCAGGAGAAGGTCTATGTGCCAGTCAATGACTATCCAGAGATTAACTTCAGTATGATAACTAACCCTCTAACTCCTAACCGTTTTGCACCCACTCTCTGCTCGAGTCGGGCTCACGATCAAGACATCGCTGCTCTTCAGCGGTGCTTTTTCGGCTCGCTTCTTGCTAACCCTTGCTTTGCTGCTTAATGTTGCTCTCATCATCAAAATACAGAAAACAAACCGAACTAACACTTAGCTCTTGCTACCTTTTGCAGTTGGCTTACTCATAGGTCCTCGTGGAAACACTTTGAAGAAGATGGAGACCGAGTCCGGTGCAAAAATCGCTATCCGTGGCAAAGGCTCCGTCAAGGAAGGAAAAGGCCGATCTGACGCTGCTCACGCTAGCAACCAGGAAGAAGACCTTCATTGTTTGATTATGGCAGACACCGAAGAGAAGGTCAACAAAGCAAAAAAGCTGGTGCACAATGTTATCGAGACGGTAAGCATCCTCATGCTATGCTGGATGATATATCTAACCATAAGCAGGCTGCCTCTATTCCTGAAGGACAAAACGAGCTCAAGAGGAACCAACTTCGAGAGCTGGCTGCGCTTAACGGTACACTTCGTGACGATGAAAATCAGGCTTGCCAGAACTGTGAGCACAACCTTCATTTTTCTTAAATGTTTGCTAATTTAAATAGGCGGTCAAATCGGCCATCGCAAATACGACTGTCCTGAACAGCGTAATTTCACCGCCAACATTATCTGTCGTGTCTGTGGCAATGCTGGGCACATGGCTCGTGACTGTCCTGACCGCCAGAGGGGCAGCGATTGGCGCAACGCTGGAGGTTTCAATCCGGGCCGCCGAGCCATCGGCGGTGGTGATGCTGTCGACCGAGAGATGGAGGTAAGTTTACTCGCATACTTTCCGTTGGATTCTTATTAAGGTCTTCTAGCAACTTATGCAAGAATTGTCCGGCGGCGCTCCTGGTCCGGATGGCCAACCAGTTCGTCGTATCGAGGCTGGTCCTGACGGTTACGACGACCGCGATTACAAGCCCTGGCAACGCGCTCCCCCTCCGAGCGACGTGGCTCCCTGGCAGCAACGGGGTGGCCGTGACAACCGCCGTGACGATTACGGATCCCGCGACAATGGCGGTGCTGCGCCATGGGCCACTCAGGGCCGTGGTGGCAACGACTATGGTTATGGTGCTGGCGCTTATGGCGCTCCCCCAGGAGCTGGGACAGCTGCTCCTTGGCAACAGGCGGCTCCCCCTCCACCTGGACAGGCTGCTTATGGATATGGCTATCCTGCGTATCCTCCGCCTGCTCCTGGTATGGGCGCTCCTCCTGCTCCTCCTGGCCTGGGTGCTCCTCCTCCCCCACCCGGCATGTCTTCGATGTACTACGGCGCCAGTGGCAGTCCACCGCCGCCTCCTCCTGGCGAGGGACCACCCCCTCCGCCTCCAAGCGACCAGCCTCCGCCTCCCCCACCACCTGCTTGAACAAAAATGTTTCGCTATGCTGGTAGTTAATTTTGGTTGCTGCAAAACGGTGAGGGAGCAGGGTCTAGTCCAAAAGGGAA
This sequence comes from Aspergillus foveolatus, assembly GCF_047715535.1. Classification (NCBI taxonomy): domain Eukaryota; kingdom Fungi; phylum Ascomycota; class Eurotiomycetes; order Eurotiales; family Aspergillaceae; genus Aspergillus; species Aspergillus foveolatus. The sequence continues at coordinate 416,849 of NW_027396071.1, forward strand.
GGCTAAAATTTCTTTTCTTTTATCAGGAGGCTTCTTCTCCTTTAGTCTAATCCGGTATCTTTATGGCTTGTGTTTTACTAACATTTAGTACTAACCGAATCAAATTGGTTTCCGTGATTACGTTTCGTTTTCGATATGTCCTAGTAGATGAACTGCAGTATCCTCTTGGCCCTCGCCAATGCAGCTGATATTATCAGCATGCCCAGGTTTTGCTTGTCTGACATACCGAATAGTAAATGCCTCAATTCTCACACGCCGCAGGGAATAATCGGCGTGTGTCTTCATTGTCCATTAAGATTCGAGCAATCCAAATAATGACGCCAGCCAGTAGTCAATCCCGTCTGTGACGGTGGAGCATAACTATGCCTCAGGCCTCCATCATACTTCCTACTTGCGTTCTCCATATTCCTTCTCCCCGTTCAGTCCCCTGCAGTGGAGGAGTTCTTTGTTTTTTTATGTACTAGTTGTCTTATGCCTTATTTAATGGGCCCTCTGTTTCTTCCCCCCCCCCCAACTCCTTAGACCCTTGTTTTGCTCAGCAATTAGTGCTCCTGTCGAGCACTCCTCGGTTATCCATTCCATCATAACTCCGCAAATCAATCTAGAACCCGCACATACTACAAATACTGAGTTACACATCCAACCACAGCTGTACTCTGTACAACCCGAACTACCGCAGCGTCAACATGGAACCACCAAGCAGGACATCCTCGTCCCACGGCTCTCTACACTTTCCAGGGACCAATTTCCACTCTTCGTCCTCTCCACCGGCATCTTCGCACTCCAATTCCCAGCGGCGATCCTGGCGGTCGCCGTCGAAACTCTTCTCTCAGTCTCGCCGGTCGTCGGGCTCTGCGGGTACAGGAACTGGGACTGGGAGTGCGCGTAATGAGGCTGAAAGCTTCGCTCATGTCGCTGTAGGACAGACTCCACGCGCGCATGAGCATGAAAGTTCCAACCCAGAGCCAAAGTGGTGGCGGATTCGACTCTTCCGCGGCATGATTGATGATGTGAAGCGCAGGGCTCCGTATTATTGGAGTGATTGGGCTGATGCGTGGGACTATCGCGTCGTTCCTGCTACTGTTTATATGTATTTTGCTAAGTAAGCCCGGTTACCTGCCCATCGCCCATCCTAGACAAAGAAAGTGCTGATTGGTACAGTATCCTGCCGGCTCTGGCGTTTTCACTTGATATGTTTGAGAAGACGCATCAGAGTTATGGTGTCAATGAGGTTCTTCTCGCTTCAGTCTTGGGCTCCTTTGTCTTTTCGCTTTTTGCGGCTCAACCTTTGGTTATTGTTGGGGTTACTGGTGAGTCTACTAGACGTACTCATGAGGGTCGTCGCTAATACCCTTAGGTCCAATTACTGTCTTCAATTATACTGTCTATGACATTATCGCGCCTCGTGGGACTCCGTACATGGAATTCATGTGCTGGATTGGGATGTAAGTTACCTCCATTGTTATCTTCAAGCTTGTATATTGAGATCTCAGATGGTCGCTTATTATGCATTGGATACTCGCTATAACGAATGCCTGCAACGCCTTGACATATGTGACTCGCTTCTCGTGTGACATCTTTGGATTCTACGTTGCGTTCATCTACCTCCAGAAAGGGATCCAGGTCCTCACGAGGCAGTGGGGATTCGCCGGGGAGGCGTCCGCGTATCTAAGCATCGTGGTGGCTCTGCTGGTTCTCATGGCCGCGTGGATCTGTGGAGAGCTCGGTGACAGCAGCCTGTTCCAGAGATATGTTCGGAAGTTCTTGGAGGACTATGGCACGCCGTTGACCATTGTTTTTTTTACCGGCTTTGTCCATATCGGCCAAATGAGGAACGTCGAGGTTGCGACTCTGCCTACCTCCAAGGCATTCTTCCCCACAGCTGATCGTGGCTGGTTGGTACATTTCTGGAATTTGGATGTCGCGGATATCTTCCTTGCCATTCCATTTGCCTTACTTCTCACTATTCTCTTCTACTTTGATCATAATGGTAAGTCTACTTGCTCCTTTTCAAAGAATCAAGCTAACCAGCACAGTATCATCACTTATCGCGCAGGGAACAGAATTCCCTCTCCGAAAACCAGCAGGCTTTCATTGGGATCTCTGGCTGCTAGGACTGACCACGTTCATCGCAGGAATCCTAGGCATCCCATTCCCAAACGGCCTTATCCCACAAGCACCGTTCCACACCGCCGCCCTCTGCGTCACGCGCAACGTAGCAGACGAAGAAGACACGAATAAGGGCAAAACTATCCGCGTCACCGACCACGTTGTTGAGCAACGAGTCAGCAACCTCGCGCAAGGCCTCCTAACGCTAGGCACCATGACTGGTCCGCTTTTGATAGTCCTTCATCTTATCCCCCAAGGCGTCATGGCCGGTCTCTTCTTCGTCATGGGCGTCCAAGCCCTCCAAGCCAATGGCATCACACAGAAACTCATCTTCCTCGCACAAGACCGCGATCTCACACCGCGGTCTGACCCACTCAAAGGCCTTGAACGCCGCCGCGCCATCTGGGCCTTTGTCATTCTCGAACTCATTGGTTTCGGCGGAACATTTGCGATCACGCAGACGATTGCTGCTATTGGGTTTCCTGTTATCATTTTGGTCTTGATTCCTGTTCGCTCGTTTTTGTTACCGCGGTGGTTCACGCAGGAAGAGCTCTCGGCTTTGGATGGGCCCGCAGCCAGTCCGTTTACTATGGAGAGTGTGGGTGGCGTTTATGGGCATACTCCTTCCGCGGAGGAGATAACTCAGAATTCCCGGGGTGAAGGGGTTCTGCTCCCTGAAGGGCATGGATTGACGCATACAGGCGCGGAAAATGATATTGAGATGGGCGTTTATGAGCACCAGGCGAGGCAAAGGAAGAACATGGGGAATCAGAGCCAAAACTAATCAACATCTGGCCGATACACATTCCGCAATTGGGATTGTGAATATATAGCATATACTAACAACTATAGTCGTGTGAAACCCGTACTAGATAATTCTGATATGCATAGGCCTGCCAATGAATTATGCTTGCATAGATAAGAAAAGTCACGTGTAGATATCTACTGCGGTCAATTGTCAACTTTTTTCTGCCGGTGAATTTGGAAACATCCAGCAAAATAGCCAAGTCAACATGGCGCCCACGTCTTCTCCAGAGTCCATATCACGAGAATCTTCAGTATCATCCGATGCTTCCGCCGACAGAAGTACCTCGCTCGATCAGATGCGCGCGCCCAAGCGCCGCCGCCTCTCCGAGTCCTCGACAGACTCCTACACCGCAGCACCACCACTTCCCACGCTCTCACGAATTAAGAAAAAGTCCTCATCAACGAATGCCACCTCAAGTGGGAAAGACGACGAGAACCCCGTCCTGATCAAGGATGCGCTTGAAATTGGACTTAATGCTGAAGAGAACTCATTCAAGGCCCTCAATGTGGCGCCGTGGTTGGTTGGCTCTTTGACCACCATGGCGGTGCGCAAGCCGACCGCTATTCAGCGGGCTTGTATTCCGGAGATTTTGAAGGGGAGGGACTGTATTGGTGGGAGTCGAACAGGTTCTGGAAAGACGATTGCTTTCTCGGTGCCGATTTTGCAGAAGTGGGCAGAAGATCCTTTTGGGATTTTTGCGGTGATTTTGACGCCGACTCGGTATGTTTTACTTCCTTTCACGCCAACCGGGACAAGAAACTAATTGTGTAGTGAACTTGCGCTGCAAATCTTCGAACAGATCAAGGCGATCTCCGCCCCTCAGAGCATGAAACCGGTCCTTATCACCGGCGGCACAGACATGCGCTCGCAAGCCATCGAGCTCGCAGGCCGACCCCACGTCGTCGTTGCCACGCCCGGTCGTCTAGCAGACCACATCAACACTTCAGGTACCGACACAGTCACGGGCCTCAAGCGCGTCCGTACGGTCGTCCTTGACGAAGCAGACCGCCTCCTTTCCCCGGGGCCAGGAAGCATGCTCCCAGATGTCGAAACCTGTCTCTCCTTCCTCCCGCCCCCCTCACAACGCCAAACCCTTCTCTTTACCGCAACGCTCACTCCTGAAGTCCGCGCTCTGAAATCAATGCCGCAAACCCCCGGAAAACCCCCCATCTTCGTCACCGAGATCTCCACCGAAGCTAAAGATACCGTCCCCCCCACGCTGAAAACAACATACGTCCAAGTCCCGCTTACCCACCGCGAAGCCTTCCTACATGTCCTTCTCTCCACCGAATCAAATGCTTCCAAATCCGCTATTGTCTTCACAAACACTACCAAATCAGCGGACCTCCTCGAGCGCCTCCTCCGCTCACTAGGCCACAGAGTCACCTCTCTACACTCCCTCCTTCCGCAATCTGAACGTAACTCCAACCTTGCGCGCTTCCGCGCCAGCGCGGCTCGAGTCCTCGTCGCTACAGACGTTGCATCTCGAGGTCTCGATATTCCCTCCGTCAGTTTGGTTGTTAATTTCGAGGTCCCTCGGAACCCGGACGACTATGTGCATCGTGTTGGACGAACGGCGCGTGCTGGGCGGACTGGTGAGGCGGTGACGCTTGTCGGGCAGCGCGATGTGCAGCTCGTGCTTGCGATCGAGGAGCGTATTGGCAGAAAAATGGTAGAGTATGAAGAGGAAGGGGTCAATCTCGAAGCTAGGGTTGCCAAGGGTTCGCTGCTGAAGGAGGTCGGGGCGGCGAAGAGGGAGGCTATGGTTGAGATTGATGAGGGGAGGGATGTGCTTGGGAGAAAGAGGAATAAGCTGAAGAAAGTTAGGTAGTTTCTTGGGATTCTCCATTGTTGTAAGGTAGACAGCGAATTATACGTTTTATACCTATACTCAATCGACTGTACCATTCATTGCGGACATGCCAACTATACCAAGATCATCCAATGTAGCGCCAATGTCACTGGCTCAACATACGCACTCCGAAACACCAAGATCCATCCCAACGCTCACATCTAGATTACATGTACTCATACGCTCGCACCCGCGGTCTGCTCATGCCCTTGCCCATGCCCCGTGGTGGGGGTCCCCATCAGCTTGAGCAATCCATCCACCGCATCGCCATCACCACGCCCCTGCCCTCTCACCGACGAAGAAGGTGACGTCGCCACAGTCGCCTCGCGCTCAAGTGGCCGATCATCATCGAATTGGCCTGCCTGTGCAGTCGAATTGTACGTAGGGCTGCTTAGAACCATTTGCGTTGGCGAGGGCGCCCTGTTCTCGTTCCCATTCATTTGCATATCTGTACGCTGAACGGTTTTGTTCTGCGTGGGTGTCGTTTCCTCATCGTCTTCGTTGGGTATCTGGATGATCTCTCTTTGTTCCTGCCCTTCTCTCTGCACCTGTGCTCGTGGTGTGGATAGCACTAGCTCGTCGCCATTGTCATCTTTATCTTCTTTAGCTTGTGCTCTCGTTCCGGTCCCTTCCGTCCTGTACTTCTGCTCTAGATGTTGTTGCAGACCAACTCCGCCGGCTGGTTTAGTGGCTGGCGCTGAGAGTCGAGGGCATTTCCGACTATGTTCTTCGAGCTCTGATAGGCGGCGATCAAATTGGGGATCTCGAACGCGCCGCATGGCGTTTTGAAGTCTGCTGCGGAGGAGGGATGCTTTCTAGTACTCGTTAGTATTAGCCGTTGTAGATAGAGGGTTTGCACGTACCTCTTGTATGAATTGCTTTCGCGTTTCAGGGTCCGACGGAACGGCCCTCGATGTTGCGATGTCTCCTTGTTCCCCTTCCTGCTGCCTTGTCTGTTCAGAGACATCTATGTTCATCGCGTCGGATCCATGGCCTATACCAACGCGCTGTTCACTACCAGACTCTGGCAGTTGAGAGCCCGCGTCTTCCGCGTCCACCTGAGTAATAGAGCGTTTCTGGGAAACGAACGAAGGCGCAAATAGAGGTGACGGCAGGAGTTTCTTGGCTGAAGGAGACGGGGCGTTAAAGAGCGTTCGTTTGGCTGGTGAGCGTGCGGGCGAGAGACACGCGTTGGCGTTCTTCTCGCTGAGTATCCGCCGGCCTTCTTTGACGGGACTCTGGTGAAGGGATGGTTGATACATTACGAATGTATCCTTATGAGGAAAATGCAAAATGATCGAGGGTAACCAGGATCAATGTGAGGAGGCGCGTGAAGTATTTCCGGAAGGACAGCGGCAGAAACTCGCGCAGCAATTTTGGACTGGAAAATGAATGAGAAGAGATTTAAAAGGGTATAGAGAGATTGCACGGTTGGAGAAAGAGATCCGTGCGGCAGCTGAAGGGGAATCGAGGTGGTGAGGGAAGAGATGAGGTTGACGCGTGGTGGAAAGACCGCGGAGTGATTTGAAGCCATCCAGATACAGACAGTGGATGCGGAATAGCGTGTTCTCCCACGCGTCTGCCACGCTCCACACTCAACGTCTATTGAGACTGAGCAAGGGCTCGAAAGGAAGATGGAAGTGTTCGTCTTCCTGAGCTTATCATCTAGGAGCCTATCGAATAACTCCTTTGGTTTTTATAGCGCGACTATACACGCGTTTGGGATCTATATATTTAGGCCCAGTAGCACGTGCCGGTAGATAGGCTCTGTACCTATATCAATGCTGGGAGGCATTGAGCATACATCTAGAAACAAAGTAACATAAGAAACCTTCTTAGTGGTTCTCATTCTATCCCTAGCCTACTCTCCCCGCTTTCCCCACATCTTCCTAGATCTATACATGGTTGGGGCATTTTCTGTATCGTCAGTGCTTAGTGCTTGTATACTCCGCTTGGAGTACGAAGGAAGCATGGCTCGTAACCTAAGTCAACGGTCGCATGACATCATTTCCACGAGGCATGGAGTTTAGTGGTTTATTAGTGGTTTATGATGATTTGCCAGCCTCTGTCCAAACAATCTGATACGTCGTGTGCGACGAGTCCAATGGCCAGTCGCCGTTCGCCTCGAGGAGCCATGAATCCTGAGCATGGTAAGCTTCCCCCGCATTTCTACTCCAGAGTCTCATCACTCTCTTCCACACTCTATTTCTCTCCATCTCTTTTTTCATTTCCATCAGAGTATCAACAGTCTGGAATTGTTGATTCATTTTCGACCTCATCCTGACTGTGTCTGGATTAAGATCACCGGTCTCTGCTTGATTGCGTCATCATCAACAACCACCTCGGACAAATCCCCAGCAGACGGCACTTACACTCATCCTTCCTGGGTTACGCTACTTCTGGTTGTACTGGCATCTTGTACTATCGCTGTAACACCTTCCATCTTTTCGCACCGAAATGAGACTGTCTCTAGCTGTGCTGACAGCTGCGCTTCAAGCGACTGTCGGCACGGCCTCGACCTTGACTCCGCCTGTCTTGCCTTTGATCGTGCGGAACCCCTACCTAAGTACTTGGCTGGGCAATGCCCGCGATGTGCCTTGGTCGAGATGGCCTATATTCTATACCGGAGAGGAAATCGGTCTTGGATTGATGGCCCAGGTCCCGAGCACGGGCACAGTGTATCCCCTACTGGGCAAGCCGCATGAGAGTCTACCAGAGTATGCTTCCAGAGCGCTTTTCACGAGCGTAGAAAACTGACAAGTTCTAGGTCAATACCCTTAGAATACCCTACATATCTTGGAGCAAAATACGATGCGTCTACCACGAATCTAACATACAGTATCAAGTATTTAGCAGATTCTACGCCACTCAACATCACGGTCTCGTTCCTATCTCCCATAACGCCGACATCGACTCTGCGGCAGTCGATTCCGGCTTCTTATATAACTGTATATACTGAGAGTGAGGTGACTGTTAATGTTTATCTAGACATCAATGGCCGTTGGGTCAGCAATGACGCAAATAGCAAGATTACTTGGCAGTTTGGAACGGAGCGGGCTTCTCTACAAACCTCGCCAACCCTACAGAGATGGACTTTGCAAAGAGAGAACCAATTGCTCTTATCTGAACTGCATGATAGAGCAGAATGGGGTGCCATCCACCTCACTGGTCCTGCTGTTCGTTTCTCTCTGCCACTCATTTGCATCCAAGCTGACGGGATTAGGATGTCCAATACCAGTCCGGATCGGCTCCATCAGTGAGACGTACGTTTGCTGTGCGAGGTTCTTTGACAAACGTGAACGATGCTGGTTTTCGGACGATAGGAGACCGGGAGCCTGTCTTCGCCTTTTCCAAGTCGTTTGTGCCCTCCCGGAAGTCCGGCCTGACGACCGATAGCGTCACCTTCACTATTGCCCTAATCCAGGACCCGGTCGTGCAGTACGCTTCATCGCGCGGTCTGACCATGATGCGCCCTCTCTGGAAATCGTGGTTCAACAGCGTTGAATCGTTATTGAGTTTTCACTATTTTGACTTTGCCAATGCCGCATCCCTGGCTTTCAACTACTCTCTGCAGTTGGCCGAGGATGCATATCAGTCTGGCGCACAAGACTATGTTGATATAGTGGCTCTTTCCGCTCGACAGGTCATGGGTGCGACGACTTTCTCGGGTACTCCAGAAGACCCAATCCTATTCCTGAAGGAGATCTCTTCCAACGGGAACTTCCAGACTATCGATGTCATTTTCCCCTCTTTCCCGTTCTTCTTGTATACGAACCCGCGCTGGCTTGCATATCTTCTTGAGCCTCTGATAGAGCACATGCTTAGCGGGCAATATCCTAACAAGTATGCTATGCATGATTTGGGGACGCATTTCCCCAATGCCACTGGACATCCCGACGGAAAGGACGAATATATGCCGGTGGAAGAGTGCGGTAATATCCTCATAATGGGACTGGCAGTTGTGAACTCGATGCTCTATGATGAAGATTTCGCTGCGTCATCGATCTGGTCCACACAAGGTGAAGCAGCGCCCATCACAGAAGATAACGCTGGCTTCTTCCCTCTGAATGAGTTTCAGACTCTCTCGGGTATCGCGTTACAGGATGGAAAATGGGGAGGCTCCGCCTCAGGGCGTCTTCAAGCTGAAGCATGGATCCAGCGCAGCTATCGTCTCTGGACACAATGGACCGGCTATTTAATCGAGTACGCACTGGAACCTGAGAGACAGCGTGAGTACTTAATATCCTTTCCGCGCAACGATCAAATTTAACATCACCAGTGTCTACCGATGATTTCGCCGGCTGGCTTGCGCTTCAGACAAATTTAGCCCTAAAAGGCATTATCGGAATCAACGCTATGAGCAAACTTGCCGAGATTGGCGGATACACAGAAGACGTCGTACACTACAAGGTACACCCAGAACCTGTTTTGAGATTGACTTGTCTAACATTTCTAGAACATCTCTGACACCTACATCGCCAAATGGGAAGAATTCGGCATGTCGCGGGACGGCACCCACGCCAAACTCTCCTATAACTGGTATGGCTCCTGGACAACGATATACAACCTCTACGCCGATGCCCAGCTCTGCTTCCATCTCGAAAACACCCCTCTCGACCCCTCTCCATCTTTCTCACCCATACAAGACGACAATTCCCAAACCCCTCTCCACAGCAAACCTAAACAACCAAAACAGGGCTTCGTCCCTCAGCACATCTATACCAAACAATCAGATTGGTACCACAACGTGCGCCAGAGATACGGCCTCCCGCTGGACAGCCGCCATCTCTACACAAAGACGGACTGGGAGTTCTTCGCCGTCGCCGTCGCGTCCCAGAGTGTCCGCGCTGAGATTCTCGAGTCCGTGGCTAAATGGGTCAATGAAACATCCACCGATCTGCCATTTACGGATCTCCATGATACGGAGGGGAGCGGGGGATTTCCCGGGCCCAACTTCTATGCGAGACCGGTTGTTGGTGGACATTTTGCTTTTTTGGCGCTGCAGAGGGCTTGTGGAGGGAGAGCAGTGGAAGGGTTGAGGTTTTTGGATGACGATACTTATTCTAAGAAGGCTGATGATGCGTACGAGGACTTTGTTCGAGAGGATTTGTAAAGAGGATGATGAACGAATAGGAGAAAGGGCGGAGGGCTTGAGTATATATTCCTTGCTTTGGAATCCGGTTACTTAAGATATGAGATAGTCATACTGTTTCATAAATGATCTTTACTCTTTTAACAGTAACGGCACAATAATTATCAATGCTATCTTAGACCGACTTCGAACGTAACATGTACTCCGGAGTCCAAATTGACCATACATTGTTCCGTAATCGTCCTAAATAACCTAGTGCAGCCTTGGCTATCAGTAGCCTCCACAGCTAACAGACTAGGCTGGCTCGCTGAGCATCTACGCAAATCTACTGTGGTAGTGTTTTGAATTTCACTTTCCTATTTTTGACATTCAAATCAAAGTACATGGGGAGCCGATTTTTGTTCGAAAAAGAGACCTATACGGATATATCCTTCTCAGTCCCGCCTTTGCAACACCTATTATGCGCCCTGACATTCCTGAAAGGAAAATCCGAAGTGCAAGCTCTGCTTCATTTCTCTGATCGTAGTCCGAGTTTCCCAAAGATCATGTAAATTTATGGGCATTTGTGGGAAAAACGGGCGAGTTCATTTATTTGCCGCCAAGGCTGGGGAAGTTCTTCTCGTCAACGGTGACGGGGGCAGGACGCTCGCTGCGGGGTCCGTTACCACGGCCACCACGGCCAGAGCCACGGTCGCCACGACCAGCACCGCGACCACCACGGCCACGACCACGGGGAGCGCCGCCGCCAGTGCGGGGAGGCTCGACGAAACGCATGTCGACGTCGAGGTAGGTCTTCTCCTTGCGCTGCTTGGTGCCCTTGCTTTCCTTCTCCTTGCCCGCAATGTAGGCCTCCTCGTCTTCATTGCGCTTGAACTCCTTTGCGTTGGCCCACTTGTCGGTCTTAGTACCCTCGTTGGGAGCACGGACGGGCTTAGCGGCAAGGTCCTCACGGGCAGCCTTCTCAGCAAGGTATTCGGCGAAGGACTTGGACTTGTCGGCGGGCTCCTCAGGCTCCTCAGCAGGGGTCTGGGGCTCGTTCTCATCGGCCTTGGCAATGTTGTCGGCGGCCTTCTCGTCGTCCCAAGTCTTCTCACCATCCTGGTTGCCCCAGCCCTGGTTCACCTGCTTGCGGGTGTCGCTATAAGCATGACAAATCAGCAGTTGACTCTAAGACCAAAAACTGAATTATGGTGGGAGAAAACTCACGCCTGACCAGTGCGGGACTGGCGGTCACGACGGGCAGGGCGTCCACCACGGTCATATCGGACATTGGACTCCTTGCCGGCCTCATCAACAGGCTTCTCACGGTTGTTGCGGCTGCCGGCGTTGCGGTCGCGGAAAGCTAATAACGCAATCGAAGTTAGTCGAATGCGACCAGATGTAGGCTAAGAGATTTGTCACATACCAGCCTCGTTGCCAGTAGCACGGGGACCACGGCGGGAAGTTTGTCCCTCAGGGCGAGAAGGGGCTTCCTTGGGAGCGTCACGCTTGCCGTGTCGGGGGGCAGGCTTGTCCAGAGCCCTTGTGGGAGGCTCAGGCTCTCTGTTGGGGTCTAACTCGGGATCATTTCCTGCAACGGCGGAACAAATATCATGTTAGAACCGGTACTAGCGTCTAGAGGGAAGGATTCGATCACGCGACGACAGCCGAATAGACCGGGACTCGTGGAATGACGTGGGGAAGGTAGAATTACCAAGAAGCTCGTACAGGTTCTAAATTGGAGAGAAAGTTAGCTTCTTGATCGGCCGATAAGTTTCACGTCTCGCTGCGATGGAAACACCGGAGATAAACGAAGGGCAAATAGGCAGAAGCTCCAAATCCCGCAATTCCAAGCTTCACACGCTAGATCATCTCTCAAAGAATCTCAAGAAGTCATGACCCCCAAATTACGCACGATATGTCTGAAAATAAATTCCCCGGACGGAGCTTTCGACGGAGAAAAAGCATTGCACTGCCACGTACCTTGGACCGGACGTCCGCCATGACGCCTGGGGTATGAGGGGCCTTCCGGGGGAAGGCTCTCTGTTATCGCAGCAATTCGATCCGGGAACGCGGTTTGCGATTGACGGAGACGAGGCAGGCAGAACCTCGACGACGGGAAAGTCGGTGTCTCACGTCTCCTCTCGGGGATGGATGGGGATGATTGAGGGAAGGGGTGACGGAGGTTTGGAGACGACGTTCTTCGTTTGTGGTTGTACTGCACGAATCAGGTAAGGTGCGGATGGTTGCTAAGCGAAGCTGCGGAGCGTTGCATTGATTGGCCTGAAGCTTCTAGGGCTTAGGGTATTGACGTCACCGCCCGACAGACCGCCCTGTCAGATAGCATCATTGAATCGAGCAGACGGACCATCGCAGACGTAAGATAACCGTCTGCCTATCATGACCATCCATTTTAGTATGGAAATCGCGGGTGGTACTGCCAGATTTACGTCACTATTGGGGCCTAAGACATTTTCGGATTGTATCCTAGCTAGTACCACTTTTGACGCAAAGTAGGTTTCAGTGATGTTTCCGAGAATGAACATTGTGAAGTTAGATACAGAGTTCATACACCAAAGCCTTTGCACTCAGACATGGTGGAAAAGCATGGTCTTGCAACAAGAGTCGAGTGAGCCATAATGCGTTGCACAGGAAAAAGTAAACAATAAGAAGAATAAAGAAAAATAGAACCCAGCAAATGAGAAGACTTCAGTGCCATCCATTTTCCTTTTCCGAGAATTTATGCTTAACAAGAAGGTAGAACACCCGGATAACACAAGCAAATGGTATCAACCACCTAACGCCGGCTAATGCTCCAAAACATCAACTTTTGTCTTATAGCCGTGGACTTGCACCATGGACGAGAATAAACTGCTCTATCGGCAGGAAGTAGCAAGAAGAGAAGATATGTACGAGAGATATATCATCGACGGAAACGGATCGGAAGTCATTGACGTGCATTATTTTGCTCGTAGCTGAACGGGGTCTGAAAGTGCATACTGGCGCTCAGTCCAAACGGATCGGCGTCTAGCATCGGCTCATAGTTTCCCATCATGGCGCTCGTATTGCCGTATGCCCCGTTGACAGCTTCCCCTGAAGAGTGGCTGTATGGATTCATACCGTGAGGGTTCATGGGGTGAGAAGCATTCGAGACCGAGCTTGAGGGATTGTACCCAGGGACGAAAGATGAAGTACCGACAGATGATTCGTGCTCGTCATCAATCATGTCCGCTTGTGCATCATATTCTTGTTCTGAGCCATCATTAGCAGGGACCACAATGATAGAAGGCGATAGGGTTTGACTCACCTAACTGATCATAATGTTTCTGAAATGGCGATGGATAGTACGCAGAAGGGAGACGAGGAGCTCGAGAGCCCATGCCAGCCGATACGGCAGATTTCGGTTCGGTCGGCTCAGGCTGGCCAACGCTCATGGGTGGAGAGGCCTGGCTGATGTTTCTCGAGTGAGTGAGCATTTGGGACCGCTGTGCTTGAGGATCAACGCCGGCAGGCGACAAAGCTCCCTGAAACCCGTAGTTGGGTGACTTGGCGTGCGATGGTGAGGAGACATGGGAGGGAGGCGTAGCCTGAAACTGGGGTGACGGGATACCGAAGCCACCATCGCGCGACTGGGGAACACTGAAAGGCTCCTTGGGGGCAAGGCCGCTGGGGTGTCGTTGGGCCGAGCTTCGGCTAATTGCAGCTTGTTGCAGGGATGGAGCTTTGGTAGTTATAGGGCTAGGTTTCCCCGGGCCATTGGGTGTTCCCGCCTTCAAGCGTAGTTCAGCTTGAACATCGATTCCTAGGATGTGTCAGTACGACGAGACCAGTGAGGTAAGAGTGAAGTCAACCAACCCTTTTCAAGAAGGATGCGCTCGAGAAGAGAATTCTTGTAACGCAGCATCAAGCATTCATCTGCAGCGGTGCGATGATTCTGCTGCAAGGTCTGCAGGGACTCTTCATTGCGCTTGATGGTGGACTCGAGCTGGCGGATGTACTCTGTGCGACGCTCACGAAAGGCCGCCTGGGCCTGGCGATTGCGCTGCTTACGCTCTTCCGAGGTCGCATAGATCTGAGCGAAGTCAGTTTAAGCGTCGGCAGCAAGGGTAGGCTCGGAATAAAGATCGAGGCTCATGTTAGTACAGACAAAAAAAGCGCGGACATTGGTAGAAGATAAGGGATGATCAATGAAAATGATAAATGGGAAAACGCCGGGATGCGGGGCCCCGGACACTCCGACCAGGGTGCAAGATAAAAGAATAATGTCAAAAGATAAGGCCAGCAAATGAGAGCAGCAGTAGATAAGTAAAAGGAATGCAAAGAGATAAAAGCGATAAACACCAGCAAAAAAAAAAAAAACATATAAAAAGGGACATCCACCCCCAGATGGATGGCGATGGTTCTTACGTACAGGTTTCCTGCCACCCTTCCGCTTCTGTGTCTGGGCGACATCTTGCGTCAAGACCTCGCCCTCGGGGTCTGGCGTTGAGACAGCTGAACTGATCGAGCCTTCGTTTAGGGGTTCTGACTTGGGGGCGACCTGGTCCATGGCCATGTCATTATGGTTCAAAATGGAGGCCTCGACCATAGAAACCATCTGATGCTAATGAGGGGGGGATATGCTGTTGACGGTTTGGATGCTTTTGCCCGTTTATCCCCCCTTCGCAAGAGAGCTTGGTAGATTCCCCAGACTTACGGGGTTGGATGGCGTGATCGGAGTCTATTATAAATGGAAAAAAGAGGGGTGACCCGGGTGTGCTTTGCTCAGATCAGACGAGACCAAGGCCCCGGCCGCGACAAACAATACGCCTAGGACCGACTGGCAAAAAAAAAAAAGGAATTTTGCCCCGGCGGGGTTGGAGCGATGATTCAGACGCTGGAAACGCGCGGCTGGCGGCTGAGGAACGGGGACGTGCGAGTGACAGTTAGAGAACCGGCGGGCAAGAAGGTTGTGACATAAAAAAAACTGACGATGAGGAAAGGATAACCAGGAGGGAAAGGGTGGAAGTCGGGAGAGGACGAGGATGGGGGAAGTTGTGAGGTAAAATTATTTTCTAAGCACAAGGACCAGGTGAAGGGAAAAGGAAAAGTTCGTCTTGTCGGACTTGTCCTCGTGGAGAATGCCTTTTGCCTTCAGCACAAGAGGGGTTATTCTCTGGATCTTAATTAAAGCCAGGGATCTGCTCTGCTTGATTTTCTCTTAACCGCAGTTTTGGAGCGAAATAATGAACATCATCCCAGGAACCCAACATGCTTTCTTCTTTTCTTGTCCCTTCTTGTCCCCAATAGTATGACTTCTATATTGGCACCGCGGTCTTGGTATCTCTTTACTCTCTTGTTCAACGAACTGCAAAACCCGATTCATCATGGGACCATGAGCCGCTATTGGGTTGTCTGGGCTGTCTGGGCTGTGGTGCTCCCCTCCCACAACCGAGCTCCTTTACGAGTAGGAAGACTACCACTTACGAGGATGGCTGCGAGATGGCTGCGAACTGGCTACAGGCGTCGCTTCTTTGGCTCTGGGACACAGCACTAGATCCACTCCAGCAACGAGGCAGTCAGACGCACACTCGGACACTAGCCGAAGATCCGCCAGAGGCCACGGAGGCGAGGATGCGTCAGTGGTCGAGCCTTTAGTCGAGGACTCGTGGCCGCGTCGTGACCCTGGTGGCCCGTCCGCCACTGCCACTTGCCATGTTTCCCCATCTAGGCAATGGGTGGAGAAATGAGGTTCGGGACTCGGTGATGCCTCCTAGCCAATTCGACTGTGTGATGGGCTATGGAACGCGTGAGGAACATTCTCTTTTGCGCTCCGTCTAGGACTCCAGAAGTATCCTTTTCAGGGGAAAGTGATGTATCAACTGCAAAAGATCCAGCAAAGCAGGTTCTGGGGGCCGATCGAAGGCTATCCGCGGAGAAGGGGGTGGTGGTCAGCCGTGAGCCTTGCAGAGTTTTCGTAACTGGCGATACCGGGACAGGGAAGCCCGACCTTCCCCAAGTCTCCTCGTCTTTCCTCTCTCAGCCCATCTTCCGGCTGAACTACGCGGCGGTGGCCGTCCTGGACGGCGGTTCAACCAAAGGCGCACGACTCAGAAGTCGGTTGCCTGTCTCGAGAACGGTTGGTTCGAGAATAATCTGAGACACAGGGTAGCATACCATCATCTATACCTTACACCACTGCGCAAAAGGTGTCTTCCGACAATCGCAGCTTCGCTCCGGGGCCAAAAATAGCAAAAATGCAGCATGAAATCCCAAGTAGAAAATGACTTAAGTCGGTTGGCTGATCGGCGAGGTCCGTCTGGGGAGATTTTGCATATCATCGTGTTGTCGCCCTGTTCAGGAGGGCTCCGATGAACTATACTCCTCTCTGACACCGGCGAGATCCAGCAACAAAAAAGCAATATACCGTCACGCGGGCAGCCTCATTCACAACCGCTACTAGTCTACATCATCCCGATGTTATCAAAATGCGAGAGCTGGTCGAATAATCTGTTCTCGATGTCTAGTCTGGATAAGTCAATCCCAAAGCAGCGTCTCTGGCTGGGGTAAGGATTACGGAACAATGGAAGGAAGATTCTACGACCAATTCGGTCGAGGCAACGATTCATACCCCAAGATCGCTGAGTCGAGATCAGGTCTTGTCTTGTAGGGCACATAGGTGTCGTATATTCATGCAGCTCGTTCAAAGATGAAGTTGTACAGTAGAAATCGAGAATCGAGAGAGCAAGACGGCGCAGTCAAGACGGGAAGCAACCGCGGCTGTCGGTGTCGGTTCCCCGCCAAATCTACTCCGTACTGCTGGTTCACATGAAATGATCCCAGGATCGACGCAATCAACAAGTGCAGCAGAAGTTATCCAACAGCTTGCATTCTTCTTTCTCTCTTTAGTCTATTATTATCGCTAACGTTACTTCGGCCTGTGTTCGTGATTCGTCGACAGCGCGCTTATTGGCCGTCTCTCTTTGCCATGGCATCAACCGCGTCGGCTGCGGGCGACTCACAGTCTCCCCCTGAGCAGACACAACAGCAGACAACCACGACAGTACAATCAGACGCAAATACACAAGACTCATCTACGACGCCCGCTTCAACAGAAGCGCCGAAGCCTGAGCCCGGCCAGCAACAACCGAAGCAATCGGCCGACGACGACGACGGCGACGATGATTCAGACTTTGACGAGTTGGATGGTATGTTCCTAAGAAACTTCAAGCCACTGTCCTTTACGGTGCATGGTAATTGACTATTGTCTTTCATGTCCATAGAGGTTCTCGATGACTTCAAACCAAAACCCCAAACTGACACCCCCGCACCGCAACCCCCCAAACCCCCCGCGCCCGCCCCCGAAGACTTCGACGAGCTCGCCTTCATGAACCAGCTGGAGAAGGATATGGCCAAAATGATGGGTCAAGCGGCGCAGCAATCCGGCGTTTCGGATCCGGCGGGTTTCGAGGACACAATCAACCAGGGCGCGGACGCGTTCACGAAACAGTTAGAGGAGAGCGGGATTGCACCGGGCGATTTCATCAAGCAGCTTTTAGCCGATGTCATGGCAGAGGAAGGAGAAAAGGGTCAGTCATCAGCATCAGCGCCATCCAGCGCTTCTGCCGGAGCAGCACCAGCACCAGCAGGAAGCGAGGCCGGCGCAGGTCCAGAATCATTTAACGATGCAATCCAACGAACGATCAACCGGATGAAAGAGTCCGGCGAGAAAGCGACCGCCGCCGTATCAGAAGATAATGCAGACGACCTCATTGCACAGCTCCTCAAGGCCATGGAAGCCGGCGGCGACGGGTCTGGCGGCGACGAAGGCGACCTGACCAAAATCTTTATGGGTATGATGGAGCAACTGTCCAACAAAGACATGCTCTACGAGCCGATGAAGGAACTGGACACAAAATTTGGGCCCTGGCTAAAGGAGAACAAGGGCAAGGGGAAAGTTTCCGATGCTGATATGGAGCGGTACGAAAAGCAGGCCCAACTGGTCGGGGAAATTGTGAGGAAGTTCGAGGAGCCAGGTTATACGGATGAGGATCCAGGGTGTCGCGAGTATGTGTGGGACAAGATGCAGGCTGTATGTCCCATAACGTACTTGGTGAAGGCTGTTTTATGCTAACAATAGCGACAGATGCAAGCAGCCGGAAATCCACCAGATGAACTTGTCGCTAATCCTTGGATGGATGACCTCAAGAACGGCGGTGGTGGTATCCCCGATTGTCCGCAGCAATGATATACGTCTCGCATATAGTATCGTGTCATACTATACCCATATTTCAAAGGTCTACTCTTCTTTCACACCAGATTACGTCCTTTCTGGGTATCATATAATATTCCAGCCGATTCAAATTTTGCATCTCTTCATATACAGTTCCATTGTGACGGTCCCATCACCATTTCTCCCTCTGACCTAGGCGCCCTACAGAGATCAAGTGCCACTCAAACCCTGACAAGTATCTGCATTTCACGAATGTAAATATATACTTCGTATTCAAGCAGTCCACGGAAATTAGTATCAAACAGTCCTGAGCTAGATAAACCACCAGTAACCCGAAGCACAAACGCCTGCACCAGCCTTAACGCCAATGTGAAATAATCGTCCCATATCAATGAGGAAGATAGAGTCCGACGCACGGCATGTAAAACTACTTCAACTCAACCAGACATCTCCATGTCCTCAGGAGGATTGTGATCCACCAAATCCATGAAGATATTGTCATATTCCTCGTCGCTGAATGACGAAGTCGTATCATTGGCTCTGCGTCCTGTCCCATCTGGTAGATGCCCAGCACTTCTGATATTACTGTCCCCATCAACCCCCTCCAGCAGCGCCATCTCCATAGCGCACTCTTGCTCGATATACTCATCCAGTGCTCGGATTGCTGCTTCATCCGCTACTCCTAGTTTGTTAGTCACGGCGCCTGAAGTAAATGCATCTTGGAGAACATACCCGCATCAAGACACTCATACTCATCCTCACCCTCCCATTCCTCAATCCCCAACCCATACTCCGCCTGAATCTCCTCCGCCCTCCTCTTCATGCTCTCCGCCCACTCCTTCTGTTCCGCGATGTCATCCATGTACGCCAATTGCTCAGCGCGGGCCTCAACGCGCCCATTGTCGCGATCTTGCTTGACGCGGTTGAGGAAAGCGTTACGCCGGACGGAACGCGCGCGCGGGGAGGCTGAGGATGTGTATGTGCGTTTTGTAGAGTGTGCAAATAGAGGGTTTGAGATTGTGTTTCTGTAGCGATTTGCGTAGGTCGAGCTGGGGGCTGGTGAGGGGGTGCCGCTGGTGTTGGCGTTTGCATCTGCGTTGGCTTTGAGGTTCCGTGAGGGCGAGGTTACCCTCAAACTGTCTTGATCTGGTGAGGGTGAGAGTGTAAAGGTAAATACCGGGGGTTGGAATTGCAGTTGAGGTGTTGGAGCGGTGGCGGCAGCGACTGGCGCTGCTGTCGTTGATTGTCTGCGCGGGGAGAGCGGCGACGGGTGGACGGGCGTCCAAGGGTATTGAGATGGATTATTGGATACCGGTTGCATTGGCGCGAGTGCGGCGAACATGGCGATTGCTTCATATGAGAGCAGAAGCTTAGCCCGCTGTCGCCGCAGGTTATAACGATGATGAAATGGAGGTTGGCGAGTCGGGCTTTGGCTTTGCGGAGATTGTACGAGCGAAAAGCAAACTTGAATCACCAGAAATACAAATATTATTTGATCGATGGCCGCGCTGGAGGTTCCAGATCCAACCGTGGCACTTTTTGAGCTGTAGGAAAATAGGCAATTTGGGGTAATATATTGGATCGCGACGGTGACCGCGGGTGATAAACGGCTTTGTAGAAACGCGCTTGGAAACGCGCTGCCACGTGCACGCTAAACTAAACTAGGATATATAGCATTCCTCAGGCCGCGAGATAGAACTATGTACACTGATCATAGCGTACAGAATTTGGTCGCGATCAGAGATCGCAGACGAGATCAAATTCTGAGTCATATGGAATCGTGGTCTGCGCTACCAGCACCGGGCTTGCCCCCGTCGTTTCCGTTTTGGTATGGCCTGCTTCTGTTTCGTCTGCACCTGATTCTGCTGAATCTGCTTCAGCTGGATTTGACCCGGCCGCGTTGGATTCCGTTGTGTCCGAGGTATCCGTTGTATCCGAACCCCCTGTATCTGAATCCGCTGTATCCGATGCTGTCTCAGAACCTGTGGCCTCTGACTCCACTGCGCCTGAGGCCGCTACTGATACTGTATTTGATTCTGAATTGTCAGATCCATCCGCGCCTGATTCCGTCGTACTCAATTCTCCAGCATTATTGTCCGCTGTGTTTGACCCTGCTGTCTCTGAATCAATGTTTGAGCTTGCCGTATCTGATGAAGCGGTAGCTGATGGTATCTCTGACTCCTCAGCTTCAGTCTCGGAAGTATCAGAATTGCCGAGTGAAGCGACGCTCATGGAACTACTTTCAAATGCAACCGACGGCGGATCAGCAATACAATCATCTATAGCCCCGCGGTCAGAATGTTCCGGTTGATAAGGAAATCCAAGGGCTGTCTTTGTCTTACTTTGTTGATTCTGACAATCCTCTAGTGAGAACGACGCTGAGCTATCTGTGTTGGCGATCTGGTTAAAACATTTGTTAGATCAAACTGCAGTATTCAGCTGTATACGGCAGATTGTTCATCGCTCACTAGTTGGCAGTTGTCGAACTGAATGTTGCAGCTTTCGGCGACATATTAGTTAGTACGGACTCCCCTATCCTTGTATAGCCGGAAGTATTGTGTATGCACGGAGCGAAGTATACCTCCTCTGAGCTGCTGATTCATAATCCGCCTGTCCACGCCATCAGGTTAGCATATACGGCTCGCTGCTGCAGGTACCAGGCATGTAAAGAAGAGTACATGCTCTAGTCATATGAAGCACTCACAAAGGTATTCCCGTCTACCTCATACGGTCTCTCGGAGTCGCCAGTCTCGGTAATCTAGACCTATATTAGCGTTCAAATTAGGCGTTAGTTAAACGAAAGTAAAACTTGCCGCCGGAGTATCTCCGCCTAAATTTTGCGCCTAATTCAACAAAGGTATTATGGTTAGAAGCTGCTTCGAGTGTATGGATTGAGGTGAGAAGAAGCGCAGCAAAGGTGGAAGCATACGCGCCGAGCTAGATGAGTACCTGCGACCTCGTACTTAATTCCCAATGGATCGAACGCTGAGGCGAGAAAAGTAGAGACGATCCATAGATGTGCAATAGTGCGGAGCGTTGACTGTGTGATCATCGCTCCCGAGTCTTAAGGTCTCAGTTGGCAGTAGGTTGGTTGCAGTATTGCGTAACGTGAAGGGCTCGATTGGTGAGCAATGTTTGACAGGAAATTATGGGAATCCCTGTTTATGTAGAATAGCACGTACGTCTCCAACTGCAGGGATCGTAAGAAAACGGCTTAATGGGAGGTTCCTGCATCCACGCCATTTTGGACAGCCTGACAGGCGATTTGATAGGTCTTGCCGGTTACCTGAGAATCCTTCCGGCTTGGACTTTTGGGCGGGGAATCTGCTTGTTTCACTATTTGAGACCCCGGTCTACTACGGGCAGGCAGCCTACCTATATATTAGTTTAGAGAGAAAAACAGGGTGTACGAGGTAAAAGTCGAGGTATTACATAAACTGGCTCATGAAGAAGAATATGCTAGAGAATTTCTGTCAAGATTAAATACATACTTAGTCTCAATTCGAGTATATGCTTCTCCGATTGGATGTAGCAAGCTGCCAATCCAAGGTGCGAGAAAGGAACAGTGAGGCA
This sequence comes from Aspergillus foveolatus, assembly GCF_047715535.1. Classification (NCBI taxonomy): domain Eukaryota; kingdom Fungi; phylum Ascomycota; class Eurotiomycetes; order Eurotiales; family Aspergillaceae; genus Aspergillus; species Aspergillus foveolatus. The sequence continues at coordinate 438,474 of NW_027396071.1, forward strand.
GAGATACATAGCTCACGAAATCTTCAGAGGATGCTCTGAGGGGGGAATCAAAGATGGTGACCAACCATAAATGCTAGGCAAAATCAAATAACGAACGTGGTCTTATCAGGGAATGACGTGGTCTATTGGTCGAGAGAAAAACAGCTGAAAAACGAGCAGATTAAACAGAAACGGATGGCGAACAAATCCATCAAACCCTCGCCCGAGCGCCAAATGTTAACTGCGTGATAATCGTACAGACTTTTTTTTTTTTTTTTTAAGTCGATAAATTGTATGAGTGTCGAGATATCGTGTCACGATCTCTGATCTTGGCAGAAAATCTCCGCTCATTTAAAAGTTTGACGCAGCATTGACGGGGCCAGGGTTGTGGTACTGGTCGAGCGTAGACCTGAAGGGAGTGCCCCCAGAAGGGCTTGGGGCTTTCTCACGGACACCAGAGCCGACGGCAGTGCCGCTCATAAGGTCGGTAGCGTCGTCATCCGCGGCAGCCCGCCTCCGGGCACGTATCCTCCAAGCAACCACTCCAATAGCACCAATCAGGATGGCACCACCAACACCAACGACGACACCGATGATGATCTTCTTCTGGTTGGAGTCCAGGCCAGAGTCGGAATCTCCAGAAGACCCGCTCAAGCCGGGAGATTCCGTAGATTCACTGGCTTCACTGTTTGTGCTGGTGTATGTGGTAGGAACTGGCGTTCCATCAATAGTCTGCGTTGTTGTGATGGTGGTTACAGTCGGAGTGCGTGTCGTCGAGCTGTCATCGTCTGAAGAGCTCGTGCTAGTGGTTGTAGGATCCGAATCAGTGCTTGATGAAGTGGTTGTGGTGTCAGTGTCGCTCGTCGTTGTGGTAGTCTCAGGATCCGACGTTGAGGTAGACGAAGATGATGTAGTAGTGCTAGAGCTGGTTTCATCATCGGACGAGCTTGTCGAAGTCGACGTTGTTGGCTCTGTGGTCGTCGTACTGGAGGATTCAGAGGTAGTTGTTTCGGTGTCAGAATCGGTGTCTGTAGCGGACGTCTGGGTGGGCGTCGGAACAGCGTCGGTGACATCCGAGATGGAATCTGTGACCTGTGTGCTCTGACCGGCTACCACAGCCACGAGAGAGAGGGAGTAGAGAAAGAATGGGAGAGCAGTGACCCGCATGATGGGCTATTCGATGTTGCGATGGAGAGATCGAGATGACAACGATCGAAGAACTCGAGCGTCGTATAAGCCCGAGGCTGACGATCACCTAGGAGAAATGCGGGTGGCAAAGAAGCGGAGAGATTTAACGAGGGTCTGATTCGGGGCCTAAGCGCGAGGTAGGCAAGGGAGCAAAGGAAGTCTTTAACGAGCGACTATCACCTCGAATGGAAATCGTCAAGGCGATAATAACAGCGATGAAGGTATTGAGGAAAAGATTGTAAGGAGGTGCGATGAGAATGGGAGGGAAAGGATAAAAGGACTTGGGAGTCACGCCCCCCGAAGACAACACAGCTGGCGGAGCCTGGATGAGACGGCAAAAGCCCTAAGGCTCAAGTGGACTAGTGCGGAATCTCGGTCAGGGAATACTACTCTGTAATGTGCACAGCATAAGGCGCCAAGTCCATTTTGCTTTTGGATTCTTTCAAGCCTGATCATGGGTCTGCGGTCGATTCTTAGCGCAGGCACTAAGGGGCTTTCTAGCCATTCAAGGCTCGTCGCGTGAGACACGCTGGGGGCAGTGTTTCAAGAACGACAGTTTATCAGCTGTCAGAGCGATGAACAAGGAAAGCGACTCTTTCTCGTCAGTCGTCAGAGGCGCGAGACAATCCTCTGCATGATTGCATCCTTCATTGCAACCGTGTCGATCCAGTGAGTCCTTCCAGTCGAGACTGGAATCCGAGTATTATCCCTCACATTTGGAGTGAGTACTACTATTTTAAGCGGCGGGCCATGGTTCATGACTCCAGGGGCCATGGATGCCTCTCCTCCGGCGCCGGACCCATGAAAGGAATAATTAAGGCATCCCATTCCCAATATCTGATTCGTTGCAATACTCAGCTCGGATTACCTAATCGGCTAAACTTCGCATTCTGGAACTCGGCGTTACTTTAATGGTTGATTCACATAATTATTCTATCTGTAATAATGATAAAGAATATTTGTTGGCCCTGACAATAATATTTGATGCGCAAGAATCCACATTCGAGGCCCTGCTGTCAAGGGTCTGCGTGAAGCGATACTGAAATGCGCCAGCGGTGACGGAATCTGCAAGGCACCCGAGATGACCACGTATCTAACAACTGTCGCCCTATTTCATACTCCGAGTAATCAGAAAACGAAGACTTTCAGAGATTGATCGGCGTGCCGTCGCAGGTAGTTCCCACGAATTATGGAAATTAGTAAGGTGGACCTTTGAGTCTTGACTTTTGGCGGCCCACGTTGTGCGGTTTTCTATGAGCACGTGAAATAAGAGTTAGATAGTGTGCACGGGGTACGAAGACTCTCTTCCCGGACTACGGATGTTTCTCATTTTTCAGGTGCTCGACTTGTACCAAACATCTGCAGCATTAATTGCGCACTATCTAAAAATCCTAGTAAACACTCCGTTTTCCTTCGCAAACCGGCAGGCTTGTACGCTATTGTCCTCCGTTCAATAGAGTACAATGATGATTATGGATATACTCCATCGGTTGACTGGACTGCCCAGTAGTGAGGCGCTGATCGGCAAATAGACGCCAGCGCAATTCTTGTCCTCCAATCAGTCATTACTGAGCTCCAAATTAGCCGCTTCGTTGGAGCATAGGGTTTCGGACCGTTTACTTTTCGCTCATGTGCAGAGTGACCCGCTTCTCGAACATTGGAGCTAGCGTGCGTAGGGCTGGCGATTGCGGATAGAATGATGGATACTTCCATCGAGACTGAAGGATACTAGACAAGAGTAGTGAGACATGCGTGCCGCATAACCGGTAGGAAATAAAGACACAGGCCAAACTCGTCATTCCTTCTCCCATGCGGCGACACACATGCCGATATCCTTTCTCGAATATGAGCCTAAGCATCAGAGATTCCACACTGTTTTAAGCCATTGAACGATAGATCCACATAGCTTGCGAGGTTTGTTGAGTGGCACCAGAAACGAGGTCATGGGCTTAACGGCGGCCCTGAATGCCCTCCGAGACCTGATGAACAGCACTCGTGTCAAATACTGGCTTGCACCTCCAAGGAACCAGCATGGCGGATCGTCACGAGCTTGTTTGCACGAATCCTAAGCTCCTATTCCAGAGTCGCCAAATGAGGGGACGCGGCAGCGATATATCATGTGCGGCTGTGGACAATATATGCAGGATGGGTATCATGGATTAGAAGAGCGCGGCGTACTCTGTGGTACTCGGTAGTGTGTTGCGATCAAGTCATTCATTTTTCCCCGGTTTCTTCCCTTTAAGTTGCTCTTTAATTTCTTCTTTGAAGAACTGGAAAAACTGCTTTACGGGACCGGGACCTGAACACCCCAATCAGCACTCCCAATCGGCAATTCAAAATCGGAGCGGTCTTACCCATATTTTCTATGTTGTTGCCGCCCATCTCTTCCGCAGGCGTGCCATGTCTCAGCCGTTGAACCTTCCCATGCACCCTGCCCACCATGCGATGAAAACCTGGGCTTCTCAGCAGCTTTGGGGGTAGATCAGTATCGTAATCAAATGTGAGAGACCTAGAGCGCGCATACCTGGGTTGTCAGCCAGACCTGTATGAGAGATGTGTCAGTCAAGTTTCGGAGCAATGTCTTGAGGCAGTTGAAATGTCGGCCTACCTCGATTAGTGTCCACGGCGAAAATCGCATTCTTGAAGCCGCAATCCCCTTCACCCTATTATCCGTGTGCCGAGTATGGTGTTGATGGGTTTGTTGATACCTCAGAGTGCGATTGTCAGTTTGAATGAAGTCCAGGTAGCGGAGGGGGTTGTGAACTGATAGGTTTGTCAGCAACATCAATGCAAATTCAGCCCAATCAAAACAGGGAATAGTATAAGCCCACAGCACAAAATGACCCTCATCCGCCTGCAGAATTCTGGTATCTCAGGACTGCGCTTTGTTCTACAAGCTTCATTGCTTGACAGACAAACTGCTGTGAGAATTTGAGACATGTTATTCTGAAGACAGCACTTCATCTGTATCTATGTCTCTTACCTCTCTTATAATAATGCTTGGAGCGATATATTCAAAATCATAGGTTGCCAAATTACATCACTGCTTAGCTTCATGATCAGCAATGATCACTGATGATCTTGATAAACATAATGCGATGATAACTCCTTGATGGAGAGTTCTGTTGTTTTCCTTGGTCCTGAAGAAGACTTTTATCTTTGGTTCTCTTTGGTTTCTCCAGCAATGTATTTTCAACCTTTTCCTATACTAATATAGAAGTTGCTCCTGAATTTCTTCAACGTCTCCTGACTCTCCCCTTAATAAATCTACCCAGTACTAGCATACAGTCTACGACGTGGGTGTCGCGTGCTGTTTGGGAGACCTTTAAGCATAATTTCGCAGTGCCACTTGTCTTTCCCTTGCAGCGAACTCCTGCCCTGGCGCTCACGGTGGACGTGCACGACTTCCCCGCTACGACGATTCATAACACCGACAATATTAACCGGACGAAAGTCAGCTCGATAAGCGGCCTTGTCCGTGTGCGATCCAGAAATCTGGCCGAGCAAATCACGCCGAGGAGCAGCTTCCACAGCTGTCTCGATCTATCGACACTACAGATATCATCCCTGCCACAACCACCCAACGGCGCCGCTGACGATCGGCCCGGCGCCTCGGAGGGGCAGTCTCTCACAGCGCCAACATCCCGCTCTCGATCCCCTGACACCCTCAGCTTCCGCAGCGACTCTCGAAAGCTTGCCTCGAAACGGAAGCGGGTTTCACGAAAGGCGCGCGGCGTCCTGGGCAAGGTTCGTGCCTTCCAGAGGCTCGCTGCCGCCAGGATGGCGCATCCCACCATTAAAATCGATACAAGCGTCCAGGCCAACAAGCGCTCGCACCCGGATAATGAGGATGGAGCCGGGGTTGTGGATGGATCAGATGATGACAATCCGGAGATGGAGCTGGGGGATAATGAACATGTTCCCCCCTTCCTTCGCCAGTCGGTACTTGGTTGGTTTGCCTTGAGCACATATTTTCTGCCACGATAAAGTTCATGGGCTCATTACTTCTCTACATCTAGACATCCGTCATAAGTTCGAAGAGCTGGAATACATGCAAGGAACTCGAATCTTGGAGGGGTCCCGGGCGAACGACCCCTCGCACCGTTGGGCGCTCGACGCGGATCCCGAAGTCAGGACTAGGAATCGATATGCGAATGTACAAGCGTGGGCGAACTCTCGCATACACCTACGGGTTCCTGAAGGCGAATGTGATTTTATAAATGCATCACCTATCGTCCTTAGGGATTCGGTTTCGCAAGAGGAAAGGAAATATATCGCAACACAGGTAAATAGCGTCATTCTCTGGTGTGGAAGAATAATGCTCAATCGACGATAGGGTCCCAGGCTTGACGACCTCTACCACTTTTGGAATATGGTTTTCCATGAAACCGGAGAGGTGGCAGTGGTTGTCATGCTTACACAAACGATGGAAGCGGGTCGCGAGAAGTGCTCCCAGTACTTCCCGCTCGAGATCGAGAATCCGACGATGTATCTACGGCAGGATAACAGCAATCCCTACATGGAAAGCGAACAGCAAGAGTCGGAAGGTGGAGACGTGCTTGGTCACATCACCCTCTTGGAAAGCACCTGGGATCCAGAATGTCGTTCCGAAATCCGACAGCTCCAGCTCACATTGGGCTCCGATTCCAAGACGGTGTGGCATTTTTTATTTGCAGGTTGGGCAGATTATTCTAAACCTGTTGGCGAAGATCGCGATGCACTCCTCCACCTGATAAAGCTGTCAGCCTCTAAAGCTTCCTCTCCACAGAATCCTCGAATTGTTCATTGCAGCGCCGGAGTCGGGCGAACCGGCACCTTCATTGCACTTGACCACCTCTTACAGGAACTGGAGTCAGGTCAACTATTAAAGGTCACTGATGAAGACACAGACCCTGTATTTGAGGCGGTGAACCTGATGCGCGAGCAGCGAATGATGATGGTGTATAACGAGATGCAGCTGATTTTTATATACGAAGTCTTGCGCGAGCAAGCTGACATCATTTTAGAGAAGACATATGGCATCAGCCATCAGCGGTCGGTTGCCAGGTCCGCTAAAATAGCGAAACTATCCGAAGAGGACTATCTACCTGCATCCAAACCGGAGTTGGAGGCTGCTGGGGACCTTTCTGATACCAGGCCCCCTGAGCACTTTGGTACTGATTGAACTCTTAGCTGATCGCACTGGTAGCTGTTGGCTTGTCGGACGGCTTCCTTATATGATGCCCTGACGTATATCTTATATCCTGTCCTCTCACTTCCTCTTTCTTTTATGACTAGTCATGAACTTTCTCCTTATACATTGTCTTGGCCCTCTTCATTCTGCGCCTGGCCTTGCCGATTTCGTTATCTTGACTGACTTTTATTACTGTAACTGCGACTGTTGTTCTATTTCCTCGCAGGTCTCGGGCCGCTTCTGTGACGGCTAGATTTGCTTATTGTATGTTGTTTTTTAGCTAGGAATACCTAGCCATAGCCTTAGAATTCCTGCATCATATTTGGCTTCGATGATCAGGATCTATGGCTTAGAGCGAGCGGCATTACTTACTTTCTTCTACCCATGCAGATGAATTCTGCGTCGATACCACGGAGCACGGGAGTTATAATAGTCAGCCATGGCAACTCATGCATCCAACGCTGACTGGTATAGTACGCAAAGAGACTCAAAAATGTGCCGTACGCCAACGCAATTGGGCTTATTCTGAAGTAAACCTGAAACAAGCGAAACTTCCTTTGCGTATTCAATGTAATCTGTATTCTAGAAGGGCTAAGATTATAGAGTCTCGTAAATTTCGAACAGGATTAGGCGGATTGAAGGTATGACTCGATATATATATCCCGCATTATTGCTTGAACTTGAAGCTGAATATTTGTCTCCTAACTCTTAGAATACTGCGAAAGTAGACTCTTGCAGTTGAGATTTTTGCCTACAAAACTATCCAGTAGATCAACAAAAGAGGAAGGACACAAACCACGGCTGACCTCTTCGGTGGCTTATTTACACGCTTTAACCTCATATACCATGCCAACGAAACTCGAGTCCAAATATACACAGGGAAAACGTGGGTCATAGCGTGAAGAGTCTGGAGAATCAACCGTAGAATGAAATCATATCAGGCTGTCATGGCAAGAGTACGTAGCATTTCTTCGTCAACGTGGTTAAGACAGAGAGACATCAGGTACCGAATATGGCGTTATGGCGGAGGGCAGTTATATCGTGAGTAGAGCTAAAATAAGAAATCGTGGCTACGTCGGGCCGTATCATCAGACCGATCCTGATAGCGAAACGCGAAAGAATAGAATCGTTTCGGGAAAGGGTAATAGTTCACTTCTGCTCAGGAACCTCCCTACATAGCCCAATACCGGCAGTACGGAAACAGCTGCAGTATTGAGGCAAATAGTAGAAGGTAGCCCAACTTAGTCGTTCCTCTTTCCTTCTGCGAGACCCTTCTGATCTTTATCTGCAGCAGCCTTCCCAGTCAAGCCGCTACTGGGGTCGTCGCCATCTTCCGTGTCCCAATTGTCGACAGCATTCTCATCCCAATTATCAACCTCCTGCTCTAGGTTGACCACACCAGATTCCTGCGGCTCTAGTCGCTCTCTCTCACGGTGATCCGGGCTCATACCAAGCTCGACATCGTCTTCGCCGCCCTCCCCGAGAGACCCGAACCGGGACTTGCGCCGCCGTTCCAACATCCGCCGGTGGTACCAGCCGCATAGCCCGACTGCGCCGAGACTTCCGACGATATTGGCAAGCAGGTCGAAAGGGTCGAAGGACCGACCGTTGGGGAGAATTCCCTGGAGGATTTCGGATCCGACGCCGAGGGCAAGGGTGCAGATAACCAGGGTCAAATGGAGCGTACGCCGGCGGGAGGTGTCGGGGATCCAGTAGAAGATGAGGGAGAGGAGGAAGAAGGTGACGACGTGAAGGAGCTTGTCATTTGGTTGTAGATTGGCAGGGATGGAGGTCGATTCGCTGTGTGGAAGAAGGCCTACGTAGGCGGATAAAATTAGGAGGAAGATGAAGGCCCCTGTATATGAGCAATTAGCTGGATGTACTACAACGAAAGTTGTCTGATAGAGCCGGCGCGTATAGGTAGAAACGGCCTGGTTGCCAGGAAAAAGGGAGAAGAGCGGAACGTACCCGCAAAAGGATATCGGATTCGCATGGTGGAATCAGACAGAATGGTTATCACGAAGGAGAATGAAGACAGCTTCGATGGGTTGAAGCTCTGAAGCTTGCCTGATGTTGGTTCACGTCATGTGCAATTATACGGGATTGTACAAAGCTGGATAAGATTGCATGAATAATTATGAAGGCCACCGTCCCATCCATAAGGTAACACCGGTCTCAATGACAATGGACTGACAATGCCAGGCCAGTATCTCCGTATAACTATTTTCTGGAGGAATAATAAGTGATCAGAGAATATACTCCATCTATTTCATCCGCGCCTGTCCTGTCCTCCTGAAAGCTGGTTCCTTCAAAATTGCACGGTTGGTCTGAAACTGCGGCGACCGTTCTTGCTGGTCACGGCTCCGACCTGACTTCACCTCATCCATTCGCGCAGAGAACCTTGTACAGAGCCGGTGCCTTCGCCATCCAAATCCTCGCCGTTTCATCCTCCAGGGCTTTGGAAACAGCGTCCTCTGTTTCTCTATAACGTGTACTTTATCTCTATGTATTTTTTTACCGTTCAAACCCGCTCGTTGTTGGCTACCCGAATCTGATTATAACCGTGGAGAAACGAGCCCCCTCGCCCGCCCCAGAACCGGGGTTTTGGAGCGAGCATGTCGCTCGGACACCACAACGCCTGGCTCCCCCCAGGTCACGTCCGGCCCCCCGACGACATGCATGATGCGCGGACCTTCAATGGCTATCCAAAACCTTTTTCCGGCTCCAGAACAACCCAAATGCGCAGCTCCATCGACGCCGACGGTCCTCACGCGGGCAATCTGATATCGGAGGCCGACACTGTTTCGGAGGAAGATCCACGTATCGCTCTATTCCGCGACTTGTATAATCGCACTGAGGCGAAAATCAACGGCTTGTTTTCGGGCGAAAAGCTACCGGAGGACACTCTCGACGATGCCGTCGCCGTCCTCGAGGGGGCTGAAGCTGAGGGCAAACGCGCCGACGAACCGGCACCCCCCAAGAAACCTGCGAGAAAGCTCGATGATGATGATTACGACGACTACGACGATGACGATGACGACGACGACGCGAAGCCTGCATTGTCGCCCGCGTTAAAGGTATCAGCCCCTGCTCAGCAACCTACTGCCCTGCCGTCGCCAGGTCGTCCATTCAGCGCCTCAATGCCCCCAGCCGGGGAAGGCACAAAGGAGGCAAAGAAAGAGAGCTTGGAAGATATTCGGAAGAAGCTAGAAGAAGACAAGAAGGCCACAGAAGAGGCGGCCAAGAGAAGCTTCCACACCCTGTTCTACACACTGGAAAACGATAGAGATGCAATGTTGGATCAGCAGCGCTTGGAAGAATCCGAGAGACAGGTTGAGGCTGAGATGTCCGGACAGGCCAGTGCCGGCAATAATGCAGCGTCAGGACCAAGCGGATACGGCTCGTTGAGTAGTGCCAACCTTGGCGCGTCAAGCTTGACCTTAAAGAACCTGATCGCAAGGATTGACATGAAGCGCAATATGGTGCAAGCTTCTGATGCCGAGCTTCGCAGCCTGATGAGCGAAGTCCGCAAAAACCGTAGCAAATGGGCAAGTGAAGATAAGATCGGCCAGGAGGAGCTCTATGAAGCTGCGGAGAAAGTCCTTAGCGAACTGAAAGCGATGACCGAGCATTCGTCTGCATTCTTGACCCGCGTTAACAAACGCGATGCGCCTGATTACTATAACGGTGAGGTCGCCCTCTCTTTTCCTTGTAGCTTCATACTAACTCTGTCTCTAGTCATCAAACACCCAATGGATCTTGGAACAATGACTAAAAAGCTGAAGGCCCTCCAATACAAATCCAAACAGGAGTTTGTGGACGACCTCAACCTCATCTGGTCGAACTGCTTTAAGTACAACACAAACCCAGAGCACTTCCTCCGAAAACATGCCATGTACATGAAGAAGGAAACCGAGAAATTGGTGCCGCTCATTCCTGATATCGTTATTCGAGATCGTGCCGAGGTTGAGGCGGAAGAACGACGGCTTCAGCTTGCTGATGACGGAGGAGAAGAAAGTGACGATGAGCCTATCATGTCATCAAGAGGCCGAAAAGCCCCGGGGAAATCGTCCAAGAAGGGTGCTGCCCCAGCTTCAAAAACTCCGAGCGGTTCTGAACCTCCAGCTGGCTCCGGCTCACAACCGTCGGCGCCTGTACGCTCCGACTCCGATGCTGCCATGGAAGGAGTACAGAATGGCTTTGCAACACCCCCTCCCGGCACGTCTACGCCATCCGACCCCGCTGGTGCGGGTCTTGCCACATCTGGAGGACAAGATGATAGCATGGACCTTGATGGTTTGGTAACGCCGCCCACCGCACTCAGCGCGTTGGCCACGCCTGGTGTAGAACTTGCCGACCCTGAATATAAAGTGTGGAAGCAAGTCACGAAGAAAGACAGAGCACTTATTGCTGCGGAAAGACATCGTCTCTTCAAAGGCGATAAGCTGAATTCTGACGAACCGGCTCTTCTTCGCACGAAGGCGGGTATGAGAAGGTGGCTCAGGAACCAGCAACAGATCTCAACCGATGGGGATAGTTCGAATGACCTTGGGCCAAAACCGAATGCCGCCAGTGAGACGCTAGCTGAAGGTATAGAAGTTGAAGAGGACAGAGTGATTCCTGACTATTACGATGTTATGTCTGGTATACCAGATCTTCCCCCCCATCTGTTGTGGAGAGAAGACAGCGAGGGAAATCTAGTGGACAACTCAGAAGAGTTTTTACGGGTCCTTCCCAAAGGACTCTTCACCCAGCCGGACAGCAAGCTTTCTCGAAAGATGGATGCAAATATGAGGCAAATGCAGGAAACCAGGAAAATTTGCTCAAAGATTGGTATCGTCAAACAAATGCAACTGCAGTCTCAGGTAGGACCATGGTATTGGCCTGAACAGCAGCATGCTAACTTCTCCCAGATGTACCAGAATCAGTTCCAGAAGTATCAGCCAGAGCCCTTTGTTGAACAGGATGTCGAGCCCCATGTTATGAATGACAACGGACCTGTGATCGCCCCATGGGTATGCAAGGCCGCTCTGCAGCGTTCAGTAGCAAAGATATTCTACCACACTGGCTTTGAAGAATATCAGCCATCGGCTATCGATGCTGCGACCGATATGGCTTCGGACTTCTTCGTCAAGGTTGGACAGACATTAAAATCGTACATGGAAGCGCCGAAAGTTCCCGTGGCAGACACAGTGGAAGCAACTAGCTCACCGCAGTGGAAACGGGCCTACACCGAGCCAGAGATGATGCTTCATACTCTGTCCTCCGTCGGAATCGACATTGAGGGACTAGAGTCCTATATCAAAGACGACGTTGAACGTCTTGGAACGAAGCTCGTGACTGCGCATGATCGCTTACGCTCGCTTCTTTCTGAGCTCCTTCGTCCCGTCCTGCAAGATGGTGGTGAAGATGGCTCCATGGCCTTCGCCGACGGTAGTGAACAATTTGTCGGCGGTGATTTTGCGGAAGATATCGACGAAGACTTTTTTGGCTTTAAAGAGCTGGGCTTGGACAAAGAATTTGGGCTGGCCACGCTTAGCGTGCCATTGCATCTTTTGCAAAATAGGATGTACAACGCGGCCCAGGCGCAAAACACAAAGTAAGTTATCCGGACCGCTGCCTAGTCTTCAATACTAACCAAGACTCCAACAGTACCTCCCAATCCGTTACAGTTTTCCCCCCGCCCCCTCCGTATCCACGCATCACTACCGAAAATGTATCTTCGCAGATCGGCTTGGTGCAAGCCTTTTTTAATGCCAAATTACAAGCGCGCAACAACGAACCACTGGTCGAGGACCTCGAATTACCTCCTAAGCAAAGGCCATCGGCTGGTCGACCCCGTCTTCCTGCCTCTGGGAAGATCCCGCCACCTTCTAGTCTCCCTGGACCAACTTCAAGTCCACAGAAGCGGCCACTGCCGCCTTCAGTTCCTGGATTCAACGCAAACAAACCAGGAAGCTCTGAACCTAATAAGAAGAAGGTCAAGAAGAACAGTGGCGTGGCGATGGGGGTTGCTGACGCTCCCGGTGAAGACGAAGCAGCAACAGGAACCGATGGGGCGAAGGCTCCAAACCTAAAATCTGAGGGCTCCTCTAACGACCTCATTAACGGCAATGTCGGAGCCGAAACCTCAGACGCTCCTGGTGCTGAAGATTCTACCAACGCTGACCAGGTTAAGGGTAATGACAATGCAGTGCCCATCACCAACGGAACTGCAGGCGACGCGGCATGATGTATGACCATGGTATAGGTATAGAACTCTTCGGTTAATGATCTCTTCGACTGGGTCTGTTGGACGGGTATGCTGCTTGTTTCATGGGATGCAGCACTTGTTGGTTGTTTGTCTAGAGCAAATCGGCGTCGGTTGTTCGGCTTGTCCTTTCCCTTTTTCTTCGGTCATTTTCTTCCCTAAATTCACCTATTCACCTACCTACTTCAATTCCATTCCCCATGTGTTACTTGAATCCCTTTTATTTCTTCGTCTTATTCTATCTTCTTCACTCACATGTGCCCACTTTACTGGAGGCCCACTTGCGGTGCTCCAACAGGGCCCTTCCAGCTTGTTGTTCTACCTGCCTATCCATCTACCTATACCTATAACATACATCGGAATCACATCTGATCTATATCCTATCCCTCTTCATCCTCCACGTGATATTCCAGCATTATGGTTAGGCAGCTTTTCCTTCGGCTGATCTTGTCAGCATTGAACGCGAGTTGCAAAGCTCTAAGGTGGCCTCTGGGAATCTGAAACCAATATCCCCCAAACCCTGGAGGAGAACTGCGATGTACTGTGTCTCACAGATTGGTTCAAAACAACCTCATACAATGCTTCACGGTCTTTCTTCCTGCGCCTCTAAATGTGTTCTCTCTTTCCTGCCTTTCCCTTGTCCTTGGCTGCATCTATTGAGCTATCTATCTACGTTTTTGCACTGAGCATTTCACCTCAGGGACCGAGCTCGAGCATAGTGATACAATAATGTTTTGTTTATCCAATTTAGTTCTTCATAGACTAAACCAAGTAACTACATAGTTGGGCGTGTACATCCTTTGGATCAGTCTACGGCTCCACCGCGGCGCCCCCGATCCAGTGCTGCGTTTCAAGACTACTACGTATTTCTCGTGCCGGTACGGAGTAAAGTTGCATCTGTTTATTCTTGTTCGAGTTGGGGGCTCCCAGGTTTCCCTCAATTGGACTTGCCTTTCTGTTGCTGGACCATGTTTCGTAAGAGACCCATGACTACTGAGGCAACGCTCTATAACCCAAACATCTTGAGGATTGGGACTGACAGTCGCCGCAGCCCCGGAGAATGACAGAGTGTGAAGCTTACGCTACGTAAGCACGCTACAAGCTACGATGCAACTTCAGGCGCTGCAATCAAATAACATGGAACTATCTGAGAACTTGGGGTCTTCTCTAGATACATGATGATTCAGGCAACCTCTCCATCGCCAAAATCTGGTCCGCTTCAAATATTGCAGCTCAGTAGAATTTGCATTAAATCCAGGAAATTTTGTCCCTGAGATTGCTGTTCATGCATTAAAGAATGACATAAATTCCAATATTCAGGCTAAACCAGGTATTAGGCAACAAAGATAGAAGAAGTGCACCAAGATCGAGATTGCTCTCCTAACTACAATCGCCTCGCGCCCCTACAGCTATATAGCATCTCTCTAATTGTACCATATGCTAAGGGGCAGACGGTTCGAAGTGCCATGAATCGGCAGAAGGCGAGGATCCGCTTTCTTCTTCTTCGGCTTGGAGTTGGTTAATTTGACCTCAGGTCCGCTCTGGGGGCCAGAGCTTGCAGGAGCACCATCGTGATGACGTACACGGTTGGAGATAAGGTGTGCATAGTAGATTGCAGGGACTGTGGCTCATTTTAGTATAGCTCCTGCCATGGATGACCAAACCTACATAAAGAAACTGAGGTGGTTGAACGCATATATTGATAACAATGATCGTATATCATGTTCTCGAGCTCCTGTGGCCGGTGCTTGATCTCGTCAAGAACAACATGATAATGAACAGGGCGACTAGTGCCCTGCAGAGCAATGTGAGAGTACAGCAGGAAGTCCCAGTCATGGGGGCTGGTGACGTCTCGCTCGATGAGAGTCCCAGGCAGCGGATTGCCGTTCTTGTCAGCAGAGTTATAATCACCTGGCCTGGGAAAAGCACGAAGATGGTGACGCTTGTTGGTAATCACAACGGTGAACTTCCCCTTCCACCGATCCTGGGTCAACTTCATGAGTATCGCTTTGATATCTGGAATCTCCTGTCTCAGGACATGCTGAATCTATCCCTCCGAAACACCGTCACGGAAGTAGTAAACGTTGTCTGGACCCCTACCTTCTCCAACTGTGGACATCCATTCACGGATAAGAGGCGTAAGCATGACCTCCAGATTGGCGGGGGCTATTATCTCAACGCGCCCGCCATTTGCCTCGCACGCTCCCCAATACCGGCCCCCAAATTGGCCCATGCAAACGGACATAGCCGCCAGCGAGGGCAACGATACACCCGTCGGAATATGAGAGACGTCGGCACCAATGATCATAGATCTGCGTTTCAGTGCAGCCTCCGATACCCTGGGAACAGCACGCGCAGTGGTTCCACCAAGCTTAGCATTAATTTTCACTAACACATTCGACATGCATTGGGGGTTGTTCTTAGCCACTTGAGCAGAATGCATGACCTGGGATGGCATTCCCCAGCGGCAGTCACAAGACTTCTTGATTCGGGAGTAGGTGAAGGAGTTTTTGGCGGGTACGATAACAGCAAGAAGCTGGGGATCTCTTTGGAATCTGACTCCAGTTGCGTTGTAAAGTTTCTTAATGACTTCCCCAGTATCTTCCCTAAGCTCAAGCACAATAGGGCGTGTTTTCACAGTGCCATCATGGCCAGAATATGCCTCATCATAGAGTCAACAAAGGCTTCCACTTGTGTTTTGTTGATCGCATTGCGCTTGCCTGGGAAATACCCAACACCCCAAGCTTCAAGTGGCCGTTTGTTCGGCAAATAAACTTCTTGCCGCGTAGATCCCAACGGCCATTTGTGCCAGGGTTGGTGCGTTGCCTGCCGCCAAATTCGATTTCCGGAGCAGGCAGAATACGAGCCTTGGTACGAATCATGCTCTCATCTACCCTAAGATCGAAGGCCCTAAGGACAGGATCACCAGCGTGATTGAGCATTCGCTTCGACTTTGAGATGGACTGCAGGCGGTCTCCAGGTCGAGAAGCCGCATACCTTATCATGTTGGACGTCTGAAACCCATTGAGCTTCCACATGTACCGATGCAGCCCGTGGATGGTCAGCAGTTCCATGGGATAGATAACTCCCTTCTTGGTCATCTCGACAATAGGAAGATCCCAGTGGTCAAGCACGAAGTTATACTTCATTCTAAAGTATGCTTCAATACTCATCCGCTGGGTTTTCCCACTCGCGTGGTTTTTGATTTCAAGCATGTAGTCCCTAGCATTGACGTTGAGGAGGCCCTTGACCATGAAGGTCGTCCCCGCCGGGACGGGACAGCCTCTATAGTGTGGCCGGACTCCAAGCTTCTTAATACGACGGTGCACCTCGTAGAAAGTATGAGACTCGGTCACGCCACCATGACCGTCCGGAACCGGCCTCAACAAGTGCGCCAAGTACTGGGGATCACGGGCGTCTGTTATCGCCCGGGCAGCACCCATAAAAGAAGTGCGAGCCCAGAAACAGGTGTTTGAGACATCGACATTGACGATAAGTTTACGGTTCTAAGCAATGTCAGTCAGATGTTACCGCTTGCTCTAAAGATGGCGCGCAGACCAAAGCAGGTCGGATAGCCTGGTATACGCCCTTGAAAGCCAGAACGCCGCTACCAATGCCTTTCTGGTCACCAATCTCATCGTAAAAGCAGCGACGAATGGCGAGTAATTGCCTACTAGGATTTTCGCGGAGAACATGATCTAAAAAATCTAGGGTAGTCAATAAGAAATTCGAATTCAACGTCAAGCATGTCACTTACTTAACGCCTCTAGAACAGCCTCTGAGACAGATGTCAGCCCATGCAGCCATGCGTTCAAACAGCCAAGTTAACGGCCTTGGTTGGACGAACGACCAAACGAAAGGTGTTGGGGGCTCGACCGGCAGGACGACCCTGCCCTGCATCGAGGTCGACCATGACGTTGAGTCCGTTGGAGTAATAATTCAAAGACCTATATTTAATGAGCTATTATTTGAGATCATTAAGCAGAGAACTTACCATGCAAGCTTCTGTCCGTTGAAGATGATTTGTTTCAGGGCGTTCAAGCGAGCCCTGGACTTCCAAAAATTGTTGATAATGACGCTCTTTTCCGCGCCTTTTCCGATATGAACCTTGGGGTCACGTTAGCAGAAATGGCTCATGTAAGACCGTATAGAGCTATCAACAGGACGCAATACTCACGTCGTACTGGTAGACAGTCTTGCTTGGGAAGTTTGTGACTGCAAAGGCGTTCATCTGAACTTCGATCTCCTTGCCAGTAGGGTTGAACCCGGGGCGAGCAACGGTCCCCGCAGGAACGGAGTACTTTGTATCTTCGTCCGCAGCACAGACACGAAGGTGGCGGAGACCGCCCTCAAGTTGGCCAACCTGATTGAGGTTTTCCATAGTCAAGGCAATCAAAAGGTGCAATTGTATAAAGCTAGAGAAGTATGAATACGCCTGAGAAGTATAACAGCTGGGCTGATAGAGTAGGTCGGATTGCGAAATAAGAGGAGCTCAGCAAGGACGGGGAAAGGTATATATATATCTCGGAGCTGGCCTCGTTGATGGTGTCGCTACTTGAAGTGCAACATTAATGAAACGGGAATGAGGCAGACAGGATGGATATAGACTTGGTACAATAATGTCTGGGTGAAAGCTCCAAATGCGATGCTAGCGCCACTTGGGGGACAGCAGGAGTGAACTCAATGGGAAACACAGGATTACGCTATGTTCGGGGTGACACGCAAGAGGCAAAGACGGAAAAGGAACCGGCATGAACAGAACTGTAGAATGAGGAGGCTTTGACAATTCCATAGTGTAGTGAATTGCAAGGGAAATGTGTGGTAGAGGGGTTGAGATTTCGTTTCAAGCAGCAGACAAACACCGACTTACTTACTAAATGGTCGATGTTAAACGTGCCATAAGGCAGGTCGATGTTACGGCACATATCTGTGAGCAGACGAGGCCGGTCCAAGGCGGGTTCACCGACATTACGAGGTCCACTCTGGGCCATCGTTGCGGTTATGCGGTTAAAGTAGGTGTTATTTAAAACGCCGTTGAAGATATCAGAGAAGATTGGGCCGCTGTTGACAAAGTCAGATAGAGGCAGCCGGACGATGAATGTGTTTCTGCTCTTACCAAAGGACAGATAAAGGTACTTGAAGATTCGAAAGAGTTTCCTAGGAGAAGATCTATCTGCGAGGAGAGATTGAGAAGTCTTGCGAAAATGTGGAGGGTGATGTTAGAGTTGAAGATCAACGAAGGAGGAGGTCGAGGTTGAAGAGTCGTTGACGAGAAAGAGACCTCGTATGGTTGACGAGATCTGAAGAGGAGAGAGAGAACCGGCAGGAGGAAGGAGAGGAAGAAGAATTGAAGGGCGGTTTCATAGATCCTTCCCAAGAAGGAAAGTAGGAAGTGAGACGGATTGCGGTGAGAATTCCAAGCGTCGTTTCGGATACTCTTCGAAGATACTGGCGAACACTTTGTAGAATTTCGTCGGCTAGGAAGGCGATGTGGAGGAAAAGATGAATCTCAACGAATCTGAGGGGTTGAGGAGGGTTGTGTTAGAGAGAGAAAGAGGCAACCTAGCGGGCAGGGCGACATATGAAGAGAAATGAGCTCATTCACCTACTTCCTCGTCTTCCACGGCAACCAGCTCAATTGCTGGAGGCTCAATGCCTTTGAGACAGTCAGCAACCGTCCTCCTTTTCCGCTATGTACAAAGTGCAGCTATAGATGCCGAGGGCATTTGCAGCATGCCTACCGATGATTCTGCACTTGGCTGGAGCTTGTGAAAGGTATATAGAACAGGAGCGCTGCTTGCTTGCTCTCTTGGCAGACAAGTATTTAAGTGAGGGGTTGGAAAAGAAGGTACACAGGCAAGGGGGCATCAGTACGACGGGGTAGGTGACCATACTTTCCTAGACAAACCGGGCGTTTCTGCTGATAACTTGGCTGTGAAGTGCGATTTTGTGAAGCCGAGCATAGACATCCAAATTACGATATAGAGGACTTGTTCGAAGCCTTCTAATAACGAATCCCAGCCAAGAAACGCAGCTCTCATGGGAAGGCTCGCTGAGATGCCTTCGCTTCCTTCCTCCGCATACAAAATCTCGCACAATACCCAGAGCTTCGAGTACATGCTAAAAGCTGGTGAGACCGTTGCGGGGATAGAACCACCCCTCCCTCCTTCAAGCCTGCAACCTTCCCCTACAGCGGACGGTAACAATCTATCTACCAAAGCCATCTGCTGCAGAGACCAAGACCATCGTTAAAGCCAGCTTCGTGTTCGATATTTTAGCTCAAAGGCACGATACCTGCCTTGTCTGAGGGTGACGGAAGGGACAAACAGGGATGTTTGCATTGGATGTAGGTGAGGGAGGTTACAGAAAGAGAGTTAGTGGGGCATCATCCCTTTTATCCTCTCCCAAATTTCGAGAATGATCTAATATCTATGTGCGTATCAAAAGGAGCCGTGTCGCTTGAAATACTCCCCGGCAGCAGAGAAACAAGGGCACTTGCCGAGTCTTCGTTTGACTCCATATCCTGGGGAGGGGTCAGTGGGATCTCTTGTTTGGGAACGGCTCCGGAGGCTGCCAAATCGCTCGCGCTGGCCATAAGCACTATGACTGCCCAGATTCCTCACAATCACATTGAAAACCGCCCGAGCTTCGGGTATACCATGCGCTGGCATGTTCCCCGTATAGCGGCATCGCCTGTGTGTATCTCGTTGGGAAGACATATTAAGTCTACACGCATGCCACGCGTACACTGGCAAAGCCTCATCTGATTCTAACCTCTCCCATCGGCTCTTCAATTGTGCTGAAGTCTCGCCACGCTTTGTGTTATAAATGCAATGGCAGTCCTGGTAGTGCTCTAGGAGTAGGCTATATGCTGACCTTTTTTTTGGCGGGCGTTGCTTCCGGCGGTGCGAAAGACACTTTAGGGCTAGCTTTACAGCAAATCGTGGTCTAGCATAAATGGGGAAATAACCATTAAGTTCAAAATAAGGTCCAGAGTAAACAGAATTATTTCATCTGACGTCTTCATCCTTTTACTTCACAAAATACTGCTAGAGTACTCTGGACCCTTGAAAGCCCTAGTTCGGCCCTGGCCGCTTTGATGTGGGCGCTTGCCAGTACCACCGTAACGTCTCGATGACCCAGCATATTCCAGCCTTGTGACAAGCATTGTACCTTATACATGAAACGTGATCAATGAAATAGAACATAAACTGCTTTCCTACGTGACTGAGGCGGTGGATGGACGCTTACTGGGAGGGTTAGTGTTAGAGAAGCACTCGGTGCCCTATACAGAGAATGACCATGTGACCTCCCCTTTCTTTTGCGCTAACTTAGAGTGTGGAAACAGAATACACAGTAGATGACTTGGCTCTCTACAATGTCGTTGAATTGAGACGTCTTTATGGACATGGTCATTCCCTCCGGTCATTCCGTCGCTTACGTACCAATTGGTCACTCGATGCGAAGGCTGGAACCGGTCACTAACTAGCTGTTAACGAATAGATGTATTGAAACTAGAACTAACTGACCAAGAGAATACGGAGCCGCCTTAGAGAAAGGTTGGGTCCGAGGCTGGGCTGCGGATTGCCGTTAGTCTGATGTTTAAGGCTGCGAACGTGCAAGAATGTAAGGTGTTGCAGGACAGATTGGCATACTGCCCGTGCACCGGGGCTAAACGCTAGCGTGAGTCTGGAATTACGCCTTTCTCAATTCATTAAGTGCAGAACCCATTCAAAACTAGGCTGAGGCATGAGGTACGAAAGCAACAGAACTACGGAGGACTCCGTACAGTAGACTTGAATCCAAGCTGGTATACGGCAGGGAAAGGATGGAATAATTGATCAGCATCATATCTATTATCTTCTTGGTATCTCAGGGTCCCAAATCTGTACAGTTCGTAGTAGGTGGGCAAGTAATCCACCAGAGCCAAAAGAGTATTCCGGCCAGAATATCCTCAGCAAGGCCCGCAACGTAAAGACGAAAAACGCCGTCATCCATGAAATGCAGAGCGTACATGTCAACCACGCCACCTTTGTAGTAATAGCCGCCATCATTTGGTCATTGCGAGAAGAAGGGTAGGTATCAGGACAACAAATAGACGCTTGTACGGTAAATACTAAGTAGCTAACGATATGCCCCTGCAGATCCATGAATCAGTCTTCTTTGAGAGGCAACGGGGATTCAATGTGTCTTACCGGAAAAATGTTGTCCCCCAATGGTTGTTTGTCCTGTTCCAAGGCCACGGGCAGACTGAGGAAGAGGTATTTGCGATATGGAAGCTGGCAGATCTAACCGCCGGACAAGGTCGACCATCTTCTCCGCCGAGAACCGACCAGCGGTATACGTTGAAGCCGGCGGGATGACGCTTAGTAGATATACGATGTCGCGAGGCAAGGGCGCGGGCGAGCCTTGAGATCGATACTGAGATCCCGAGCTTGGGACCTGAAGTGTTGTTTGGGTTCGTTTCTGCTGGTCCAATTGCCGTCTCTGCGTCGTTGTCCTGAGTGGTGACTCGCCCCGGACGAACTTGCGTGGCCGTGACATATCATCGTCAAAGTCTTCTAGCGGCCTTTTCGGCGAGTTTGTGACGGAGGCTTCTGGAAAGCGGGATGAAGGAGTGCCATGGCGGGATGGGACTTGACCTCCGGGGTATACTGTCTTTGGCCTTGTCTGAGAAGGAGAGATGATGGGCCGGAAAGTAGTAGGGTCGAAGTTGGGAGCGGAAAATCGGTGAGCAAATTGCTCCAATGTCGGGTCATCTGGGAACAACTCCCGCATACGAGTCTCCAGGTTTATGACTTGAACCAAGTCGCCATATCTCGACTCGTATTCATGGAGGAACGCAAATATGGGCTTGGTTTTGTGTACGTTTTCAGGGTTGGCAGCGAGCTTCCTCACCGTCATCTCAAACACTGCTCGGGCGTCTGAAAAGATTAGTTAATGCACCAAGCCTCGAAACAGGGTAACTTACTAATAATATCATTGATATCAATCAAATGCTTTAAATATTCGAGGGCGAAATTCTCATCTTCGGGAAAGAGTTTGGCACCCCGCTCGAAGATCTTGGTGGCAGCCGGATCCTTGTAGCAGTGATATTCTATAAGAGCGCTTGCAATATAGACATCGCTAGTAATGCGGCCCCTCTTGCGAGCATCTGCAAACACCTGCCGTGACCCAGGGACCTCCCCAGGCTTGCCCTTGCCCTGGATGCGGCGCATGGCCCGCATGAGCGCAATCCACGCGAATGACACTGTCTTGGATAGGATACCAATCTGTATAGAATGTGCATGCCGAACCGCTTCAATCTGGGCGTTCTTAACAGATTCTTTTGCTTTCGTCTCGCTCTGATCATCGTCGTCATCGTCATTCGCCGCTGGCTGAGTATCGAGTTTCGATCTGAAGGTTTCTTCTAGCCGCGCAACATCTTGGGCTTCTCGAGTGCGCGCTTTGGCGATCAAATCGTAGAGCGCATCAAGTAGCCTGTCGTAGGGCTCCCTCACTTTAGCGCCTCGCTTGATGGGATCTTGTTCGGACTCAGAAGTTATTTCGAGCCGGTCTGCACGCTTGAACGCGAGCAAACAACTTTCCGGGTTAGCGTCTATGCCGTTCTTCAGGAACTCGTTTCCTTCTGTCTCCATGTCATTCAGAAAGCAGAAATCAGCCGCCTCAAACCAAATCTCGGGGAGAAATCTGAGTGCCATGAGGGCTTGCTTGTAAACATAAACCACACGGCCTTTGTATGCAGCCAAGTCGTCTTCCTTCAAAACAAGGGGATCTCCCTTCTCCCAGTTAATCCAGCGTTTCCATATCTCAATTTGCTGCAAATATTCAATGTCGCCTTCTGAGCCAGGAACAGGCGGCAATCTGGGGAGCGTTGTCCGGTTTAGATCGCGGGTGAAATTTTGAAGTTCCGTATAAGAGCTGCGTGCAGTCATGTATGAAGGTGACTGTTCCTGCAGAAATTTCCGTCCCTAGAAAAGGAGTCAGCGTGATTTTTTTCCGAAGGACGACCAAGCTCACTGTAAGTTTATTCAAGCCCATTTCGAATTGATCATATTCCTTCCATAAAATATTGACAGCTTGCATTGGGACACAGATGGCTCTCTGGTAGGCTTTCCGGAGCAAGTCCATTTTTTGCTGATCCTGCCAACCGGAACCGCCGACGTTACCTGGCCCAGAGCGGATGAATTGGATATAGTCGGTCCAGATAGAACCAGACTCCTTGTCCATACCAATATGTTGGAGAGCCAGCTCATAAGCCGAAGAGATGATTTTCCGGGCCTGCCCAGTTGTGTCCGTTGATAAAGGATTACGCCGCCGAACGTAGTCCAGATATACCGTCCACAGTTGGACAGCTGGAATGGTAAGAAGCGTCCTATTGAAAATCTGCTCAAGGCGGAACAACTCGTTGAGTTCAGATTCCATAGTCGCGTATGCTACCCACATTTCGGCCTGCATAGATCAGTAATTGCCGTGGGTATGGTATGAGGTTGACTTACAGATAGGGGAAACACCTTCAGGAACCTTTCATATACATCCCGAGCACTATCAATTCTATTGCGACTCCTGTGCTCGTTAATCAACTCGAGCCAGGCAGGGATGTCACCTCGAGGATCTTCCCGAATCCTGTCTTCCAGTATTCCAACTCGATCATGGGGCAGGCGACCCTTCGCGGTAGATGGAGAGTCCGGTGCCGGAGTGGCTGTAGCGCTTTCTCGTGCGATCTCAGGCTGCAAAGAAGTACGTGAGCTGTACAGTTTCTGGCCTAGATCCATAGACCCATCATTCTTAAAAGCGAGAGAAACAGAAGAGAGAGAACTATTAGGAACATTCTTCGCGCTGGCAGATTCTTGCGCAGCTTCATCCAATGATACATCAGGGGTAGAAGTAGCTTCATTTGCATTTCCTGGAATGGGCTGCGAAGGTATAATATTCATGTCCTCGACACCTAGTACAGCTGGCGGCTCATAATCCGCATCCCCCGCATCATCCTCATCCTCATCCTCAACCACAAACCCACCGATAGTTCTGGTTTTCGGCTGAACAGAGACACCGGTAGCCGGTACTGACGTCGAAGCCTGAGACTCGGGTCGTGAAGGTGGCTGAGATGGGTGGGCATTGCCAGCAGGGTCCGCGTCTTGGCGAAGGGATGGCTGGGGTTGTGAAACTGAAGTGGGAGTGTCTGTTTCTTGGAGATGAAGGTTTTCTGAGGGAGCAGGATACTGGTCTTGAAGTGTGCTTGAGGGATCATATTCATCAGAGTCCGACGCGTTCGCATTCTGATCTTCAGCGCCGTTATAACCCATTGAGCCAGCATTTATGGCCTGGGCCTCAAAGAAGGCCTTCTCAGCATCGTCTTCGGCCATGAAAATGGGTATTGGCCTGCCCGGCGGTTGAACACAATTAGACTGTCAGCTGTTAGCGGCTCCAGCTCGCATGCAATGCTGGACTTCAAGTGAGGGGCACCCACAATGATACAAGCGGAAGCCGACACAGATTCGACCTAGAAAGTAGTATTAATAAGACCGATTAAGCACAAGCGACGATTTGAGAGGGATAGGCAGAAGTAAGCGGCAACGGATAAAATTCGTTTGTTGCTGAAATGTGCACAGATTGATGCGATGCGCAGCCCGGCAAAAGCTGCAGCTCCCAGCAGACGCACGTGATGAAGGCGGTGAGCGCGAGAATTATGCGTTCCACACGCGGCGCGCGTCGTCGATCGCTGGGCGGCCTCGTTCTGGAGGTTGGTCCATTGTTTTATTACTTGCCCAGCTGTCTTTCGTCCCCTCCATGCAAATCTTCCTTCCGTGAATACCTCATACGGCGCCTCTATTCCTTGATTTGATCATCCTATTCTACAGTCCTATTGTACATACCCGTCATCCTTGTCTATCTTGTGCACTTCGCCGCCAATACCGCCACATCCAGATAGCCATGTCGGTTGTTTCTCTTCTCGGGGTTAAAGTCCTCAACAACCCTGCCCCATTCACCTCTTCCTACCAGTTCGAGATTACGTTTGAGTGCTTGGAGCAGCTTCAGAAAGGTTTGTCGTCTTGCTACTACGCTCTAAATATCCCATGCTCATTTCGACATTCTGCAGATCTGGAATGGAAACTCACCTACGTCGGCTCTGCTACCTCGTAAGAGCGAGATGACCCCCGAACTTCGCCGACCACTAACATGTCTAGTTCTGAGTACGACCAAGAACTTGACTCCCTTCTTGTCGGACCTATTCCTGTTGGCGTGAATAAATTCATCTTCGAAGCCGACCCACCAGATCTCCGACGGATCCCTACATCAGAAATCCTTGGCGTGACCGTGATCCTCCTCACCTGCAGCTACGATGGCAGGGAGTTTGTGCGTGTTGGATACTATGTGAACAATGAATACGACTCAGAGGAGCTTACTGCCGACCCTCCTGCCAAACCCATCATTGAACGGATCCGCCGCAACATCCTCGCAGAAAAGCCCAGAGTGACCAGATTTGCCATCAAATGGTATTTTCTTTACGTGCGCTGTGATGAGTTGTGGATGCTAATTCTTGTTTTCTAGGGATACGGAGGAATCTGCTCCAGCCGAATACCCGCCAGACCAGCCCGAAGCTGATGGTCTTGACGACGATGGTGCTGCTTACGGTCAAGAGGAGGCTGAACTTGAGGCTGCACTTCTAAAGGAGCTGCAAGAGGCTGAAAAGAACGAGTCAGCCAAGGGCGAGGACCACGACATGGAGGGCGCAGACAATGGGGAAGAAGACATCTCCGACGCAGAAAGTGAGGATATCGAAGACGAGAGTGATGACGATGAGGACGAGGTCGACGAAGAAGAAGGTAACGATGCCGACGAGGACGTCGAAATGGGCGATGATTCGGAACCGAAAGACGACAACGCAAACCCGGCCGCGCACCATTCGCAGCAGGAAGTTATGGTCCATTAACTCAAGATCTGAGCTTTTTTCTTGGAGTTGATGTCTTGGTTCTTCTTATTATCTATCCCGTCAGTTGCATGATTTTATGATTTGTCATTATGTTCTTACGATCCGCCCACATGTTACCTATCAACAAAACGTGGTATTTAGTTCTCGGCCTACTTTTACGATAATAGACATACATGAGCCCACATTATTGAATGTATCCCAGGAAGCTGGCGCAAGGACAATTTCCGCCTCCAGAATCACCCGACCTACGCACTCTTAAGGGGCTTAGGAGCATGACAACGCATACCCTATCCCTCGCGGTTGGGAGGCAGAGTGCTTAACTAGCTAGTCTACTAGTAGGGTAAATATCTCAAAAAGAACTTCAACTTGCCCTAGATTAAGGGAAATTCCTTAGCATCCGGAAATTTTCGCTTGAATCTTACTTGATACGTCAGACATACTATATCTCACGCCGTTCTTGACTAGGATCAGGAGTTAAGGTAAACTTCAGAGAAGAGTAAGGGGCTAAGTTAAAAGACGCTGGTCACAAACAAGATTTCAGAGTGCGGATCACGACTTGAGTCACCGCTTATTTGGGTTGCGAGTCGTGCATAGTCGAAGATTGCGTTGGATCTGGCGTTCGGCGCAGCCTTCAGTGCAGTGCCAGTCTAATGCAGCAGCCATGCGAAGTGCCCTCGGTGAGGAAGTCTCCATCCAACCGCGGCGCGGTAAAGGCGATAGCGACATGACTCCAGCTGGGATTAAAGGTACATAGAGTAATCTAATTGAAAATAAAGTCGAAAACCGAGTAGAGACCCGATCCTTAAGATAGTAGTACTCTAAAAGTGAGGGACAACCTGCACGCGTGTCTATAGAATGCATTAAGCATAGACTAGTAGTAATTATACCAAACGCCCAACTACCTATGATATCTTGCGAGGATCAGAACCAGAAAAGCCGCCTAAAGACCGAACTTCGACCCAAGAACTATCGGTTGTTAGCGAACTGGTTGGCATTAAGAATGGATAGTGCGAGCTTGAAAGACACTTACCACCAAGAACTGCTTTCTTCTTCTGGTTCTGGACGTATTTGTTGACGTCCCGTGCCCAGCCGCTACTCGTCTCCTCCAACCTGTCCATGTTATCGCCAGCGAAAGAAAGCTTCTCCGTGCGCTCTTGCACCTGGCGCTGCATGTACGCAAAGTATCCCTCGTCATTGGTGTTTTGCCGCGCTGGAGTTGACCTGCCTTCTCTCGCGGCTTGCCGACGCTCTTGCTCTTCTAACCGCATTTGTTCTATCATCCGCTTTGACGGCGGTCGATCCGGACCTCCGACTAGAGAGGCGTTAGCACTGAAGACAAAAGAAAGGAAAAGGGAGACGAACTCAGGATGTCCATGTCGGCGGTCGAAATGTATTGAGTACCAGAGATCCATTGCAGATTGGTAATCGTAGGTCGAGGTGGGGATACTGCTTGTGGGTTGAACAGCTGATCTTCTGACGGCCGACTGCTGCTCGGTTAGTAATGTTCGGCATAGTGGCTTGAATACATACAGCTCAATACCGGCGCCCCAAACGCTGATCAGCCCAATTTCGGACGGACTTGTCCAGAACAAAACACTGCCGTTTGGCGAGACAGTAGACTGAAAAAGACGGCTCATGTCAGCCATATGACCGATTTTAGCACAACCGATCTCCTTCAAGCCAGGGATAGAGAATGCTCGGGCATTGCCGTCGCCAAACAGTCCAACTAAACTACATCCTCGGCCAGGAAGATTGACAACGGAGGCAGAGTCGCAGAGGTAGTCATCCCAGGATCGGTGCGCGCCCTTGGACGTGGCGGGCTTGAAAATCCTGCAGCTGTTAACAGTGACAGCAACCACTGCCCCGTGAACCCTAGTTCCGTTCCTTAAGCCTCCGAATGCTTTGCCTGTAGCAAGGGCAAGGCTGCCATCATCGGCATTGATAGGTACGATGTTGATTACTTTATCTTCCAATGTAACTGCGCCAGCGAACGACGCTGCAAAGGCGCCTCCGCTCGACGGTAAGATCTTGAACGTAGCCAGATTGCCTCTGTTTGTTCCCACAAAACAGCAAATGCTGGAGAATTCTGGCAAAGGTTAGCATGACCCGATTTGTGGCTGTCGAAACTTACCCTCGCCCTCTAGGGTCATGATACCAAACTCGATGGCGGTGGGCACCTCAGGAATAGTTTCGCTGGAGCTACGAGTCTTGAGGAAGCTGCTCCGTTTGTTCTGCTTGGATAATTCTGAGAGATTCGCAGTGTGGATGATGGCTGGCCCACGTAGGTCGATTATTGCGATACTGCCACCTTCGAACCCGGCAGCAACAAACCCTATTGGACTGTGCTTTAGCGCAGTCACTGGGCCCTGTTGCATGCTTAGAAGAGTCAAGGGCAGAAGACCATGTTTCAGACTGGGGTCGGTTCTATGTGTAATGTCGGTCAACTCTCCAGGCCCATTATTCGTTCCGGGGGGTTGCTCCAAGCCAAAGTTTTGGTTACTGCCCCATCTGAATATTGCAACCTCGCCACTCCTGAGGCCAACTGACAGTTCACCACTAGAGCCACCAAGAGACATCTCTGTGACATCGACAACTCCTACTCGGCCTAGTGCCCGAGCCAGATCGACCTGAATCAGTTCCGAGTTCTCAATCTCATCGTCGTGCCCTACGTCCCAGATCCGGACGGTGCCGTCTGCATGTGCTGCTGTGATAATATTGCGACTCTCTAAGCGTTTGAGCTGCTTCCTTTCCTCTGCACCCCCTAAGATAAATTTCGGTCCTTGAGACCTCCGTTCCTTTAAACCCAGCCAATCGGCACGATCGACTGGAGTCAAAGTGATTTTGTTTACAAAAGGATGAATAAGAGTCAGAGAGGGTGGTAGCATGTTAGTAGGTGGAATGGGATGGCCACTTGGGAAGCTCAGTGTAATGAGTTCCCCCGATGTTAGAAGAGCAAGAATTGCGATTGGGTCGTGGGCGCCTCCATAATAGGGAGAACTGCGGGGAATGAGGCAGAATCGGACAACTTCAGCACCTGGGGGAATGGGAAGCTCTGCGATAGTCTTCGGATTCTCAAGGTATGTAGTGATCATGGCCCAAGAGGATGTTTGATAATTAGGCGACGGGCCCAGGTCGATGAAGGTAAGATTCTTGTTTCTCTCATCCTTCGGCTTACCACCCGCAATAAGAATGCCACTGTCGTCACCATTTGCCTTGACACACCACGCAACATCAGTGATGGGGTCTTTGAGGCTGATAGCGGACTCGGACGTAGCGGGCCCTTTGGGACCAACACCTGGCTGGTCAATGCTGGGCGTCGTAATAGACCTGGCTAATAGCTTGCGACCGTCCTTTGTGTCCCAGAAAACCAGACTATTGTCGTCATGAACAGTGAGAATAAATATGCCGTTCGGATGCCATAGGGCTTTGGTCAACTTCGGTTTTCGCATATCTCTGGATGGCGCAATACCGTTTCCGCCCAGAGCGCCTGGTGGTACTTCATACTCAAAGTAATGCTGTGCTACGTTCTGCTTGAACGAGAATGTTACCGCACCGTCTGGGTACCCAATGAGGATCTTGCCGATGTCACGGGGGGAAAAAGCCAGACTGATGACGGGACAAATTCGCGCTCGCGGATTGCGCTGAGCCCACAGGTTGGATATTTTAAACGGCGTTAAGGTTTCACGATCCAGATCGTACGCGATGACGTCGCCTGTAATGATTAGTGAGCGATAACCTCAAGCCATTGAGCCATACCATTCTGCAAGCCGATGAATGCATAGTCAAGACTAGGGTCAGAGAGCAACGCGCTAGCGATACTCGGGGGGGCGTATGAGACAAGTAGTTTCTTCGTTTCTAGGGAGAAGACGCTGATTTCGCTTTTCGAGTCGACGCTGATGAGCTTGTCGCCACAAAACTGCAGGAACTTTGCCGACGCCTTCCGGGGTAAAGAGAAGATGACCGAGACTCGTCCCTGGCCGAAAATGTAGACCTGGCCATGGCCGAACTGCGATTCGCTCGTACCAACCGCAAGGAGAGACTGAACTGGATCGTAGGCAAGGGCACTAGTCTGTGAATTGATACCACATCTCAAGAGCTACATACGAAAAGTCAGTAAAGGTCAAAAAGAAAAAGCTGGTGCCTGAACAAGCCAAGCATACATCATCGATATCGAACAGCTCCGGCGCGAGACTGCCAGAAAAGTCCTTCTGGATGCCGGCTTGCTTGCCCCTTAGGAAATGCGCCATTTCCTACGGTTCGAAGCAGTAAGAGAGGTGTTGTGGAATAATGATAGCTGTTAGGTAGAAAGTATGAAAGAGAGAAAGATCCAAGGAAGATTAAGGTCTAATCGATTAGGTATCCGACTGCGGAGCGAAGCCCCACACGCTCAATGACGGTCGGCCTTATGGCGCCCCGCCTGCGCCACTGAGACTGCATTGCTCGGGGCGGGCGTCTCTGCACACGAATGCGATATATACTACGGCTGTACGCGAAGGCAGATTATAAGTGTTCCAAACAAAGTGTCTAGAAGGAGCAGGGTCTATTGATCAAGGACAAATACTGTCTCCCGAGACGCTTCTCACCATGCTATAAACAACTAATTGAGCCCAAATCTTTGGCACCTTGTCTAACAAAGATACCGACGCTAATGCTGAGACGAAAAAATCCACGGGTATTGAAGCGGCAAACTTGAATATGTCGTTGGTAGTGGTTTCCCATTCCAGATGGGGCACCCGTTCACACTGCGGCCATTTTCGCTAATGCCGTCATCAGCTCTCTCCTTGCCTTGATCTCAGCGGCTGTGTCTCGACTCTTCCGATAGTATTGCAGGACAATATCGTTAACGG
Organism: Aspergillus foveolatus; assembly: GCF_047715535.1. Lineage (NCBI taxonomy): Eukaryota > Fungi > Ascomycota > Eurotiomycetes > Eurotiales > Aspergillaceae > Aspergillus > Aspergillus foveolatus. The sequence continues at coordinate 468,845 of NW_027396071.1, forward strand.
CTCGATAGCAGGAGTATCTAATTGAGTCAGGGGTCGTTAGATGTCTGATCAGATGCAGACTGGGAAATACGTACAGAAGCTGCCGAGTTCTCCCTGTCTGAGTTTTCGCATAGCAAGATCCAAACCCATCTATCATAGAAGGTGACGGATTCTCAAAAATCTTTGCCATAAACACATCTCCCCAGACCGCCGTCCTAAAGCTGGAGATCCCACATAGCCGTTTGCTCTCATTCACCAGTACCTGCGATGGCTGACCGAAGTCGATCACCACCAGTCGTGGTGTCAAGATCTCATCCAACGCTGGCGATGCCCGGTGCACCTGGTATCTAATTTCTCCGTAAGGGAGGTTGATGAAGACGTCTTCCGCGTTCCGAAGCAGCCCCTCGAAAAGTATGAGAAAGCCCTCTCTCCAGGATTTTGTTCCTCTTGCATTCGCCACCTGCCCTAGACTTCCGAAGGACTCTGAGGTATGCTGCGCAATCCGCTTTGCCAAAAGGCCTAAGCTTCTCTCAATAGAATCTCGCTCCTGAATAGAGAGCTGGGAATCTATCTTATCCAGGCTTGAACCCGGGATGTAATGGCGTAGTAAAAAAGATGGTCCGAGCAAATCTCCTAGGGGGTCGTAATGGAGAAGCTGTGGGATGCACGGCATATGACTCAAAAGAGACAAGGCTCGTGCCTCTGTGTCCAGCATTATATGTTCACGACGTATTAGCGGCGTTGTCGGCTTCGGGGAGCATTTGAGCAATAAATGAGTCTCGTTTGAGAGTTGGACTAGATAGAAAGGATGCAAGTGACCAGCCAGCGGCCATATTCTGTCCACATGTATTGGAAGTAAGAAATGTCGCTGAAGAATAGAGACGAGTTTGTCGGAGACCTCTTTCTCTGGATCGGAAGGAGCAGGTAAGGGAGGGAACATGACGAGATGAGGTGTTTCTTAAGGATCCAAGTAAAATAGGGTAGGAAAGCATCGCATATCATAGTCGAAGGAAAAGCAGTTTTATTCATTAAAAGTTCGCTCACTGTAAACAAGGCACCAACAATTCAGAGCCCGCCCATTCATTGTAGTCGAATTAAGGTGAGTCCGTAGGTTCCAGCAACAGCAGACAATAGTATATCAGGGATTATTACGTCCCTTGGCCAGTCTTAATTGATCGTAAGCGAGCATAGCTTTTCGCCCATGACAAATTACGCAAATCCAGCAGACGATCTCCGGAATCAAAGCGATTGAAAGCCTCATAAGAATGAGAAGATGCGGTGGGACGAGCAGCAGCAGAAAAAGCAGTAGGTCTGCCATATTCGCACGGCTTGGACATCAATCTAAGAAAACAATCGGAAATTCGCCTAAGCATCCCAGTCTGAGAAAGGTGCGACATGGAGATTCGGAGTGGCCCAATCAGAAGAGTCCCTTGCCGAGTGAGAGAACGAATCGGTTTTGTGTCCACTCCGGTACAATCCAACGACAAAGCTCCCGTATTTTGTGGAGTCTCGGCCCGCCGCTTTCTACTTGTTCTTTAGATTAGCGCCGGAGAAAGGAGGAGAAGCAGTAGGGTTTTCTCTTGGGTTTCAGAGGTATCATCGCTAAGTACGGAGTAGGCTTAGACCTATTGCGCTGCGGTAATGCTGATCATCGCGAAGCAAATAATGTTCAGTAGTCGCAGCACGGGCCCTGAAGACGAAGCCCGCCAGCGGAGCCAGCTGGCAGCTGACGAGAACCCCAAATACCGAGCATTGAGCACGCTTGGCTCCCGGTTTCAACTGCGCCACGAGGAGGAATTTCTAGAAGCACGATGCCAAGCCAACGGGGTTTAGCGAGCATGAACTGATTGACATAAGTTCGTATTTAGGGTTCTTGAGGTGTTGGCTCAGGGTTATAGAGTTCAGCGAGGTTGAATCGTTTCAACTTGTCATAATCACTCCCTACAATACTCATACTCATGACGTTCTGGTTTCTGTTAGCATGTTTGGTTTTCGATGTAGATTTGGAAGGTATACCTGGACAACATCGACCAGAATTAACAGATCATAATTCTTCAGATCAACCGGATGCTCGGGTCCCACGATGTCTGCGACAGTCTTGATAATGATGTCTCTGTCAAATTTTTTATTGCCTCTTACGGAAGGCCGAATGGCGTACTATGATTTGAACACATTTATCAGTCAGACCTCAAGTGAGTATGGGACGAGAAACGAACCTTCTTCGGTGGGCCGCCAGAGTGGAATTCTGCCTTAAGCATTTCTTTCGCGAACTCTGGCAAGTCAACGCTGAGAGTCTTGCGGATGGAGCGCGCAGGTGTCAGTCGCTGGATATAGCGGCTGCGCTTTTGCTCTGGGCTAGCATGAGAATCAAGACAAATCCGGTGTACTAGCTTTTCGGGATTGATTGATTTATCGAATCGCACAAATATTACTAACTCCGTTAGTACCAAATATGCCACATTGTTCGGCGCGAATATCACATACTACACGGAAGGTCGAATTTGACCGCTTCGAACAACGATGATTTTTTCGACGTGCTTGGCTTCAAGCCTTCAATTTCTTTCCGAATCTGAGCCTCGATATCGTCCTCCTCGGAGCCAGACTCGGCTTCATCCCCGCCACTTTCAGGCAGGTCCACATTCTAGAAACGCATATGTTAGAATGGGCGCAAATAGACGGCCTTCTCAAGAGCCAAGCCCTTACCTCAGTGAATAAATCGATGACTTCTGCAGCACATTTGTTTTCTCTTCCCCTTTCACAGGTGACGAACACTCCCCAGTCCCCAGTTTCAATGGTCGACCGTGGGGTGTGCTTTTGCCATGAGTTGCCCCCCTGGATTATGCCTTAGAAAGTATTCATCTAATGATAAATGCAAGGCAGTAGAAATTGCGAAGAGAAACCGACTAGAGCAGACAAACCTTTCTTTTCTTGTGTGACTGGTTGGAGGGAGTCTCGGACATTTTCCTCTTTCCACTGTCGGTCATTCCAGAAACAACCGAAGCGATGGTGTGTTCTAGGTAGGACTAGACAAATTGAGCCACAAAATAACTTGGAAATCTCGCTACTCGGAGTATTGGAAAGTGTGGTTCCCCAGAAATTCTTGACGATCATAGTGCTGGGTGTCGGGCGGTTGAATTATTCCTATCGTGGTCTAGCGGGGCGGGACTGGCCCAGAGCATTGACGAAGGACCAGCCCATCCCTTCACAGCACCTTACCGATATCTACATTCGGTATCGTCAAGGACCGTCCCGATGGCGTTGCGTCTGACCGTCTGACTCGGAGTCTGCTTATCGATCAGACCACCCTAAAGAATGGGGCGCACAATGGAGCCATTAGGTATACTGACACCGGTTGTAAACCTGTCAGTAACATATGACATCACGTTGTCATGACGTATATAGAGTCGGACTTCAGCTCCGTCGTTGCGATAAGAACCTGAGCTGTATCCTCTCTATTTACTCACGCTGGAGAAAGCAAGAGCAATTCCATCAAGTGATTCGTACATTGAATTGTCGATATGACCGACATTGTTACAAGGGAACTTCGCCAACCTATCGACATTGCTGAGTACCTCTTCCGCCGACTACACGAAGTTGGAATTCGGTCAGTGCACGGTGTTCCCGGTAAGTCTCCCAAAAACCAGGTACACTGGCCGCCATGTCCTAACGTGCTATTTCCATCCAGGGGATTATAACCTCGCGGCGCTCGATTACTTGCCTAAGTGTGGGCTTCACTGGGTGGGAAACTGCAATGAACTCAATGCGGGTATGAGCGTTTGACCGAATAATATCTACGGAGCTTACCTTTTCCTGACGTCTCTTGCTAGGTTATGCGGCAGATGGCTATGCTCGAGTCAACGGAATCGCTGCTCTGGTCACAACATTCGGAGTCGGTGAGCTCTCTGCGATCAATGCCATTGCGGGAGCCTACTCGGAATACGTTCCTATCATCCACATTGTCGGTCAACCTCATTCAAGGTCCCAGAAAGATGGGTTGCTGCTACACCATACTCTTGGTAACGGGGATTATAACGTATTTTCGTCGATGAACAAGGGAATATCTGTGACTGCAGCGCACCTGAACGATACTTACGATGCTGCCACCCTCATCGATAATGCTATCCGTGAATGTTGGATCCGCAGCCGACCTGTTTATCTTGCCCTACCTACGGATATGATCATGAAGAAGATTGAAGGCGAAAGGCTCAAGACTCCCATTGACCTTTCATTGCCCGCCAATGATCCTGAGAAAGAAGATTACGTGGTCGATGTCGTGCTCAGGTATTTGCACGCAGCTAAGAACCCTGTTATCCTAGTCGACGCCTGCGCTATTCGCCATCGCGTGCTTGAGGAAGTGCATGACTTGATAGAAGTATCGGGGCTGCCTACTTTTGTAGCCCCTATGGGCAAAGGCGCAGTTAATGAAACTCACAGATGCTATGGCGGTGTTTATGCAGGAACCGGGTCAAACCCTGGAGTTCGTGAGCAGGTGGAATCTTCAGACCTCATACTCAGTATTGGCGCCATCAAATCCGACTTTAACACGGCTGGGTTCTCATACCGCATTGGCCAGTTGAATACGATTGACTTCCACAGCACCTACGTGCGCGTGAGATACTCTGAATATCCTGACACGAACATGAAAGGAGTTTTACGCAAGGTCATTCAACGATTGGGCTCTATCAAGGCTAACCCTGTCCCACACATATCGAACGCACTTCCGGAACATGAAAAAGATTCGAGCGAGCAAAGAATCACTCATGCTTGGATGTGGCCAATGGTTGGGCAATGGCTGAAGGAGAATGACATTGTCATTACCGAGACTGGAACAGCAAATTTTGGAATCTGGGACACTCGCTTCCCATCTGGAGTTACAGCCATCAGCCAGGTACTCTGGGGCAGTATTGGTTACTCGGTTGGCGCCTGTCAGGGTGCTGCCCTAGCTGCAAAGGAGCAGGGCAACCGCCGAACGGTGTTGTGGGTGGGCGACGGCAGCCTGCAACTTACTCTGCAGGAGATCAGCACCATGATCAGGAATAATCTCAACCCAATTATGTGAGTTGATGTCAAAACCTAGCTATCTCAAGAGAGCTGACATGGAGAAAGTTTCGTCATCTGCAACGAGGGTTATACCATCGAGCGGTTCATCCACGGATGGGATGAAAGCTACAACGACATCCAGACCTGGGATATCAAGGGCCTCCCTGTTGCATTTGGCGGCAAGGACAGATACAGGGGTTACAAAGTTACGACCAGGGACGAGCTCACCAAGCTGTTCGCTAGCGAAGAGTTCTCCTCCGCTCCATGCTTGCAGGTAAGACTTTGTGTCCTCACTCATTACTTATCAGGTGCTAATTTTGAGCAGTTGGTTGAGGTTCATATGCCTCGTGAAGACGCTCCCGCCTCCCTCAAAATCACCGCTGAGGCCGCTGCGTCTAGAAACAAATAAGGGCCACAGGGCAGGCCGGTTCTCTTTGTTGTGATATGAGAAATTTTCATGGCATTTTCAATGATTCGTTAATCAGTATAGCATTTCATTAGCATGAAACTCCTGATTGTGGGGATAATTAAACTTCAGTTAATGTCATTGAAGGCCTCGGCTTACTCCTACAACTTGTCTCGGAGCTCAATAATTACGAGAGAGTGGGCAAGAGAATACTCCAAACACGTAGATACAAGTAACAGCAGCCTAGTGAGCAAACACACCATCTGCTGGTGTTGTGGAACGATCGTTAGAGATAGGTCCCTGGTGGAGAGAGATGGAAGAAAATCACTGCTTATCATCGAAGATCACGTGATTGGGAGATGGTGTTAAGGCCGCCAGAGCAGCGAGGAGCTCCTCATGAAACCTGACAGTTGGGCTGGACCTCAACAGGCGTTTCTAGTAATCTCCCGAGCGCGTTACTCTAATTTCTTGTGGGGACCGATTGATCCATGCGCGCTGAGGCCCTACGAGCTGTCATAAAACTAGGGAATCGTGCGTTACGGAGTACGTTTGTTGCCTTTGTGTCTGCGCCTCCCTCTCGAAACTCAGAAAGCTCTAAGCGCTCAGGTATAGCCACAAAACTCTGGACACTCTGACCTGGCTAGAGAAGCTACGCTTATCGGTGCTTGCTTACATTCCGCTCGAGTTCCTGCCACCGCTCGATCGTGCTCGCCCTCTCTGTTGACCGTCAACCAACTGTTTCGAGTTTGCGACGAGTTAGATGTACATGAGCTGGCTCATTACGATATTGTGTCTTCAATCCAAATATTTGACGAGGAATAAGCCGACTCTGACCGAAGAGCCGTATTCAATCCATCGAACCGTCCGCTCTGTCGACGGCAACCGACCGCCGACCGATATTGAAGCAGTTGCGGTTCCTCATTAAGGCAATGAACAACCTTCAGCGGGACATGAATGACGAGCTGAAATCGCCGCTAAATTGCAAGGATAACCTGTTCAGTAAAGAGGCCTAGGATCATTGATCTTTGTCCATTATCGCGACTCGATTTTTTCCGCATTAATGATACGTGATAGCTCGCAATATGGATGGCCAAAGACAACAACCCTACGTACCGGCACCGCCTCCTTCGGCGTCTCAGCCTTCACAGGCTCATATCATGCCCTTACCACCGCCTCCTCCTCGATACCCTCCTGCGCAACCGCAGAATGTCATGCCTCCCCCACCACCTGGGCCGCCGCCCGGATCTGCATACGGTACCTCAAAACTCACCAACCCTCAGCTCCAGTCACAGAGCACCCTTGGGTGGTCTAATTGGGGTGGACGTGGGATACCGCAGTACCTTCCACCTCCTCCGCCGCCTCCCATGGCACATGCCAATCAGTCATCTTTTGCTCGCCCGTCTGCGATACCGAACAACAACGCTACATCCGCGACTTATGTCCCGCAACCCGGGACATTTGGTCCCGGAGTCGGAATTCCTCCTTTCGACGTGCCTTCGCACTCTTCGTACGATGCACCCAATACCGTGGTGGCTAACGAAAGACCGCGACCTCCACCTAATGCCCCATATGGACATGGCACATCTAACGCCTCTGCCTATCAGCGAGACGGAACTATCCCATCCACCCCCTTGACCCACACTGCTCCTTTTTCTCATGAGACTGCTCACGATGTCCCTTCCTCTGCAGTGCCCACAGGATCCCCCTTCAAATCCGTTCCTCAAAGTGCGAGTCAAGCGAACGATTTAACGAAGTCCTCTAGCCATCGGCATAATAACAGTAATACAACTGTAGGCGGCATGTCAGCTAGCGAAGCAGCAGTGCAATGGCCGTTAGATCGGGTGCTGTTATGGCTCGCAAAAAACGGATTCTCGCATGAGTGGCAGGAGACATTTAAAACTTTGGAGATTGAGGGAGCAGATTTTCTAGAGTTGGGACACGGACAGAATGGCCGTCCGAATCTTGGAAAAATGCACACTGTTGTTTACCCTCAACTGGCAAAAGAATGCGAGGCCAATGGGACGGCCTTTGATTTGACGCGCGAGAGGGATGAAGGAAAACGTATGCGGAAGTTGATTCGTTTGATTCATGACGACGCAGGTCCAGATAACGGAGGCACATTCAACAAACAGCACGATTTCGAGGACGGGCACGGCAGCGTACCTGATGAAGGTCCCGAGTTTTCGCCTAATATAACTAATGTCGCACAAGCGCCAGGCTCTCCGAGCCTCAACGCGACGAACGTATCTAATAGTCCCAATCTCAAGGCCCCCAAATACTCGCACAAACCACGATCTTTCACGACTCCGGGGTCCATTAGTCATGACAGTACCACAGCAGAACTCGCCATGACTGAAGGTAGCAGCACAATGCTGCCTAGGTCAGACTTCTCGCGCAACGTGTTGGGAACTATTGGAATTGACCATCAAAGGAAAAGCCCTTCCATGTCCAGTGATAACGGGATGTTTGCAATTCCGCCTCATCGACCACATGAAGGCAGTCCCAAGAGCGGAAGCCCAGCTGCGCAGCATGCTACCTTGTATGCAGCACCTGTATCGTCGGCAACTGATTTAAACGCTAAGTACGACGCTAGATTTGGACACAACCGAGTCAATAGTGGAGAGCGCCGGTACTATGAAACGCTAAAGCATGATGGGTCACGTCCTTCGCCCCAGACTACCCAGGCTGCTGGCGATAATGCTTCATCTTATCCAAAGGATCACCGTATGGGGTTTCTTAACTTCTTCAAGAAGAAGTCGGCGAGGAATAGCGATCCTAATAACCCTTCTCCTGATGACAATACCCCTGATTCTCCGATCTACTCTAAATATCACTTCAATAGTAGTGATGTCTCAGTAAATGAACGCCCGTTATCAGCTTCACTATCTGACTATGAACGGATGATGATGATGCGAACAAAGCCAGCGCACAGAGGCAAAAGATTCATTTTCGCAACAATGGATGGTTGGAACTATCGGCTGATTGACACCACGGATATTGATTCTGTGGAGAAGCTCCGTGCTTCCATTTGCCAGAACCTCGGAATTTACGACTGGCCTGATGCGCAGATATTTCTCACTGAGCCTGGACAATTGGAGCATGACGAACCGTTGAACGACACCTTCTTAACTTTGTGTCAAAGATCAAAGTCCGATTCTATTGGCTCGTTGAAGTTGTTTGTCAAAACTCCACACAATGCTGCAGGCCACGGAGTCTCTATGCCGGACAAGTCTGCCGTTTCTCCAACGTCCGCCATTCCCAGAAAGCCGCTGGATGGGGAAGCTGCAAGTAGGTTATCACCACTTAAGCCTTCTTCTCCCCAACAATTGAAGCCCCCAGCCGGCAGGCTTCCTCTCCGCGACATCCAGAATTCAACCGCTGGAACCTCCCCAGTGGATGGGGAACCAGACGGGTCACTTCAAGATCAGGAACGGAAGCCCCAAAAGTCCTACCGTCCAACACCGGCCCCCTTACCACGGCCGGACGCTTATAGCGAGACTGGGTACCGCCGCAAGGAGGTCATCAATTTTGATAAGCCTCGTATATCTCCCTACGAAGATAAGAAGTCTGAGGTTCTCGTACCTTTCCGCAAAGCACCATCGGCACCCCAGGAATCGAATACGCTCAGCAAGGTAAATTCTTTGAGGAAGAAAGATGGCGAACGCCCACGCCCCCACCGTTCTAATCAACCACCTGGCATCAAGGAGATGATGGCAGACATGGGGATGATGAGCAGCCTCATCGGGAAGCCTTCATCACCTAATTCAGGGAACACAACAGCTACAGGTAAGGCTCGAGTTATTCCCTCTCAATTCTCGGGCCTCAATTCTAACATCGCAGTAGAAGACGCCCACAGTAGCATTGACTCAGCTGTCGATAAGAGCAGCCAAAATACACCGCCTCTCACGAATACCAGCTACTCACCCACCACCACAGCCACCACCACTGCTTCCTCTAGTTTATCCAGATCAGCAAGTCAGAAACGAAAGTCTGTCGGTCCGGAGTTCGACTTTGAGGAGACGCAGGTATCTTTCCAGCGCTCTCCCGCCCTTGAAGAGGATTCCGATGACGATTCGGACGATGGATTATTTGCAATCCCGCTGGCAAACACAAAGAATTCCGTCAAGCCTGGGTGTCCTGACACTCAAGCAAGACCACGGAAACCGTCTCTCACTGTCGACACCGAAGCTAAGCCCCGTGCAGGTTTGAGTGTTAGTTTCAAGTCACCCAGCGCTACACGCGAGACGTTTGCGAGCTCCGGTGGCGATGCGAGTAACCCGACTGCGCCTTACTTCTTTACGAGCAATTCTCCCGAGGAAGAGAAAACGCCGATTAGACGCAACTCGTTACGCAACTCATTCGCAACGGGTGATGTTTGGGCGAGCCGTCCTCCCGTTGAAGGTGTCATTGATCAGCTCGACGACTTCTTCCCAGATATCGATTTAGATGCTCCTTATTTAGATGAGCAGGGTACATCGCCACCCGCTTCGCCCGCCAGCAAGGTCGCGACCGAGAACGAGCTCAACCGTAAAGACAAGCAAGAAAGCTCTCACCACGGGATGCAGCCACCTCCAGCCCCGGAAGATAATACACTTGGCTCTTCGGAGCCCACCATGACATCGCACGGACAAGGCATCGTCGCACGTCGGAATGTCAGTCGTTCTGGTGGAGGTCTTACGCGAATGAAGTCCATTCGAGAAGTTGCCAAAGGCGCGAATCAAGCAACTAGACAACGCAGCGTGGCAGCTTCTAGTGGAAACAAGAGGACTGGTGATGTTCATCGTCGCAAAAGCACTAAAATGTTCGGAGCCAAGATTATGCAGATTAGCCCAAGGCGCGGCAGTCAACTCAGTCAGCTTGACCCGATTCCCCAAAATAGCATATCATCGAGCTCGAAACCCCAGAGACAACCTACTTTCCGCATCATCCGTGGTCAACTCATTGGCAAAGGTACTTATGGTAGGGTATATCTGGGAATGAACGCCGACAACGGTGAGGTCTTGGCAGTTAAGCAAGTTGAAATCAACCCTAGACTTGCCGGACAAGATACCGATAAGATCAAAGAAATGGTTGCTGCGCTGGACCAAGAGATCGACACAATGCAACATCTTGAGCATCCGAACATTGTACAGTATCTTGGATGTGAGCGCGGCGAACTATCAATCTCTATCTACCTTGAATATATCTCTGGTGGGTCTATCGGCAGCTGTCTTCGAAAGCACGGCAAATTCGAGGAGAGCGTGGTCAAGTCTCTTACGCGACAAACCTTGGAAGGGCTATCCTACCTGCATAACCAAGGTATCCTCCATCGTGATCTTAAGGCAGACAATATACTGCTCGATCTAGATGGAACGTGCAAGATCTCCGACTTTGGGATATCCAAAAAATCAAACGACATCTACGGAAACGACTCCTCAAACTCCATGCAAGGATCCGTATTCTGGATGGCGCCCGAAGTCATCCAGTCCCAAGGCCAGGGCTATAGCGCCAAAGTCGACATCTGGTCCCTGGGCTGCGTGGTGCTTGAGATGTTTGCTGGACGACGACCCTGGAGCAAAGAGGAAGCTATCGGCGCTATTTTCAAACTTGGAAGCCTGAGTCAGGCGCCTCCAATTCCGGACGACGTGTCTATGAATGTCACACCGGCTGCGCTCGCTTTCATGTGGGATTGCTTTACTGTGTACGTCTCATGTTTCCCTCCTTTTACTTTCATGAAACAAGTAACTAATCTGTTTCCTGTGCAATAGAGACACATCTGAACGTCCGACAGCGCAAACCCTTCTTACCCATCCATTCTGCGAGCCTGATCCGAAGTATAATTTCCTTGACACTGAGCTCTACGCCAAAATCCGTCCTGTACTTGAGAATTAATACGCTCATTTTCAGCTCGTGTTTTTGGAGTGAAGTATATATGTTGTTTTTAAAGTTATGAAGGGTTCATACTCAATTCTGTTTCTCGGGTGGGCAAGCTCTACTTATATAAGGATCATTTTCTGTTGCTCTCTGCTAGTGCTTGGATGTCAGAGTCTTCTTATTCATCGATTAAGCGATTAACACCAGGATTTGTATCTGTACCTAGTGGATTACCTATACATATTTCTCAAAATAACGAGTCAATTGTACATGCTAAGGTTATGTTTTAAGTAACGGGCGGTCTGCCTCTCCCGAAGTACGTTGATCGGAGGAATAATAGTCCCCATTTAATATCTATATATACAACGGATTTTAGTTCAACTACAAGTTACCCAAAGCTCATCGAAACTGAGACCCCAAACTCCCAGTCCTACTCACACTCCGACTCGTACCCTGATCATAATCGTCATCCTGCGATGCAACCCCGACTCGGAAGATGCCCTCGCACCAGTCTGAAAAGGTATCAACATCCCACACAGCATCTTCACGCCCCTTTCCCTTCTTGCTAACGGCATTTCCCTTAATCTTCTCCGACGAAGTGAACTTGACAAAGAACTCCTCGTATATTTGAATTACACGGTCCTGGACCGCACCAACAAGGGTTTCCTTCATGCGGATATCATCGAGGTAGTCGTCGAGGACTTTGCGTAGATGAGGAACCTCAGTCTCGACATTGCGGCAGGTAGGGTAGATAAGTTCCCCGCGCTGCAGGTTTCGTCCATCAACGAATTTCGACGGGAGCGATGCGGTCATTTTGCTCGCAAAGTCATTGATGAAGTCATTGATCACGGTTCTGAGACGGCCGTCGAGTTCGACTTTGGCGTCAAGCATGTTTTCCACGACACGCGGGAGGAGTCCGTGGCCGACGAGTCGCATGAGGTTGCGAGGATTGAAGAGGCCGCCGCGTTCGCGGAGTTCCCAGAAGGTGCTTGTGACGCCCGAGAAGTCGAAGGATACTTCGGGGGTCACATATTCGATATCAAAGGCGACAATTTGTTGTTTCAGTATTAGAAGGTGGCTCATTAGGAATAATTGGCCGTCAGTAGAAGATTTGCTGGAGATGGAGGCACTCGCGAGATGAAGAGAGGTTGTGGTTTGATGGACGATTTGGTGTGCTAGATCATCAAATACGGTGGACTAACTGCGCGTCAGTGCATATATTGAAATGGTAAGTAGAACTCGGTCCTACATTTACAAGGCGGTATATCCGACTGAGAAGCCACACAGCTTTCCGCAGGGTCGGATACCAGGCAGCAGGAGCATTCTGCGACTCGAAGTCCCATCTCGAGTCCTTTTCTGGTACGTCTGCATCTTCTTCGTTTGATTTCGCGTGTTTTGGCGGGTTGATGTATGCATCCACATGTGAGACTTTTCTTCCGGAGATCTGCTTCTCAGACACGGATATGGAGAGTTGCTTGTTCCGAGCCGGATAATCGAGGTCTTCGGGCCGGGGCTTGAACCGTTCAATCTCGTCGCGGAGGAAAGCCTGCGCACGGAAGACGAGTCTAGTCTGTACGTCTTCTAGAGCTGGCTGGATCAGTGCTGAAAAGTCGAGTTGATTTGCATCCATGTACTCCGTCTCTTCCTCCTGATCGAACAGATATCGCGTCTGGAGTAGAGTACAGAGCTGGCACAGTTTGAGAATCTTATCTTCGTGGATGATTCTTGGTCTTAAATGGTCATAAAGAGGCTCGCATATGGTCTCGAGGAAATCATAGAGGCCGCCCTGACCATGAAACCATTCACCCCACAAGTCAAATTCGTCCAAGCAAACACCGCGGACGTAGCTTATACTTGCACGAGCAAAGGCGACGAGATCCTGCGAGCTGCTTGGAGCCTGCGCTATTTCGTTCAGTCGCTTGCGGACCAAAGGGACGATGAGCTTTTCACGCGTAGCCGCATAATTAGTATGAAGCTCATTGAGAAGGCTCTGGTATTCAGCCTCCGTGCCTTGATCAGGATCTAATGGTGGCACAGCTCTTTTTTGGATCTCAAGACCTATTTGCTTTAATTCAGGCGCGTCAACTCGAAATTTCGCATAGAGCAATGCGGACAAGGCAGCATCGTTGAGTTGCTTATCTGAAACTTTCTTCGACACGTTCGAGTATATGTCACGAATGGCAGAAACGAAATGACCTCGAATGAGTGTGAGAGCGCGCGTTAAGAGTAGCCGATACCTTGACCTATATACTTCTGCTTCCTTTTGCTCGGGCTAGAAATGTATTAGAAGACAGTCGTAATGCCTGCGCAGGCAGGATTGCTCACATGTGTTTCCATATAGTCCAAGCACTCGTCTAATTGTCTTAGCATGTCGGAGAAATCCTGCCCACGTACAGTATTTCCCGCACCCGGAGCATTTAGTCTCCGGGAAGCAGGATCCAAGAAATCGTAGAATTGAAGGTTGTAGTCGATCTTAGTTATTAAGTCTGTATCACGCTTTTGGGCAGAGAGGAGTCCCTCGCATTGTTTCCGGAAATTGGATGTTTGCAAACCGACCGCTCTGAAATCTTCAGAAAGCCTCGACAAGATGTTAAGGGTACAAGACGTGTCGGAAAGCAGGGCATCAAGATGAGATTTGGACGTTTGCAGTTCGTTAAGACAAGCCCTAGAAACAATAACCTGTTAATCGTTGGCTCGCTGTCAAAAGTTGGAGGATACCTACTGATACTCATCATAACTGGATTCCAGCAGGCTGGCTTCCACATCGTCGTACCATTGCGAGAACTCCAACTCGTTATGAATGTCAACAATCGAATCCAACTTACCTGGGACAGTCTCCAGCTCCTCGATTTGGGCCGCCTCGAGGTTGAGCGGCATGCCCGAGGGGGCAGTTTGCCGGCGACTTCGTTGTCCTGCACTCTGCAGAGCCATCGCATCTGAGTGATAGCTAAGCTTCCATAGAGGATGTGGACCACGTTCCTCCCATCAACCTCCGAAAGAATGTCATGCCGCTCGCCTCTTGAGCGCCTGCTGTATGTTGTCCTCCACATGGCCGCTTTTTAGACCGCCGTTCTGCCGCTTCCTTCCGCCTGGAGTACTGACGCAAAGTACTCCATCACTCCCATCACTCATTCGCTGAGCGTCGACAGCTGCAAAAATGCGCTTCTAAGGAGATTCCGAAAACAGAATGTGGGCAATTCGTGCACGACACCCTCCGGTCAATGCGACCGTCTTCACACGTCAACTCAGAGCCACTGGCATTCGGTCAACGGCTGGGATCGGACGACGGCATTATGCTAGCGAGCGAGAAACTCCAGAAAGCCACCCACCAGCCTCAAATTGGTTTAAAAACTCCCTGGGCTTTGCGGTGACAGGGACAGCAGTCTTCCTTGCATATTCGTATGCGACCAGGCCGGACGAGGGCGAATTCCTGAAAAAACTTCCAAAGCAGTCAAAGCCGATTGAAGACCTATCCGCCGAATACGTACAAAAGAAAGCGAGCTTAAAAAGCCCTGGCCTATACATATGGGGTAATAATAAATATCGTGTTGTAGATCCAGAGTCCAAAGAGTCTGTCATAAAGACTCCACGGAGGCTGTCCTACTTTGACGGCCACGTACTCAGGGATCTCAAGCTCGGAGAGACGTCTGGGGCTGCAATTATCGAGAATGGTGATTTGGTGCAATGGGGCAAAGGCTACTCAGAAACCGAGTTCAAACCTACCAGGACCCTTACTGGAAAGAATTTGATTTCACTGTCTATGTCTCACGATCGGATTGTGGCACTCTCATCAGACGGCAAAGTTTACTCGCTTCCGGTCTCGAAGCATGACCAAACATCCGGGAAAAGGGCTGAGGAGAAATCGTGGCTGCCTTTCTCCTCCGGCAAATCCAGCATGAGCTATCGCCTAATCCAGCCGAGCCTAAATTTGGGAGAGAAGATAGTAGCCATTAGCGGTGGTCTGGAACATGTCCTTCTGCTAACAAGCTCAGGACGAGTATTCTCCGCAGTCGCGTCGACTGAAAATTTCCCTTCATTCGGACAACTGGGTGTCCCAGGGCTGACCTGGGCGACTAGGCCACCAGGGCCAGTGGATGCTCCTCATGAGGTCAAGACTCCTAACGGCGTCAAGGTCGCGCAAATCGCGACAGGCGATTACCACTCATTGTTGCTTACCAAGAATGGCGACGTTTTGGCGTTTGGCGACAACTCGTTTGGGCAACTGGGGATGGAATTTGACCCGAATTCTCCTTTCCTTGACACGCCCACTCCTATATTTATCGAGAGTCTTTACCGCGACAGCTCACGCTCTCCTAGGACAACTGGCGTTGCGGCCGGAGGCGCCAACAGCTTCTTTACCGTGGACGTATCCCAAGCTGGCCCAGGTCAAGGTTCCAAATCACCCAGTAAGGTCATATCTGATATCTGGACCTGTGGACGGGGCATCTGGGGTGCTCTCGGAAATGGCAAGTGGACTCACTTGCAGGACCATCCCACTCTATTGAAGGCTCTCAGCGGGCTAGTTGAATATGACGAAGCCACACAGGGGTTATTGCCAATCCGCTTAAATGATATCTCTGTCGGTACAACACATGTCGCAGCTGTTCTAGGCAACAAAACGCGTCTAAATCGTTCCACGTCTTCTCTAGAGGGAGCCGACGACGCAGGTCTTGATGTGGTCTGGTGGGGCGGAAATGAGCACTTCCAACTTGGGACTGGCAAGAGAAGCAATCTCTCTAAGCCAGCGCATATCAATGTGTCTCCGGAAACCGTATCCCCCAATGACAAAGAGCTCGCACGGCTCCAGATTATGCCTGCTTATCGTGGAATGGTTGGTGACCGGAGCGTTGACATGCGACAGCGCGTTGAGTGCGGGAGACATATTTCTGCAATTTACACTGCTTTTGCGAAGTAGTAGTTTGTGCTTTCTAGCGATGATGTACGATAGTCTGTAAAATATCCCAAATCCTTGTACTTCGTACTTAAGATGCTGAATGCAAACAAAAGCAAACATCGCAATTCCGCGGGGGACGCTCGGACCAACTCTTATCGAAAAAAAAAATCCGGTGCTATCGGACAACGTCTTGACAGCTCCAACTTTCACTTCAAAGCAAGCCATCATGCCTCGCGAAAACCAAAAACGAGGTCGTCGGGCGACCGAAAAAGCCAAAAAGGAAGCATCCAAACGGAAGCGCGATGAAGGAATTGAAGAGCCAACGCTCAAGCGATTAAAGCCCTCAGCGGACGAGGACAACGCAGTCACCACCGGCGCAGACTACGTACCTCTCGAAGGAGGAGAGGAATTTGATGACCAACAAGCGACGGGAGCGCCAGACGAAATGCCTTTCTACGGTCTGCTCGACTCCGAAGAACAGGAATATTTCAGCAGAGCGAATGAGATGCTAGAGCTGAACCAATTCGGGGACGCCGAGGAGCGCAGATTATTTGTAGACAGTGTGTTCCGCGAGGCTAGGGGGAAGGAGTTGAAGATTGCTTGCAGTCAATCCTGCTCGCGACTCATGGAGAAGTTGATATCAGTTTCGGATATTCATCAGATCTGGAGGTTGTTTAACAAGTTCATTGGGCATTTCTTGACGCTCGTGCAGCATCGGTTTGCGAGTCATTGTTGCGAGAGATTGTTCATCAGTGCGGTACCAGGTGTGACGCAGAAGGCGTCGAAATTAAAGTCGAAAAAAGACGATGATATTGATATGGATGAAGATGAAGAGCCGGAGCCGGAGCTGTCGCTGGCGGAGATGTTTATGAAGGTCGTCGAGGAGCTGCAGGGAAACTGGGGATATCTGTTGACGGAACGATTCGCGTCCCATACAATTCGAGTGCTGCTTCTTGTGCTTGCCGGTGAACCTGTCGACGTGTCTTCCAATGATTCGGTTGTAGCGAGTCGCAAGAAGGAAAGACTGGGAGTTGTCGGTGGGGAGACACAGGAGAACAATCCTTTGGGAGAGAAGAGGAGTGTTCCGGAGTCGTTTGAGGCTACGCTGAAGAAGGTCATGCAGGACATGGTCTCCGTACTCGACGACACGTATTTACGAGCTCTTGCAACACACCCTGTCGGAAACCCGGTCTTACAGGTGCTGGTTCGGCTAGAGCTTTCTCACTTTGGAAAGTCAAACGCGAAGCAACCCACGTCAATCATTAAGAGGCTGATTCCTGATGAGAATTTTGAAGAGGATTCCGAGACTACGAGATTTATTCGCGGCCTGCTCTACGATCCTGTGGGCTCACGTCTCCTAGAAACAATGGTACGATGTATGCCAGGGAAGATGTTCAAGTCGCTCTACAGAAACTACCTCCGCGATCAGATGAGCTCTCTCGCCCGTAACCAGACCGCCGGATACGTCGTACTTAGGGTCCTTGAACGTTTAGGAAGAGATGACTTGCAGGCTGTGATGGAGCAGATTGTGCCCAAGATACCCAGCCTTATAGAACGCTCTCGGACAATCGTGCCAAAAGTGTTGATCGAGAGATGTTTAGCCCGAGGAGTTGATACAAAGCCGATTGCAAAAGCTCTCGAATCTTCATACGACTCGGATCCTGCTCGCAGACTCGAACAGATGCTCCGACTTGAGACGGCGACAGCCGATAATAAAGAAAAGCCCGACAAGAACGGCCCGCCAAGTGAATCCAACCCGGGCTCCGCTGCTGCCGAAAAATTGCACAGCTCATTGCTCGCACAGACTATCGTCACAGCTCCCGGGCAATTGAGCGAGCTCGTATTCTCAAGTCTGCTCGCACTGTCTCCCGAAGTCCTTCTCAGTATCTGTAAAGACCCAACGGCGTCGCGCGTGGTCCAACAAGCCCTAACATCGCCCGCCTCTTCTCCACAGTTTCGCCGACAGTTCACTACCCGCTTCATAAGTCATTTGAACGAGCTTGCGCTTGATAGTAGTGGATCCCATGTGGTTGATGCTTTGTGGCCAGCAACCAAGGATATCTACTTTATCAAGGAACGGATGGCGCAAGAATTAGCCCAGAACGAACTAGCTCTCCGCGACTCCTTCGTCGGACGTGCGGTATGGAGGAACTGGGCAATGGACCTCTATAAGCGACGCCGGGGTGAATGGGCGGCCAAGGCGAAGGGAAGAGATATCACGAACGATTCTGCTGAGAGACCCAAATCGCGCCTCGATATGGCTCGTGCCAGGTATGCTGCTAAACAGAGTGAGGCGACCGGTGCAAATGCGGTGGCCGCGAAGCAATAGATGGCCTTGATTGAGGGTTTCTTACGTTGAAATAATATGTATGTTATGACCAATATATAAACATTGTAGGTGTTTGTAGTATAGATCTGAAGTTACAAGGCAGCAACTGCAAGTGCTCAGGCCGCATTTCTTTTTAGTTCCTCCTCCACACTCCGAATGCATCCCAACAGCTCCCCAAGGTTCTCTCAAGCCTCAAGAGCTCTCGTTCGTTATTACCGTGCTTCTAAAAGTCGAGCAGTCGATCTTATTAATGAACACTATGGCTCGGTTCATGATGTCAGGGCTCCGGTTTCTGGCGCAATTTCCAGCGGATCCGCCGTCCCGAAGGGCACTCCCCGCTATTCAAGAGGGGCATCCTTTGATTTATTCTTAAATATTACTTTGCTGGTCATTTAGATTTTTTTTTCTGCTTTACTTTTCCCCTATTCTTATGGTCTATAGATTGCTGCACATTTTTAATATAAACTACTCGTCCAATGGCCACGCCGTCACCCAGAAGCCGCGCAGACGAAGTGCGAAATGTGAGTCATATATAGGCATTGCGCGGTACGGAAAAAGAATACTGACAGTCTCTTTAACAGCTTCTCAGTGCAGTCGAAGATCTTCTAATCCCCTTTATTAGATCCGCAGACGAGGATACCCTTGGCCCAGAAGTGCAGCAGAATGGCGTTAGCAAGAGCAGCAAATCCAACGGAGACCATGCGCTAGTCGGCACATCGTTAGTTGACTATAAGAAACCAGAAGAACTGCAGGACATCCTGCAGTTGGATCTCCCGGAGCAAGGCACCGGCCAAACCGGCCTGATCAGTGTCCTCCGCAAGGTGCTCCGCTACTCCGTCAATACCTGGCACCAAGGCTTCCTAGACAAGCTATATGCGTCGACCAATGCGCCTGGAGTTGCATCAGAGCTCATACTCGCAGCGCTGAACACAAACGTCCACGTCTACCAGGTCTCGCCTGCGTTATCCGTTATCGAGAAGCATACTGGAAAGCGGCTGGCTGCGCTGTTTGGGCTCAATGGTCCGCGAGCCGGCGGGATCTCAGTACAAGGGGGGTCTGCTTCGAATACAACATCCATTGTCATTGCGCGCAACAATCTATACCCCAATACGAAGACGGACGGCAACGGTGACTACAAGTTTGTCCTCTTCACTAGCGCGCACGGGCACTATAGCATTGAAAAAGCGGCTCAGATGCTAGGGTTGGGAAGCAGCGCGGCCTGGTCAGTCCCAGTCGATAAGGAAGGACGGATGATTCCATCTGAGCTGGAGAAGCTGGTCCAGAAAGCATTGAGCGAGAATCGCACTCCATTTTATGTCAATGCAACAGCCGGAACTACAGTCATGGGATCCTTTGACCCCTTCGAGGACATTGCAGCAATCTGTAAAAGATACAACCTGTGGCTGCATATCGACGGTTCCTGGGGCGGCTCATTCGCCTTCTCCCAGCGCCAAAGACACAAGCTTGCCGGTGCGGAGAAGGCAAACAGTATTGCCATCAATCCGCACAAGATGCTTGGAGTTCCAGTGACTTGTTCCTTCCTACTAGCCTCGGACCTGCGCCAGTTCCACCGCGCCAACACTCTTCCCGCTGGCTATCTCTTCCACAACAACGATGACGAAGACGCAGTTCCAATTGAAAATGGCGTTGGGGGATTCTCAGAGTTAGACTCCGATTCCCCCGAAATTTGGGACCTCGCAGACCTAACCCTCCAATGTGGCCGGCGCGCCGACTCTCTAAAACTTTTCCTCAGCTGGACATATTACGGCACAGCTGGCTACGAGCGCCAAATCGATAACGCCTGTGACACAGCCGCATACCTCGCAACCCTAATTCAGGACCACCCGGACTTCATCCTTGTCAGCCAGAAACCCCCGCCCTGCTTGCAGGTCTGCTTTTACTACGCCCCTAGCGGGAAGCTCTTGCACCCTCGCGGAGACAGCATAGTCTCTGATGAGAACCAACGCGCGAAGGCTAATAGCAAGGTCACTGAGCAGATCACGCATGCAATTGTGGGGCGTGGGTTTATGGTAGACTATGCGCCGCCTAGCGGGGATGAGGAGGCGGTTGGTGATGGCAAGTTCTTCAGGTGTGTCATTAATGTTCAGACGGCGAGGAAGACGGTTGAGGATCTTGTGAGAGCGATTGAGGACGTTGGGCAAGGTGTTGTGAAAGGACTAATGTCAGAGGAGGCGTCGGCGGTTAAGAAAAGGCCTGGAGAGCGGGGTCATGGACCTGTTGTCCATCGAGTATGAGCAGGATTTGCGATTGTACATTCTACATAGACATTGACCATAAAGGACATGATTGTCGGATAAAATAGACTGATTGGATATAACGAAGCGGAACGATGCATTCACACTTATCTCCATATATAACCCACTAGAGAATAGATCTTTTATTAACTAGGTAAGGCAATTCAGCTCCCAATCTCAACGCGTTTCTCCAGAATACTCCTTGCCTCCGACTCAGTTAGTGTCTCAACGCCCAACTCCGCTAGCGTCTCCCTCGCACTCTCATTATCCTTGAATAGTCTCTTCTCAACCTCCCACAATCCTAAGCCTTTTTCGGCCGCAAACTCAGCAGGAGCTTTGTCTTCATCTTCGGCCAGGGGAGTCTGTGCTTCAAGGTTCAGAATGAGAAGACCCTCATTTAATTTCTGAAGGATAAACTTTGAGCCTCCTGCCTGCACTGCGTGGCCGAGAGCTGCATCGACGACGCTATAGAGATGGTCCATATCACTTGCCAACTGGGCGGCTCCGGAGGCGGAGAATGTGTTTCGTAGAAGGACATTAGACCAGATATATGTCTGTGTGGAAAGGAGGACCTGGCGAACGATGCGACGGAGCGGGGCGACTCCAAGTGCGCGAGAGAGGAATGAGACTGATGTGGATAAAGTACGCATGGTCTGTGCGAGGTCCGCGGTTGGGGGAAGGTGACCTGTTGCGGGAGCGGAATGGCCAGAGATTGTTGACCAGGTAGATACACGAGAGTAGGGCTTTAGAGCAGACCGAACATTGGATACAAGCGTAGATATGATTATTGACTCGGAGCGTTGTCGGAGGCGACGATATGCGGACGCGGTCTCATCAAAGAGAGCTCCTTCCGGTGTCTCGTCTAGGGAGATCACTCCGGAAGTGTTGTTGATGGCCGAGGATGTGCGTGATGCCACGTCAGCGACGGACATTGATCCAGCAACATTTTTTCCGCTGTGTTTGTTTTGCTTGACGCGTTCTTGCAGTTCAGACCAGAGTTCCACGAAAAAGACTTCGTTGCTCCAGTCATCCATCTTTTTCTCGAGGTATTCTGCGCTTCCAAAGACTCTGCAAAGTCGCTCTAGCCCGGCAATTCCCTCAACACTGGCTTGTCCATCAGCGCCCTGCACAGTGCGGCCGATTGTTGAGGTCATGGCAAGGTAGGCTTCCAGCGCTGAGTGCAGGCGCTCATGGAATCGATCAAATAGTGTTATCTGGATGTCTATAAGAAACCGGAGCTTTTGACTGAAAGATGACAAGGGTTGGTATCGCTCGGTTATAGTCTCCAGAAGATCGTTCACACGAATAGCGGCTCTAGTGGGCTTGGTCGCGGTTGGTTCAACTCCATCGTAGTCGAGATGGCCACTATCTGGTGTATCCACGATTTCCTCATACCGGGCTAGTGCAAAATCTTTCTCGACTTGGAGCCATCGGTCAAACCATCCTTCCTTCGACAATACCTCCCACGTAAGTCCCCTCCAGTCTTCTTGTGAATAAGGATCGGGTAAGTAGTTCCAGGTCTCACGAATGTCGTTATCATAATTCATCAATTCATGCACGAAATGACTGAGTAACTGAGGATGTGCGGAAATCTGAGGAAGGTAGGTCGTGATTTTGTGTCTTACCATCGGCAAAAGAGCGGTAATATATGCATCGGAGGCGCTGAGAAAGTGCCATGCGAGTTGATCACCCACAGTTTTGGATTTCTGGTTGAAGATGGGCTGGAGGTATGAAGTGAAAAAAGCGCCGAAGTTGTTTATTAGATCCGTTGTATGGGCAAGGAAGTACTCAGGCTGCACCATTAGAGGCTTGCGCTATTAGCCGAATTGGAGTACCTACCTTGTCGAGTCGATTTGTTGGCTTGTCACCGCTGAAATGGTATTTGAAACGGAGCTCCAGCGGATGTACCATGGCCTCCAATGCGAACAAAACCGGCGGTTGAACAATTATCTGACTCGCAGACTTGTGGGTCTCAAGCTCCCTGTGGATTCAATCAGCAGTGAACGTATACAGGATTTCCGAGCAACCACATACGGAATTTGTAGGTCAAGAAGTAGCTCAACGTTGTCCGCCCACTGGTTTCTGAGGTCTTCCGGGAAGTTTAGTTCCTTGGACGGCCAATTCATCTGCTCCAAAGTAGACCGAAGACGATTTGTAAACTCCATCTTCATCTGTTCTCTTAGCCTGGACGCCATTTGCCCTACATAGTCAATCAGATGTGGACTTGCGCCCTCTGCAGCTGGCTGGGCCTTATTCAATGATTTCACCATGTTCCGCAGCTGAGTATACGATGCGATTGCTAATCGAGCCTCAGACTTCATATTTCGCAGCGCTTCCTTACTACGGTTGTTCTCAGCGATCAGAACAATTTAAGAGCCTTCGTAGCACCATACCTCAATTCCTCAGCATCTTTCAGCAACGCGACATAACCCTGTGATAACTCAAGCCTTCGAAGTTTATTGATACTGGCCTCAAAGCGCTTCGCTGCCTCGTTGCTAGCGTTGGATCCCGTCAAGGCCTTGAGTCGTCGGTCAATATCGGCTTGTTGGTCATTGAAGGCTTCGGCTTGTTTACGGGTGGTCTCGACATGATCGTTGGCGTTTCGGGTGGCAACCGAAAGTGCTTCCTGTGCTTCAGCTAGCTATATGATCTTGTTAGCAGAACGGATGAAAGTTTAACTCGGTCAGTGTTGGTTCATGCCTGTTTCCGCTGGAGCTCATGCTGGGCCCGCAATGTTGAGAGAAGCGAGTCAAGGCTTGCGAAGTCGGCAGATGTTTGTATCTTATCATTGAGATAGTCTTCCACCCTCGTCCGCTCGTGTGCTGACAGAGCCGACACCGGGTTTGCCATTTTGCGGCGTTGGTGGGGAGGGGAGAAGAACAGTGAACGATGGTGTCGTCGCGAATGACCATCACCGCAGCAGCTCCCCTCCGCTCGGGGTCGGAGCTCTTGGAACTTCCCCAGACCAATCAACCATCTTTCACCAACTCGCTCGACGTCATGAAACTCATAATAGGCACCAACCCAGCTAATTTCATATTATCGCTACCTACGTGACGGTTAAATATGTCGAGCCCTGCCAAAAAGCGCAAGAGGGACACCCAGCCCACGCGCAGCATCGCGTCATTCTTCCAGGGCCGAACGGCCAAGCAGACTGAGAAGTCGGAGCAGTTAGCTTCGCCGACAGACACAGAACAGCATCTATCTGACGAAGCCCTTGCTCGGAAGCTTCAGGCTGAATGGAATAACGAGCAAGATTCCGCGTCTCCCGCGACTGTGCCCCATTTCGAACCTACCGCCGCATCTCCCTCACCAGAGAAGGATCGAGAACAAAAGAAGGCCAAGGTCGGAGTGCTCTCATTGCAGTCATCAACAGGAACCGAGGACACGATATCTTTATCTGTCCCTTTCGATCAGAGTCCTCTGGTATTCGATTCCTCTACGTACGCTCGAGAGTTGAAAGCGCACTGGTCGGCGGAGGGTGGGAATGCTTCGTATGCTCTTCTTACTAGAGCATTCGTTCTTGCAAATTCAACTACCAGTCGCATCAAGATTGTCGATACATTGGTCAACTTTCTCCGCGTTCTCATTGAAGGGGATCCTTCGAGCGTACTCCCCGCAGTATGGCTGGCAACAAACTCCATTTCACCGCCATATCACGAACTCGAACTCGGGCTCGGCGGGTCTTCGATATCTAAAGCCTTCAAGAAGATATACGGCCTGAATAGCCAAGGGCTTAAATCGTTATATGATAGGCTTGGTGATGCCGGCGATGTGGCGTTTGAGGCAAAAAAGAGGCAGAGCTTCACTTTGATCAAGCCTAAACCACTGAGTATCAAAGGTGTCTATCAGTCCCTTATAAAGATTGCTATGAGCAAAGGCAGCGGAAGTCAAGAATTCAAACAACGTATCGTGGAGAAGCTTTTACAGGACACTAGAGGTGCAGAAGAAAGTCGATACATCGTGAGGACCCTCGTCCAGAACTTGCGTATCGGTGCCGTAAAGACGACTATGCTTATTGCGCTTGCCAGAGCCTTTCTAGTCTCCAAACCAGATAATGCAAGTTTTATTGTGCATAGTCAACACGAACTAGTTCGCCTCAAGAAGGAAGAACTCGCAGAAGTCTACAGCAGCGCGGAGGAGCTGGTCAAAGCGTCTTATGCCAGACATCCGAACTACAACGACCTTGTGCCCTGCCTTCTCGAGACCGGAGTCACCGAGGAACTACTCCTACATTGCGGGTTGCAGCTTCATATCCCACTGATGCCAATGTTGGGTAGCATTACTCGCGATCTCTCGGAAATGTTGACAAAACTTCAGGGGCGAGATTTCACCTGTGAGTTCAAGTACGACGGACAACGTGCCCAGGTACACTGTGACGAGGCAGGCAAAGTCTCGATATTCTCCCGGCATCTAGAAGAAATGACAGAAAAGTACCCAGATCTTGTGTCTCTTGTTCCTCAAATACGAGGAGAGGGTGTTTCCAGCTTCATCCTAGAAGGCGAGGTGGTTGCCGTCGATCAAAATGGAGAGCTCCAACCTTTTCAGATTCTGACCAACCGAGCGAAGAAGAATGTCGAGATTGGAGAAATTAAGATCAATGTCTGTCTTTTTGCCTTTGATTTGATGTACTTGAACGGCGCACCCCTGCTGGAACGGTCTTTGCGCGAGCGAAGAGAATTGCTGCGAAGTCTCTTTATGGAGATACCGAACCGATTTACATGGGTCAAAAGCCTGGATGCTACGTCAGCCGATTCCGAAACCGTTTTGGACTTCTTCAAGAGTGCCACAGAGAACAAGTGCGAGGGTATAATGGTCAAGGTGCTCGACAATACGCCTGCCACTAATGGGTCCGACAGCACCAACTCTAGCATCACTGCAACGCCGAAAGCAGAAACAAAGGAAACGAAGAAAGGTGGCCGCCGAAAAGCTTTACTATCCTCGTACGAGCCCGACAGACGGCTCGAGTCCTGGCTGAAGGTGAAGAAAGATTACAGCGCCTCATCAGAAACACTGGACCTCATCCCGGTGGCCGGGTGGCATGGCAACGGGCGAAAGGCAAAATGGTGGTCGCCGATCCTCCTTGCTGTGCGCAACCCCGAAACTGGAGGTCTTCAAGCTGTGACAAAGTGCATGTCCGGCTTCAGCGATAAGTTTTACCAAGCGAATAAGGGAAAATACGAGGAGGGGAGTCCTAATGTGATATCGCGGCCGAGCTACGTCGAGTATAATGGCGAGCCGGACGTGTGGTTCGAACCACAAGAAGTCTGGGAAATGGCGTTTGCAGATATTACGCTCAGCCCGACTTATCCAGCTGCTATTGGCTTGGTAAGCGACGAACGGGGTCTCAGCCTTCGCTTTCCTCGGTTTCTCAGAGTCCGAGAGGACAAATCTATCGACGAGGCCTCCACATCGGACTACCTTGCGCTGTTGTACAGAAAACAGTCGGATCGAGCGGGGGCTGAGGAGACGGTGAATGCAGATCAGATTGCGGACTTGGAAGAGTAGTATATTATCGACTACGCCATTTCTGCTCAGAGGTTTTCGGACCGCTCCCTAGGGAGCTTCGCCGATGCCTGTCGACGATCTGCAGCATTGTTACCGTTGGCAAGAGAACGTCAACGACCGAATATTAGCCGAGTGTGCATCTGCAAAATCAATAGTAGCGACGCAATTGACGCGGCCATATGCAGCCCTAATGAATATCATCGACTATCAAACGTGTTTTGCCTCGAGTTGAAAGGAAATACCCGTCGCAACGGGATCGATGCAGACGATCATATACGGAGCGCGGAGTGTAGACGTGAGACCAATCATAAGAGTCTACCTTCAGCTCATAACGTCTGAGTCTCGAAATCCTGTCGTTGAAGAACCTCTCATGGAAAATTGGGGTGAGATCCATGGTGTGTCTCGTATAGAAAGCAGGTCCGTGCAGGCGCAAGAGGATCTACCGTACGATTCACTGTTGCCAAGAAGATCTGAAACTTATCAGTATTCTCTGTGCAGATATCCCACGTGTTTTCCAAGACTAAAGCTTGTGCACTCAAGCAAAAGAACAGAAGATTTTCGACGGTTGCGTCTCGTTGAACTCCAGGGTCAATCAGATTCGAACATGACCCAAGTACTGAGTTGTTGCGACTGCAATGCCCACTGCGCACAGTGCAGTAGTGGGTCCAGGACCCCTGAGGCGTAGTCAGACGAACTGACAGTGACAGGCGGTGGACTTCTCCTTAGAGAAAGAAGCCTACTCCGAATCCTTGTCAAACTGCTTCAGATAGAGGCGTCAGTGGGGACGTCGCCAGGCGTGGAGGGCTTGAAGTCAGAAAAGCCAGAGCCATCTTGGCTGATTCTGGGCAGGGGAACTGGCTCGAGTTAAGCCACGAACCATGAGCCTTGTGCTGAGCCAATTGCGCCTGACTCAGGTTTCCGTCGAGACGTCGGGGACATTGCAGGATACAGCATGGTACGGGTCTTGGAAAACCGCCAAGAACACCAAGAGTTTCGGATTGACTGCCGCAATATCTAAGGCCAAGACAAACTTCAATCTACGCAATGTACTCTGAGTACATATTCTACATATGTAGCCGCCCTCTCCATGGACTCTAGTTCGGCGTCAACATCATCTTTCGTTCGTTGCACAAGTACTGCTGGCTCGGTGCTTTAGTCTTTCACTCCCTTCCATTATATTGAAGGTCTCTTATTGTCACTCATTACCGACCAAGATGGCCATCATTCGTTCAGTCATCGCTGCCACAGCTCTTCTAGGAGCTGCAGCCAAAGCCCAGGTTGTGGGCACTCCCTTCGGTTTCGGTGCTGGCACCACTGGTGGTGGTGATGCGACCCCCGCTGCACCCGCCGACACGGCCGAGCTCACCGAGTGGCTGGCAGACGACGAACCCCGAGTAATTCTCATCGACAAGGAGTTCAACTTCCTCGGCGACGAATGCGTCGACTGCGAGTGCTGCATTCCCGACTCCAACACCTGCGGCGATGCCGGCCAGAACGCTATTGAGGTTGGCATCGGCTGGTGTGGTGATTACCCGACTACGACCTGTACCTATGACAACGCCGGTTTGGACGGGCTGGACGTAGGCCCGAACAAGTCTATTGTCGGTGTTGGTGATGCTGGTGTCATTCGTGGTAAGGGTCTGCGTATCCACGGCACCGAGAACGTTATCGTCCAGAACATCCACATTACCGAGCTCAACCCACAGTACATCTGGGGTGGTGATGCCATCTCCCTTGACGGCGCCGATAAGGTGTGGATCGACCATGTTAAGATCTCTCTCGTCGGTCGTCAAATGTTCGTCACTGGATACGAATCAAGTACGTTGATCCCATTTTCCTGTTCAGAGCCACCTCTTAACGACTACAGGCGGAAGCGTCACCTTCTCCAACAACGAGCTCGACGGCACCACCGACTGGTCGGCCTCCTGTGATGGCCACCACTACTGGACTATGTAAGTTCGCCTCCAATAGCTGTACTTAAACAATCCTAATACCGGTCAGCCTCGCTCTCGGCGAAAACGACAAGGTCACCTTCGCGAACAACTACATTCACACCACCTCTGGCCGTGCCCCCAAGGTGGGCGCCCCCAGCTTCTGGCACGTCTACAACAACTACTGGTCCGACAACACCGGCCACGCCTTCGACGTTGAGGAATCCGGTACAAACGTCTTCATCGAGGGCAACGTCTTCGAGGACATCAACTCCGCCTACAACGCTGACGGCACCGGTGCTATCTTCGCCGTTGACTCCGACTCCGAGGCGACTTGCTCCTCCGTCCTCGGCCGCACTTGTGTCGCCAACAGCCTCACCAACTCTGAATACACTGCTGTCGCGGATGAGAGCGTACTGTCCGCCTTCCCGGCTGATGAGGAGGGCGACATTACCATCTTGCCCGTCGACCAGGTCGCCGCTTACGTCCTGGCTAATGCTGGTGTTGGAAAGCTCTCTGCTAATGGAAGCACCAGCGGCAGCAGCAGCAGCATTGCTCCTTCATCCAGTGTCCCTGTGATTCCTACTAGCACGCCCCTGGTGTACCCGACTTTTACCCCTCCTGCCGTTGAGACCAATGCCATTCAGAAAGAGCATGAGGTCTCGACCCCGGCCGTTTCCACCCCCACTCCTGTTCCCTCTAGTGTTGGAAGTCATGGGTCTGCTTCCGGTTCCTCTCACCCGCCGGGCACGTGCAAAGCTCGCCGCAACCACAAGAAGCGGGCTCGCCGTTCTCACTAAAGGAGTGGTAAGTTGGACCGGACACTGGTCTGTGAGATCAACGGATGGGACTTGTAGTGTGGACTTTGATCGATGAGCAGGTTAGGTGGGCATCTAGTCATGCCAATATCGTCTACGTCGTATATAACTTTGTACTTTATTTTCTGTCATTAATATGTTTATCTTCTTGATCATATTACTTAGCCTTTCCCCGCACCACTCTTAAGTCCTAAAATCGCCACTACAATGAACTTAGACACTCGCTCAATGACCTAAATTGAGAACACGCAGTAGCCCCCAAGATAGCTGTGATATGCATCGCTGCTGAAGAAAGAATATTCTTGTGCATGTTATGTCAACAGACTTATAATCATTAAATACAATGCTCTATCTCCTCTTGATAAGCCTGACAGACTTTGAGACCAAGGACCCAAGATTGAGGTTATTAAATAGTCCTGTCTACAAATTTCCCTACGTTTGAGGAAGACAAATGCTAGTCCTAGTCATTGTTTCGTGATGATAGTAAAAGCAGATGGTGCCAGTAGTCGCCAACAGACATAAGAAAGGGTATGGGGCCATGTATGGACAGAAAAAGTGGGTAAATGATGCACAGTTTTCCAACTGGGCTCGCATAGGGATTTTGACTGAGGCAAGGATATGGGGATGCCAGAATTAGGTAAATACATTGGGACGTGAGGGATACATATCGGTCATCAAGGGTCGTAACAAGGGTTCCATAGCAGGGGTAATATGAGTTATAGGGGAAAGAAAAGAACAAATATGGGATGGAGGGGTTCACTATGGCCGTAGCTCGCCGCCTAGCTGCAGAACAGCGCTCGGCCCTTTCTCGCGGACTTTAGGGCTGTCGAGTCCTGGTGGCAGGAGGTTATCCAGGTTGGATCGCCTCCGAACGTCTTTAGATGCCAGCGGGGTCCGGGCGAGCCCGCCAGGTGTTCGGCCACCCCAGGCGGGCTGCGCGGGACTGGGAGTCACGTTGACAAAGTCTGCAAAGTTGAATTGCTGGTTTGGCGTGCCGAAGTTGGGGAACAACCCTCCGCCTGGAGTCGGGGTCAAGGATGGGAGGGCGGCATGTTGACTGGGCGGCGTCGAAGGAGGGAACTCTTGCGGCTGGGGCTTGTTTGCGACTCTGGCTGGAGTTGGCGAGTTGGCTAGATACAGAAGAAGGTCTGCACCGTCGTCGTGGCGGAGGTTGCGGTCATTTCGTGATAGAGAGGAATGCTTTGGCGGCGGAGTGCGAGGTGGTGAGGAGCCTACAACGGAGCTCACTTGAAAGCTGTGAACGGGGAGATCCAGATCATTTTCATCGTCTGATTGGGCGTGGTACCCTGGCCCTGGAGAGGAGAGCTCTGGGATGGGAGCCGTCTCCGAAATGAGCGGGAGGTGGTTTCGACCGCGGCGAGTGCTGGTATGACGACGGAACCCAGGAGACGACTCGGGCAATTGATGCAAGCGCTTCCACGACGCCCGAGACGCTTTTGCCGGACGGTCAATGTTTGCGGCCGAATCAGACCGGAGGCGTTTTCGACTGGCAGAGAGCATGGGCTGCATCACCCTGGAGTTGAAGGTGACCGCATGTCTGTTTCTGGACGAGCGAGGGAGCTCCTTCGAGTAGGAATAGGACGAGGCTCGCAGGGGGGAGGTCAGAGGCGTCTCGCAACGGCTGTTGGAGATATCGGAGGAGGAATCGGAGGGTTTGTCGCTGCTTCCAAAGCCTAGAGAGATATGCAGTCCACCATTCTGACGCGAGGGTAGCCGGCCATTCTGGTACTTGACTTTGGCGAGGCCGAGACGGTCCTGGAGGTTGAGCGACACCTAGAAACAGACGAGCATTAGCATCTTTCGCCTGGCCTGATGCCAATTGTATCTGGATCGATTGACATACCTGAGCGATGTCAATCTTGCGGATTGTCTTCTCGGGGTTTGACAGGACCATTGCTTGGTGGGTGACACTGAAACGGCGGCGAGGGCCATAAACCAGGAGGGGAGGGGACTCGGGAAGTGGCCAAGCAGGGTTCAAGGGAAAGGAATCACTGGAACTCAAGGACTCAAGATGCAGAAAGGGATGACGGACTCGGAATCCAGAGAGTGGAGAGAGAGCCCTGAAGGAACCTTGAAGCTGAAGGGCGGCTGGTAGGAGAAGGATTGACACCCAATTGGAGCACGCGAGATGCACTAAACGATCTGTGGGAACGAGATCTGAAAACAAGGCCAGAAAAATTGACTATGGCGTAAGACTAGAAGTTTAATCCAGCCGATACCCCGTCCTCGAGCCCAAGATATGTGGACGGTCGAGATCCAGGTTGACCGGAGAGAATTTTTGTTGTTGTCCCGGTATCCTGCAAGTCCAAGTCTGCAATCTCGTGTGGAACCGCGAGCGAGGAAACGCGTGCGGCTGCGGCGTGCCAGACATCGCGACGCATATTGCCCGGCTCGTCGTGTACTCAGAATGTCGGACGCCCGTGATCGATCTACTCATTTTTCATCTACGACCGATCGAGACGATCGAAAACATACGGTTCTGGACCCTAGGGCGTAACGGGATCGATTCAGAGTCATATAGAGTTCTGGTGCATATCTCATTAAATTATCGATTCGTGCGAGTACGTAAGTAGATATGGCGACTCCTTGAAACCCACAACCCACTGGAATCTGATGGGTCGCCAGTTTCGGCCGTTTAATAGTCTAGCAAATTTTCCGATTGAGCATTCTCCTTATTTCTTATCCTCCTTCATCCCTTTTGTCGCCGCGTACGACGCGACAGGCTGGCCAGAGTGTGTGGACCGTTGGACTATGCAGATTAGCGTTTTCTGTTCAACCACGGGATACGCAGCTGGCGCAGCTGCGCAGCTGCGCCGGCTGGGCCAGCCGTGCCACCTGCGGTGTGCTCTAAAGGCCGCTGGACGTAGGATCTGTGAGCGATGCATCAAGAGGCAGAAATAAAAGGACCAGAGGTGCCAGAGATAAGGTCCACTCCAGCAGCAAAACTGGAAACAAGCAGAAGTCGAGCCACTGAGCCAGGAACAGGAACCAAGGAGAAAGAGTATGACGTGGAGTGGATGATGCAATAGGAGAGCGCTAAAGGACATTCTGTGTCTGTCAACAGATAAGGAAGCCCAGTAAGGATACACTGTTTACGTAGACCATCTCACTATGAGGAAAAGACGAGAATGCGTACTACTCTGCTCGATCGGCACTTCAATATGGCCCGACGGAACGGCCTGCATATTTGTATCTATCTACATTGAGTGCATTGAGTGCATCGGCTTGACGTCTTTGCTGAGACAAATATAGCAGATCGCCGCAGGTGAAACTAGACAAGTGCTATCCAGGCGTCCGACCCACTTGCAAAGCTATGCTCGCTCGTTCTTCCGTTCTGTTTTATATGTCTCAGCCTGAGCCTGCCTTGATACCAGCTTATTATTGCTGGCCAGACTCTCTGATTATCCTGATCTTTCCTCGCGAGTCTCCCTCCACCAGACAACAGCTGTCCAGTGCCCGCTCACGCCGTCAAGACCACAAAGGTACGTCGTTACTATTCTCGCTCTGATCGCTTTCCGACCATCCACTCGGCCAGCTGGGCGCCGTCTGCAGTGCAGAGCACTGCAGAGCACTGCTCTGCAGCTCTGCTCCCCACTCTGGTCACTGCCAATGCTTCTTGCATTGCCAAGTACAGCCGCCCACTGTCTGGCGTTGCCTTGTTTTTTATTTACCATGTTTCTTATCGATTGCTAATAATGAGCTGTAGCTGGTCGACATTGATATCTCTCCATCCTGAGCTCCAGTCGGTGGAGGGTCGTCAATATCCTCTCCGCAAACGGTCGCCAATCTTTCCACCCTCCTCTCTCACACATCGAACCCATTCCGACTCCTGTTGACGCCACTCGATCTCGTCGCTCTCGTCGCTCGTTTCTGACAGCTAGCGTAACTCTTGTGTTCACATTACCTGTTCATTTTCGTTCGCTGGTGTTGAGGAAGACGGGTGACAACTCTCAAAAGTCGCTCCTTCCTATTTCGTCCAACCCTACGGTACCCCAGCTACAGCACAACGTCCAACGCCTCCCTTCGAGCCACCTTTTCTCCTGGACTCTTCCGGTCGCTTCCACTGCTCTCTCAACATGCCTCTCTTTAAGAACCTGCGCAGTCGCTCCCGTTCTAGTTTCCGAAGTACATCACGATCAACAGAAAAGTCCAGCAGAACATCCAACGGGACCCAGTCCAATGGCGATGTGACCTCCGGAAAGTCCTCCTCAACCACGGACTCGGCGTCGTATAGTTCTGTCACGCCGCCGTCGTCCATTAAGCCTAATATGTCCACCAATAATCTACCGTCGCTAAATGGCTCCAATGGCAGCTCGAACGGCGCGAGCTCTCCCCTCACTGTGCCCCAGCAGCGCCCACCTCCCTCGGTGTCTCCGTCCCAACGGAATAGCTACTTTGTACGTGCGATCCTCTCAATACTTATACCTAACCTTACCGTGTTTCGATAGGGTGGTAGCTCCCTATCCGTCAACGGTGCCGCCCGGTCGTCGCCGGGGCCGTCGTCGCCCTATGGACCCAGGATTCTCTCAATAACAGACAATGCGTGGGTACGTACTCGCTTTCTGGAATTAGTAGGTTCGTCCAGCTGACTAGGAGCCAGGTTAACCAAAAGATCCTGTTAATATATGGCCAAATCGGGGACCCAAGGCAACATCCGCTGGACGGTAGTATAGTGGTTAACCATCACCAAGATAGCTTTCCCCAGGTCTCCTGGCCCGTCAATTCGTCCCATTTCAAGGCCCTCGTGCATCTTGTTCCGGGTCCGAATCGTCTCCGTCTTGACTTTGTCTCAACCAAGTCGTCGTCTGGCAACCTCCATCATGCTACTCATTCCTCTTGGATCAACATCAACTACCTCCCGTTGACTAACTCGCCGCCCCTACACCTCGTGATACTGCTTGGAAAGGACTCAAAAGGGACGTTTGACGCCGTACCGGAAAAGGCGAATCGCGAGGGTAACGATATAGAGACTGCGATCAAGAAGTACCGAATGGCTGCATACCTTTGGCAGGCATTCACCGGTGAACAGATGTTTCGCAACAATCTTGGGCGACGGTGCTTTCGTTTTGAGGAAGAATGGCAGCCGGGCACAGTCAGTAGTCGGGATGCAGCGAGTGGGCAAATGCGAAACGAGGCGAAAATTCATATTGTTCGGACCGAGAAGACTGTCGCAGAGCTTCGGGACCTGCAGCTTGCCCAGCAATATGGTCCGGCCACGAGGAAGGATGAGCTTTTCGACATCGCACAAGAGGCCGTGAAAAAACATTTCCACCTAAAGCCGCGCCAGAAACAGTACGTCTCCGTCTTACTCCTAGACTCCCATTGGGACACGGAGTCGCAAACCATTACCGGCCATGCCGCCTTGGGCTCGAGCAATGGCGACCTGAAAATGGCAATTTTCGGGTCTCATTGTCTGCAGAGCTATCCGTCTTGTCTAGAGGAGGTAGTAGATGCATTCTCCGACTGCACCCGAACAAACACAGATTACGTCGCCAACGATTGCGGGCAGGCTGGTTCTAGCTGGGAGTCTGCAAATATTGGTATCGGGGCCCATCTTCACGAAGTCGGCCACCTTTTCGGCTGCCCTCATCAGGAATCGGGCATCATGCTCAGAGACTACGTCCGCTTTAACCGCTCCTTTGTGACTCGAGAGCCGTTCTCGACCCGAACAAAAACACAGGGCCTGCATCCATGCCTGCCACAGGACGAATGCACATGGCATCGTCTGGATACTTTGCGCTTCCGATTCCACCCTTGCTTCCGTCTTCCTAATGATGCCCCTATGAGCTCAGACGACAGCGTTCAAGTCTGGCCGGTGGAAAATGGCAAGATCCTGCTGACTGCGACCACTGGAATTGCGTTTATTGAACTATACGGTGAAGGCGACCAGGTGTGCCATCATTTCCTTGAGTATCTCAACACCGAATCGACCAGCAATGGGCTTCCGAAACAAGTCACCGTGACTGAGAGTGAGCTGCGGCAACGAGTATTCGGTACCGACAAGGAAAAGAAGAAACAGGTCAAAATCTCTATATTTTCCGGTACTCTCGGTTCGTTTACCGTCGACTCCATCAGCAGCTTGAAGTCCAAGAACTCCCAGGTGAAGCTGCCCAAGGGCGTCGGTTATCGAGGATGTAAACTGGGTATCTCACAATTAGCCGAAAGCCAACCGGAGCAGCTTCTCCTGGACTGTGCTTTCCAATATAAGAAACTCCTAACGTCCATTAGGATCTATCATAATGACAAGCTGCATGGGATAGAATTCCTCTATGAGGATGCGACGAGCCAATTGTTTGGGAACCGGAACGGAATGTCCGACGATTTTGTGCTAGGTAAGTCTGTACCTGACCCAGTCTCTGCGTACCACGGGCGTCTAACATGTGGTTGCAGACACGCGACGCGGAGAAATACTCCTAGGCTTTTATGTCCGAGCAGGACACTGGATCGACGCCATTGAGATATTGACCAGCTTAGGCAGAAAATCTGGGCTCTTTGGCAATGCCAGCGGAGGTTCAGGGTATGCATTCGGCTTTTTTTTTTTTTCTCAAGACTCTTCGTGCTGACAGTCGTCTTAGGTACAACTTAATTCCTCCCTTGGGCTATAAGATTGCCGGTCTTACAGGAAGCTGCGGAGCTTGGATCGATGGCCTCTCCCTCATAATCATGCACTGAGATTCTCAGGATGATCTAGCTGTATAGTCATACCGACTTGTGGCGGGGATAGTTGAGCTGTCGCTTCTCCAGAGGTCCCGGCGTTCCGAGTCCTCTCGTCCCAGTCTCACCTCTGTTACGGGCTTCAAAACACGTGCCCTACCAGTTCGACGCCGAAACTCGTGCCTCAAAAGTTTATTCAACCATATACAACCATTTGGACGACACGTCAACTCACAGTTGACCTCTTCTCCTTGTACTCATTTCTCGTCATTCAATATACCTTCTCGGCACCTTCCTTTCCGCATCCCGAACAGGCTCGGGCTGTGCTTTACTGAGTGGCCCACGGTACAGAGGGCCCACTTCGTCATACCTGAACAGCTCATACAACACATCCTCGGGAGGTGTCAACTTGTACAGTGCTTACATTTCTCGTGTAGCGGCGTTTGGAGATTGCCTTTCCTTTGCGAGCTTTGTCTGGCTCTGAGATTATCAGGCGTTGGCGGTTGTGGGAAACATTTATACCATGAGATGAGCAGGACTTGAAACATGGGTGTTCACTCTACGGTTATACCATACATAATTGATAATAGGCCGACTGGTCATAGAATGCATTATTTTTGTTCACATTAGAGTCCGTTCTTGCAGTTAGATTGTAAATCCATCAAACGCAGAACTCATGCCTACGTCAAACTACGCGTGCCCTGTGTGTAGGCCGTACTTCAATAACGAGGGTAATTATTCTTGTAGCTGCGTAGGATACAATCTGATATACCTCCAGAACGTACGAAAAATTGCAACTGACTTGATTAGATGTACGGTAACGCCTATGCGGTAAAAAACAGCGAGTCATCTCGACATTAGCTGGAGCAGCATGTGTAATCACATGGCCTCCGAAGACATAAATGAAAACATTATTTGAATGTGACTCCCATCGAGAGAAAAAGAAATGGAGTACGTGGTGCTGTCTACCAGTCTTTTGACAGGCGACCAGCGTGGATAGCAAGATTAGACCCCAAAGATGCGTACGAAGGTCAGGGCCACCGCGAGAATGACACTGCTCATTCCCCCTTTGGTAAACCCGGCGTTGGCAGCAGGCGCATCCGTTGAGGTTGGGGAGACTGAAGTTGTAGTAGGAGCCTCAGAGCTGTCGGCAGAAGTGGAAGTGCCAGAGGCAGCAGAGCTAGTCTGGAGCGTAGTAGTGGCCTGTCCTTGAGAGGAACTAGGAGAAGCTTCAGCCGAAGTAGGCTCAGCAGATGTGGCGCCATCAGCCCCAGAAGATTGGGAAGTAGCGGGAGGCTGCACGGCTGAGGGAGCAGATGATGGGCCAGAAGTGTCAGTCGCCAGAGTGGTCTCAGGGACCGAAATGATGGGCGAACCTCCAGCGGAAGTAGATCCAACAGGTCCACAAACGGTCTCCGTAACGGTGACAGTAGCAACCTCTTAAGCAGAGAAGATCGTCAGTGGTACTATCTAGGTGGATCACGGACGGGTAGCAACTTACCACGGGGAGCAAGGACGGGACCTTCCTTAGCACGGCTCCCGTCGACATCGACCTTGTCATTACCTTCATAGGTAGTCATTAGATTAAGAAACTCGGATAGTGGGATAAAAAGACATAACATACCCAAATGGCCTACGATATTCAACCCATCAATAACGGATTCATGGTTTCCGATGATCTCTGCTTCGGCGCTCCAGTCAATACATCATAGATCACTAGCACGAAACTGCAACGAAACTCACCATTTGCACAGCCGGCACAGACCAGCAGGCACGCAACAAGCAGTAGAACGAGCTTGAAGGCCATTTGAGAGAGTCTCTAAGAAGAGAAAGAAGCGTTTGTAGAGTGAGAAGGAGCTTGAAGCAACGATTGAAGTGCGTTGAATGTGAAAGTGAGCGATGCAAAGCGAGAACGAGTAGTGTGATGAGACGCAATTGGAAAACGAAGTCGAGATCAGAACGCGAGCAAAGCGAAAGAAGATGCAACTGTGTTGAAATCAGAAAGAGGAGTGGGAGAGGGAGAGGGAGAGGGAGTCGTGGTGTGTTACTCGAGTCGAGCAGCCGTCACTTCCATTCTGGGAAGGTGCGACAAACGCCCTCACAAGAAAGGTGCGGTGCTATCAAAGCCTCTCCATCGGTCTTTTATTGAAAAATAGTATAATATGCATCCTGCTCATCAATCAGGTAGCTGGCAAGTGAGACTGGACCCAGATATGCCGGACAAATAAATCAAACGATAGTTCTTCCCCCGGAAGTATACATAAACAACTTGAGGGCAAACGTACATTGCAACGCAGGGTCCAGTTCCCGTCCTAACACTCTCCAACTCACCTGCATAGAAAACCTTACCCGGATACAAGCATAGGACGCCCGCATAAGTACCCCCAGCAAACCGGAAAGCCGCCTGTGCTTCCAACCTCCACCAACCAATTCGGCTGCCGGCACCACAATACATTCCATATATAGCAATCAAAGCCCCATCAAGCCCGGGACCCATCTGAAGACGCCTCTTCAGCCGCCAGATAAGGTTATCCGTCAGCACCCTGATTGGCATAAACCGCAGAGCATGACAGCCACACAAACGCCAACGGCCGCCTTATGATGTTCTTCGCGGTGTTGGTGCCCCGTTAGGGCTCCGAATCGGTTCCAGACCGTCGATCGAGCGCTGGGACCAAGCCAGAGTCCAGAACCCAGACCCATCTCAATAGCTCGCGCGCCGTTAATGTTGTGCCTATACTCAAAAAAGCTTAGCTGAGGGGTCGAATCGCTGCTGTCCCAGGCCAGCTTCTGTAAGTACAACGTGCTCGCAGACATCACCACCAAGACGTTGGTGTTGTACGCAACCACGGACCTAGATATACGCTGTATGAGGGCACTGTGAGACAGACAGGCATGAACTTGCTTTGCAGGCATGGCCTCACCCGGCTTCGAACCGTAGCACTACTTAGGGTATATCTCAGGAACAGGAGTAAGGTATGTTGGTACAAGGCCCGGTAATATCATTACATAAAATACACAACTCAACAATCAAAAATTACCATGCCCCCACTTCAATTGAACCAAATCCATCGGTCGGTTCCAAGGAAACTATGCAGCTATGACGAAACGCCAAGATCCATATATGATGTCATTTCTCTTGACCAACGAGAGAGACGAGACCGTCTTAACCATCGATCACGATCGCAGAGATTCAATCAGAATTTGCATTCCCCGGGATTTGGGTCGCTAGCCTGTGATTGTCAGGGAGGAATTTTAACGTTAGTTTATCATGCCCAGACCCGGGGGTGATCTGAGGGCCAGAATAATAGACCTACTGCCTGGTTAGGAACACCGGGATCTGGTGCCGCAAGGGATTGCTATCTCTGCACAGGCTGTAACTGTGGATGATTGGAGGAAATGCTCGGCTTTGGGTTTTAGGTCACGTTATTATTAAACGTGCAAGGCATGCCTCAATAGTTGTTAGTATCGAACTCAATTCGATTCGCTTTTCTTCAATACTATCCATAGCGAGCTTTAGTATTCTACCTACTCTAGGACATCCAGGGCTAGGTTAACGTGTTCTAAACCTATAGTTTATATACCTCAGACAACAGCCCATTGACTTTGCTTCTTCCAGGTCCAAGTCGTATTTTTTGCACCCAGATTGGCTTAAACTACATACATGATTTCTTCAACATGCCATTCCAGTAATCCCTTGCAACCTTCGCTACCCCGGGAGACGCTGAAGTCTCTCCTCATGCACAAGCAAATCATCGCCAAAGGTCCTCATAAACAAACACATCAAGTCAAAGTTTTGGAAAAGGAGGGTATCTCTTCGTGTGCATCGATCGTCCCTCAAGCCGCGAGAGTTGCAGCGGTGAAAGAAAAGGAAAGTCGTCATCAGGTAGGTGGTGTAATAAATAATTGTTGGCCGCCAGATCCCTTTAGTAGCCAGAATAGGGACACTGTCTCAAAATGGGCGACAGTGTCATCGATTAGTATAAGACAGAGAAAGCATGAAAATAGCATCAAGATCAATATTGCCGTCCATAAAAAAGGAGGGTATCATTGCCCGGGAACTCGTTTATTATCCCCGTATCCAACGCCCCGAGATGGCCGCATTAAAAGTTGTAAATGTCCCAAACGCCGCCAAAGGAGATGAGCGAAGAGCAAAGAAAAAAAAAAAACAAAAAAAAGGGGGCCGTGAAACATCAAATCCACGCTTCCTGAAGCGCACCAGGCGCACACAAGCGAGCCTCAAAGAGGTATTTTTTCGCTCCGAATGTGAGCTAGAAGTAGGACCGAACTCAAGCAAATACAAGTCACCAATCTGGTCAGAGAACCTAGTATCTCAGTTTCACCTCGACGGGGGAAGGCGTATCGGATGCATCGTACGCCGCCGTTTCGGAAATCTCAGCCACCATGTCCTGTCCGTCAGGGAGTTCGCGAACAACATCATCGTCAACCATGATCCTGAGTCCGTTTTCCTTAACGAGAAGCACGCGAATGATGCGTTGAGGATCTATCCGCTGTTTCATAGAGATCTTCTCCATCAAGTCACGCACTGTACGCTCGGTGAGGTAGACCGCGCGGTAGTAATCATCCTGACTCTGGTCGTTCCGCGGGAAACGAACATAGAAGCATGCAACTACTATCCAATTAGCTCAACATATTAGACAGTGATAACAGAACTTACTCGGTCTGGGTCGTCGTTCAGCGGGCGGTCGATAAGTTGGATCGATATCAACCGCCTCAATGTAGCCAGTGGGCGTGCCGCCATTCCCTGAAGGGATCTTCTGGACTTTCACTGGATGTTTCAGAAACCCAGAATTGTCCGGAACCTCGGATGACTGCCGTGAGTACTCGGAATCGTAGAATATATTTGCCTGCATTGGGTTGCAAGGCGAGCTAATAGACATGTGACTGCTGGTGGGAGAAACTTCTTGCAAAGCAGCTCGATCAACGCTGATATGACGGGCGCCGCGAAATTCCTTTTTGATGAAATCTCGTGTTTCCGGGAGCTGCACTGGGTACAAATCAGGATCGTCCTGTTCGTCGCCTCGTAGACTGAAAACGCTGACGGGCCTGGTGGATGAGAACATGTCCTGTAGCAACGCAAGCTTCTCGTGCAGGTCATCTGCAACGCTCATCTTACCAGCGCCATCCTGCGAGCTCATGGATAACGTGCGCTTATGCTTAAATAGCTTTGCGGGGCGTGCATCCGAGCTCTTGAAACCAACAGCGGCGCTGCTACGCTTGCGCTTGCCAAAATTGCCAGCGCCCATCTCGGACTGCTGGATCTGTTGACGCAGCTTCTCGATCGTCTTTTTGACGTGAGCAACATCGTTGGATAGCTTCCGCTCGGCTCCGTGGTCACGGAAAAGCTTGACTTTGCAGAAACATACTTCTGCTTCGTTGCTGGACTCTCCAGTGGAGCCGCCAGCCACCATTTCCGTCTTCGCGCACAATCTGACAGGAATACCTTTCACGCCCTTGGAGTGGCTGAAGTCGGTAGACAAGAAGTTGAAACGGACAGAGATGGCGCAATCAGACGCCTTGGTTGTCGGATTAGCGGTCCACGTCACGCAAAACCCATCAAAGGATGAACTCTCAAGCTGGATCTGCCGGTTCTTCTGGTCCTCCACGTTTCCTTGAGTCGGATCGACGAACTCAACGGCTTGCAGTTTTCCTCCTCTCTGGTGAGCTTCGCTCGTTCCGCGCCCTTCTTTCCAGAGCTGCCAGCAAGCTGCAGGTTTTGATCGCTGTTCATCATCTTGGAACGAAACGCGGACGAACGTCCTATACTTAACGGGCTGTGAGGTCGTCTGCGGCGGCGCAGTATCAACAACGGACAAAGAGTAAGCCTGTCCTTTGTTGAGGTATGTGACGGGGATCTCATTTTGATGGTTGATCATAGCTGTCGGAGCTCTCAAGGTAACGTTATAACGGAAACTATCAGGAAGTCGGGTTAGCTGAGTGAACAGAGAAACAATGGAGCAATGACACTGGAGCCGTACTTTTCGCCTGGAATCTGTAGTTCCTGCTGCTCAGAAACCCGTATCGCTGAGGCCATCTGCGGTTGAGCGGTGCCCTGCATATCGACGTCATTTAAAGAGGCTCCATCGACGGACTCATCGACGGCTTCGAACGCAAGATCGCCTTGAACGAATTCACTGGGTGCGAAAGATACCTGCGGCGCAAATGGTTGGGGGTTCTGAAAGTGCGGCGAGATAAACTGCTGGCTGAATGGGTCAATATGCATGCCCGCATGGTTTGTGGGAATCGGGCCCTGTTGCGAAAGAGACAGAGGTGTGATCATGCTTAATCCCATCCCAGGCGTGTGAAGGTCACCGGCCGGACTGTGGTATCCAGCGCTCAAGTTCCCAGAATTCGGAGTATAGTATCCATGAAGATGGTTGAGTGGGTTTACGTATTGAACCGAGTTGGGGTCGACCATGGGAGCCATGAACTGCGTGGGTGGTGCCGGAATAGAATCAAGCTTCACGTCCGCATCCATGGAAAATCTAGCATCGAATAATGTCAGGTTCTAACCATACCATGCCCCCAGAGAAAGTACTCGAATTCTCTCTAGGCATAATAGAAGAGATGAAGAAGTGACAGAAGAAATGCGCAAATACGTACTTTGGGGGCCCATGGCCCAGTGGAAGCTGCTGGGTGACGCCTGCAGCAGCGCCGATGGTAGTTGTCGGAGCGACAATATCACAGAAATTGCGTTGGAATCGCTGAATCAACTCCTCGTTGGGCTTCTGGGAGTTGCGCCTACATCACGAAAGAACGATCTTTGGTCAGCCTGGAATCGGCCATGGTATCAGCGAACGGCACAAGAACGTACCTGTTGCGGAACATGATGGCCAGTCCGGAACGTTTACGCGCCTAGAACCTGGGTCGAGGCACCGAATTCGGGGTCGGAAAAGCGCGAAAGCGAGAGCGCACAAGTCAAGGTAGCACCCTAATTTACAAGCGATGCGTATCTATCCAGGCACCAGAGAAAAGACGGAAGAGTTTGGATCAAACGAGAGGGGGTTGTGCCGAGTATCGTCCCCGTGCCCTTGCTGTCGCCTCGAAAACGCCGGAAAGGGCGGAGATAGGTATAGGTTAGATGATAAATGAAGCCGAAGATCGCGCAATCATTGTACGACCGCTTTGGCGAAGCGAAACCCCAGTGGGATAATGGTGGTCGCGGTGAAAATCGATTCAGAACAGCGGGGGAAACACAAGGGAACCGAGAGCTTGCGGTCGGATACGGTAAGCCAAAGCGCAGGGGTGAGATGAGGATGGGTGATCTGATGGCGGTTCTTGCCCGAGGATGTGAACGTGAACGTGAACGTGAGCGCTAGCGAGAAAACGAAAGATGGGCGATTCTGTACAAGGGGAAAACACGGAGGATAAATTTCAAGGAGAAAAAATGTGAGGAGGGTGATGGACGGTCGAGAAGGGTGGACAGGGACAGGGACAGAGGCAGAGACCGAGGCCGAGATAGAGGCGAGGGAGGATTGCGGTGGATGCTCGGTCGTAGTCCAGCGAGTGCCAGTAAGGTGAATGAGGCAAACAAAAAAAGGCAGAAGTCGAAGGTTGATGGAAAGGGGGACAGGGCACCTATAGGCAAACTCAAGGCGATAAGAAAATCTTCTAGAACCACGGGACCACCTGCACTGTTGACTATTTGGATTTATATACTGTACCTATGGTAATGATTTCAACGGAATCAGACGGGCCACAAACTTCAGACAAAATATTGAATTGATGGCAGCCAGCGGGGGTCTCCCATTGCTGGCGGCTGGCCGGCGGACGTGGGTCCCTCATTACGGCCAGGTACCGTACAGAAAAGTCTGGTATTTTCCATCTCGATCTACGGCCTGGTAATAGACCTAAGTCGAGAGGATAGGACCAGCATAGCTGTCAGGATCACCGCCGTTTACTCAAAAGGCCACTTAACACTCCTGATTACAAGACTCAATCAATGCCGCATCTTCAGATATACAGAGTAATATTACTGAGACGCTGATATTGAACGGATGCGGGGTATGTGGCGTATCAGTTGTACCTATTATTACCGCACATAAGAAGGCCACTATAGCTCTAGGATTTGTTACAAAGCACCGATCGTCATCGATCATCTCATTCTCAACGCTCAGTCGATAATCGAGAAGCTACTAGTCGAACCACTGCCGCAGCCCATCCACACTCCAGCCGCCTCATGTAAGACTATGTCATCGCAGAGGCAAACGACGCTCGCACTTGACATGTCGTTGGCGCTTCTTGGGGTCAGCCACATTTCTCTGCTTGACCCAATCGTGTTGTACAGACGGTTAGGGCAGATTGGCTTGCATGAGGGTTGGTGGACGGCGGGTTCGGGCCCGATGGGAATAGCTTTTGACAGTTAGAGCTTATATCGATGAGTCGCAACGTCCAGACAGCCAAATGTCGCGATAGCCCGAGATTCAGTTCTACTATCAGCGGGAATTTAGGTATTGACTCGCTTCTCAATAAGGCCACTGGTTGTGTACGCCATGGATATACAGAGTTTTGTTCGGCTAGCTGGTGGATATACTCTTTTTATATATAGACATGGCAGCTTGAATATAGTTCTGATAATCAACAACCACAACAACGCTTAGATAAATAGAGAAGTAGACAACGACTCAACAGAAATCGGCCAACAATTTAGCGCGAAGCTCGAAATCTCAGCGATAATAATGGCCTCAAGCATTGAAATTCGAGTGCACTGTATGAAAAGGTATCTACGGGGTAAGGAGCGTGTAACAATGCAAAAGTATCCGTATTGGCGCATACCGAGTCTGGACTCTTGGCCGCAGTCGTATTTTCGCGCTTTCGGTTAAGGTATCCACCAATGAACGGCCCAGGGCTCCTGCGAACTTCAAAAATCGGGTATCGGCAGTCTGTACCTGTAATACGGAGTGATATTCTGAATTATTCTGAATTATTAAAATTTGGAAGCTATAGATATTCTACGTCATATCGACATGGACAATGGAGCGATGTTTCAGTTGAAGACGGGCTCTAGCAATCACCGTCCGCAAAAAATTTGGAGAAGGTATACAATGTCGGAGTCTTGGTGTATAACCGGCGGGCTTGTCGCTCTATGGAAAGGGAAGAATCAACCGGAAGTTAAATTCCTCAGGCTGTTATTTGCTGGGCTGTGGCCCGAGCACCGGTAGCGAATAGTGAAATGAACCACCGGCTGCCGGCGCACGTCCACTCCACACCTTCCCGCCATGTTAGCTTTTGCGTCAGAATGACGTC
The DNA here is from genome assembly GCF_047715535.1 of Aspergillus foveolatus. NCBI lineage: Eukaryota > Fungi > Ascomycota > Eurotiomycetes > Eurotiales > Aspergillaceae > Aspergillus > Aspergillus foveolatus. Next base: position 513,797 of record NW_027396071.1, read on the forward strand.
AATGAATTCGATTCTTAAGAGTGCGATACAGAGCTCCATGAGGTTGGATTGATAGCATAACTCAGCCGCACAGAGGCATTACGCGAATCGAATGCTGCGATAAGACCCTCATCTGGAAAACTTATCCAGGTGTTGTTAATCGATGAAGGCCGAAGTAGCCGGGCGTTAGTGTATCCGTTCTGTTGCGCCGGTCAATCGACGATGTTCTGGCCGTTGTCCATATACACAAAGGGCACTCACAAGTACCCCACAAACCCCATCAACTAACTGCACTACAGTAAGCGTTGCACTATAGAAATCTTAGGCAGTCGAACCAAGACCATGGCACCTGCGACGAATATGCTGAGAACGCTGTCAATGGAGGTCCCTGCAGGCACAAAATAGCTCCAAGCTGGAGTGAACTGCGTCTAGAGTGCATCGTTGATGTTTTGTTGCCATTTTCCCAGAAGGAGATAGAGCACGACTGCGACTGCAATAGTTCAAATGTACGACCGCGCCGGAAGATCGATCCGAGAGCTGCGAGGGAGAGCACTAAATAGATTACAAGGTAGGTCCAAGGTACCATCAACCCGAGCCCGGGGCGGCGGAGACCATCCAGCACTCACGGATTTTTTCTCCATCGTGGCAAGGGCTCTAGGTTGCTGAATAAACTCTGGGAAACATCTCCGCTTGCAACAGCTGTTGGAGTCAGCCGTTTGAGCGCGAAGTGCGCCTGTGGAAGCAGAGCATCGCCCCTTCCGATCCTGTGGCATGCTTATAGTAAAAGGTCCAAATGTCTAAAAATGACCACTTTGGATGGGAAATATATTACGGTACGGTTATTAAGCCAGATGGGCCCTATTCAGGGCTACGTGCATGCCAGAGGGTGTGAGTTTAATAACGACGTAAGAACCAATTGCAGTATTTGAGTGCTGCTTCGCGTACTCTATACTCTACCATGGATGCTCTTCTATTCTGATATCTATCTTTAGCGTGCTCCGTGAGTCCCCATTATCAATCACTACACCCATGGTGCGCTTGAGGCCTGTGATCTCATCAGTTTTTGCCTCAAGAGCACGCTCTCCTTCAAGTCAATATTTCGCCGATCTTTATGCTCATCTCTCCGAGCCGTCTCCAGCGGCAGGCCGGGATATTTCCGCGAATAGGAATACACCCTTGCATTATGAGCACCGCCACGAACTCTCAGTGTTGTCAGCGTTGAAACAGCTGGGGAGAATCCGCCCCGCCGTGGACCCAGGGGCTCCAGAAGTCGAGACGGCGATGTGGCTGGTGTCTAGGACGTTACGCATGTGCTCTGTCCTGACTACAGAGTCGTAGTAACTTTCCCGATCACTCCTCACCTCATGATCCTCGAACACTGTGTCATGCGGAGTATCCTTTGCAGATAGGTTCCGCATACCGTAGGATTGGCGATGCGATGGTGTGATGAAATCTATGGAGACGAACGCCACTCTCGCCACGCCCCCTCTCCCCAAGGCTCAGAGACTTCAGCGTGCGGGTTAACAAACAGCAATCATTCGATCACGGGTCGCCCGGATCAAAGCCTTAACCTCTCTGGCCCGAGTCATACGAACATCCATCCCTTGTGCAACTCCTGTGCTGCGTTTCTTCATCCTCTATTATGCCGAAGGATGGAGAAGAATGGACGCCGTTGCATGCTGTGGCCAAATGAATTGGCAACCCCTACGGAATATATCAGGTCAGCACAGATTTTCAGATCAGGAAGTGGCTAGCTACGCTCTGTCTCGGATTTAGGGATCGAGAAGTGTCCGCGATCGTCGAGATGATGTGTACGGGTTGTGATTCCGGCAGTCATGTCAGGTCAAGTCAAATCAAATCAAATCAAATCAAATCAGGATGAGTCAGCATTAATGTCGATTGAGTGATAGTCTACACTGATAAACCTTGCGGGAGTAACAAAAAAGCTTTCAGGATCAACACCAATAATGATCCTAATTCATGGGTCCAGTCTTAGCAATGACAGCAACATCAAGAGAGCCAGTCAGGGAATCTGACTGGCCTAGAAATCCCCGTAGGTACCTTTCGCTCCGTACTGACACCATAGTTGCCACTAGGTGAAGTGTAGAACTGAAGTGTTGGAGTGAAACATACCTATAGATTTCCAAGTCTCAAAGGGCTGACTTTCAGCAATCTGGAGCATTGAGCAGCTGAACTTCGGCAGCGAGGAGCCGACACAATCCGCAAGGTTCGTAAAGTTCGCAAAGGCGTGGAGGAATATGATCGTCATTTAAAATGCCGCTTTTGCTCAATGGTTCCATCTATCTGACACTCGGTAGTGGTCTATCCAGTACTAGATACCGACTGGCAGCCTTGTCTAGTCTCTCGATGGATCTATAGTATCTATAAAATCTAGACGTATACTACAGTGTAAAAAGTACGACAGTCATAGTGCTACTAGCCGCCTCATCTTCTATATCACCCGCGTTCTCAATTGTTGATTTCTGATTGGAGCAGGAACTATGAACCTAGGTTGCAATCAGTTTCCGCTCCTCAGTCAACATCATAATGATTCTAGGCACAGCCTTGCGTACCAGCCTCGCTAACCAACCATGACTGTGCAATTTATCTTCTGAAAGTCACGGAACGTAAGGGACCCATGTCCCGGGGATAAGGATGGAATTGGGACTGTTGCTTAGTAGCACCGCTATCAGGATGCCATTGCTGGTGACGAATCATTGGAACTCTACATTAAGTTTGCTGGCGTAATCCAAGGGTGATCAGGAGCATTATCTGGTAGAGATTTCCATAAGCGAGGACTTCATGTTGCTAGTAACGTCGTGGGTATCTTCATATTATACATCTTCATCTCCAAGTATTCTGGTAGATCATCAAATCCTCAGCCTATGTGCAGTTCCTTCAGTCAAGAAGGAAGTAGGTGGCACGAAGATGTGCGGCCGCAAGGCTGACTCCGGGAATCCGTATTGGGCAACGGGAAGTTACCCCATCAGACCAATCTTACGCCTCTGAATCTCCGACTGCCTCCAACTCCTTAGCCACGGCGCATATCCGGCATCCGTCACCAATCCTGTCCCGTAGAAGTCGGGCTGTTGTAACCTTCGGACCAACGGTCCGCGACGTTGTTGAAGGCTCCTCTAGGATTGGGGTATGTGGTGGGTACGGCCGGGGGGTCTGGACGTTTGATTCAAGCCCAGGAGTATGTGCTGGGGACGAGGGCTCGGATTGGTGGACATGGGACAGGTGGAAGGCATGGCCGCAAGCAAAAGCGACGAGTATCTCTTTCTCTAAAGTTATGTGTTAGGCGTGGGAACAAAGACAATTGGTTATGATCTTGCTTACCATTCGCGTGGAAAGGTCGATGACAACCCGCGCATCTCCCGGCTTGCTGCGTAAGTGAACTTCGCGACGGCGTTGGAGTTTTCTCAGAATCAGTCTCAGCCTTCGCCTCATCGTTCACCTGGTCGGATTTGGAAGATTCTTGGATAATGTTGAACTTAATTCCGCGACGCTGGCCACTACGCAAGGTATTCATCCCGACTGCTACTTCGCTCTGTAGAACCTTGGCCGCGCCTTGGCTGATGCTCGCCTGGAGGTCGTGTTCCCTTAGCAAACCAGTGAGACCCTCCCTGAGGCCCTCTATTTCCAATCCACTGGGGATACGTCGGACAAGCTTAATAGGATCAATGGACGTCCCTGCTTCAACAAGTAGGCCATGTATAAAACGCGGCTTGTCCATGGAGTAGTCAACAAGGTCCTCCCAGAGGTCCGGGTCATCCTGGGATTTCGCAAACGCAATAGCCTGTGACACATCTTTCAAGTCGGAGAGAATCAAATTCAATGCGCGCTTTGTTTGTCCCATCTTGGATAGCAGGTAGATGAGTTCTGGTGTGAAGCGGTATTGCTCGCAAATCGTCACCGCTACGTCGAATGAATACGAGGTGCTGGTTTGCAGAAACTCCATGAGTAATGGGCGTTCATACTGAGCAAAGAGTTCTGCAGCTGTATCAGCGAATTGATCCACAAGGTTCTTGCCTTCATCAGCGGCTAGTTTAGTTGCGGCCTGACGGTGCCGCCCACGACGGGGCTTCTCGGCTTCAAGCGATAGCGATTCTCCTCGCCAGAGTGCTCGCAGATAGAAGAAGAGGAATAAGGGTTTGTTAGCAGCCTGCAGCTGCTTGACGACAGTGTCCGGAGGAACGATGCCGGTGTGCGCTTCACTGGCAAGAAGCTTGATAGGTTCAGCTGTGATCTCTGCAAGTTCTGAAATCGGCGCCGATTTTAATTGCTCCTTTGACACTCGAATCATGATGAAAGCAGGTATATCATCAGAAAGGGAGTCAAGAAGATGATGGTCTTTGACCAGAGCCATCGCTGCGTCCGCATCCTGTATCCGGATGTAGCAATGCAACGCGTCGGTATAGTGGCCGCCAGTCAGATATAATCTGGCCAGACACCTTATCAGTATTCGACCGTCTTCTAAGTCCGGGGTCATCTTCTCGGATTCGAGTTGTTCCTCAATCGAAGTTGTTATGCTGTCAACATCAAACAGCTCGAAAGGCCAAGTATCAAAAAACTCGCTGAATTTTTGCCGATCTCGAGTAAGATAATGTTCAAGGATGGCCCCGTAGATCTCTGAGGACAAAGACGGACGTAGGTCAACAGGGATGACGGACGTGATCTCGTCAAACTTGTTTTCCTTGATGAAGGTCCAGGCCCAATGTTCCCAACTAGAAGTGGCGCTCAATGCTTGCACGCAAACTCTAGCAGCTTCCTGCCACCGATTATCTCTGATAAGTTGTTCTATCCACAGCTCACCAATGCGACGCTTTTCTTGTACAGCGGCAGGGACATTTCCACGGTCTGTTGCTGTGATGGAAGATCTATCGTCGGCGAATAGATCACCAAGACTAGTCTGGGATCTCCCGGGCGTTATTGAGACATTATCGCTACCCTCACTAGACCCCGCCGCTTCAGGATGTTCATCAAGAAGCTTCCAGGCTTCGGCATACTTCTCATGTTCAATGAGCCACGCGAGATGGTCCGCAAGATCTCTTTTCAGTGCTGCCACACAGTCATACGGGCTGTGCACAAAAATCTTGGGCCCCGAGCTTTCGGCAACCTCCTGCACTTCTGTGGCTAAAGGTTCCTCGGGGACCGAACGCCGTGAGGCAAACGTGCTGGGCGCTCTGCTAGAGCTCCTGTCTCCGCTACTTGTTGAACTGCGGATGCTGGCGGCTGAACTAAATAGTCGTGCGGGATACATCGTAGCATCCCAAAGGCCGGTACCAAGGGCTTCCAACGCTCCGCGTTGAGATACTGGCATGTTCGTTTTCCAGGGCGGCAGAACGGACATATGGTAGTCCGAGGCTGTCAGGTTCTCGTACCGACTGATCGCCAAGGTGTCAGCGCTGAGTTCTTCTTTGCTTTCAATGTCGATGATGCGAAGCTCAGGCTCTTGTCCACGAGGTCGACGACGGGTAATTTGCTCGTCTGCCGGCTCATTTTCTGCTTCTATATATGCAAGCACGACCAAGTGGCTGGGCGAATATAGTGATATGCCGGATATAATGCAGTCTGTCCGTAATCTAAGCCGAAATTAGTGTTTAGATGATGCAAGGGTGCAAAGAAACCCACATAGTAGCAACCTCCACAGAGCCAATCCTAAGGTCCCGGTTGCTCTTGTTAGGCCGATCAGGGTAGACATTGATTACCCAGACAGTGCCTCCCCAGCCAACCACCAATTTCTCCTGCCTTTCCTTGATTATTGTCGACTGCGTTGGCGTTGAGGCTTCGTCTCCTGCCTTATTGCTCGTCAAATGTTCGCTCTCTAGGAGGGATTCGTCAACCCATTCGGCGCGAGCCTTCCATACACTAGCCATTTCCTCCCATCCCTGACGGTTAGGGCGGTCTGTGTGACTGACCCTTTTCCATGCAAGCTCCGAATCCACTGAGTCAAGATGCAGATTTGACCGCATAATTTTTATGCCTTCTTCATTGACCCAGGCAACATATTTGCCAGATAACGACCATTTCACCGTGCTGATAGCCCCTTCACCGCTGTGCAAAACGGTGTCCTTGCCGGTGTTGCCCCCAAGCCCAAAAGTACCCAGCCAACTCGAGGCGGTGGCAGCTGCGCCGCCCAAGGTTGTGGAGTTTGTGCTCACGCCAACTTTAACCCCGGTTGTGAGAATCAGTTCGCCGGCGCGGCCTCCGGATATGAATGTCCGGTCACTTTTGTACTCCGGCGACAGCGCAACGGCCTGGACCGGTCGACCAAAGTTTCGTAGAAGAACATCTTTCGTGTCCAGTAACGACGCGACGCATACATTGCCATCTATCGATGAGCTTGCTATGTATATTGAGTTGGACGGAGTTGTAGGGAGAGGAGTCGGCCTGGATTGGCCCCGGATGCTTCCAGAGCTGGAAAATGGTTTCGTGGGAGCGCTCTGATTTTCAGCGAATCGAGTAGCCAGCTCATGTTTCAAGTTCGGTAACGGTGGGGGAAAAGGTGAGATCGATATTGATGTGACAGTAGCAGAATGCGCATGGTAAACACGAAGAGAGCGAAATAGAGGTACGGAAAAGACATGCTTCAATAGGGTCAGTTCTCGAGTCATCGGGACATTTACCGACTACTCACGATATTTCCGTTATGTGTGCCAAGCACCTATAATTCTATCAGCTTTCTGTAGAGTTAACGACTAGGATGCATACCATCTTGTCCCCCGCGGCCAGAAAAGTGCTCGTTGCGTCCCCATTCCGATAGGCGCTTCCCAACTGTTTGGTCAGATGAGAATACTTCAGATGCGGCTCTTCCTCCTCCTCCTCCTCGTCGTCTTCTTCCTCTTCTCCATAATATGACATCGTTTCTGTCACACTTTCTTCTCTCTCCCGGTTCGGATCCTCCTGTTCCTCCTCATCGTCATCCCCGGTTTCAGCGTCAAGTTGCCGATGCGGGCGTCTGTGATGGGTCAATGGTCTCGCAGGTGATCCCTGCCCCGGTTGGACCCGAGAGAGTGGTGCCTCAGTCGCGCCAGGCGCGTCCATGGCGGAGGGGTTTCTGTACCTGCGACTGAAGCTGGGTCACAGACGGGGAGCTCATGACATCGGCGAAGGAGCTGTACCTGGGGTAAGTCCCACGCTAACCGCGTCATGAGATGACTAAGCAACATCCGTCACGCCGCTTTTGCAGAAAGCTTCTAGGTAGAGAAGTTCTGCATCATATTATCGTACCTCGCAATCCTGGCTTGGCCCAGGATAGACCATGTTTTGCAGGTTAATATTGATCTGCTATGATATGTACCTGCACGAATTACCACCCATCCACCCTCGGTTGGCACAACTATGTTCGCGCGACCATATGTCTCGTCGATCTGTAACCGACCTGCAGCGGTTCGGATCCTGAGACAGCCTCAAAGCCACTATCTCCATGAGTCACCGCCATTAAGTCTCCCACGACGAAAGGATTTCTTCTCCTCCAATGCATTTTTGGCCCAGAAACACGGCGACGCCGCCGAAGGATCGGAAGAGTCTCAGAAACAGCGGAGAAGAGGCACGAGATCACCAGCTGCACCGACATCGCTGCGCAGGGTAGCGGTGGAAGCACAGAGGTCGAGGGACAGTTTTAAGTCCAAAGCTCAACTTAGGGAGGCTGGGCTGTTGCAGACAAAGGTTCGGCTTTTCACGGATTCCGACTGGCATCGCTGACATTCGAACCACAAGACAGTCACTGCGTACGCTGTAGCCGAACAATTCAATGTTCGCAAAGCGAGAGAGATTCTGCAGGAAAAAGGTTATGAGCCCGACCCCCTTGGAACCGGTCTATACCCTCAGGTTGTTCACGTCCAAATCCCGCTGGACTCTATTCGCCGAGTAAGCAATCCTAGCGCGGAGGGTCTGTCTCCGGAAGAGATTGGCGACATTTTCGTTTTCCCTTCTGGTACGGTCGTGTCATGGGCGCTTCCAGAAGGGTTTACATCATTCTTGGCGACCAGGACGTTACTCCCTGCGGCAGAGGGAGCGCATGTTGATAGCCTGGAGACTGAAGATCTTGAATATGTTGAGGATGCTCAGCGTGATAACAGTAGCATTCATGGAGACACGATCATCTTGGGAACCAAACCCAGTGACGCCGCGCTGGCGCCACAATCTTCAGGTCATCAGTCTGTGGATACCGTTCTAACCAAGGTCGCCTTCTCTTCTGGGCTCGCTCGCAGCACAAAACTGGCGGTTTTAGAGACATTGCTGTCCAACTACTTCGAGTCGACGCGAACTATCCCAACGCTCATGTCGCAAGGATCTCGCCTACCCTATACTAGAGACTTCATTCTCCGGAAGACTGGACAACTACTGAGCGTCCGCGCCCAATTGAACCTCTACTCGGAGCTGACCGACTCACTCCCCGATATCTTCTGGGACAGTCGACATGAGCTTGGCCTGGAAGGATATTACGAGCAGGTTGGTAGGGCATTGGATGTGGGAATTCGCATCAAGCTACTGAATGAGAAAATGGACTATGCGCAAGAGATTGCCAGTGTTCTCCGAGAAAGGCTGAGTGAGACCCATGGATTGCGTTTGGAATGGATCATCATTCTTCTAATCGCCGTCGAGGTTGGGTTTGAGGTTTTGAGGTTGTGGAAGGAGCGAGCCCATGAACAAACCTCCGCAGCTGAACAGGCCCAGAAGGCTTGAGATGGTCTCTTCACCAAATATATAAGTTGGCTCATGTCAACGCATGTACTTTACTTGATACTATACCCCACTCATGTTCTGAATACAGCGACTTGAAATACATGGTCAATGATCAATGTATAGATTGAATATATCTGTATACTTCGCGCTAAACTCGATAAGGCGCTATCAGCTGCAGCCACCATGTGACATCGCTGAGTCATGGGCACGTGTACGGCGTGTAGTCTACAACCACCCTTTGATGCAGTCATGGTCACTTCTCGCCAATTGAGGCCTCTTTATAGACGTGCTAACTTGCGCGAACTTTGCTACATTCACCTTTAACAAGATATCACTTGGCCAAACGGTACCTGGATAGAGCTCCAGCCAACCACTTCTTTGTAATACCACTGCATGAGCTCAACATGAGCTCAATATCAGGTTTCCTCGGGGCCATCCCAGGGGGGCAGCAGATTTTCCAAATTATGGCCGGCTCACTAGGTCTTACTCCGCTTTCAAATCCAGAAATTGCGTCTTCAGGAAGCACATTCCAACAATGTGGCAAACTCGAGCTGAGCTGCCAGACTAGTTACCACGGCCAAGATACCTGTTGTTTCAACTACCCCGGTGGACAGATGCTGCAGACACAGTTCTGGGACGCGGATCCAGCAGTTGGACCTGAGAATTCTTGGACAATCCATGGGCTATGGTGAGCCAGGTTTTCTGTAGATAACATGCCAGTGAACATGCCAAACTGATTATGACAAAGGCCAGACCATTGCAACGGCGGCTTCGACCAGTTTTGTGACTCTCACAGGAAGTACAGCAACATCTCCTTGATACTTATCGATGCGGGTCGAAGGGATCTGCTAGACGAGATGAGTACCTACTGGAAAGACTACAGAGGTGACGACCCGAACCTCTGGGAGCACGAGTGGAACAAGCACGGCACTTGCGTTAGTACCTTAGAGACGCACTGCTACTCCGAGTACTACCCACAACAAGAAGTTGTTGATTACTTTGACAAGACCGTTGAGTTGTTTCATGATCTTCCTACTTACATGGTTTGTTCTTCCATCATACGAACCGAGTAATCACAACTTTACTGAAACGTTAGACTCTCGCCAATGCTGGCATCGTCCCATCGTACACTCAGACATACAACCGGCATGAAATCGAGGATGCCCTCTCCAAAGCGCACGGTGCAACAGTCACAGTGCGGTGTCGATCTCAACGGCTCCAAGAAGTCTGGTACTTTTTCAACGTAGAGGGACCCCTCCAAACAGGGAAATTCGTCCCATCTGTTCCAGGTTCGTTCAATCGCACCCCACTTCAGTTCCTCGCGTCGTCCATCTCACCCTGCTGATAACGAAACAGATGGCCAGACATCCAACTGCCCAGCCAACGGCATAATCTACCAGCCAAAGACCCCTAACAAGGACCCCGGACACGGCCATGAACCCACCAAAACCCGGCACCCCCATGGGCCGACGGGTGCCCCCTTTATTGGAAAAGGGAACCTGGTTGTTTCTACGATGGGTCAGCAGCGCGGCTGCATAATCGGTCGCGGAACGTGGTACTCGTCCGGCACGTGTGCTGATTTCAGAGCGAAGAGGGCATCTGGTTTGTTCCCCTCCCCCTCTCCGCCGAGAGGAAAGACGTGACACTAACGCACCTTGTCCATTTTCAGGCAACACATTTACGCTCTCATCTCGCAAAGGACCCTGTGCATTCAAGGACGATATTTTCACCTGCGGTCCTCATATCTCAAGCCCTGTGGAGTTCAGCGTAAGATTCAATTTCTAGCACCTGACGGCATCAACATCATTAGGCAACTAACACGACTTCTTAGGCCGAGGATGGCAAGCTCTCCTACCACGGAAATACGACCTTCTTCGCAGATAAAGCGCCAAAGGGTAAAGTGCAGAGTGATATCTTCGTCTCGGAGGGAGACCATCCCATCGAGCTGTCTATCGCATGGAGAGGGTGAGTATCAGAATAGGTTATTGTTAGATGAGTATATACCTGCTTTCTCAAGCGTTTGGGTATGACAAGCTACTATCTACTTGGTGCTTAGCTTAGACTTGAGAACGGGCCAAGGCCGAAACTGACCGATACATATATCCACATGACAGACTACTGAATACATCATCAATCAGATCTTTCATTTGACTAGATAGACAGTAAAGTACAGGCCAGCAATAAATCAAACGATTTTGGACATCACTCAAGTCAACAAATCACAAGGATTGAGTGCAAGAACAAGAGAGAAACGCCAGATATTGAAAGCATCCAGCCGAGTCAGTCCGACGCCTCAATTCCCTGGGTGAGCACGAAAATCAATCTTTGAAACATAGCAAAAACGTAAACATCATACATCGGTTGTCAGGTTGGGTGAGATGTGACAGGGCATAGGCAGAAGATTCGGATTTGGAATCGAAATCTGATTCGTTGACATTCAAGCATAAAGCACAAAGGAAAAGAAGGGACGGCCTGTAATACAGAAGAAAATGGGTGACAAAGCAAGTGTAAGAAAACGCCGATCTATTTTTCAGTCGCAGTCGGATCAGAAGCAGAGGTCCCAGCTGAAGAAGTGGATGGAGGGCCGTACATATGCCATGAATCAGGCCATGCAAGCAAGGCAAGGAACAAACGGAGAAAGAACGAAATGCCCCGAGAGTAAAACGAAGTCATTCTTTAAATCATTTGTGTCAAAACATATTTGTCGTTATAAATCGCGATCGCTAGAATTGTACATGGTCTCATATCGTGAGGTTGAAGGTCAGATCGTTGCGTTAAGCATGGGTTCCAGTCGTTGATAATCTTGAGTCGTGAAGTGGTGAAGGGGCGTTGCACATTAGCCATTAATTATCCCAAGGTATGTCGCGTCGTGAAGTCTCCATCAAAGTAAGTTCCGTCGATTATTCGTTTTAGTCGAGGAAAAACTCCCTTGACATGACATCCGATGCTTGTTCGTCGACTTGGAACTGGAAGGAAAAGAAGTCGTCGCCCATAGAAGGGCCCGTGGAGAAATTCTTCCCTTGGAGCAAATCCAAGCTGCTGTCAAAGGCAGAGCCGTTGACATAGTCTGGGAATGCAGCCATGTCCGGATCACCCATGCCGAAATCTTGTTTGCCAAAGGCAGAGGAAGGTTCACTATTGATGAAGATATCGAGATCGGATGGTTGCGAAGGATCGCTTAGGGTAGGCGCGGTGTGCGGAGAAGACAATGCATGGCTGCTTGAACTTGATACAGAGGAGAAAGAGCTTGTGCCGGCGTCAGTGAGAAGGGGAAGGCCCGAGTGCTCAAGAATGTTTTCCAGTGGTCGCTTGGATGATGACAAAGGTAGCATTTCGTCTTCGGAGCTCGGAGTGAGAGATCGCGGGCTGACAGGCTTGCTTGCTGTACCGTAATTTGGAGACTCGGGCGGAGTGAAAGTGAACACTTCTGGCGGCAAGTAATTTTGGCTGTCGAACGTCACCATCTCGTCTGCTGAGCTGGAGCCATGGATGCTCATGTTCTCAAAAACCTCCGAGGGCGGCGTACGACGAGAAGTGTCCGATTCGGAAGAATTGAATGATGATTTCTCAGCGATCCTCTGTCGGGTTTTGGTTGCCTTGTCTCGTCTCTCATCCATCTCTGGGCGGTGCTTCTTAGGACGGCCACGTTTCGTTGTCTTGCGCACAATTCCCTTGTAACCACCAATGCACATTCCCCTCTGGCGGTGCCGAGTTAGGGCATCGTGCCGGGCAAAAACATTCCCGCATAGACATTCGTACGGCTTGTCTCCCGTGTGGATCTTTGCGTGGCGCTTCAGATCATGCCCACGAACGAAACATTTATCACAGTGATCGCACTTGTACTGACGATCACCTAGGTGGGTTTGCACATGTGACTTGATGTTTTCCTTGCGGCCAAAGCGTCGCTCACAGCCGGGGTGCAGGCACACCCACTTTCCGTCTTCGGGGTCTGGACCGTGGATATAGGACGCTATTTCATCAATGCTAACACCAGTTTCTTTGATAGAGGCATGCACCCGGGAGTCGAGGTTGAGGTTATCGATAGATGCGACACGCGGAGAAAGTTTTGCCTTCACTAAAGAAGCCGCGTTTGGTGTAGCGGGCTGTTTCCTTTGGCTGGGACGGCTGGGCGTGGCAGGACAAATAGGGAGCTTAGGCTTCTTTCCGGTGTGATCTTCAGAGCTTGGGATGGCGGCGACCTCTGGGGAGTTGGACGATGTAGAGTACTGGCTGTGGCTGGTGGTAGCGAGGTTATCGAAACTGGAACACTGCTGGTAGTCAAACGTATCAAAACCATCAACTGCAAATGAATCAGTGCTAGGGGGAGAGGGCATTTCAATCTTTTGCTGTGAGAAGCTAGTCCCCGCAACTCCTTGAAGGGACTTGGCGCGTTGCATATATGCCGACTGGGAGTTGGCGTCAGCAGCATTTTGGTCTTTTGTTGGGACGATTTGCGTCTCCGCGCAGTACTGAGCAAAATCTGTTTTGTCGAAAGGCGTCGTTGCTGGGGAGATAGGGAAGTAATCTGTGCTATTCGTCAGCCAGGGTACAAAAGTGGCGTCAACTCGTATGTCGCTTACGTGAGTTTGTTTTTCTGGGAGTGTGAGGGTGATATGAGTTACTTGGGTTTGAATGGACGGAGTGTCGTCTCATATCAGTGGTCGTTTGTTGAAGCGAGGACGCGATGTCGGGTTTGTATGTATCCCACGCGTCGTTGTCGAGCAGCTGGCCATCGTGTGTATCGTGGGAGTTGAGCTTAGCATTGTGCAGTTGTTGCTGCTGCTGTTGAATGAGATTGAGGTGGTGGTTGACAGGTCGAGCATCCCGAGCCTGATCATCGGCCTTGACAAAGTTCGTGTGCAAGTAGGGTAGACTGTGAGGCGTCTGGTAATTGGCGTGACTTGGAGCCTGCATGTCATCTTGGCCGAAGATCTGGGAGTCAGGCATTAAAGGGACGAGGGTTGAGTTAGGCGCGAATTGCGGTGCTGTTTGGTTAGTACTTGACGCATCTTGCACGAGCTGTTGTCGCTGAGCTTGAGCTTGCACAGCTCGCTGGTCCAGACTTTGGCCGCGGCGATGAGCATGGTATCTCTGCAGAGCCTGTGGAGAAAGGCCTGGAGGTTTGGCGGCATCTAGCGCGGAGGGAGTCGAGATCTGCCGTCGATGTTGACGATGGCACCCGTGAAGGGTACTTTGTGGATTGGAAAGCATGGTGGGCAACTGGCAGATACTCGTCACGCGATCGAGGGAACCGGCAGTGGACAGATCACTTATTGCAGGACTGGGAAGATCATACAGATCAGTATATGCAGGTCGCATAGACAAGGTAGGCGATATACCAACCTCACGCAGCGCTGCTGGCCGTCGGGCTGGAGCCACGCAGATGAGGCACGAAGATGACCGCCTGTACCGATGTCAGTGAGTGAACTCCCAAAGCAAGAACGCAAATAGAAGCCGAAGCTAAAGAAAAAGAACGAAAGCGAAGCTCAAGAAAGCAAAGTCAGTCCGCTTTAGCTCTAGGTAGAAGTGGATATGGGTATAGCTTCTCGGTCAGTCAACAGTCAAGCCTGGGACTATGCGATGCTGGTTTTTTTAAAACACTAAGTCTTCTCTGAGAAGAGAAACCCGAGTTGAAAGGGCAAGCCCCAAGGTAGATAAGGTAGATATTTAGAGGTGGGAACCGAGGGAAGGCGGATGGAGCTGCTGAAGCTATCCACGGTTTCGATCAACAAATGGGGATGTTGGCCCAGCAACGCCGGTTACGAGGGCTGGCCGGTGGAGCGATATCATCACTGGCGCCCTGGCTAGGACTTGCAGTCATCGTGATTAGACTGCGATCCAAGTCGCTAGCCTGGCGTCGGTCTGTAAGGAGCCTCTTGTCCTTGGTGGTCTCGACTTTTTCATTTCATCAATGGGATGCAAACCCGGTCTTTCGGTGCCTGCAGGGTGAGACATCATCACTAAGCGCCCTTTGGTCGCAATAACTGGAAAATAGTCAGCAAGATAATCGTTTCATTCATCAATTATTAAAGCCAAGGGATCAGCAACAGCGTCCACGTCGGCAAGTCCCAACATCTTGTTGTCGGGTAGCGAAACATGGAACTGACTGAAGCTCTCCCGCTATGGAGATCGTTCATGCCTCAAGATCCAGGCCACAATGACATCAGAAAAAAAAGGTGGTCCGAACTAAGTCCCGTGACCTCTTACTTTGACTAAGCAATTTTAATGTCTTCTGCACTAGTCCATTTCCAGAATTTGCTTCCACGTGATCACACAATCGACTTAAACGAGCCCACTCTCCCGCTCTACAAGTTCTTTTCGCAAGTTCGTACGAAGGTTGAGGAAGACAAGTTCTGTCGAGGTGAGCATTTCCCAGTACACCGTGCATGAGGACAGCACTGTTCAACCCGACTTCTTCTCTCTCGGCGTCATTTTAACTAGCAAGACGTGTGGTGTTCAGCGCACAATCTCGCGGCGACAAAAATTCAGAGAAGCAGAATGAAGCCAGGATGAACAGCAACATTGTTCTCAAGGTTCACAGAATGGGACACTAATTTTCTATCTCATCAGGCCTTCCATCATGCAGATCTTCGTCAAAACCCTCACGGGTAAGACTATCACCCTCGAGGTGGAGTCTTCCGACACCATCGACAATGTCAAGACCAAGATCCAGGGTGCGCCCCCATCCTAAACACCACGGCCTATTTACAAAACTGACTCTTAAGCTCTACAGACAAGGAGGGTATCCCCCCTGACCAGCAGCGTCTGATCTTCGCGGGCAAGCAGCTCGAGGACGGCCGCACTCTTTCGGACTACAACATCCAGAAGGAGAGCACCCTTCACCTTGTCCTGCGTCTGCGTGGTGGTGGTAAGAAGCGCAAGAAGAAGGTCTACACCACCCCCAAGAAGATCAAGCACAAGCGCAAGAAGACCAAGCTCGCTGTGCTCAAGTACTACAAGGTTGATGGCGATGGCAAGATCGAGCGTCTCCGCCGTGAATGCCCCTCTCCCGAGGTATGAAATCTGTCTAAAGTATCATTCGAACTATAACTAACTAGTTGCGTAGTGTGGTGCTGGTATCTTCATGGCCGCCATGCAGAACCGTCAGTACTGCGGAAAGTGCCACCTTACCTACGTCTTCGACGAGTCCAAATAAATGGGCTAGTTGAGCTGCCTTCCTTCGTGCCTGTCAATTTATGTTGAGGGAAGGTGAAGTTATGGGTAGGGGTTCTGCTTTCGGATCCTCCTACATGGACTTGAAGAAACAGAAAACTTAGAGGTATTGCAATATGAATGAAAAAATCTCAAAACAACTCATCTAGCCGGTCTACCGGTATCCTAGTAACGATAGTAGTATGTACATATAAGCGAGCGTATCAACGTAACGAAGTATGGCATGTCAACGCAGAGAAACTCGACCCTAGCCTTACCCTAGGACGACGGGAAGCCAGCTTTGAGGTTGTCATACTGGCTGTCAGGGTAGCTGATGGCGTTCTGCGTGCGATCCAAGTTATTGATGCCTCCAACGTCTTCGACAAAGGTGCCAATCAAGCTGCCGTCAGCCTTGTTCGCAGTCTTGCCGCCCTTATCAGCACTAGTTTCCCACCACATAGCTCCGCCGAGCCGGCGGCTTTGAATGTAGGCGGCCTTGAGGTCGGCCGCAGCCACAGTATCGTACGAGACCATTTCGCGGGACGAAGGATCATACGACCAGGATGCACCAATGTTGGTGTCCAGCTGCTCGGTGGCCCCGGGTCTGGGCAGCGCCTTGTAATCATAAACACCCTGCTCCCACGTCCCTTGGCCTATACCAGAGTAAGGTCGGCCGGGGCCATCGGTGTTCTGAAAGGCACGTCCGTAAATTGGCATGCCTAGGATAATCTTGTTTGATGGGACACCACCGGCATCGATGTAATGGTTCACGGCTTGAACAGTGTTAAAGGGAGTGGACGTGGGGTTGCTGGTGGAGGGGTAGAGATTCGCCTGGTGACCAGCGGTCTGATCCCAGCTACCAGCGTAGTCATAAGCCATAAGATTGTAGAAGTCTAGGTACGGCGTCATCTCCCGTAGCCGGAGCTTGTTGTAGTTCTCCGGACCTGGCAATAGTTAGATCTGTATAGATCCTTCGGTGGTACACACTTACCCGCCGGGACAGCAACAGTAAGCTGGAACCTCCGTTGGCCCTGAGCGGCATTCAGAGCCTAGCCATATTAGCACAAGGATCAAGGATAGAGTCACCAGTGATGTACTTACTTCACGGCACCTGCGTAGGAGATCCACGTAGTTCTGAGCTTGCTGATCGTCTATAGTTTATAAGTACCCATCTTAATCCACAGCACGCGCAACTTACTCTGAGGATACTCCCAATCAATATCGATTCCTGAGCTTCCATTAGCAGCCATTCATATCGACCTCAAAGGACGCGCACCATCAAAACCAAGGTCAGTGATGAGCTTTGTCGCAGTTTGCGCAAAGCGGGCCCTGTTCTCAGGGGTACCAGCTCCATTGGTAAAGTTGGGAGAATAGGTCCATCCTCCAATCGAAAGGAGAACCTTGAGCTGTCTGTGCTGCCGCTTAAGCAAACCCAGCTGCTTGACGCAGCCGTAGACGTTGTTTCCGGTATCATTCCAAGAATCGGTGGGGTAGTGCTTCTCGATATCGGACCAGGTGTCAGAAAGGTAGCTGTGTCGGCATTAGCTTTGGCCTGGGCTGGCTTCCATATAGTCCATGGTTCGGCTTACACTTCGCCAGTCTCTGGCCTGACATTGGCGAATGCGTAGAGAATATGAGTCAATTTCTCCGCGGGGAGGTCTTGGGGGTTGTAGTTGCGGCCATAAATGGCCTGTCGATCGTTAGTGAAAGGTATATATATTGGTAGGAGATAAGAAGCACGTACCCAATTGACAAAATAACCAACGGTTTTGTATCCAGACATCGTGGGTGCGGTTAAGTGCTTCGAGAACTCGGGAATGCTGCGCTGTATGCCAAATAGAGAGGTGTTACTTCCAAAGTAATGAAAGTAGAGAGTGACAAGGAAAATGGGGGTAAAGAGAAGATAGAGAGCTCGGGAAAAGACCATATGGAGTCAGAGAGCTAAATACAGGATAGACACGAACCAATTTGAAAGTATCCTGGAGCCTGCTTCGTACCTGCCCTAAACAAGAATAGCTGCGAGCTCAACAACTGTACCTGAGACGCTGTGGTGCCTTATTCTCCAGGTACCAAGGTGGCGTAAGTGGCTTGTCAGTGGGGACACTAGAGGCGGTGCAAATAGGGCTGGCTGTGGACTGTGACTGTGCTGCTGAAGAAGTTGCTTACTCAGCGCTGTGGACACTGGATCTGTATGGAGCAGAGAAAAAGCAGTGAACTGAAGATCAAATACACAGCCCGACAACGAGGCTATATTTATACCCTTTTCACTTAGCAGAGTTCTAGCAAGATCGAACTTGTGGAATGTGTGAAACATCAACACGAGACCTAGGCTATCGTCATGATCGTGCTGTCTGACCTCTTCTCAATGTATGCTTTTTGAACGGCGTCGATTTGTACAAGGATGCCTGCAGGGTCTGTCCTTGCTGCCATCCGACAAACACCCTGTCGTCGGGCCAATGAGACCATCTCGAGCATAAGAACCAAGCAGGTACCTCGCGGAGTAGCGGGGTTCTGTGTCCGAAGGGTCAAGCATGGCCTGTCCGGTGAGTCGTCACTTGACTCGAACCCGAGCTTTGGCATGGAAGCCACTGTAGGACGAACATCCCCATCCCCCGACGGGATCCTCTTCCACACCACATCAGCCTCTTCAGCGGTGGTAAGGGTGAGGTTATGTGTGCATGGCAAAGTTTGTTTTATCTCCGGCTTGAGCAG
This sequence comes from Aspergillus foveolatus, assembly GCF_047715535.1. NCBI lineage: Eukaryota > Fungi > Ascomycota > Eurotiomycetes > Eurotiales > Aspergillaceae > Aspergillus > Aspergillus foveolatus. The sequence goes on from NW_027396071.1 coordinate 532,331, forward strand.
CGAGGCCTTGGGGGGGCAGCTTCACATGATGGGAATGCTGATGAGGTTGTCTATCTACCTATTCACTGGACGTCGCAGGCTGTCGATGGGCCCGACATCATGGGAACGCATGGATCTGGGGTTGCAGTGCCAGCTTACTATTGTTATGGGTATGACCGTGGGTAGTATTGACATCGATCATCTTGGGACGATCAGGCTATAGTCAGTGATTGTAAGCATATTTAAATGGACGGCCTTGCGCAGTGGTCAAAGTCTTGGTTAAAGAATGCGACGAATCCCAGAGCCACATGATGTTAGCAAACTCTCTGCCTTTTAACTCTGTTAATCCTCTTAGAGCCTAAATAAAATGGCCAAGGCAGTAAGCTGATCTGTTGATAACATGACGTATCAGAGCGGAGTTTCTCGGTTAATCGTTAGCGTTGACGACCTCAGCTGAACTCCCCACAACCCATCTCCACCGCGGCATCACAACACATCCACAGTGAGCTGCGAAGGACTCTGCGTTTCCTGCAAGGGTCCCTTTCGTCATCGGTATCACCTAGTTTTGGATGGACATCAGCGGAGAAGTCCGAAAGAGGCTGTCGGATGAATGGAAACAAGAAAATTCTTTCCGAGGGTCTCTCCACCTTTCAACAACACTCCACATGCGTGTGCCAAAACTTAGCTGATGGATGATGGTTTCATTGTTGCCGTCTGATGCCACTGTATAGCTGCTGCTACGGCAAGGTGTCTACCGATGGCCGAAGACTGGACCAGGACCGGATGAGGAGTGGTCAACGTCTCAAGAGTGGAAGTTTAAGGAGCCAAAGATTCGGAAGAAGAGAGCAATAAACCAGTAATTATCCAATCGTCATTCCTGACTGGCACAGAATACCCGAAACATCATGCAGACTAAAAAAAAGAACCCAAAGGAAATCGAATGCGGATTCCAGACATACAGGAAATAGAGAAAGGAAGAGAAAGAGGCATGAAATTGCGCTGACTGAAAATCGAACGATGAATGTAAACCAGCATTCAAGGGAATATCATTGCCATCACATCAAAGAACAGTAAGGTGTTTAACGGAAAAAGAACAGAGACAGTCCAGATTTTTATCCTGCGTTCAAGTTTAGAACGATTGTTGAAAGCGACCTGCGCGTAGAGCGATCGGATGAAATGCATGCCATGCCAGCCGGAGAAAATAGGCATAAGAGTATCGTGGTGTCAGTCCATCGTACATTGCAACCGTCTGTTTGCATTTTTTTTCGTCAACATGGGACCCATCTTCAGGGGTCAGACCAGACGTCTGTGCTCATGGATGAGACCGGATCCAAGAAAGAATCGTATCCAGGGTTGGGTCTTCGGCAAGCCAGTGTCCTGCTCGTACGTCAGCGGCTCGAAGATCTGCGAAGACATGCTGATTCGAGATCTGTGCTAGCTCCTGCACTATAATTAGTGGTGCTTTGCAGTATTAGTGAACGCAAAGGCTCAACATACCTCTCGTAAAGTGTTGCTGATAGTCTTCATCGGTCCGGCATGCTGTGGCCCAGGTCGCTGTCCGCGGAGAAGACCGTCTCGATGAATGATCCAGCGCTTAGCTGCCGCTGCTCGAAGGTAGATCCGATGAGCCTGGAATCGCCGGGCACTGCCGTCAAGGATGACCCTAATGACTGTCAGAACTATAGATGGCCTCGATACGGCCTGGCTTCGAAAGTACCGTACCTTTGCAACTGGGCCTTTTCGGCCTCATCCGCAGAAGTGTTTGCCGGCGGCGGGCTAGGGGTATAGTTCGAAGCCATCAAGGCGTTCGCGGCTGCCACGCACTCCCTGAGCACCCTGTATCCCTCTTCTGACTGACCCGCCGGTGGTATCAGCACATTGAGTTGGTTAATATGAACGAGCAAAGTACGGTAATCGTTCATGAGTTCGGCCACCCTTAGGGCGCGTGCTTGGTTAACTGGTATGATCAGTATACGCTTGCCTCTCCTAACACTAGAAAAGATAGACACTGCTTACGTCCGTCGGCCATTCTTACTTCTCCGGTCTAGCTCGATTGTGCCTCAAGTGAAAGACTGCTGCGGGATCAATAATGAACAATAGCTGAAGCAAAAGTGCAATGCAATAGTTAATGAAAGAAGAGAATGAATAGTAGACAATCAGGCACAGTTGAATGAGTACATACTTCGTTCGAATCTGGCACATTGTTGAGGGCGTGATATCCTTTTAAGCTTAATCTTCAACGGCAGCATCCACGAGCAGAACCCTATTCTGCTGAGTTTGTAGAGCATTGCAAAAAGATCATCGTTAGCTGTGGCTGGCTGCACCAATGGCTTGCTGATGCTCGCAGTCGACGAGACATCCCAGCTGGAAAGCCGCCGGGCCTGGTGGAGCTATAGCGAACGGACCGGGAGCGTGGGAACCATGTGCTGTCCGGCTCCAAATAGAACTTAGCTGCGCCAGACCAACGGACTAGGAGCAGCGGCCTGGGCACCTGGGCAGTGGGACGAACCTAAGCAGCTGTGGCTAGTGAGTGGATGGTGCATTTGAATGGACACCGATATTATGAATCAATAAAACTGCCACACGGCTGCGGTTGATGTCGCTGGAGAACCACCAGGAAGCATGGTTCTGCTGCAGGGGGAGTCCAAAAAAAGAATCATAGTATTTCGTAGAAACGCAGTAACGCATGCGATAGGCCAATTTTTGAGAAATGTCCAGGGCTTATTCTCTGTGACGGCGTGGCTAGATCTCGGAATAGGTCACAACAAGAGCTTAAACTGAGGCTAGACGATCAGGCCAGCTGGGGTCGTCGGTTGTTTCGTATCGTTCGCCACAGGCTGTCAAGAAGCGGAAAGCATAAACCAGCAGATGGTTCGAAACGACGGTCAAGTATTGGTCGGTCGGGCCAGAGCAGTTCTGGAAGGGTAGTCGAAGCGAACGCACGAACGGGGAGCGAGCCCACAGGCGGAGCTCAGCCACAGTCAACAGAGTCAATGCCAGCTGAACAGGGACCAGATGCAGCCTTAGGCTCGCTTCTCTGATTGATCCCTTGGTTCATAAGCCCACTCTCGTCTCGTCTTGATACTTAGTCGATGCGTTATCCGGTGGCGACTTTTACAAATCGTCTAGCCTGCCGACATAGTCCAGAGTCCGTTGTGCTATCGTGAGACCGGTGAGACTGAGACCTGAGACCTGAGAGAACTGGAAGCGCATTACTGAGTTGGCTGCGCCCCGTCCAAGGTTAACAGTTCGGCTTCAGGTCCGTTCGACTTGCAGATGCCCTGGGCCAGTAGAATCGTATATCCAATCTTTTCAATTAAGCCTCAATATCAATCCTTTTTGACAGGATGTCCTGCCCTTTGAACTCCTATTGCCACCAGCTTCAACAGTGATTCCGGCTACGAGAAGAAAAAGCAAAAGAGATTTACGTATCGAATGAGCCCGAGATTCAGAATGCGATCAATGTATCGTCTTGACAGTCGTTTACGTCTACCGCTAATACCGAGCCGGCTCGCGGCTTAGTCCTTCTCGGCGATGGCTTGCAGCCGTTCGTCAATCTCCTCCTCCGTCAGTGCCCGGAAATGAGGATCTGTGCCTTCCTTTCCGTCTGTTCGAGGACCGCCGGCGATGCCAATTTCCAATTCATGCTTCTTGAAATCCACGCTCAGCACGCTGCTCAGTGCCGTAATCCCTAGCTCGACTACCTCCTCCCAGCTGCCCTCTGCATACTCCTTGTTCTTCAGCTTCTTCTCCAGGTGGTTGAGCGCCTCCTGCTGCTTCGGGCCCGAGGCAGTGGCCTTGTATCCAGCGTAGTATCCGGCTGGGTCACATTTGTACAGTTGTGGCCCTTTCTCTGAGTCGACAGAGCACAGGGTGATTGCAACTCCGAGCGGGCGCATGTATGCCTATATGATATTAGTTTTTTGCCTGCAACTTGGACTAACGAACGCACTCTCTGTGTGTAAACCTGGTTGATGTTGGCCAAACGTTTGGCAAGAACATCGCATGGCATCTCGTAACCGTACTTGTATCGGAACTCAGCAGCCTCACCACGAGCACGGTCGACGGAAGCTCTGGCATCGGCGATTGACCCTGTCATCACACATCCAACTGAAGGAGAGAGCTTGAAAATATGCGTGACGGACGAGGGGTCGATCAGTTTATCCTAGACTTCGTTCAGAACGGCCTATATCGGAGTGACTCGGGCGACGTACGGCAACTTTTTTCTGGGACAACACAACGGCACAGTCCTTTCCCCTCACGCCTATCGAGGTAATGTTCGCGGCAGTGATAGCTTTGAATGCATATTCTAGGTTGGGAACATCTGTTAGCGGGATCTAGATAGCTGGAAGTCATGCTTGAGAGGCAGATCGGGGATAAGCAAGGCGCTGCCTAAGTCCTGAATGCGTACCGACTTGGTAAAGACGACCCTGGTCCGAGAAGATGGTGATGTGCCTATCGTAACCTGCGCTTCCTGTTCAGCGTCAGCCGCGGATGAAGTCATGGCGGTCTGCCCAAGAAGCTTTGGAGATATACCAGACATGACTGTGGTATTCTGAATAGTACTTAGCGAAAACGATAAGAGGTATGGAGAAGGAAGAGAGCGAGGTTTAGATCGGATGCAGAGAGAAGATTGAGATTGGAAAACGGCTGTAGCTGAGGACGCGTGCTAAAGGATGCCTGGCAGAAGCTCAAGCTTCTGGCCTCACAAGCTCTCGTCACCGCCTTCCCTCACCTTTGTGCATCACGCTCAACATCAACTAGATTAAGTACTTCTCGATTTAAATATATGCCTCAAGTGATATATACTATCGTCTATCTCACGCAACTAGAAAAACAAACTTATGCTCCAAAGTCGTGATGCTGAAACGCCGTGATGCCATCAGGATATTAGAACTTTTGACACTCCAGAATCCAAACAAGTGGCTATCTATCAGTGAATATGGTGGTTGAAATATGAAAAGCAGAGCGGGTTGGTACGGACATGACAGGGACGAAGGCGAAAGCTAAGAGTCGCTGTCGCTACTTGAGCTCTCGCTGCTGCTAGAAAACTCTATGACAGCAGTCCGGGTCTTCTTCTTCTTCTTCCTCTTAACGGGTTGTTTCTTCACATATTCTGGTTCCGTGGAGCTCTTCTTCTCGTCATCGCTGTCGCTGTCACTATCGCTGCTGCTCGAGATTTCAACAACAGCGGTTCTGTTCTTCTTCTTTTTGATCACCTGCTGGTTCGGGGCGTCATTTTTGCCCTTCTGGGGTGGTGCTTTCAGATTCGACATGGTGAAGACCTTTCCATCAACCGCAAAATAGACAATCTCAGCACGTCGCCTCTTTCGGAACCTCTGCAGCATCTCCTCATTCAATTTCTCAAAGGCCTCGCCGAGGTCGTCCGTTAATTCACCTGCAGTGAGTTTCGTCCGGAAAGCGTAGACGGCTTTTTTATAGTTCTCCGTAGGCGACGGCTCCTGGTCATCAACTGGTCTCTCAGAAAGGTCCACATAGACTTCTTTCAACTCCTCAACATCCGCTTTGATAGCAGCTTGAGCCAACTCCCGTAATCGTTGCTTGGCGGCCTCGCCCCTCAGTCCCTTCAGATATGAAAGTATAGCGGCATCATATGTAGCAGGGACATGCTCCAACGATAAAATATGTTTGAAGAGTTGAATCTCGCGGATCTTCTGGAACTTCCATGAGGACCGGTCGTTGTAGTACTGACTGAGGTAGGCGAGGACAGAAGACTCGCCCGATTTTTGCCTTGTGCTCGTTGAGTCCATGTCCCCTTTCACTTCCTCCCCCTTCTCCTTATTCTTCTTCTTCTTCTTCTTCTTTTCCTTTTTGCTTGAGTCCCCATTCTCGTCATCCGCTTCTGCTTCCTCATCCCCCTCCACCGGCGACGGAGACTTGACCTTAGCCTCCGCAGAGAACGAGACTCTCTTCTTCTTTGTCTTGGGCTCACCCCTATCCTCCTCCTTCTTCTCATCGCTCAGAGGTATCTGGGCTTGCTCATCCTGCTCAGCAAGCCTCCGCTTCTTGTTATCGCGATGCTTCCTCTCAGCAGCGACAGCGCCTCTCTCGCCCCTCTCTACGGCGTTTTCCTTGCTATCATCTTCTTGCTTTGGTTCCAATGTCTTCATGTTTACATCGGCGTCGGCATCGGGTTCGGCGTCCTTAGTGCGCTTGGATTTGGAGCTCTTGGAACGGCGCCGCTTCGAGCTTGATTTCTCTTCGGCCATTGAGGAGTTGTTTCCGTAAGAAGGGTGTTAGGAGGAAGCTTTTCCGAGTCGCACGTGCTCTTAAAACCACAAACAGGATTCAAGAAGAACAAAGGCGGAGAGGGGGCGTGGGTGTGGCTGTCGATGTTTTCTAGAAATTATTTGGATGGTTGAGAAATTTTCCACGTGATTAAATAGATACGGTGCTGTAATCGATAAACCTGATAAGAGCAGCTTAACGAGCAACGGACTAGATGTACCAAGACGAACTACAGAAGAGAGAGATCGATCACATAGACAATATGCATTAACAGCAACCATATATATGCTTGAATGGACCATACAATCATAATTTGACATTATTAGCTGGATTTGCTCCAATGACTCCAATTGAAACCGCAAATCAATACACTATTCACCGCATGCTTCGAGAAATGTACAGCATGTATGCTATTGCTCAGTCGAATCCTTCTTTTCCTTCTTCGCTTGGGATTGCGTCTCTGTGCCTCCTGATTGTGGTGGTACTTTCCGCCTTGCTCGCTCCCGCTCCCGCTCTTTATCTCGAGAGCTAGTGCCTGTGGCTCTTCGCCTCCGCACTGGCTCATAGACTTCGTTAAAGTTCATGACGACACCCAGAAACCGCATATCTACGTCAGGCTGGTAGGCGAGGTCACCGAGGAGGACGTTCAACCGTGAACGAAACTCCACTGAGAGGTCATGGAGGCGGGCTCGGAGGGATGGAAGCATATGGTCGTCCGCGGAGAGGTCGTGGTTTGCAAGAGAAGAAGGCGTAGCGACTTCATCGGCTCCAGATCCGACATTTGGTGTGATAGAAAATGACGAGGATGCGGAGGCGAGCCTTTGTGCCTGGCTATGTCGGGAAGAAAGGAGGTCGCGCTCTGAGACTCCCCACTGACCCCGGGCAGTGCGCGTCTCAATCTTTGCGCTTAGCTCTTGCCGTCGGGTGAATTCTGCGACAGAAAACGAGTACAATCCGTCAACCGCGTCCTTGTAGGCCAGCATTATTTTTAGAATGTGATGTAGCTGAGCTAGGAAGCCCTCTTCCTGCTTGCCAGTAGTCTTTGTTGAGGATGAGGAGCCTAGAAGGCCCTTGTGTGTGATAGAGTTGAGGTACTTGGTATGAGCTTCTATTAGGTCGTCAAGCGTACATCCTGGCTTGGAAATAGACGCCTGAAGTTGATCCCAACTGGACTCAATTACCTCGAAGAGGATATAGTACTGTAATTGGCAGACAAAATGAATCATCTCCGCAATGACGCATCGTGCACGCTTCCAATCAGCGCCAACTTTGTCGTCAACGCTGCCCAGAACCCCTCTGGCGCCAGTCATGCAACGTCGCCATGTGCTGCCCAAGGAGAACTCCACGCGCTTCACGCGCCATAGGAAATTGAAGACTTTGAGATATTGCGTAGAGCCCCATGGTGTAATGACCACATCCACTGGTGCGTCGATCTTATATTCAAGAGTGAAACAATCCCAACCGATCTCGCCATGACTGAGCTCGAGCATACGGGCGTCCAAACGCCGAAGGACATCTTGAGAGTCATATTGCGCATTGGAAGCGCGGATGGCATGTTCCAACTGTGCAGTCAGCGTGTGACGGTATTGTGAGTTGGCGGGACGATCAAGATTTGATGCCAATGATTCCATGAGTAAAGCGATGAAGTCGCCTTGGCCTAGCAGCAAATACTTCTTTAGCGCATGAAGGTGATCAAATAGCTTGAATTTTTCGTCCATTAGGTGGATTAATCGTGCCATTGTTGTCTTATATGCTTCATCAATTGAGGTCTCGAGACTGGCCGTGTCACCATAACGCAGCTCTTTGGAGGCTTCCTTCGAGTACGCCTCCACCCACCCAGAATCACCACAGCCATATCGGATGAAGTTAAGAGACTTTCCAATAAGGAATACTTTTTTAGCGAATTCCTTAGTAATGATCGAGGGCACCATATCGTCTTCGAGTTTGTATTTGTCTTCCCATACACTAGTTGCAATGCGGCGTGGATCTGTACTAGGCCTGAACTCCGGTTCCACGACGAAGAACTCTTTGTACGGGTCTGAGAGCTCGCCATCGTAAATCCAGAGCCGCAACATATCGTAGAACGGCCTCGTTACGTGCGTGAGAAGTTTTTCTGCAAAATTACACACAAAAGGATCTCCGTGTGATGTGGAAAAGCCATGGATCAGGGACACTAATTGACCTCCTTTCTTGTCTGATGAAGGTCAGAGCAGTCGAAACAGAAGGAATGGAATGCACTCACTCTGAGCCTCCTCAACAATCAGACTCATCAAACGCAACGCCATAGTCGCATCTCGCGTCCAGACAACGCATCTCTTCAACGTCACACCACTTTTAGAACCATGCGATTCTTCAGGCGCAGCCAGTGCCCTGCGAATCTCACCTTCGAGCGTCGCTACCAATCCTAGGTAAGAACGAAGTTCATTCGAAAGAGCTGCCCGCAGACTCTGACTGACGAGACCTCCGTCACTGCTTTCAACAAAAGCAGAAAGACCGCGATATAGCAGACACGGCTCAGCTAGCGTATTTAGGAGAGACACCATAGGAAGAGGTAGTGTCGGAGGTAACTTGAGTGTAGAAGTTGACATGAACTGCATATCGGATGAGGACAGACCCTGCAGGTTGAAAGGCAAGTCACGCAAAAGCCCTGATTCACCACATTGTGTCATCCTTTCCTGCTCTTGATACTGTTCCTCTCCATGTCCGTCAGCGGGCTCCTTTTGACGGCTCATGCGCAGCCGCTCCGGCGCAGATCCATGCTCCGCGTCTCGATTCTTTTCCCTTTCCTTGTCCTCTGTTCGCCGCAGTGAAGTCTTCCGTTCGAGTCGCGCAGCCATCTGAGATGCTGATGAGCTAACGGCTGGGCCATCATCCTCCGAACTCGCCGCCACCCTGCTCTCCGTTCTTTGCTCCTTTACAAGCATTCTTTGTAACTTGGACTGGTCCATCAGCGGACTGCGTGGCCTTTCATCGTCATATGAAAAGCCCTCGGCGTTCTCCGTCCTTGATAGTCGATAGAGTAAATACAGTATTCCCCATTTCTGCGACAGCACAGGCTGCGTCAACAGACGCGAATAGAGATTCGAGAACCGGACAGCCTTGTCGGGACTTTCATTTTCGCGTAGCAGCTTCCGCTTAATCAAATCCGCCGCGTTATTGATATTTTCTGCACCTGTTGCACCCGTTAGGCTTCCTCGGCGGCCAATACCCAAATTCCCAGACGGTGCAGCTGGGTTGTCGGCTGAATTCGCGTGGCTATCTATAGTACGCCACGCATGGTCGAGCAGGCGTTGGTGATATTGCTCCTCCGCTGCAGCTAGGGCTTCTTCGGTGTCGTCCGAATATTCGTCGGTGATGGCGGACGGAGGCAGTGGGGGAGCGAGAGAGTCGACAAGCTGCGAAAGGGCGTCATCGATGCGACGTGGACGTGCATGGTGCCGACTTGACATTGTTATTTCTCCTCCCCCGGTCTCAATTACTCCGACAATTGGGCAGATATCCCTGGTGCTTTTCAGCTATTACCCGTCAAAGCAAGTCAGATGGCGCTTCCGGGACGACGCGACCTGGACGTGGGGCGTCAGAGCAACGGGAGACGGAGGGGTTTTGATTCGCAGGCGTGACCGGGCATTTGCTGAACTCCACAAAATCATGCCAAAACAAAATGTAAACTCCTCTAAAGGCCGGTTCAATCCGTCGCGATGGTCCTCGAGCTGGAAGGGAAAATGGAGTTGTTTGTCGCGTTTGGATTGTTTTGGTGGTTTGACAATCCGTCTGCCAAGCCTCACATGGAACAACAACTGGGGAGAGTACAAGATATATTAGTGAAAGTTGTACTTCTGAGACAGGGAATTCTGTTAAGGATTTTTTCTTTTTTCTTAAAAGGTTGTATTGTCAAACTTTGTTACTAAATGAGACCACTGCAGTTGATGGGTATAACTCGCAAGGAACGCATCAAAGAAACATACAAAGGTAAAAGCATGAACACAAACCGTTGCAAAGTGGAATCAACCCTCATATACAGAGTCAAAGATGACTCTATCAGAGACTTTTGCTTCTCGAGGCACGAGGTGCGACCTCAAAGCATATCCAACAAGCGTTTTGAAACCCTCAGAGAACAAATATGAAAAAGAGGATGTAAGGCGAAGCAGCAGTAGGGAATCCAAAGGGGGAAAAAAAAATCCTCATCAGTCATGACCCATCATCAATCAATGCCCTCGATATCTCATCCTTACTCGTGAACATATGCATATCCTAGAATGAATCACATTATCTCATCCTTTAGGCAACTACTCCGGATACAGTGGATCCAGGACTCCATCGGAAGCGCTTCAACCCGCCTCGGACTGCTTCTTGACCGCAGGCTGCTGATGCTCTGCTACCTGGTACACCAGCATCGCCAAAAACGGATCCTATGCCAGTGCTTGTCTCCAGTTTGCCGACTTCACGGCCAAGCACATATCCCGCGGAGAAACTGATTGCGGAGAAAAGGACAACAACGCCAGCACTGATAACCCATGTCATCACTGCCGATGATGGCTCCGTGGTCGCCGAGCGCCGACTCCTCTTGGTGGCAGCATGGCTAGACCCACGGTCTTTTGAAGCGCTCGTTCGCCGCTTTTCCCGAGTGGAAGAAGATTCTCGTGGTGAGTATGACGGGACAGGCTGTTGCGGCTGCTTGAGTCGCTGTGAACGGGGTGAAGTGCGCACTTCTATGTCTGATGGGGCGTCTTCGTTGACTTCGTCACCCATGGCCACGGATTCTGACACCAAACGGAAAGATGCTGGCTGCACCCTAGGAGCTCCAGATTGTGCAGGTTGTGATTCACACTTTGGAAGTCCTCGAGCTGCGGCTGCACAGGAAAGCAAGGTTGATAGACTCGCACGTAGCGCGGCATCATGGTCTGCGTGGTACGAGGGTGAAATTACATTGTAGGGACCATGTTGTTGATTCGAAGACCGTTGAGGTGAACGGGTGTCGGCTTGAGAGTTTCTTCGTATGGCGGTTCGACGACTGGAGGTAGATACATCGCTGTACGGCCGTTCGGTAGACCTAGTCCAGGAAGGGCCTTCGGAAACCGGAGGATGCGAGAAAACGTTTGGTTGAGGAACAAATGGAGATGAGCTTATACGCATGCCAAGCGCTGTAGAGCTGTCATCCTCATCACTGGAGGGGACTACATCTCCAGCATGTGGCAGAGGACGAGCAATATCTTCATTCGAACTCGTGAGAACGCGATCCGATTCACTTTCACTCTCTTCATATTCATCTTGGCTACTGCTGGGCTCATGGGACGAATATTCGACTTGCGCTGTGGTGACGGCTGCCAGACGCTGCAGACGCCGTCGGCGGCTCCGGCGATGGTAGGTATCAGGCTCTGTTTGCTGGACACGGAGGCCGGTAGTAATTATGTCATCGGTGGTTGCAGCTGAAGACAGAGATGAGGATGAAGGCTGAGAGGATACTTCGATCCACGAATCTATATAGTATTGGAGTGAGTACATGCTGATAACGCAGTAGTAATGTTTCTGATTATCTGACTATAAGACAAGTAGGGCGACGATAGACAAACAAACAGGCTGTAGATTCCTGGATGATTCATTGAGGAAAGGACTCACCTTCCGATCGCAAAGGCACGCCTGAGCGTGACTGAAGCGCATCCCGCGTCACCCGGCCGGTAGTTGTCCGGGGCTCACCCCGCACCTGACGACCCAGAAGGTCATAATGATTTGGCTGCATCGCTGTAGATTTCGTCACCGATAAAAAAAATGAATGGCGATTTTGTAGCGGTGATAGCGCAAAAGGATAGACCAGGACAAAAGCAAAAGAATAAGACCTCAGCAGGTAGTCAGACCACAGGTAGGGAGAGGGGCCCGATTATACCTGGTGGTTCAACCTGTCCAGGAGCAGCGGTCAAGCCAAACAATGGTGGTGGGGTTCGTGGAGAAAGCGACGCGAACTTCTAGATGATCGCCGGATATACCTCAACCAACGAGTCGTCTGGCAAAGAAGAACAGTATAAAACTGAGTTTTACAGCAACCTGAAGATGGAAGGCAAGCTTGAGGATGCCTGATTGCTGATGCTGTGAGTCTAAGAGAATGGATGGGGTCGATGAATCATCGGATCGATGACAGCTGACTTATCCTCAACCACCTGCCCGCATCAGCGATCGACAAACGACCAGTGAGAGACGGTCCAACTGCGATACAAGCACGCGACTAACGAGATATATAGAGACAAGACAATGGCGAAATAGAAGGTCCACAGCGTGTGAAATTCGAAAAGGACCTACGGGGGTGGGAAGTCGGGACAGATCAGATAAGTTCAGTGGGGAATTGCGGACCTCAAAGGACCAAACTCAAAAAAGAACGCCAAGACTGCCCTGATTCCTGGCTTTACCACTAAGAAAAAAACAATCAGAGATCAGAAGGCGAAGCTAGTATTCGAGATACGAAGAATTATTAGAGACATTGCGACACCCTTGATAAAATTCATTGAGTCTATCTCATGACACCGTTAACCTAGTCAAAGCAGAACTTTTGCCGGATTACCTAATAAAGTACAGCATTACCGTGAGACCCTTGAAATCAAAACCCAGCGAAAAGAATACAGACGCAACAACATATCTAAAAGGTCATCTTAGTGCCCTTGAACTCAGGAATGCCACCCCTGGCACGGTTAGGGGCGCCCCCCGCACCACCGCCGCGTCCACCGAAGCCACCACGGCCACCGCGGCCTCCACCACGAGGACCTCCACGACCACCGCGGCCACCAAAACCACCACGGCCACCGCCACCACCGTTGTTGTTAGCACGGGGGGTGCTGAAGTCCAAACGGATCGGACGGCCGTCGATCTCGGCTCCTTGAAGTTCATTGTAAGCCTTGCGAGCCTCGTCAACGGAGGAGTACTGGACGTAACCGAATCCCTTGGGTCGACCAGATTCCATGTCAGTCGGCAGACGAATACCAAGGACATTTCCCTGGGGACCGAACACCTCGTGAACGGAGTCCTCGTTGGCACTAAAAGGCAGGTTGCCAACAAAGAGGGTGTCGCTCTCGGGGCTGGTCTGGTCGCCAAAAGAGCGGGCACGGTTTTGAGCGCGTTCCTTGAAGCCGCCCTGGTCCTTGTTGGCGGGGCGTCCGGTGGCGTAGTCGAGGTTGATCTTGCGGCCGTCAATCTCGTGTTCCTTCATGGCCTCGTAGGCCTTGGCAGCATCGGCAGCGTTGGTGAATTCAACATAACCAAATCCGCGGGAGCGGCCAGTGTCGCGTTCGGTCATAATACGTGCGGACAGCTCGCCGAACTGTTCGAACTCTTGGTGAAGCCACTCCTCGGTGACGTTCCAGGAAAGGTTGCCAACAAAGAGGTTGGCAGAGGCACCCTCCTCAGTCTTGGATTTCTTGGAAGCAGCAGCGGGCTCCTCCTCGGCCTTGCGCTTCTTAGAATCCGCGGGCTTGTCGCTGTCCTCAGACTCGGACTCAGAGCTACCAGACTCCTCATCAGAATCGGAAGAGCTCTCAGAGCTGTCAGAGTCAGAATCAGACTCTTGCTTGGAGGCCTTGGCGTCGGTCTTAGCCTTGGCCGGGGCTTCCTCTTCGCTTTCAGAGTCAGAGTCCTCGCTGTCGCTGGACTCAGCAGCCTTACCCTTAGCCTTGGGGACCTCCTCTTCCTCAGACGATTCATCGTCGGAATCAGAATCGGAGGAGTCAGAAGACTCTGACTCGCTAGACTCGGCCTTTTTAGCACCCTTGGGTTCAGCCTTAGCCGATTTAGCGGGTTTCTTCTCCTCCTCACTCTCGCTCTCGCTGTCACTCTCGCTGCTGGAGGCATCCTTCATCTCCTCGTCGCTGTCGCTTGAGTCGGACTCGGACCCGGAATCAGACTCAGATTCGGACTCGGAAGATGATTCAGCCTTCTTAGCTTCCTTCTTGGTGTCCTTCTTCACCTCCTTCTTGACCGGCTTCTCATCCTCGCTCTCGCTTTCGCTAGAGCTGGAATCAGACTCAGATTCGGACTCGGAGCTGCTGCTAGGAGTAGGCTCCTTCTTCTTGCTCTTAGACTTCTTCTCCTTGGAAGCGACCTCTCGAGCAATCTGCTTGCTCTTGGCCTTGGGAGACTGGGTAGCCTTGGTGATACCGGCATCCTTGACCTTGCTCAAGGCCTTGTCGGCAAGCTTTCCAGCACTCTCAGCGCCCTTCTTGACAACAGACTTGGTCTTAGACATATTGACTATAGTGAGGTAGAACGGTTAGAAAGGTGCAACATGAGTGGCCGACGCCAAGGGCAAGACTTACCTGATTGTTTTCCGAAAAGAGAAAAAATAAAGAACAAAGTGCGGCAAGCCCTCTAGTACTCAATCACCCGATTTGAAAATCCCACGGTGTTCAATGTCCAGAAGTGACTAAGCACGACTGGAAGTAGATCTCAAAAGAGACTTACGCGGACGCCCACAAGTAACCCACAACGGACAATGTTCAAGCCCACAGAAACGGACAGGAGATATGCAACTGTCTATGATATGAAACCCACAAGAAGATGGTAAGATCCCACAAATAGATGCTACAGCCCACAGCCCTCAGTGTGAAAAGCCCACAAACAAGGTCTCTGTTGAAGTGTATCTGGTAAGATACAGCTTGCGCTCCCACGTCAGTAGAAGTATATGAAATAGGGAAGATCAAATCAGAGTGATATAGCCAGAAGAATAAGTCGAAACTTTTTTCCTTGGTGAGAAATTTAGGGAGTTGCTAGGTGATGAAGGAAAGGGGGAAAAAAAATTTGGGAGCTTTTGAGAAACAGCTTCTCTGATAAGTAAAAAAAAAACTCGAAGGCTAGCAGAGATATGCATACCGCTTACTACACTAGGTCTAGCCTAGGAGCCTATGCTGAGAGAAAGTGGGGACCTCCGAGATGGTTCTTTCGACCAACAACAGTCCGCCCTGTTGAAACTCCAGTTTGCTCACATACACCATATAGGCTGTCCCTACCCTGGCCTCGTTTCCTCTCCAATTGTTGTTCCTCATTATATAGCAGGTCTGCAGTCAATGGAAGACCACTGATTATTATCACTCAATATGGCACCCTCAGTCCCCTCATCCTATCGCCCGCGCAAGAAGAGAAAGCCCGCCGCGCTCTTCGCCGGCTCGAACAACTCACTCACAATAGACGCAGGGGAGGGGAAAGCTGCGCCTGCGTTTCCCTTAGTATCATTTTTATGGGGAGCTCGGGCTGGGGTGTCCCAATGGCTCGTTCTTCCTCTCATACTGATGACAGTGGGCCTGTTTCGCTGGGCTGTCAGTCTGTGGGGTTATTCAGGTAAGCATACCATTGAGTTGCTGTATAAATTCTTGTATGTATACTTGAGCTCATCATGCGAAGGCTTCAATACCCCTCCAATGTATGGTGACTTTGAAGCACAGCGTCACTGGATGGAGATAACCGTTCACCTGCCCCTGTCGAAGTGGTATACCTATGACCTACAGTATTGGGGACTTGATTATCCGCCATTGACAGCGTATCATAGCTGGCTGCTAGGAAAAATGTACGTTGGATTTGGCCAATTTACAGACTTAACCAGAAGTTTAATTTTTAAGCAGTGGCTCGGTTTTCGATCCCACTTTGTTCGCCTTGGATGACTCTCGTGGAACTGAGGGCCCTCTTTTGAAAGTTTTCATGCGTGCAACGGTGATTGTGTCTGAGTACCTCGTATATATCCCGGCTATTGTCACTTTCCTGCGACGTTACACCCGGATGCAAGCGGTACCCGTATGGTCCTCGTCCATCGCACTCAGCGCCATCCTTCTACAGCCAGCAACCATACTTATCGACCACGGCCACTTTCAGTATAATACTGTCATGCTGGGCTTATTTGTTGCGTCTTTGGATGCCATTATGGCAGGACGCATGCTTTGGGCGTGTATTTTCTTTGTTGGGGCTCTTGGGTTTAAGCAAATGGCTCTGTACTATGCTCCGGTTATGTTCGCATTCCTCCTTGGAATCTGCATCTTTCCGCGGATTCGGCTTGTCCGGCTTCTCTGCATAGCTCTCGTTACCATTGCTTCCTTTACCGCCCTCTTTCTTCCTCTGTTACTTGGGGCTACTAGCACCGAAGCTGGCAAACAGCCGGTCCCTGAGCCACCTTTGCTCCAGGCTTTTCCCGTCAGGTTGGACCATGGGTCATCATTATACCTGATTCTATTTCAATTGACACAGATAGTCCACAGGATTTTTCCATTCTCGCGAGGTCTCTTCGAGGACAAAGTGGCGAATGCGTGGTGCGCCATTCACACAGTCTACAAACTCCATCGTTTCGAGCCTGAATTGTTGAAGCGCGTATCACTTGGCGCTACCCTAGCATCCATCTTGGTACCGTGCGCCATTGTCTTCCGTCATCCGCGCGCTTCAATTCTGCTCCCCGCTTTTGCTACTGTCGGCTGGGGCTTTTTCCTTTTCTCTTTCCAGGTGCATGAGAAGAGCGTGTTGTTACCGTTACTTCCCATGACACTACTTATCGCTGGCGATGGAGGGCTCAATAAAGATACCCGGTCATGGGTTGGTTGGGCAAACATCCTTGGTTCCTGGACTCTATATCCCCTTCTCAAGCGCGATGGCCTCCAAGTGCCATATTTCGTGGTGACCTGCCTCTGGGCTTATCTATTAGGCCTTCCCCCAACATCGTGGCAGATCTACAGCCACCAGAGGCCGGTTGGGGAGGTAGAAGCGGATACTGAACCTCATGGTCTTACAAGACTATTACATTCTTTGTTCTATCTCGCAATGGTGGGATGGCATGTGTTGGAGGCTTTCATTCCTCCTCCTCCGGGCAAGCCAGATCTATGGGTTGTTCTCAATGTTCTCATTGGCGCTGGTGGCTTTGGGATTTCATACCTCTGGTGTTTGTGGAAGTTGGTCAGCGTATCCCTTCGGATCGATCTTAAAGTGGAGGATGCTCGGAAGAAGAACCAGTGAAACGTGGTCCGGCATGTATAGAATAAAACTCAGCGCACATTTGAAAGATGATACCCCATTTCCCAATATCAAGAATCGCCTGAAAGAACATCCTTTTATTCGTCTATTTCCCCGTTCTACTGCAAACTTAGTTAACAGACATATGAGCGGGAGAAGATTATTGCTACCAGATCAATGAGATGCGAAGTAATGTACATTTAAACCAGAAAAAGCCCATGAAACCCATGACCGTAACACCAAGCTGATGCCGCTGAGGCTCACCTCCAATCTATTGTATGCCGAAGGTATCCCCGCAACTCTAATATACAAACATAACTGCCATGGACTTCCTCGCACGAAGAGCGTCGCTTCCCTCCGTAAAGGATACAACCTAGACCTTGAAGCCGTACCCAGCCATGCAGGCCTTGTATTGCTCAATCATTGACTTGCACTCTTGCGTCGGGTCATCGGATTTGGAGAAGAGCATGCAATCATCTCGAGCTGTCTTCTCAGTTTTGCAAACGCAACACGGCTATTGCGATATTAGCTTCGGGGCGATAGTTGTCATGTCGCCTCGGTGAACGAACCTTGGGCTTTTCTGCCGGAGCTTCGTTTGCAACGGGAATGGGAGTCTTTTCAGCCGAAACTGAGGTCAGACCATTAGCAACTTAAAGTGCATCGACAAGCGGCAAGGCCGGGATATCGCAGGAAGGAGATCGGCTTACCGCTGGATGAACCAAAGAGCCACGACATTGTGCAGATATACTGTATTATAGCCAACGATAGCGAATAGCGAGAAGTCAGAAGGGATTCCGATTGTGTTTTTGAAGCTTTTCTCAAACGAAGGCGTGCTTGCTTATTAATAATGCGAACAATTCATGCTCCGGGCGAAAAACTGCGGAGATGGGCTTTACCGGCAACCGGAGCGGCGTCGGGAGTTCCCCTTATTCACATTAGTTTTTTGATCCGATTGTTGCTGTGGCTTCGGACAGTTCTTCTCCCCCATCAACAAGCCTTCTTTTTCAACCACACTCTCTAAACCTATTGATTCGCTTGCGACTATTGAGATTTATTATTGATAGTCTTAAGGATTCCCGTTTCCTTCTCTTTCATTCATTTATATTTGCGACTCATTTCCACCTCTCGAAAAGTTACCCCACCATGGCCCCTCCAAAGATCTTCTCGCTCGAGGGCAAGGGCCTGAAGTTGGACTCGGCCGCGGATATCGAGGCCCATATTCAACCTTTACTCGAGAGCACCGACTACACTGAAGTTCGCCTCGGAGGAAACACCTTGGGTGTTCCAGCGTCCGAACGTCTCGCCGCCGTCCTCTCTACACAAAAGAGCCTCGAGGTGGCTGAGCTCGCCGATATCTTCACCTCCCGTTTGCTTAGTGAAATCCCTGACGCCCTCACCTTCCTCCTTAATGCGCTCCTTGAAATTCCAACCCTTCACACAATAAACCTTTCCGATAATGCTTTCGGCGCGAACACCCAGAAACCCCTTGTCGACTTCCTTTCTCGCCACATCCCTCTCCGCCATCTAGTCCTGAACAACAATGGCATGGGCCCCGAAGCGGGGTCAAACATCGCCAAGGCTCTTACTGAGCTTGCGCAGCGCAAGGAGGAGGCGCGTAGTGGTGGAAAGGAAGTTCCTCTGCTGGAGAGCATTGTCTGTGGGCGCAACCGCTTGGAAAATGGCAGTATGGCGGCTTGGGCGCACGCGTACAAAGCTCATGCGGCTGGTATTCGGTCGGTGAAGATGACTCAGAACGGAATCCGTCAAGAAGGTATCTCTCACCTGCTGAAGGAGGGTCTTTCTCACGCTAGCGCTCTCGAGGTTCTCGACCTGCAGGATAACACCTTCACTATCACCGGATCTACCGCTCTTGCTGGTGTGGTCGGTGGATGGCCATCCCTCCGCGAACTCGGTGTCGGTGACTGCTTGCTTTCTGCTCGCGGAGGTATAAAGCTTGCTCAAGCCCTTGCCAAGGCCAAGAACCAAAAGGTTGAGATTCTTCGCTTGCAGTACAACGATATTTCAGCAGAGGGTGTCAAGCAGTTCTTGCATGCTGCCAAGACGGCACTTCCGGCCCTGCGTCGCATTGAGCTGAACGGAAACAAGTTCCAGGAGGAGGATGTAAATGTGACCGAGCTTAGCGAATTATTGGAGTCTCGCAAAGAAGAACACGGCAAGGATGATGACCCTGAGGATATGTGGGGCATTGACGAACTTGACGAACTAGAGAGTGAGGATGAAGAGGAGGAAGAAGAAGAGGAAGAGGAAGAAGAGGAGGAGGAAGAGGAACAAAAGGCCGAAAAGGTTGTCAAAGATGCTGAAATTGCGGAGAACGAGAAGGTTGCTCAAGCGCAGGATAATGACGTCGACAAGCTTGCCGAGGCATTGGGAAAGACCGGTATCTAATCAAGAACCGGGCAGCCCGTCTGCTTATTGCACAACTCTGCGCCCCTTTCATCCTTACTTCCAATTGCGGCGGCATTAACCTCGTCAGAATGTGAATGCTGGGTGGCCCTGCTGTTGGACAGTTCGCCTCGCCAGCTCGCCTATACTTGGCTCACGGGAAAAACACTTCCTGCAAAAAACGCCCGCCCCAATTTTGCCGTCGAAATCCCGTCTTCCACGCACCCAATAGAGCGTCTGCACTATGTGCCTGTATCGCTCTGCTTTGGCTCACCATGAAGCCTTGAACAGTCCTGTACGCCCATTTTCTCATGAAATGGGATATTGCATAATCATTTAACCTTCTATCTGTGCCCCTACACAGCGTGTTATCAGCCCCAAGTTATGTATATAATTTTGAGAAGACAATAAACCAATGTGCATAGAAATAGAGTGTATTTTCTACCTATAGTATGGGGAAACCCTGGCTAGTCCCGGTTAGGTAGTTCGAGTCTTGGCAACGACGGAGCTCTTCTTCTGTCGCCATCTTGTCACTTCCACTCCGTCAACTCCAAAGTCTTTTTTTCCCACCATCTGACTTGCTCCGTGGGATCGCGCATTATAGTACGACAGGACGAGCGCGACCGACTATTTGCTTCTGAAAACTTCGCTTGTCACTTTCGGCTTCAGGGTATCGAGTCTTTTGCGCCCAGCCTAAGAGTGTGAGTATGTGGTTTTATGTTACTGCCGTACCTCCAGCGCATGTCCTTTATGGTTGTTTGTAGAGCCTGTGGTCCTTGAATTTCAGCCTGTCAAACTCGGAATTCCGCTCTTGGTCCTTTCGAATGCCAGAGTCAACGCTTAGCAAGCACGTGCTACTGTCTTGTGCGGGCTAGGAACTGCCGGGCTCGCGCAGCCATCGCGGGGAAACCACAGATATGAGAAACGAGTTTGTTTTCAGCATTATTACGCACTTTCTGTCTGTTGGCGCTTTGTCACAGCCGAAGCTCCCATGCTTCATGCACCTTGATTCCAACATATGCCCATTCACCCGCTCTGTCCTTGGCTAGACGTCATCTAATTGAACTAGTTTTGTGTTAGATTACCTCATTCTTTGACCATCATAACGATGGCGCTGGACGCGAAAGAGATCGAATTGAAAGCCAAAGCTCTCACGAAGGCTGCAACTCAGAATGAACCACCCGCCAATATAGTGTCGCTGTTGAAGGAATTACAACAAGGCGTCAAGGCCTCGGAAGACTTACTGCGGTCTACTCGCGTTGGTATCATAGTCAACAAATTCAAGCAACATAAAGCCCCAGAAGTCGCACGCTTATCGAGTGAGATTGTTTCCAAATGGCGGAACGAGGTCAATAAGCAGAAAGCGAGTGGCTCGGCTGGTGCTAGTCAACGATCAAGTGCCTCGCCGCGCCCCCCTCAGAACGGAACTGCTTCACCTGCCAGCGCGACTCCTTCCGACAAGGCCTCGAAGCTAGCCGTGCCGCCAGACAAGCGGACGTGGAAGGCGGATGGGATTGATATCAATCAGACGGGCAACCGAGCGCGTGATAACTGTATCGGACTCATGTATGATGGACTCTGCCTGCACTCAACGGAACCGCCGAAGGCCGTACTATCAAAGGCCGCAGCAGTCGAAGCGGCGGCATACGATGCCTACGGACCAGAAACGAAAGAACCCTACCGTACGAAGATCCGCAGTCTATTCCAGAATCTAAAGAACAAGTCCAATCCAACGCTTCGAGTTCGTGTTTTAAGCAACGAGGTCACCCCTGAACGATTCGTGAAAATGACACATGAGGAGCTCCGGTCCGACGAACAGCGCGAGAAAGATCGAAAGATCCAAAAGGAGAACATGGATAAGGCCATGGTGGCCCAGGCAGAGCGCAGCATTAGTACAAGCTTGCAATGCGGCAAATGCGGACAGCGCAAGGTGACCTATACCGAAGCGCAGACCCGCAGTGCAGACGAACCGATGACGCTGTTTTGCACATGCATGCATTGCGGAAAATCATGGCGCCAGTAATCCTTCTTCTACAATTCAACCTTTTTCTTTTCTATGTTTGCCCACCATATGTCCTGGATTATCACGGAGGCGCGGAGTTCAAGGGTCATTTCAAGGAGGGAGTCATTGCTGGTGGTTTGGGCAACGGCTGCGCGACCAGATTTTGTGTTCTTCATTATGATCATTGTCCGGCTCAGTTTGAGCCATTTGCTAGGTTGGTAGACACCAGGAAAGATTGCATTACCTTTCCAAAGCTATCACTACAATGGAAGTAGTAAAAGCGGACTGTTGGATGCTAGCTCAGGGATTCAGGCTTCTATTCAGATGTAAATTTCATTTCTCAGAAATCTGTAGGCAGAGCAGGGGAGGTTATCACAAAGGCAGGAGAGACGACCAGGTACGATCTAATGTTGCTATATCTACGTCATCCCAGTCCACACGATATAACCTGAGACTTCGGTTCATGCCTCTTCAAACACTAACCAACATATACCAATCGGTACCACTTGGAAAAAAAGAAAAAAGAAGGACACGACAAGAAAAAAAAAGCATAATGCCAAATTACTCGCGCGCCACTTTAACACACGCAACTCATCCCCTCCTTGACGCCTTCGCAACGTCCTCAGATCTCACCACCCTCCTAAACACTTTCACCACCATTCCACCACCCACAGTGCACGAATACGGCCTGCCACAGCTCGCCCCCTTTCTGGGCCGCACATTCACCGGCCGCGACCAGGTAGAAGAGTACTTTACCCTGCTCAACGAGCACCTGCGCATCGAGAGCATGCGGTTCGAGGACGAGAAGGAGTGGGCTGTTGATCTTGAGACAGGGATTGTTTGTTTAAAGGGGCATGCGAGGTTTGTGAGTAAAGAAAGCGAGGAAGGGTGGGATGAGGTGTTTATTTACCGGATTGGGTTGGTGGAGGACGAGGAAATAAAGGAGGTGAAAGTTCGGAATTATGAGGTTTGGGCGGACACGGGAGCGGCTTATTTGGCTGCAAAGGGGGAGTTGAAGAGATTGTCTTGAGAGTTTAAGAGCCTGTTGTTGCTACTGTTGCTATGTACGGTATTAACAGTTGATGGCTAGCTATGCGTGCCAGTCAATCCAGCCGATATTGTTGGGCTTCCCGTCCGGCGACAAGAAGACCTTCGCGGGAGAATCATACGGCGCATATTCCTTGGCCGACAAGACAATTGATGCATTAGTCGAGGCGCGACCCGGGGCGTTGAACCCCGGCCCAAAGGTGCGATACTCGGCCATGAAAGTCTTGTTTGACAGACGGCTTACACCATCAACGACCCAATCGATGTACCCTTCAGGATCAATGCTAGCGTCCTCATAGGAACGAACGAAGATGGAGCGGTGTAGTTCATTCCAGGGCCTGCCGAGGGGGCAAGCACCGACGATTTCCGGGGCAATTGAGGCATTGGCGGCTCGCACGGATGAGTCGACGATGTAGACGCCGTATTTGTTCTCGAAGGTTGTGTTGGTACCCTTCCAGGCTGTGATGCCGCCGCCACAGTTGCGGAGGAGGATATCAGACGATTGAATCCAAGCTGTGCCGAACCCGTAGATGAAGTCAGTTTGACCGGCTATTATGCTCTTGTGGAAGTATGCGTTGCCGAGTTTGCCTACGTAGACCTACGATTGTCAGTTAATTTCGCAAGGAAGAGGTTAGGTAGACCTACAGTATCCTGGTAGGAATAGAACCCGCAATAGTAAAACCCGCCATTAGCCCGGCTGAAGCTGAGTGCATGTGCCGGACCGTCTGAATAGTCTGCCCAGGTGTTGGTAAAATCAATGTTGTATGCGCGAAAGTCGACAGAGCCAAAGGGAGTATCCTCAGGTACAGGGAACCCCGTGGGACCAGAACCAGTGTAACTCGCGTTCAGGGTAGGTGCGACAGTCAAGACGCTCCCGAAAACATTGTCAACACTCTGGCCCGTGCTGTCATGGTTGGCTTGTGCCCAGTTGATTGTCACCTGGTTCTTGGAGGCGTCGGTGACATGGTCTGTTTGGCCGAGCAGCGTGACTGGACCAGGACGGGTGACGTTGACTTGTTCCGTATATGTCCCTGCTAGGATCAGGATCGTCTGGCTGCTGTTATCGTGCGGCAGGGACTCAATTGCGGCTTGGACGGTTGAAAAGTCAGCCTTAGGGTCGGATGCAGATACAACGAGAGTGCCTTCGGGGCATGCTTTGCGCGATCTCTGGCAATTCCGATAGCGGCTCGAAGGGATGCCTGCTGCGCTGGCCAGGAGCACATTGAGAAGCAGGGAAGCCCAAGAGCGTAATTTCGGCATCGTGCTATATGGACTGATTGCTTGGATGAAACCATCTCAATGCCATGGCCATCAATGGCTCTTATACATATAGCTAGCTACCGTCCCCGGAAAATCTCCATCCATGAATCCGGGAGAAATGCGGGGGAAGCGGCAGGTTTTCGCGGGTGAGGAATTGACTGGCCTCCTAAGCATTGTTTAGTTGAATCAAGCATACGAAGCTCCGGAGTTGTATATGCCAACTAGAGCTCAGGATTTCTTCCAATGACAAAGGGCATCAGCTACCACGGAGGGATATAATCAGCCCATCCTCGGAAATATGAGCCAGCTGGGTTGACGGAAAAATCAAAGGACAGCAAGACGGAGAATTGGATCCCGCCTGTAGGGATTAGCAAGAACACGGTGCGGAGTACATGAAGACGGACTTACTGAACCCCAAACACATGGCATATACACAAAGCCGTTGTCATGAAGATGGGGAGCGGAGAAACGCTCCATAAACTAGCTGGCTGGGCTGGAATACATTACACAGGATGGTAATATTGAAGCTGAAGGCGTCTGTGCAGACAAGGAGGATCTCAACGATAAGAATAGATAAGAATATTCAAGCATGAGGCCAAGTTCAAGAACGAGAAATCGGTGCCTCAGGCCATGAAAGTCATCTCCTTTCAGTGTCCACTTCGAGCTTGTACGTATCTCATTTACTTTTTCCATTAGCAGAATCTATGACTACGACGAACGCGATAACCACCACTTCAAGTTTTCGCTATGATGCAAGTCATGATTGAGTATTAATACACGTTGCAGATATGCGATCCTCATCGAGTCGTCTCATCCCAAACATTCGTCATCAATAGTTCCAAACCATGGCCCACCAAGCTAGCGAGCTACGAAGCTGCGAAGCTGCGAAGCTGCAAAGTAATCGCCAATGAAGAGAGGTCAGTCACTCCGCGGAGCTTGAAGCAGGCTGACCGGCTAAAGCAGCACACGACAGGCGGTTGGCCTCGGAAAGCTGGCGGCTGGAGTCCTGAAACAAAGCTGGAGAAGTACGGAGAACAGGTACGAATCCAGTCTCGGTGAGAGTCCGACGAGTTACAGCGCGCCTCAAGCAACGCAACAGAGCGATGGACACGATGCTCACGATGGGGCTCCGCTGCTCCAGGCCGATCCGAATCAAACAAAAGGGGGCGAGTCGTCATAGGAGGAATCCGAAAGGTTGTGTGGGTTGTGGATACACTGGACGAAATTGCACTATTCCTTAGCGTCGCACTGTGCGCATGCGAACTTCCTCCACAAATCGAGGACGAGGCTGCAAGCGTCAGGCTCGGAGATGAGGGCCAAACTAGGCAGGTTTTTAGATCTGGAGACTTCAACGGCTTCCTGAGTCTGCCAACTCCATACCAAAGACAGTTGAGTCTGAAAGCTATCAGTTGAGAGGCTTTCTAATTCTGAAATCCTATGTCAATAGAAAGTAATTCTTGAACCCTTGATTCACTAAATTTATCACTATTAATCACATACATACATGTAAAGAAGAAAAAATTGACTCTATCAACTTAGAGCAAGGGTAATAGGGAGGAAAAAAAGTCTATAATACGGGTTAAAAAGCCAGGGTAACTGACTTATGCATGTATGAGCAAGTGATATCCAGATGATAGGAAATTAGAAAAGAATGATGAGCGAAAGCGTTTACTCATCGTCCTCAGGCTCAGCACGAGCGCCAAGGGTGTATCGTGACTTGCCGTTAGCATCAACTTCGTGTTCGATAGCCAGCTTAGAGAGGTGGTTAAGCAGGTTCTCGACCTTGGTGTCAACGACAGAGCGGTTCTTGCGGCCGAGGTTGTCAAGGGCAGGGATGATGGTGAGGAGGTAGTAGACCACAGCAATGATGATTGTGACACCAATCGAGTAAGCCCAGATAACAACGACGGTGACAATGTCGGTGTCGTTGTTGGTGGAGAAAGTGGCCTGGCTAGGGGGGCTGGTTTCAACGTAATCGCCGGCGAGCCAGCCGAAGACACAGAAGAGGGTGGCGAGGACATCGACAACGAAGATGGCACCAACCAGCTGCCACGAGGGCCAGGTCTTACCACCACGGGTGACGAAGATGAGCCAGTTCTCAGTAAGGGAGACTTCCAGGAAGAGCATGGGCTGAGGAGAACCAAAGTTCTGGATGATACCACCGTTCTCAAGGAAGAGAGAAGCACGCATGATCCAGGTACCAGCAGCAAGGAGAACACCAAGAACGACGGAGATAACCCAGATCTTGGGCAACTGCCACTCGACGGGACGAGCCTCAAAGTGAGCATTGTCGTAAGCGACGGCGATGGTGGCCAAGTCAGCAAACAGAGCAATGAAAACAATAAGGTCGGCCTTGATGGTCTCGTTGATGATGATCATGGAGGTGACGAGGTAAAGCTCAAGGTGGATACACAAAGCGATACGGTACTGGATGTACGCCTTCATACGCTGGAAGATCTGACGGGCAAGCTTGATAGCATCAACAATGGTGCTAAGACCGGGGGCGAGGAAGACAATGTCGGCAGCGGCCTGAGCGGCTTCAGTGGAACCCTCGACAGCAATACCACAGTCAGCCTTCTTAAGGGAAGGAGCATCGTTAACACCGTCACCAGTCATAGCAGTCAAATGACCACGCTGCTGAAGCATCTCGACGACCTGGTACTTGTGCTCGGGGAAAACTTCGGCGAAACCATCAGCCTTCTCAACGAGGTCGTGCTGGGCAGAGCCAGCAAGACCACCGTGGATAAGACGCTCAGAGTCGTAAACCTTAGTGCTGAGAGCAAGCATCTTGCAAGTTTCCTTGGCAATGGCAAGCGCATCACCAGTCAACATCTTGACGGAGAGACCGAGATGCTGAGCTTCGGCAATGGTGTGGGCAGTGTCCTCACGAGGGGGGTCGAACATGGGGTACATGCCGAGCAATTGCCAGGGCTCACCCTCCTTCTGGACGGCGACACCAAGAGAACGGAAACCACGGCGAGCGAACTCGGAAGCCTTCTCACGGAACTTCTGAGCCTCCTCCGGGGAGCACTCAGACATGGCAAGGATAGCCTTGGGGGCACCCTTGGCACAGGTGTAGCGGACACCGTCGCAGGTACAGATGGTAGTAATACGCTTAGAGACAGGATCGAAAGGAGTGTACTTCTCGGTAACCCAGTTCCGAGCAAGGATCTCACGCGCCTTGGGGTAGCGGCGAAGAGTAAGGATCGTAACTTTGTCGATGGGGTCGAGGTTCTTGACGTTGTGGTTGGAGGCAATGGCAGCAACAGCCATCATCCAGTTCACATCCACACCTTCATTGACGTAGGGCTCACGGATAGAGAGCTGGTTAGCGGTAAGGGTACCGGTCTTATCAGAGCAGAGAATGTCGACACCAGCAAGAGACTCGATAGCAGTGAGCTTCTGGACAATGGCCTTCTGCTCGGCAAGATAAGCAGCACCGACAGCGAGGGTGGTGGTTGTGACAACGGGAAGACCGACGGGGACACCGATAATAAGAAGAATCAAAGTCCAGTGAAGGAGAGTGTTGTCAGAGTGCTCGGGAGTGGCGATCTTCAGGTGACGGTAGAAACCACCAATCCAGGCAGCGAGGATCCAGAACATGACCAGAACAAGCAGGGAGGTACCGATGTTGTCCATGACAGCCTTGAAGTGACCCTGGTCCTGAGCGCCCTGAACGAGAGCAGCGGTCTTACCAACAAAAGAGTGCTTAGCCGTAGCAGTAACGATGGCGTAGGCCTTTCCACGCTTGCAACCAGTGGTGTAGTAGCAGGTGTCAGCCATGTACTTGTCGACAGCGAGAGATTCACCAGTGATGGCGGACTGGTCGACGGCAACGAGTGAAACACCAAGGCGCGCCTCAATGCCATGGTCGTCGTCATCATCATCGTTCTCTTTAAGGGTGTCATCGTTGGCAGTGGCGAGGTATTCCTTGTAGGTCTCGTAGGTCTCGGGCTTGTCGTAGTCGCAGATGAGGCGAACATCGGCGGGCACGATAGTACCTTCCTCAATGACGACCTAATTAGGCGATGGCAGTTTAGCAAGGGGCCAGTATAATAGGGGAAAAGGACGAATTGGGCAACTCACGATATCACCAGTAACAAGTTCACGAGCAAGGATCTCCTGCTCCTGACCATCACGCTTGACAACAGCCTTCATGGCAATGTCACCCTTCAGACTAGCGACAACGTCGGCAGCCTGCTTTTCCTGGTACCAACCGACGACAGCGTTGAGCATAAGAATACCGATAATAACACCGAGATCAATCCAGTCACGAAGACCAGCAGCAAGGAGAACAGCCAATTCCATAACTAGATGGAAGCGGTTTCAGTTAGAACAATTCACATGGAAAACCGGCAGACCGGGCTACTCACCATAAAGAATAGGACCACGGAAGTAACCAATGAACTGGACGAAGAAGTTGGTCTTCTCGGTGGTCAACTCGTTCCAGCCACCACGCTTGCGGCGAGGCTCGATCTGGCTGGAAGGAAGACCGTTGAGATCGGTCTCGAGCCAGTCTTCAGGAGCAACGAAGCCCTCCTCGCCATTCTCACCACCAGCCTTGGCCCAGAACTTGTACCAGGGCTTCTTCTTCTGCTTCATGCTAAGAGCACCAGCACTAGAGGTCGATCCACGACGGTTGTCGCGAGCGGTCGAGATGTAGCGGTTGAGAGCGCCATATTCGTCAAGGCCAGCGCTATCGTTCATATCAGTGGGACGAGAATGGTCACCATTCTCGACGTCGGCAGCATAGGAAATCTTCCGCTCCGCCATTGTTGCTTCGGCTCACAAAGCCTCACGATCCAAACGATGAGAGCAGACGCAAACGATCAATGGCAGGAATGGCAAGAGTCGGACAATCCTATAAGAAGAAAAGAGAAAGAGAGAAAGAGGGAGGGGAGGAACAGCGAGAAGGGCAGGGAGAATGGACGCTTTAATACTGAGGGGGGGAGTATGGATTTCACGGGACCACCACGCAAACACGTCCTGAAGCTCCAACGGGCGGGCAACTTTCCCTGTGCGTAAGCCCACTTTTTTTTTCTTTTCTTTTTTCGAATTTTTGTTTCTGGTTTTATTTTTCCAGTTTTATTGAGGGGCGCTAGACGGAACAGGACTAGCGCGGCCGGAACTAGTGAGCCACTGATCTCAGGTCCTGTCCCTGACTCCCTGCCCTCTTCCACGCACACTCACACCACCGCTTAACGGCACGCATCATTACGCCGCCCTGTTGTCTTGTCCGTGGACTCGTAGTCCGACCCATGTGGGCCACTCAGGCCGAAAACAGTTTAGCTTCAAAGCTGGAAAAACTCTCCTCTTTCCCTTTGTTGACGGTGGATGCCTCTGGCTGGCACAATGATACGGCACCTCTCGCCGGTCGCTCTTCTTGTCGTGATCCTAGATGGGGTAATCCCTCCTGCCTTCTCCATCGTCACTTGGCGTCAATGACCGGCAGACGCGTGCCGAGTTTGCCCCCCTCCTTCTCCGGCTCCCAGACACTCTCCAGACTCAAGAGTCCAGCTTGAGACGAAGATGACTATTCGTCCAGCTTTGGTACGCCGCCCTACGATGAGGCAAATAAAAAAAAATCAGTGATCCTGCGGGCAATCCCGACGACCCGGGTTCAAGAGAATTTTCCGCCTCTTCCCGTTGCCTTCCCTGGGGCTGAAGTATGTCATACTTGTCAATCGAGTTGTCATGGTCGGTAAAAATACGGGATAAACGAGCATCTCCACGGGGAGTCCTGGGGGAGAAAGGCCGGAATTGGAGGTTCGATACGATACGTCCATTCATACCGCATCCAGAGCCCTTTTTGCCGCGAGCGGGCCGCCCTATAGTCTTCTTAGTGCAGCGCTCTTTTTTTTTCTATGCGCGATTTTCTGGTCTGGCCACGCGCAGGAAACGACGAGAGTGCACATAATAGTAATATCACTAAACACCTTGAGAATTATACGATCATAATTGCGAGTCTGCGACTCGCTCGATGCCGAGTGAAACTGCGTTTTGCGACCAGAAACGAGGCGACTGACTTTGGACAAGACAATGACAAGAAACACTATTGACCCTACTGTCAATCATTATTCGGTCACCCTGTCTCACCATTTCCTCGCCGTGGCTCTTGAATTTGACATTCCGTTTCCCCAAGATCATCGTCTACTCCGTATTGTTGTCACCGAAACCTCCACGGGTCGTGGATTTGAACCACGGAGGCAATGAAGTCATAGGATGCGGCGGACGGAGTATACACCGTAGTTACGATTGGCAAAACATTCCCCTTTAGAGAACCCTAAATCTTCAGAGAGGATCGAGATTAGCATGTCTCTGTCAGGAAACTCCTGTCTCAGGATGATCCATGATTGCAGTCAGGGTCGAGCCACGAGCTCGCTGAACTGGAACGCAAGGGGCGCGTCAAGAACTTGGTGACGACAATTGCGGTTATGCAGGGTCAAAACAAACAAATAATCAGGGTCCCTCAGCTGACACCAAATATCAACGCCATCTCGATGTTATTCATCATATCTAAGGGCTTGGCTGGATGTCCCAACTGCAAGCTCGGAATGCCTATTACTACCTGTAGGCTATCTAACACCATGCCGTAGCTATCGCCTACGAAGTCCTAAGGTCTCTATTATTCTAGATCATAGACAGACTCTTGACGATTCTAGCCTTGGTAGTCACTAGCTCGCTTAGAGCAACCGATGGTTTGGCCCGACCTCCTGGTTACGGATAAGCGCCGAGCTGCAGCATCAGCTCGATTTGAGTATGAAGCTTCCTTAATGCATATGGAGTTGAGCATACGAGGATAACTCGGCCCTCCAATTCCCTGGTAGTCGCTTTTGCGATGGCCCATTCCTTCCAAGAAACGGTCTTCAGTCCCATACTGCGACCGACTCGGCTTCTTCGTGCCTTTCAGACTCAATTTCGAATCTTCTTCCTCACATCTCCAGGGGCTTGGACGCATCTCGGTCGACCTCCTGCACGTCCTACAGCATTGGGAAAGTGTGACGAACCAACAACCACCCACCAACCCTGTTGCCTTATCAAAGACTCGATCCAGGTTCAATTGTCCAGACGTTGTCTCCATTCTCAAGTCTTAAATGTGTTATTTCTCCCAATGCCCAGCATCATTAAATCGAGCTCCTGTTTGGCAGTGGTCAACCCTGAATCTGTGTAATCGCGCGACCACTGGTATCTATTATGTACCTGATACGGAGTATCGTTCTCGTAGAACAACGATCATATGAAGGATACGAGTAGAGCTCTCGCGAATAAAAAAGCTCGCTTGAAAAGCTCGATTGAATTCTCGCTTTGCTCTAGAAAACTCCATCGACCTCCCACAAGAACAGAGTTCACGATCTATACGATTGACCTCTAGGATCTAGCCCGGCTCTGCTATATGCACGAAGCACATGCGTACCACGTTGCCTCTTGGATGCAGTCAGCGTGGGAGAACATATGCCTCGACTGGATTTAACGATAGATTGTTAACCCGGTTACTTCGTCATTGGGTTGCCCAAGAACCTATATGATTCTAAAGAGAACGCGACACCTGGCTCCATCATTCACAGCAGGGCTGGGAGAAGCCACCCACCTCGCTGTCCACAAATCAGAGTTACATCTGGGACTGCATCTTGACATCTCCTAAAAGTGCTGAGGGGTCGCCTGACAGACCAATCCGCCAAACCCCCGTATTTTCTTCCATTCCAGAGTCCAGAGTCCAGACTGTGGTTGCCTACTATGGGGTGCAGGTCTGAGTTGAGCGAGCGAACCCTCCAGGCTCACCGGCCCCGCGACCCCAAGCTTCACCACACATAAGGCTTATCCTGCAGTGAGTCAGATGGTTGGAATATGCACTGCCAAGGTGCATCCTCCGCAGTCTTATTTTTTCAAGTCATTATTCAAAATTGATTTCACCCCGGATTTGGGTGAGCAGGTGCAAGTCGCTCGACACTCCATCTGTTCAGGTCTTTTCGTCCCAAGGGTAAGCTTGTGGTAGCCATATATCAGCCTGCAAGGGAACAGCATTAGGATTTCAGAAAGATACACAACTCCATGCGAACAAAGGCGAGTAATAATTCCTAGCGAGTGGATGAATTGACCTCGAAGAAACCATATCAACTGATCTCGTCCGTATTCCGAATTAATACAGGCGTTATTATTGATCAGTGTGGAAATATGACGATACTGCGTGCAGTTTCATCTATGCCGTGACACCAGCCAAAGGCGCCTCGTCGTGAGCTTAGAGGGAATCGCGGGAGGCCCGAGAGGAGCTCTATCCCCTTCTCGGTATGAGAAGGTTTGACGCCCGCCTTGATAGCTTCCCCTCTCCTCAGTAGGGCGCTTTCCGCGGCTCACCTCTTCCAAATCACTAGACTCACAAGCCCAGCCTCTTCTGTCATGCTACGACCACGGTGACTTCACGCCGCTCTAGTTGGCTAGTCCATCCCTCTCCCGTTCGTCCCGAACTCAAACGATGGCCAACTAAATGGCCGTCTCTCCATGTCATTCTTGCGACTGTGACCGCCCTCCGCCATCCGACTTGACGAAGGATCAGACTGAAGCAGAAAATGACGCCGCACTGCATCACCGTGCGCACCGACTTCCGACAGACGTTTGCTATCGAGTTTCCGGGGGATTCTCACAGGTACTGGACAAGGACTTCTCGCAGCAAGCTTAACCCAGTGAGGCAAGAATCACAGAAATAGCACGTCAGCCAAGCATTTCCCGGGGCCATCGTATACAGCGATCGAAAGAAGGGTCTATCTACAGAGTACAAGGGATTGGTCCATGCATAACTGGGTTGTACTTCTTTTTGCCCTCTGTTTTCTGCGTCTTTTTTTTTTTATTTGGCCAGGCTCAACAAGCTGGAATTGAGCTGGTCTTGAAACTTCGCATTGGAGGTTATTCAATTGCTGTTACTATTACCTGCTACTACTAACCAGATACGCAGAAATTGTCGACGACTCCGTAAATTAGTGGAGGAGCTCTTATATGAATTGGGGTGGAGCTGATAGGCAAGCTGCTGTCCTGAACCAAACTGTTCTGCCGAGGCTCGAGATTCACTCCACAGGAAACCATGGAACCGAATGAACTCCTAACAGACGGCGGCTCTCATCTCCTTGCAATAATGAAAATTAAAGCGAGCTTGTCTCACAGTTGAAGTTGGACACAGTCCCTGATGCTTCCACCCTGCCACACCTATAGATGTGATCTCAAGTTGCAGGATTGAGGTCACCGCCGAGTCATATTGACTAGCGACCGATCGTCGTTTCGTACAGTATTACCGGATTTAGAGGATTCGGGGGAAAATCTTGGCGATCTTCACTTCTCTTACTCCAGCCTTCCAGACCACGTGAGACATTCCAGACCAGACGAGACATTTGGATTCTCTCAGGTCATTTGTCGGTCCGTCAATCACAACCCAGCAGAAATCGAGCTGGTGGTCAGTAGAATAATTGCGGTATGAAAAAGAGCAGCAGCCGCGGCTCGATAAGATCGATAATTATATCGCGCACGCCAGAACAAGGCCATGCCACCTCTCTCAATCTCCTTTAGCCTGAGCGGAGCCGTCCGGTACCGGAGTAACTTTGATGCCGCGCCTTGTGGACAACGCTGATTTCGCGCTCTTCTGAGTGGTCGAGTGGCTCGAGTCCATCCCACCGTCAAGACCGAAAGCAACCATCGTCTCTGGGGCCAGCTCAGGTACCGTCACAGTCGTGCATGATCGAATCCGTCTGATCCGTTCTCGACTTCTTCTAGAATGCTTCGTGGGTCTAGCGGCTTCTCTGGCATCAGAAATTCGCTCATCCCGTGACATTCTGACCTTCATACTGATAACTACTAGATACTACCTTCTGTGCAAGACATCCTAGCAGATGATCGGAAATCGGCATGACACTCAGGCCAATTGGATCGGCTCATTGCACGCGCCACTACGTCATGATTGAAAACTCTATCGGCAGCCCGAATCGACTCTTCAGCCCGTGCCCGGACGGGGCAGCCGGGTAAATGCACGCGGGCGTCCTCGCGTGATTATGTGATGGATTTCTGTTTCCGGGGCCTAATATAATCGATAATATGTACGAGGCAGACCGTCTGATACGGTACAGGCGTGCGGTGAGCACCCGACGCGGCATTATTACACCTGGCTTCGGCAGCGAGAAGCGAACTACCTGACTCGGTTAGCGGCTCAGTCTGTATTATTCTTTACCCGTTGCGGTAGGTTACGTAGGCACGAAATGAATCCTTCTCTCCAGTCTCCATGGGGTTGCTTTACGCCCGGGATTCGTTCCCCTGATTGATATGAAGGCCCTGATATCACAGTATGGGGTCTCAGTATTAATAGAATCTGGACAACTTGTTAGACGTCGAATTGCGATCGCTGGCCAGCTCCAGAGCAGGACTCTAATATGGACTATTGAGTCCGGTGCGGTCTTGGCTTCTGTACCTACAGTAGTTTACGGTCCGGTGTACGGCGTACCAGACTTTACGCCATACGGTTGTATGCCACCCACTCGCCTCGTTATTGCGAGCACGCGCTATCCCTAATTCGAGCTAGCCCATTTAGTAAGAGGAACACCAAATCAATTAAGATAATGGATGCTGCCACCGCAATCTGCAGCTGTGAGTCGTCAAAAGCGCTCTCCACTCCTCCGGAGACGATCGCCCGAGCCAAGCTGTCGCATCGATGATCTTGGTGAGGGATTTTCTGCTTGCCCAGCCTTATCCTCCTCTAGACGAAGGATGGAATAATCCGAGGTCGCCCATGAATCAGCCTGGATCGCATACGGCGTCAACTCAAGATCCCATCGTGGCTTTGACTTTGGCTTCATCGCCATGCGATTGCCTTCTGCCTAGGGACAGCAGATTTGGATGCTTCAAGAGTACGCAATTGTCTATAAAAAAAGAAGCTTGCCAAGAGGTTCGCGCAGGAGGTTACGTGCTGTCGGTAGGCAACTTCAATTGAGTGAGGCGCAAGCCTCGAGACCACAAACCCTTACCCCATGATTCATGGCATCGTCTTGGAGATTGGACGGCTTCAATTTCACCCCCACGATGGTACAGTCTAGTGTCTACGGGCGGGATGCATATAGCACTGGCGGACGGACCGGTCCCAGCCTCCCAACCCGGTTGTCTCCTTAGCTTTCGACCAAAAGAGTTAACTTGGAGGCAACTAGAAGACGGGACGGTACAGACAAGAAACAGCTCATCATAACTTGGGGTTTTATGCGTGAGTCTTTTTTGTCGTTCGATGTTGACCGTGGATGTCCCCGCGATATCTTCGAACACGAGCTCCTTCGTTTTCGTATCCGCTCCCGGTGACCCCGAGCGTCGACGCCGGCTTTGGCGGTCCTTTTAGCAAGAATCCGGCCTTCGAAGGAACAGTAGACTGCAAATAATGCCGCTGATGATCACCAACTGGGGAAAGAGGTCGATTTGACGCCTTGGCGAATCTCTCCGTGCGCAACTTGCGTTCTTTGATCTTCTACTTCAGGTGGCAGTACTTTGGAGAACTACTCTGACGGAGTTAACGCTCCTCCGACTCGGACAAATCGGAAATCGCCTTGTCCGCTCAGGCTCAAGAGACTACCTCTCACAAAGATCCAAATGGCTTCCGAGAAGTGACAAAGGACCAAATCCCGCGTTATCCTGGAGTGCTTCACGGTCGACGGATTAGTCGAGTTCAGCCGTCGACTTCCTATTTACAACATGGAAGATGGCGTTATTGATTCCCCAGAGACACCGTGCTTAAGAGCTAGCTCGGTCTTCAATATGTGCTGCGGCCTGCACTAAAATGTGTTACAGGAGTAGTATTTACGCGTCTTCTAAAGTCGTTCTAGGTACGAATGGTTCAAAGAGATAATAGATAAGTAATCTCGGGCCAGATAGCCAATTCTCGGCTTAATCGGCGTGCTATGCCATCGCCAGTTGCATTCGGGAATCGGCACGCTTCTGCGCTGCCGTCGGAGCCATATCAAAACCAACCACGGAATGGTACCAGCAATGGCGTGCGAGTTCCGTGGTCGAGCGAAATCTGTCTGGAACGCAGTCAACGCAATCTGAAAGAACTTTCCACGAGCCAGAGTTGGGCGTTTTCTGGGTGATCAAATTTTTCTAGAAAAATTTCGAAGATTTGTCCCTGTCCGTTCCGAGCCTGGTCCCTGTCCCTGCTGTCCCTGAACTGCTGTCCCAAAAATGCCGGTATGTGCGGAAATGGACTCCGCCAGTTCCTGCTCGTGGTTCCGTCGGACTTTGTTCGCGTTCTGCTTCATGCCTGCAAGGAGTGCCTTGACGTTTCTTGTCCCCTTAACCACCAAAACCACCAAGTTTATGATTGGACTAGGCCGTGTAGTATTTGACACTCTCTCGATCCGTATTCGGGACTGCGGACAGTAAAATGGCCACTTGACGGGATATTCAAGCAAATAATTGACCGGGCCACCGTTACACACACTGCCAAGGGATCAGCTACAGGGATGCAGGTGTCGTCTTGCCAGACCGGCGGAATCATCCTCCGCAACTTTAGTCCTTGAATGCAAGAAACTCCGACTCCAGGTCCGGGGTAGACGGTCTGCCAGCAAACTCCCTCCGGCTTATTCTACGCCGTCTTGGGAGGCGGAAGTGGACAGCCCTGCGGAGTCCCTGCGACCTGGACTCCTGGAAAACTCCTGGAAGACTGGCACGGTGGGATTCTGTCTCTGTAGTAGCCGTTGACTCCATCGCGGAACACGGTGTAACAGGCAACGGCCAGGCCAGCCTGCATTCCTGCCCATTCCGCAGTCGAGTGCGGAGTGGCAGGAGAAGGTATTCCGGTCGCTCTTGCCAAGCCTTCACAGAGCACGCTGAGCAGGCTGTGCATGCAGCCAGTCGATTCCTGTCGGGGACGTTCTGCCTCTGAAGTGACGCCAGGGTCGTCGTAGTGGTACTAGTGAAACCTCTGGGCTGCAGTACCAGTGACGTATTCCTGGGTTGAATGGGTCTAATATCAAATCCATGACTCGACTTCGTCGCAGCGCGCGATTTTGCTTGGACTCAAGTCACAGGTGCTGTTGCCTGTAGTTGGACCTGCGACTTGGCCCGTCGATCTGGTTTCGCTTCCCAGAGGGTAGTCGAATCATTGATGTGATCTATTGAAATTGAACCATGAAATTAAACCATGAATCGAATCAGAGTTTGAATCATCGATCATAGACAAGCCTGAAACCACGCCGAGTCGGACGTAAAGGGGAAAAATCCCCAGAATCAGACTCAGATTCTGGCTCCGTGCAAGTATCGGCATCGTCGATCATGTCTCGGGAGCGATAATCAATCAGTCAATCAACTGCGGAGGCCAAGATGCGGATGCAGCACGAGACCTCATTGTCCAGGCCGAGGCCGTCCTGAATTTTGGACAGAAACATGCAGGCAAGTCACCCGTCACCGAAATCACAGGAGTCTGAGAAAGTTTGCTCTATCGCCGCCAAGCAATTGCGATGGACAGGGCGTGCTTGGCATCCCTTGTATGACGGGGACGGGTGAATGTATAGGGAATCTGTAAGGTCACCTAGTAATCGGGACTACTCAGAGTCGTTGTACAGATACAGTGACCGTATCTGTTCTATGTCTTGGCTCCTGCTGGGTACTCCGTCTATGCTACCGTATACCCCGCTGGCGGCGATCCAATGGCTCTTACAGCTCGATTGAGAGATACAGAGATACAGTTAGAGTCAAGGAGTCTCAGTATCAGGCGTTGAGTCTTAGACACTCAGATTCAGTTATCGCTACACTGGCCAAGACCCCTGCCATGCATTCCTATCGGTATCGAGGTCTTCGGTGAGAATGACGAATTGTTTATTTTGCTACCTACGATAGATAACACATCTCTTGGCGAAGAATGCACGGAGTCTTCCATACACGGGCTCGACCCAGAAACTGCGATGCCTAGATATGGAAACCCAAAAACCAACCAAGATCTAAAAATGCATTCAGACGCAATGCACTGCCACTGCCGCTGGCACTGCCGTTGGCATTCACCTCCTGAAGATCGACCAACGACCTGGAGCAGGAAACGCCTCATCCAAACCCCACGGTGTCACCCCATAGATAGATTCGACTTTGCCGTGTCGACCAAAGGCAGCAGCGTTACTCCATAGGTCTACAGATCATTGTCGATGACTATTTCCGGGGGATCGACACGATTCGCGTGAATCCCTTCCAAATCATCGCCTTGGCATTCTATTCAGGGATTCTTTGCGGAGTATGGAGTGGGAGTACTGTTGGCTGAAACTATGCAAGGCGCCGCGCATGTTTTGGCATCGACCAGTCTTGGCTATGGCGGCTGCCATTTAGAGAAGGCAGTGTCTTATCTCTCGGCCGGTTTGATTTACATAACAATGTGTACTAATCGAACCAGTGCTTGATAGGCTTGGAATGGTATGGATGGCGCACTTCTCCAGGTATGCAGGGATCCCTGTTTACCTAGGATCTGCTTGTTCTGAGTGCTCGCGGAGTAAGAGCGAAAATACCACGAGCGAGCGTTGCCGGCACATGGATGCCTGAGGTCTCGGTTCTGGGATCTCGGTTCTGGGATGTCTATCGTACAGCCCAGTAGGTATGCCCTAAGTAGGATGGTGCTTTCCGAGATATGACACATATATCAATGTCAGCTTGGGTTAGAATGCCAGGTGATCTCGCCCAAGATACTATCGCCAGCTTAAGCAAAGTGTAGTCTGTCAGCTGTATGCTAAGCATGAAATCTAGTTGGCGATACTCGGTACTTTGATTCGAACTCTGTCCTAGATCTATATATGTTGACGAGTGCACTTTATAGAGAAGCATTTAGGGACAAGGTTCTTCCAACTTGCAAGATCATTAATAAGACGGGGACTCGGATATCATAGTACTCTGGACGAGAAGCTCATGCATTATTACTGTGGTGAAGGAACGACTCTTGTCATTGACTGATTCTATCACTTATCCGCGTCGATGTCACTGATATACTGGTGTCCCAGTTATACAGCCCAATTGGCCGGACTTGGATATTAGTTGTTATATCTAAGGCCGTGGATGGGCCAATAGGGCTTGCGGGCGTCATATAGACATGGTATAAACTTCGTTGACGTTATAGTATGCTTCGAACAATCACCTCAGCACAGCGTTAATCTGATAGACAGGACAAGATAGGATCTAGGGCTTTCCGGCCTCATACATCCTTAACCTCACGCCCATCCCCGGTGTTCCCACAATCTCCGATTTATGGAACTGCCTCTCCCACTCTCCGACATACTCGATCCGCTCATACCTCTGCAGAATCCTCACAATGGTATAGCCCATTTCTGCAAGCGCAAAATTCTGCCCGATACAGATCCGCGGCCCACCATTGAACGGGACGTAATGCCACGGCTTCGGAGACCATACCTCCCACCGCTCTGGTGAGAATATAGTCGGGTCCGCGAACTTCTCAGAAACAGGAGGATAGAGGTCTGGGCGGCGTTGCATGGCGTATGTGGAGTAGGCCACTGCGTCACCTTTCAGGATTGTTATCGGGAGATCGCCGTTTACTCCGCCGCCCATGGGGAGGGTTGTGTCAGTTAGGGCGAAGCGGATGTTGTATGGCACGGCTGGATAGAGGCGGAGGATTTCGTTGATGGTGTGCCGGAGATAAGGCATATTCTTGAGGTCGTCGTATGTAGGAGCGCGAGTGGGGCCGACCTTGTCGAGGATCTCGGCGCGGAGCTTCGAGTAGGCTTCTGGATAGTGGGAGAGTTCGTAAAAGGCCCAGGAAAGGGTTGCAGCGGTGGTATCACGGCCGGCGAGGAGAATTGATACAACTTGGTCGCGGATAGTCTTGGGGCTGCGGGTGTAGTTGGCTAGGGCATGGAGGAAGGTGAAGGATTTCTCGGAGCTCTTGAGATTGTCCGCTTGAAGGCTCAGTGTGTCATGAACGAATGGCCAGACAAAGTCGTTGATCACTTTCAGTCCTTGGTTATACCTCCCGCGTGGGTATAGATGCTGGGCAGGACTGCGTTCGTTAGTTAGTCCATAGTTCCTCATTGCGGCACGTACCCGAGCATTGTAAGCATCGTCTGTATGCGCTGGACGTCTGCAAAAGCCAGGGCAAAGTCGGCTTGCGGGTTCTCCAGGCTGTTGATGCCCTTTCCCAGCAGGAACTCGGTGATAGCATCAAGGGTCATTCGGTAGAACAGGTCCATGACGTCTGTTGGCTCGCCAGAAGGACTGTATAAACTCAACATCGTTTGGGTCTTGCGTTCAAAGATATCAAGGTCGCTGATCCGGTCCTTGATAAACATGGGCCGGATGAGGTTGCGACTGCCTTGCCATTCTTTCCCATCAGTAGTGAAGATGCTATCTCCAAGAAAGGGAATCCACAGCTTATGAAAAAGCTCGCCTTTGCCAAAATCTGCGAACTTTCCCGTGAGAACCGCTTTGAGGTGCTCAGGTTCGCGGGTCTGGATCACGCGAAATGAACCAAAGATATTGCTCTCCACGCAGTTTGATGATGCTGGATTGCCGTGGTCAAGGCTCCTTTTAAAGAACTCGTATAGGCGGTGCTCGTTCTGCGCTTTGACCACAGCGAAGAAGAAGCGAGTCACTTAACGCCTTAGCCAGAGCATTTCACGATGGTACACCGATCCAGATACCTGAAATGATGTCCCTAGGGATCATGGGCGCATGGATCCCGCCCTTTAGATAGAAACGCCGGTCATAGAGGAAGAGCCTGATCGGCCGGGTAAGTATATAGATTAGAATGAGACCGCTAAGTGCGAGCACCGGGCTCAGAAGGAGAAGGAGATATATCTTGAGATTCATCTGGCTCATCTTGAGTGTTATTCACATTGTTTGCTATCTCCCCCTGACGGACTGAATATTTATATGCCAACCGAGTTGGTGAGAGGTATAACACCGGAGTCGCTATACCTGAGTCAACGTGTAAGGCTGTCACAACTTCTTGACGTGGTTGGTCCACAGCGCCAATACGCTTTGGCTGCGGAGAACCTTGCAGCCGCCGCGATCCTCGGCTAGCTCATCTTAGTGATAGCCTGATGCGAAGCGCGTGAAAACGATTAGATGGTCTCGCAACCGTACGGTTTTGAGTACTCTGTGGGTAGCAACTAAAATATGATGTTATAACCTACGGAGCATGGAACGAGCAGCCCGGGCTGCCGCTTCTCAATAGCGAATTTGGCCCTCCAGCCCGTGCAGTGACCTGGCAGAAGCACTGCAGGGTCTAATTTCAGTAGGTCTTTGATGCTTCTTTCAATCTGGTTTGCGTCGCTCGTAGCCAGATGAAAGCCCCCAATCACAGCATGCAGAGGGATGGACCCCCCCGCAAGTTCAAGTGCATGTTGAGTGCAGTTGACGACTCCAGCGTGGCTGCAGCCAGTCAGCATGATGATCCCCTTGTCTGCTATGATTAGCATTGCATGTGAAACTATGTCAAATGAACAATCGCAGACCTTTGACATTGCACATGATGAATCGCTCATCAACAATGGCCTCGTCCGATGTCCATTCATTGTCCTCTTTGTCGAACCGCATTCCATGCTTTAGACCCGTCTCGTATGGCGTCCGCCTCGGTATCTCGCCGGAAATGAGGAAGAAGTCGTCCAGCACAGTATGCGCGCTATCGTATTTCTGGACCGTCGCACCGGCAGCTTCAAGTTCTTCAAAGGACGGATCCGCCTGCAAGGAGATGATGTTCTCGCCAATCGAGAACCCTCGATAGTCTGGCCGGTTTGGGTGAAGGTCAGCGACCAGGTCTTTAGGAAGACCATTGGCTTCTTTGGCCTCGGTAATCATTCGAACCGCTCGAAGGAGACCGCCTGTATTGTTCAGTTTAGACTCTCCACATCCATATAAGAGCCTGGCTGACCTGAATGGTCCCGATGCCAATGAGACAGCTGGACCAGCTCGACCGAAGATAGCTCAGGCTTCATCCTTCGAACGTTCCTTTCCCAAGCCTCCTCTTCTGGCCCTGCATCGAAAAGAATAGAATGCTTCTGATTGCCTTTTGTCGCGGTCTGTGAGATCGTAAGCGGTATGTTGTACAAATCTGATCAGATGCTGCGTACAAGTATGATCGACAAGCCATGTGCTGAGCAGCATATATCCTCCATTTGGAGTTCCCTGTGAGCATCTCCTCTGTCGTTCAGGTGATGGGGCGAGTTCATGGCCAAATGGCCCATCAGACCGGAAATCTGGACGGTGTCAGGGGAAATGGTCGACAGGGGATCCAGGTCATTGTCAATGAGGACATGTGCCTCCAGAGAGTCAACTTCAACGAGATTCAGTTGTGTCATCTTGATTGTAGGAGAGAAAATGTTACGTTAGAAGAGGGTGTTGAAGTCAAAGGTGAGAAAGAGTGGGGGTAGAAAGAGAGCTCTCGCATCATCGTTAAATCAACCGGCTCAACAGCGAATGTCGATCACGGGACAATGTCTCTTTCTATCTTCTGTACTCTGATACTGTTCTAGGAACTCAAGAAATCGTTGTATAGAATAGATCCTCGATGGCCGTGAATTGTAGACGAGTGTGCGGGGATATATAATTTGCCTGTCGATCCCCCATAAAGACAAACTCCCAATTTTTTCTCCTTTTACATCGAACTTCTTTTGCCAATCTACTTGCACTCCTCGTCTCTAGCAACATGCGCTTCATATTATCTCTACTATTACTCCTCCCATTTACGACCGCCGGTTTCAGCCCAACGTGCATCAGAGTCGTCACAGCGCTGGCCGCACGGCCCAACGATCTGTTCAACAAGTTCCAGCGCGAGATCTGCGATCAAGGATGCCAGCCAACAGTGCCTCACTGGGACCTCTGGACTCGCAATAATACCTTCGTCCCCGCCGTCCACAGCTTAATGCAGACCCTGAATGCCCCGAAGCAGGAGGAAGCGCTGTTAAAACTCGGCGACGACGCTGCCGACATCATCAAGCGGCAGTGCGGGCCAAAACTCGAGGGACGCGACATCTGCGCCGATGCTCATACCCTGGCTGCGTTTGGGAACTGTTTCAAGACGAATTTCGTCAAGGCTGCCATCGCTAATCTCCCAACCCTGCTCCCAATGGTGTCGGAGCCGGTGTGCCGCAAGCAGCTGGAATACTTGAAGTCAGACGAGCTCTGGGAGGAGATCATCCCCAACAATATGAGGGAATACGCCAAAGTGTGCAAGCAATTAACATACCAGCCGATGATGGAGCAGATGTATATCTTCTGATAGAATAATCTACCTACATTTTCCGGTCATAGGTGTAATTGTTGGCTGGTGATGTTATCTCCGTCTCGGGGAATCGGCGGCAATTCCCCGATCTCAGATCTCCGCTGCTCTTCATCATCATTACCTCGTGCCATCTTCAACCACCTTTATAGGCCCATAGATCTGATTCTGGGTATCGCCATGATACACCGTCTGCTCTCCTGATATCCGTATGGCGTCTGCCACTCTTTGCCGGGCACTGCGCTCGGGCCCCTCCCCTTCACCGTCGCTCACGAGCATTGCCTTCACCCAGCGTCATCTCCGCTCTGTACCTCCTCGTCTTTCTTGCCCAGCCCAGCCGCTCTGCCACCGAAGACATGTACATTCTGGCGAATTTCAGCCCTTTGTACCTATATCACCGAGCTCCTTAGGGAAGCCGGTTCCCGCGAGGACCTACCGCCGAACTCGAAAATGGCTTCGTCGCATCTTTTACCTTTCGTTGGCGACGGGCATCGTCTACGTCTTCGATAATCAATTCTACGCTTCCTCCATCACTCGAACCGCTCGTACATTCTCGCTGGGAGTGCTTGTTGCCTTGGACTACAAGATCAATTTCCGCCCGAACCCCCCTCTCGCCGGTTCCATCGCAGACGTCCACGCCCGGAACGCCGAGCGACTGTCGGACCTCTTGCGGCATAATGGTGGACTATACCTGAAGATTGGCCAAGCTATCGCCATGCAATCGGCTATATTACCACCGGAATTCCAGAAAATGTTTGCGCGAATGTTTGATGATGCACCACAGAATAGTTGGAAGGACGTGGAGAAAGTCATACGAGAGGACTTTGGCAAATCCGCGGAGGAGGTCTTCGGTGTTTCCTTTAGCGGCGATCCTACAAAGGGAGTCATGGAACGTGTGGCCAGAGCGAGTGCCAGTGTAGCTCAGGTGCATTGGGCCCGGTTGGCAGACGGAAGAGAAGTTGCTATCAAGATTCAGAAACGAGAGATTGCGCAACAAATACAGTGGGATCTATGGGCCTTTAAGTATGCTTTTTTATTTTTCGCCTCAGTTATTGATATTTGATGCTAATACTCCGAAGGGTTGTTACCTGGATCTACAGCCGCATTTTCGACCTTCCGTTCTATAGTCTTGTTCCCTACGTCAGCGAGCGTCTTTTCCTTGAAACAGATTTTGAGAACGAAGCCGACAACTCGGAAATGATGGCCAAGCTTGTCGCGGGGGAGTCTCGCCTTCGTGGCCGCGTATACATCCCGAAAGTTCACCGTGAGCTGAGCTCCAAACGCGTCATGACAGCGGAGTGGATCGAGGGAGTACGGCTCTGGGACAAAGACGCTATCACACGCACCTGGCGCGGAGGCTGGCGCGAGGGAAGCCCCGGCTGTGGCGGAACACCACTGGACTCCCCGCGGGCCAACAGATCCGCATCCGCACGTTCAAGCTTCAAGATCAAA
Organism: Aspergillus foveolatus; assembly: GCF_047715535.1. Classification (NCBI taxonomy): domain Eukaryota; kingdom Fungi; phylum Ascomycota; class Eurotiomycetes; order Eurotiales; family Aspergillaceae; genus Aspergillus; species Aspergillus foveolatus. The sequence goes on from NW_027396071.1 coordinate 576,901, forward strand.
CCGGAGCGCAACGACTGGCGGGGCAGGAACGGCCGCGGCGGCCTCGGCCTGTCACTAAAGGAGGTAATGACAACAATGGTAGACCTCTTCTCAGCGCAGATGTTCCTCTGGGGCCTGGTTCACTGCGATCCTCACCCGGGCAACATCTTCATCCGCCGCAAGCCCAACGGCCATTCCGAGCTCGTCCTTATCGACCACGGTCTCTACATCCACATGGATCCCGAGTTCCGACATCAATACGCCCGCTTCTGGAAGGCCCTCCTCACCTTCGACAACGCCACCATTAACGAAATTGTCAAGGGCTGGGGTGTCAATAACCCGGACATCTTCGCCTCGGCAACCCTTATGAAACCATACCGCGGCGGCAACCTTTCTACTCAGCAAGGGATTGAACGCCTCAGCAAAGCTGAGCGCGCTCAACGCCACTATGAGATGCAACAAGCCAGCCGCAAAGCCGTCCGAGAGATCCTGGGCGACGAAACCAAATGGCCCCAGCAGCTTATCTTTATCGGTCGTAATCTGCGCATCGTCCAGGGGAACAACCAGTTCTTGGGATCGCCAGTGAACCGTATCAAGATAACGGGCTTGTGGGCTTCACGGGCGCTGGTTGAGTCGCCGGATCTTCGTCTGACCGAGAAGATCCGCAACTATGGCCGCCATTTGCTTTTCCGTGTCGTACTTTTTTCTAGTGACCTGTTCTTTTGGTTTACGAAGGTGCGACAGTTTCTCCATCTGGGCGGTGGCATGGAGGATGATCTTGAGGCGCAGATGCAGTCTGTGGCAAAGGATATGGGGGTGGAATTGAACCATAGTATCTTTGAGGGGTAACATATCGACCGTCTTCTCCACTGTAGACTACGTAGATTATGGTTTGGGATAAAAAGGCACTCCAGTCATGTCGTGATACCTAGTTTTTTGTATTGAACCCGCCAATAGAAAGCTTGTCCAATGATCAAAGGCGCGTTTTATCACGGTGGAATACAATAGTTAGAGGTCTGAAATTTTGATCGGAGAGAAGGAGGAACCACATTTAAATATACATACTCGCTTGCTTGCTAACCACCTCAAAAAAAGACAATGCAACAGAAGAGTATACAGAACCTACATCACCGCTAAAAGGGAAGGGTATCATCAGATCATACATAGCGCTTAGCGCATGTCGCTTGTCATTATGGTGTTGATTTAATCGGATCGTCAGAGCTGTTCACTGATGTTCCCACTCGGAGAACCCAAGAGGGCGCCATTCCTGGCCCGGATACGCAGTGCTGGACATCATGATTTCCTCACTGGAATTGTCGTCCGTTCGGGCGGGGAGCTCAACCGGGCCGTGTAATGCATTGATCGTGCGCGCACCGCTGCGGTGCGGGTGGTCGGGAGTGGTGGTATTGGGCTGTGCTTGTGGCGGAGTGAGTTCGGACGTTGATGAAGAGTGAGGGACGGGCGGACCCTGTTTCTCGTCCTGCGGTTGGAATTTGGAAGGGCCGTGTTCTTCTTCGTCTTCTTGGTAGGTGGGTAATCGGGTGCTGGTGTCTGTGCCAGTGCCGGTGCCATTAAGGACGCCCTCAGTTTCATGGCTCCAGGAAACCGATGTACCCGTCGCTGCCTCGTCGTCGTCGCCTGGGATGGTGATTTTCCAGGGTAGTTCTTGGTCACCAATGCGACTTGTGCGGGGATTTGACGACCGGAAGGCACCTAGGTTGAAAGCGGGATCGGTGGGGTCATGCTTCGGAAGATGGCGCTCTTCGGGCCGTGGCGCAAAGGCTTTGGGGCTTCGGGAGCGGAGATGCAGTTCTTGGGCGTAAGTACGCTCCTCGGAACGGCCGCGAGATGGTGGCGTACGAGGGGTCGGAGAAGGCAGGGACGGACTGTATCGCGGGGATGAAACGTGGGGTTGGCGATGCGGAGAGACAGGTGGGGGATACGGCGGGAAATGGGGCGAGAGTCGGCCGGGATCGGTGGGTGTAGGGTCGCTCAACCTTATATGGTCTGAGCTAGCAGTGCCGCGGAGGGGCTGGTGAGGGCCTGCGACGGAGAAGGTTTCTGGCGATTCATGCGCAAAGTATCCTTCTAGAGGTGCACGTGGGCTGTGAATAGTGTTGCGACCGTCTGGAAGGGATAGTGGCCTTTCATGGTAATCAACCGATGAGATTGACGAGCCCGCGATTCTAGAGTCCGGCCGAGAGGTGACTGGTGCGAGGTAATGCCTGGTACTGCTCTCCGAGGAGGATTCAATTATAGGCTCTGGGGGCGCAGACTTTCTATGCTGAGTGCGGCTGAAAAGGCCCTAGGAAGAGACTGAGAATCCATCCCAAGCAATCAACATGACGGGAGGGAGGACTTACGGTCAATCGATGGAACGGCTTTTTTGACGGTTGCTCGGTCTTAAAATCAGACTGATTTGCACCCATTGAGATACGGCGAAACCGGCTGACGTTCTTCAGCTTCTCCATGGGTGACGAGATTCTTTGGGATGCGGGGTCCCGCTACGAGAATATCTGAACTGGCCGTCGCGACCAGTCATGCTTGAAGCGAAGGGACGCAGGACTCGACGGGTAGAAGTCGGACGACCGTTGTGGTGGGCCGGCGCCGTTTGAATAACCTCACGCTGAGACGAAGGCTTTCAGGAAGGTTATTCTTCCTTGAGACTCGAGGCACTAACTGTACTCTTGTGACCCACGGCGCCGAGTTCTTCCGCCAAGGAGACGCGGCTGGGACTCCTCGCCCACGGCTGAAGAGAGAACTGAGAAGAACGAATGACTGTTCTAAGCTGTGGAGAAATCAGTCGCCAGTCGGAATAATGCTTGACATGGACAAAAACTAACAGAACAAGTGGACTCACCAAGCTTCGAAGCAAGTGGCGGCGACAGGTCTAGATCGGTTTGCTGCACGCCCAACAGGTCAAGGACGAGTCCGAGGGCGGCTGGGCACCGCAGGAAGAATAGAGAGCGCGGCTTGCGTACGTCGCCCTGACCTAAAATGCCGCCAAAGATTGCAGGATGAAATCGAAGGATTTGACAGTCTCACGGCGGAAAGGGCCTTCAACGTGGTTGTCTTCAGAGTCAGACTTGGGAATGTCCACTATGCGCATTTCTCCCGCAGTGCGGCTTAGCGCCCAAGTGATCAACACTCTGGTCCCCAATCTTACTGGACCAGCCAGCATGACAGTCTCAGATCTCCATGAGGCTCCCTTTGTCTCCCAGCTCTCAATAGGACAGGGATCGCATTTGCTGGTGCCTGCTGGGCGCTGCGGACCACTGCTTTTTCCGGTCGAACTGCACTACCAGCGAGTAGTGTCGAAGGTTGGACGAAAATCTTCCCCACCCCTGCTGGCTCTGCATCGTCATCTCCAGCTGCAATTGCCGTTCGTCAATCTACTCCGGCTGCTGGATGGTGAGGGTCTTCTAGATCTAGACGAGATTCAGCATCAGGCTGAAGGTCGGATAGCCGGATAGGCTTGTGATATCCACGCACCGCTTGGAAGCCCTACATCATCACCACTAAAGTATTAGAGGCCGAAATAAGCGAGACAACAGAATGAATAGAGAAGCGGGAAGGGGAGAAAAAATAAGGGGCAGATCGTAAGGTAAGCGCCGATGCGGCGACTGTTTCGCAAACATCGTCTCGTGTCACATTCTGAACTGCACCTCGAAAGGTGTTCTCAATTACAACAGGCTTGTATCAATGAATAGAGACATAAGGCGGAAGGTAAAAAAGGGGGTAACATATACAGGTATACAATTCCACAATCCCACAATCCACTACAAGACAACAAGACGTAAATGCAGAAGGTTTGCCGTCGACGCGAGTAGAAATAGAATGAAATGCAGCACCGGTATAGGTGCTCCAGAACGAAATCAAGGCTCTACCTTTTCAGACCCTCCCGCCCCCTTCAGTTTGCTTCGTCCTTTGGAGAAGAGGCCCTTAGCGGCCTTACCTGCTTGGCCACCTAACACTCCTGCAGTATGCAGGAAATCTTTTCCAGACTGTTGCCGCATGGATCCGAGCGGCGCGGATGGCCGCCTAATATGGCCCGACGTTGAGTGAGATCCATCTTGGAGCGAAGATGCAAGGTTTCCTAAGGATGCAAGTTTTGGGAATTTGGTGCGCGGTACGCTGTTTTTGAACTCCTCGGATAGAGGTTTGGAGTTGCGGCTTATGACATCGTGATGCTCCGGGTGGGCATGGAACGTAACCTGAAGCCAGTTTCCTAGACCAGTATTGATGGTTGCAAATTGATCTCGCGTACGGTCAAAAGACTGAATCCGTTCGTACGGTGACTGCATGTTGAGAATGTCTTTAAATCCTAGCAAGCCTGTCTCGTCAGACACAGGCGGTGTATGCGTCGGTTGTTCCAGAGTTGGCGGCATATGGCTGGACGAGTCTCCCTCTTCGGCCCGGGCAAGTGTCTCTGTAGTCTGAGAAAGAACAGGCTCATGGCCATGGTCACTTAATGGAATGCTAGGAGCATCCATGGCCACGGGCGGTACGAGAGTAAGCTTAGGTTTCTCGGGTGTAGCTGGTTCAACCCTCTCTCCTGACGAGTCCGCTATCTCTGATGGTTGTTTCGTGGGCGCTACCACGGATTCCGGGAGGACGCTATCTTGCGAAAAGGGGAACTGCCCGGGCATCGGTGGCGGTCGAGCGGGCTGGGCTTGTGTGACGGGAACAGAATCCTCGTCTTCAGACGATTCTTCCCAGGAGAAGCGTTTTTTGAGTTTAGGTTGGGAGACCTGCGATGGGGGTGGAGTTGCATTCCCAGTTGAAGGAGCCTGGGACGTCGCCAGGATAGTGTCAAATGTCGGTCCAGACGGTTCTGATCCCGGAGAAGTTGCGGTTTGCGGTGCCGCCCTGTAGGCCTCATATTCTCTCGGGAGTAAATTATTCTCTCCACTGGTATGGGGTGGCGTGCCAATCTCCTGGTGGTCGGAGGGTGAGTTCTCTCTGCTTAGAGAACGAATAATCTCCTTTCTTAACCGATCATTCTCCGTATCTTCAGGAGAATTTTCCGTGCTCATTGACGGTATGATTACAGGAATGTCTGTTGATACAGCCGGATTAAAGACCATGTTTGTCTGAACGTTAAGAGGTGCAGGCAAATCACTCCTCGTAGTTTCCCGAGAGGGTTGTGGGATATCCGGGTTAAAAACGTGCTGCTGAGGCTGCGTGGCCAAAGGAGACTCCACTGGCGTTCCAGAGGATATTTGAGCCAGTTCGGACGATGCAGTGGCATCGGGCCCAGCAATGACCGGTCTGCGAGAAGGACTGTTGCCAGGGCTGGGTATGCTCAGATCCCGGCGGTGCCCTGGCTTGAAGACCATGTTGCCTTCGGTCGGCGTTTCTGTATTCTCATTCGGCTCTTCATGGATGGTCGGGGTTTTGTCATCGGTATTCCCGCGACGGGGAATGATGGGACTTATGCCCGCCGTACTATCGCTATTTGAGCGAGCTACGCTGTCAGCAACGGTACTTGGAGTTTCAGGGACATCGAAAGCTTGGTTGACGGCGGAGCGGAAGCCGAGAGAAGGATTGTGATGTAACTGGTGTGGTTGATCTCCTGGTTCCTGGTTGTTCTGAGGGCCAGGTTCGGGTTCACTGAAGAAACCAGAACCGAACGCGGATAAGCGCTTCACCTCCGGCAACGAGAGGGCCGGGGGTTCGTTCGATGCTGCCGGAGGGGTACTCGCTTTCTTGACATCGGCTTGTTCTGCTTTGTAAGTAGGCTCCGGGGCTTGAGCGGCAGGAGGGATTGTGTTCTCAGAAGACTCAGGAACTGCGTCAGCCCCTGAAGCGTGTTCGTCCGTCGATGGTGCAGCCGGAGACGGCCGGCGGTCCTGCTGTTCCTCTCGCATCCGCTTATAGATGTCAGCCGGGCGGACTATGGGCGCCGTAGGACTGCTGGAGGCAGCTGGGCTCTCTGTTGGCATTGTCTGAGCTCGCTCCACCGAGCGCGAGCGGCCCGTGCTTGGTAGTGGCGGATGGGGTGTTCCCAGTGAAAGGGTACTCGAGACATCCGGAGTGCTCTGATTCGCACTTGTACGCTGGGTCTGTGGTTCCGGGGGTTGGTCATCATATTCATACTCTCCATACTCATCTTCACCCCAGTCATCGCCGTCGTAAGAGTACTTCTTTGCCTCGACCCAACGTTTCGTTTTTGCCCGATTCACATTCGGTTTGAAAGAAACAGGAGTGTCGCCGCGGGCATAGGGGGATATCGTACTAGAGTTGGATGTGTTGAGAGGGCTAGAAAGGGAAGCGATCAGCAAGGAATCATGCAACGTAGGGAAAGCGGTCCAACTCACGGGCGTTGGAATGGACCGGACATGGCTACAGATGGCTGCTTAACAGCTCATAAACAATCGCATATATGCCGATATAGGCTCGTGATTCGCATATCCCAGGCTCTGGGCTATAGTCTCAACGCTGGGTTTGTGCCGGGTCACAAAATGAACACTGGAATCCGCAAGGCAGCAAGTTTTGAATTCGCCGGCTATGACGTGCGGCAGGCAGGATGAAACTGAGGGCCAAGGTGACAGACACGTAATATATAGGAAAAAAATAGAGACAGGCAGGACAATTATGTCTGGGTTAGGTGCGTGGAATAGACGTGGAATAGAGTGCAAAATGCCAAATAAAGACTGGTAAAAAGCAGAGGAATCGAGATACCAAGCTGACGTAGAGTCGTGGACAACCCCCCTGAGGCTAGTAGGGCGGCTCCGCGGCATTGGATGGTCAATGCCTTAACGGCGGGGTGGCTGGTAACGTGGTAGTAGTGGCTGTGTCTTCAGGTGGCAGAGAATAATCACGTGCTTGCCGCTCTCCGATCGGGAAGGACGCCTGCGGCGGCGGGCGACGGGCCAAGTAGACTATCTCGTCATCGCTAATGCTCTCAACCTCGCTCGAATCGATATCCATGGGCATTATGCTCGCTTCTTAAGCATATATTCCCTCGCCAGCGTTCATTCCTTTCTTAGACCTATCCTGAAGTGGTTGATACACCATCCGACAGATACGTCTCCTATTGTTGTCTCCTTATCGATTAGATTCACCCTTTTCCGGAGTCCTTCATCGCACTCGGTCGGCGCTCAATAATTGCGGACCGGCCTTCTCATTCGCTAGAACAACGCCCGAAGATTATTGTCTCAATCGTGCCCTTGCTATCTGCAATATGACCGGTCCTATGATACAGGATCGCACTAGCGAGTTCCAGGCAATCCTCGGTCAAGCCCAGAAACGCGCGGCGTCATCGAAAGTTGGGTCTCAGCGGCAGGCGCTATTATCGGACTCTCAGCGACAACAGGCGAATGGATCTCCCAACGGGACTGCAGCAGGTGGCAAGAGGAGGTCAGAGTTTGCTCGACGCGCGGCGGAGATTGGACGAGGAATCACGGCGACGACGGCGAAGCTCCGGAGATTAGCAGAACGTGTGTACTGCTAGAGTATCCCTAAATGCGTTTGCTAACGCTGCGTTAGTTGCGAAACGAAAGACCCTCTTCGACGACAGGCCGGTCGAGATTTCCGAGTTGACCTATGTCATCAAGCAGGACCTTGCGTCGCTAAATCAACAGATTGCCTCATTGCAAGCACTCACACTTTCACAACATCCGAAATCCAACCGGTCAAAAACGGATCAGGAGGGGGAGCACAATGATAATGTAAGTTGAAGTGGGGATACATTGATAAGTTGCTAACGTAGGTTAGGTTGTTGTTATGTTACAAGGGAAACTGGCAGACGTGGGTGCAAATTTCAAGGATGTTCTCGAGGTCCGCACCAAGAACATCCAAGCATCGCGATCACGGACAGAGAACTTCGTCTCATCCGTTTCGTCCAAGTCACAGGCTGCTCTAGACCCACAGCGGTCTGATTCTCCGCTATATCCCTCTGGGCGAAGAACACCGCAGCCCGGAGGCTCCTCGGATCTTTTAACCCTGGAGCCGTCAAATCCCTCTCCTCTAGGCCGTCCGTCCATGCAGTCTGACCAGCAACTTCTGATGATGGAGGAGGCCGAGTCAAGTAACTCGTACATACAGTCTCGTGGCGAAGCAATCGACGCAATCGAGCGGACAATCAACGAGCTAGGGGGCATCTTTGGTCAGCTAGCGCAAATGGTCAGCGAGCAGTCTGAGATGATCCAGCGGATAGATGCCAACACAGAAGATGTGGTGGATAACGTCCAAGGAGCACAGCGCGAACTAATGAAGTACTGGACACGAGTATCGGGAAATCGATGGCTAATCGCTAAGATGTTTGGGGTTTTAATGGTAAGTCTTCTCTGTGCATCTGATATACGTGAATGCTGACAGATCGCTTGTAGATTTTCTTCCTTCTCTGGGTATTGATCTCAGGATAGATGCACATACTACTTGTTTTAATAGTGTATTAATATTGGGCTGCGTTTCGTCTCTACATTTCAACGAATGACGCATATCCTATCTGTATCCCCTGATGCTCTTTCATTCTTGCTTTGTCTTGCAATTGGCGCACCTAGATCTCGATGCGAATTTTAGGCACCTAACACTGACCAGTGAATTTCTCTTCTTTGTTCAGCTTTTCTCTGGTGTATACCTATGAACAGTGAATCCCATAGATCGAGGCCATGATAAATTCGCTATTTGTATGCGAAAAGTCTTAACTTATACATGGGCGTTCAACTAGGTCTTTTCTGTTATCAACAGTTTTAAGATTAGTCATGAAATTTCTCCCCATGGTGATAACAGGTATTCGAATCGGTATGCACCTAAAGCGTCAGCCAGGTATTGCGCTGCTTTGCTTCGTTGCGGGCGTCGTTCGGTTAGGGCTGGATTGCTTGTTTTGCTTGGGCTAGACCCGCCCAGCTTGTGTTCGAATACGTGAGGCAAAATATGGGAGGAGAGACGATATACTACTAGTACTGAGTTGGTGAAGGAAGATAGTGATGATTTGCGTACAGTTTTCGGGATGTGGCAGGTAAGGGCTCAGGTTCGAACGGCTTTCGCTGGATTGGAGTTGCTCTAGCACTTCTCTTTTAATGTCCGCATTCAGGAATAATACGAGACGATGAGGTTAACGCACAGTGATGATTGAAATAATAAGTGCTAGCGGTCATAACGAATGGCTCGTATTCGAACTGGTAACTATCGCTCATCGTGAAGTCGTAAGATAAACAAGGACCATATGGGTCACATGACAAGAGCTTAAGCATAGATAAGGAAGATATAAATAAACATGTGCAGTGAAAGAAGTAATAGCAGGAAAGCAAGGCAAGGTAGGCCTCATACAGAGCAATCGCCCTCTTTCTTGCTGCGTTCCCCCTTCCACACAAACCAACTGGCCGTGATGATGAGCTTAATGCACATGGCAAACCAGAGACTCGCCGCCATCTCGGTCACCTTGGATAGACCCCCGGCTGTCATGGCGCCGAGGAAGAGCGCGACGAATCCACCAATTCGCCGGTTGCGTTTGCCGTTCGCCCTCAACGGAGCGCTTAGCTCTGGGTCGACGAGTAAGTCGCAAAGGAGGGTAGTAAGTACGACAGTGGGGAGCTCATCAAACTTTAGGATTCGGGATGCGGTGATCTGCCCAGCAGCCTGGAAGGCTAGCAGCGAGATAGGTAGCACTTGCATCCATTGAATTGGAGCTCGAGGATCTTCGGGCCTTGGGTCTACAACTCCCAGTTGCACCAAGAGCGCGGCTACCAGGATGCATATTGTTTGCACACCAAAAGAGAGTACCAACGAGTATCGACGACAGGCACCCAAGGCGCGGCCTACACGGATGAATATGACGTTTCCTATGAGGAAGACTGCAAGGGCAATCAAGGATTTGGCCCAGAGATAAGCGGGGTATGCGGGTTGGCCGGAGACGCCTAGAGCTATGAAGACCGTGTTTCCTGAATCTGTCAGAGGACATACTTACATGGTTCCAACAATAGGGTTGCTCGCTTACCTGTTTGCATACTGGAGAAACTTCCCCATGCGTTGAAGGACAGACCGTCGACAAGACCACTGACGAAGCCACACATAACGAGGAAGATGTCGGTGTGGTGGGTATCGACGTTGCATTTCATGTGCCTGGAGAAGCTGGATTGCCATGATACAGGCTCCTCATCGGAGAGTGTAGCTGTATTGCCAGCAAGAGAAACAGTAGTACTGCCCCCTACAGACCATAACCCGCCCGGGTATTTGGAATCATCTTGCTGCCCTGGTGGCCCCGTCGCAGTATCATCCCAGTATGTAAGCCGGTTGTTGCTTGTATTCGGTGCCGCTGGAGCGCTCCCTAGCGGGGCGGTCTCTATCTCTGTCATGGCCCTAGGGGTGTGCTGCATAATAACGGCAACGAAAGGAAGGGAGAAGGCCCGGCGTTCGACTGTAAGGCTTATTGATATGGCACGGAGAAGTATAGATAAGATTCTTCAGTCAAGCAGCCACAGGGCTTGTGGATCTGAGCAAGCTATTCTGAGAGATATTGACAGATTCGGGCAGGTTCTAGCCTGCTGGGCGCAGGTGGCACTCAATATATGATCATGTTGTCCCTATCTGGCTGACGTCCGGGACAATCCCTCCTTCAAAATGGGTCCGCTCTGACTGGGATACCGCATGAGAATCAATAGCGAGGACGCCAAGAGAAAAGCCCTAAACTCATCAGCCCAACTCCGACTCAGACGAAAAAACAAGGTGCATGCTCGTTGATCTATCAGGTATCCGGAGTATAACCGAGCATGACCGTCCAGACCCGCGTGTTTGATGTTACACCGCTGTGTTTCAAAGGTGGCCGTATGGGTAAGGAATCGCATAACATGCATCCAAGCAGGTGGCGGAACGGTAACGACCGACTGGATAGCCTTTACCTGTTTACCGGCTGACCCCTTTCGAGGCTCCCCGGCTCCGGTGCATCTCGATTCCGTATCAAAGGGGCGTGCTTGGCCGGTTTCTTGGCGCATTCCGTCATGGCCTGGCCCATTTTCAGTTCAAGGAACTGTCGAGAGAGGTGGCAGTGACACTGAGATAAGTCAGATCCGTGCCCAATAAGATCCTGAGTGTCGATTCAGACAAACAGTCATTTGCCATGCAAATCGCTCGTTATCTTATGGCCGATCAGTGGGGTCCGCCAAGGGAGAGACGTCGGGAGAAGTCCTGATGTTGTAGGCAGCTTCATTCTCTGTCCGAAAACGGGACGGTCGAAGCTGTAACATCTTGGTGGAGCGCTTGGCGAAGAATGATGGGATCTCGTGGTGACGATAGCCGACGGGAGATACCGTGACAGAGGGATCTGGAGAAGAGGAGAAGCGGAGTGCCTGGGGTTGAAGCTGGGCTGCTGTGGGAGCGAGGCGGAGAGAGACCGAAAGCAAGGTTGAAAGATCACGCAGAGGCGTCCCGGTGAAACCATCAGCCCGCCTTTGGCCACCACCACCACACCTTCTTTCTTATCTCCGCTCTCAACTTCTTCGATCGTCTCTTTCTCCCAGTTTATTCCTTTTGTCGGGGCTACTGTCAGGCCTATTCTTCGTAGTTTAGGACTTTGCACCGCCCCTTTGGTCTCTAATCTATAAGCTGCCAAGAGGATCGCCAGCTCTAAGGACCGGCGTCTCCACTAGTCGCTTGACCCAGCGTGAACCTCAATTTAAGCCAGCGACAAGACGAGTGGCTTCCCGAGTGCTTGGCTAGATGTCGGATCTGGGATTCCTAACCCGTGGTTCCCTGCCTAGACTCTTGTCGAATTCCGTCAGACACAGCCCCAGTTGCCATGTGCCCAATGCCTGACGCAGTTGGTTGACCGCGTCTGCGCTGACGAGCTGACCCGTGCTGGTTGGGTATGAAGGTGAGCGCCGCTTGGCGGTCTCTAGGAGACGAGACGAAAACAAATTCCAGCGAGGCGGAATCCAAGGATCAGGGGTCGGTTGCCCACAAGGTCATCGGCAATTCCTTTATCTCGTTACTTTAAATCCTATGAGCTAACTTACCTACTGAGCCTCTACAGTACTGAACCAAGGTATAAGAGCACAGCTTTTCCGTAAACAGAAAGAGAAAAGAGTCCGGCTTTGAGATGTCGACGCCCAAGCGAAGGTTTTGGCTCTCAGCGAGTATCGGCCTGCGCCAAGGATATTTTTTCCGGTATAACATGCGCCTTGCGGAATTATCACGTCTCAGGTCGCCATCACAGGCGCATACGTCTGACTCGGTCATCAGTCATCATGTTCCGGGTACGATGGAGAATGACCGAGCCATGCTTGGTGGCTGATTTGCGGCATGAGTATGTAGAAGACGACGCAGCTTTCTCTTCCATTGGCCGTGAATCAGCTTGGCGAGCTTCTTCCGTCACCATTTTAGGCGGGATCCAAGTCCACGGCTGCGTCGATCTTTGAACAGACCCGGCAAACTTATCATCCTTCAGGAGGCACCACGGTTTCCTCCATGCTTGTTGGTGCGTTCTAACTGCATCTCACCCTCGCGCCGATTATTCCCGATCTTTCAGGAGATAGTTCTACTCGCCGAGCTATTGTGTCCAGTAATACAACGACCGTGGCGCAGAGGTCATACTTCAGCGTTTCGCTCTTAGCTCTTGCAGTTTCATGTCAGTGCGTCATCTCCTGGGCTTATCTATGAGGTGCGACGCATATACCTTTTTGGGTCTTTGATCCACTCTGAAACCTGTCTGTCTCGGCAGCGGGGCGGCGGAGTTGGAATCTATTCACAGTCCGTACCGGCGCGGGGTGGCGTCTGGCTAGGGACCCTAACTTCAAGCATAGTTCGTCCACTTGATAAGGCATTGTATTGACATAATATTGCGGAGTAATCGCTAACGACTTTTACAAGCATAGGGAAAGTGGCCCGACCAATGGATTGTCAGGATGCGGCAGTATTTCCTAATTTGAGCACAATATACTCCGCACCCCGGCACTTTTCCCTGTCATGCATACTATAGAACGAGCTCTTGGAGTTACGCAAACCTTCCATGATGTTTCGAAGTGAAGTGGCTTTCCAGCTATACGCAAACCCTGAGCAACGATGGCTTTTACACATGACAATAGCGAGAGCTAAGAGCTGCCTACTCCATACAATCGCGATCGGGTACTACCATCTCAAGCAACTCGGATAATCCAAACTCTCCCCCAGTGGTGCAGTAGGTGGATACGATTTGCCGGTCAAGGCTCGACGAGGGATGGCGAGGGCTGTGCAATGCCCCAGACGGGAAATATCCGTCTCCAACACAAGATCTCCTGCCTAGGCAACATTCACCCTGCAAGCCTAAAGAGCGTGGGGGTATGAAATGGTCGACGTAATCCAGCACCGGTCCTTATCCCCGCATTTTGAACTAGATTATCTCTGCATTGACTGGATTGACTTGAGCAGGGCTTGCAGTAGGATTTCGTCCTTGCCGCATGTTTATCGTCCTTCCGTGCCGCGTAACAGGGTCTTCTACACGATGGAGCTGCAAGACCGACCGTGGACTTGAGGGGTTGCTGCCTGGCTGTACTATTATAACTGACTAAGGCGAGGTAATCTTAACCGTTTCCAAACATGCAAATCGTGTCAACTTTTCATGAAGACAAGCAGATACCTTGTTCTGTTGCGTCAATCCATCACTACGAAGCTAGCTTGAGTCAATACGACATTTGCGGTAATCTCTTAAACGAACATCGTCTGCTAACAAGCAATAATTTGATTATCGTAGCAGTGATCACCTTCCGGCCGGGGAATACCTGCGAGCTACAAAGTTCTCCGAACACTTTGCCCTAATCTTGCCGACATTCTAGCCCTTAAGTTGCGGCACAACGTAGCCGCGATTAACTCACCAGCTGCTTCCTGCAAGTTTATCATGGAGGTCCGTTCATATGTGAAAGCAGCGGGATGCCCTTACTCGAGCTTCAGCATATGCGTATTCACGCGTTAGGAAACTCCTGGTTTTCATAGCGAGTCGCGCAACGCCTATGCAGCATTTGTGTGTCTTAAGGTATGCTAGCTCAGGCGCTCATGCTCCGCCAGTATTAACACAGCCTTTTCAATTTTCAAAGCTGAGATACAGATCAACCTCGGAATGACCAGCATCATAAGACCTCTCCCACCGAGGAATAAGCCAACTCGAGCACTTGCGCTGAGACAGCATTAGGCGCGCGGAGGCTCGACCTCGAGCATCACACGAATTTCCAAGTACCATTGCTCGTGGAGATTATTTCGAGAAGGGTTCGCGTCAAATCACCCGTGGATAAGTGGCTTCATCCTCTGAGAGTGCGGGCCGTTGCTGCGAAAAAGCTCCAAACAGCCTATCCCTGAATATTCGATAACCTTAGGCAGTAATTCCGGTTGCAGAACAGCATTTAGAAGGACATGAGGAGACCAGAACGTTATCTGTGATGCTCAAAAGACGGTTGAGCGCGACTTCGAATGACTACGTGAAAATCTTGAACCGAATAAAGGCACATTAGCGTCAGCCCTGTATAGATCGACCCACCATATGATTGGATTTGAAATTCGACCCGCCCCAGCCACACCCGCTATCCCAAAAATAGCCCGCCAGACACATATCCCAGCCACACGCTAAACCTTTTTAAGCAAAGAATCATCAGCAGACGCGTAGACTAGGCGCCAATTTATCTAGAAATAAAGCTGTCCAAAAACTCTTTTGAACGTCTTTATAACATCATTTGAGTTGGAAGCCTTCAACGGGAAAAGCTAGGCCAAACGATATCATAGCGATGGCACCGTACTATGCCCTCCTTACTGACCGCGGCGTCGCCGCAGAGTCCCATTCTCATCTCTACAAGCGCGATCTCACAGTCAACCACACCCAAGCCGTCACTCTCGGCGTGATGGCTGCCTATGTCGTGGTGATAGCTATACTCTGGAATGTGCCGTATCTGCGGTACTCACTGTGGCCGTTCAAAGTGCGCCTTTAACCCTCTCCGTCCTGTCTACCATACTAGCAAACTAACAAAACAAGATGCTAGTAATCGCCTTCCACGAATTCGGCCACGCCATAACTGCCTGCTGCACCGGCGGTCGCGTGAAATCCATCTCACTGGACCCCCACGAAGGCGGCGTCACGCACATGCAGGGCGGGATGGCCGCAATCACGCTGCCAGCGGGGTATCTGGGCTCCTCAATAATTGGGGCACTGCTGATCTTCGCGGGTTTCAATATCATTGCCAGCAAAGTGGCGAGTATTGTGCTGGGTGTATGCTTTTTGCTCACACTTTGGTGGGCGAGGAGGGACCTCTTGACGATCGTGACAGTCTTGTTGGCGGTGGGGTTGTTGGTTGCGTGCTGGTTTATTGCGCATGGGGAGGCACTGAAGTGGGTTGTTGTATGTTTCCCCCCTTCTTTGCGGTATCGTGAGAGGTTACACTCGTGGGTGCTGACGGATGATCGATTTGTAGTTATTCATTGGCGTCATGTCCGCGCTGTATAGCGTTTGGGATATTGTGAGTCTTTCCTTCACCCCGGATCCTACCTCTACCTAGCTCCGCTAACGGGAGGTTGTTGCAGTGCGACGACCTCATCCTCCGCAAAGTGAATTCCTCTGACGCAAGTGTCTTTGCGCAGCGCTATGGCGGATCCTCACGCTGCTGGGGTCTTCTTTGGTCCCTGGTCTCTCTCATTTTTATCGCTATTGCGATTGTTGCAGCAATAGCTGCGTTTCCGCAGTCGTTTAGCCAACAGGAGGATGATTCGAAAAGTTTCTTGCCGACGAAGTTCTAGGCGCTTTAGCTGGTTGATATATCTTTTTGTGGTTATGCGAAGCATTCATGATTGACGACAAGTGGGAGTTTCGGCGTGTAATAGGTTTCAAATTCCAGGCGCTAGGTGACTGGCGGTACATCAGGTCCTTTTTTGATTATTTCTGGCTTTAAGATACCACAACTCAAGAGTTAGCGAGTGAAATTAAGCTTAGAGCATCATTGCCTACAGTTTTGGCGGCAAACAGTTAGCGGGGAAATAAGTAATGTAAGGCCGCAAAAAGAGAAAGAGATGGCTTTAAGAGGGCTTGAATTGAATCTACCCGTTTCACTATCTAATTATGTATCAGACTCATGTTTGTACAGTCCACCAGGGCGCACCAAGCACTTGCTAGATTCCATCAATATCCTTGCGCTGGAGGTGAGCAAGTTGAGATGGATGAAACAAACCTGTGCATACAAAACACCAGACGCCGATACCAATCATTAACAATGAAGGAAAATATTTAGGGAATTGGGTATCTCGTAGAATTCTTGCCCGTTAACGGTGGCATACGTCCGCCTCCTCCGATGGCGGCCCGAAGGTCAAAGTCGGGGTTATTCTCGAGTAGGACGTCGCGCTTCTGTTGAACAGCTTGTGCCGGCATAGGGGGCGGACGCCACCTGGGGTTGATTGGCCGCTCCGATATTGACGTGAAATGGCTTACTTCGCTAGCAGCAGGTGAGCCCGGACGTTCCACCCCATTTTCCTTCAATTTTTGCTCACCAGAATTGCCTGGCGTCAAGACAGAAGGTACTCCTGAGTTACCAACTGCCGACTCGTTCCGACTCGTGTACACCGGGTCCTCATCTTCGTAATACATACTACCTGACTGGGAACGGACATGCCGTGGTTGATTAGGTTGATATGGCAAGTTTGGCTCGCTCGACTGGTATGCTTGCGGTCCCCAATTCCTACGGGGGGGCACATATGACCTGGGTGAAGCGATTAGTTAGCTATTTCCTGAGAAACAGAGAAGTTGAGCAGCCATACTGTGTGCGGCTATAAAGGCTCGTGGGGCTAACAGGCTCGTGCTGATTATCAATGGAAATGGCGTGGAGTTGTTGCTGCTCAGGGATTCCATCCTGAGCATCCGCCTCATGTCGCGGCTGCGGCATCATTTCAATAGCTTGGCCAGCTGGGCCCGGAGCTGCTGGCACCGCCATTGGCCCGGGAGTACGCTGGCGTGGTGAAAGTCCACGATATCCGTACTCATCTTCACCCATTGCGCGTGCGTTGGAACCATATCCACCCGCTGTCGGTTGCGGCCGGTATCCTCCACGTGCCATCGGTCCTGCAGGTCCGCCGCGCATTGGGCCCATATAACCACCCCGCCCGGGGGGAGGAGCACGAGAATTGGGCCCGTACGGGCCTCCGTAAGGTCCGCCACGACCAATTCCTCCGCGATGTGGATACCCGCCACGGCCACGTGTAGCAAATCCTGTAGGAGGCCCTCTTCGGGGGTCCGAATATTGGTCACGCACTCTGGAGTCTGGAGGTGGTGGTCCAGGAGGTCCAGGCGTACGCATTCTAGGTGCGGAGTTGTAGGCTCCCGGTGGTAACGGGTTCCCAAAATCATCCCGAGGAGCGTTATAAGGAACTGGATCTCCGGGAATTCGCGACTGATATCCAGCGTCCTGGGCGCTCGGGTCGCTGTGGTTATTTAGAGGTGTACGATCGTCGTCACTTGAACGCGTGTTTGTGCGAAAGGTGGCGAACGTAGGCCCGGATTCTGAGCTTTGAGTTGCAGCGACGAAGGTCTCTTTGGCTTCAGGCGCGATTGGCTTGCTCTCGTTCAATGCAGCCGCAGCAGCGTTCTGGCGATTATAGTAGTTCTGCCCACTCATTTCGGCATTTTCTGCGATGCGCCTCTTGCGAGCCTTGCGACTGACCAGAGTCCGGCGCATGGCACAAGTGACGACACCGCAAGTGACCAGGATAATAGTCGCGGCGAGAACTATCCAGCCACCCCATGACAAATGCGGCACAAAGAGCAGTATATCGACCAGGAAAGCAAGCAACGAGACGAGAAGAGTCGGAAGGAGCAAAATCAACAAGGCCAGTAAGTAGCGAGGCGAATGCGACGGAGCGTGCAAATGAGCCGCAGCAGCGAGACAAAGGCAGATCAAAGTGAGAAAAGCAGCGATCGGGTGGACGATAAGGATGGAAGAAAGTGATCTCCGCGCGTCGGATGGGAGGTTAAAGTCGCTGTCCGTACTTCCGGTGTTTTCGATTTCCTCTGCGCTAAGATTAGCGACCTCAGACCTGAGGGGTAAACGCAACAAACCTGTGGTATAGCCGATGTGGATCGCGGTGCAAGTGCCAGCTTTGCAATAACCGAAGACCCCGTACTCGACATTGTCAAAAGTCGCCAACGGAATACTCTTGACAATAGGAGTCGATATCACGGAGAGAAGAAGGAGGACAAAGGCGATTAGGAGAAGGATGGTCAATGGGGTTGCCGGTTTGAGCAACATTGCGACCACGAGACAACCGCGAGGCTGCTCGACCGTCGAACAGAGTGTAGGGAAACGAACGTCAGGTACTGCCCCCAGACAGCAGCTCGCCCAAGCGGAATAATAAACTCTAAAAGTATAGCATTGAGCGTGGCATTGATTGCAGCAGCGCTTCTCCTGGAAGAAACTGTGGGTGAAAGGAGGTAAGAGGGCGAAGGAGAGCCAGGAGGGACGGCGCCAGTACGGAGTAGCGGCAATAAGGCAGAAGCGAAGAGCTCTTGTCCAGACAAGAGAAGATAAGCAAAGAGAAAAAAGAGCCTGTAATGAATGGAGAGAATAGTTGTACTAAGGTAGTAGTAACTGGCTAGCGACGATGGTAAATGGTGGAATAAGGTATAAGCATGACGGCGGCTTGATTGATTGTTTAAGGATGGCGTCGGCGAGTTGGAGGAAAGACTGAATAGTTAGTTAAGAAGCGGGTCTTAGTCATCGACTGTCTCAATTTCCATGATATGCCTGCCCACTTCCTTTCTTCTGCTATTGTGTGATCTACAGTTGAAATTCACTTGACATTATGAACATCTTCAAAATGTTTAGTAGACTGTGACTTGCGTCTACATAAAGACACTAGAATTCTTCCTCGAGTAGGAATCGCTTCCTCCTGTGGTGGCTGAGCCCAGATTAGAACAAGCGATACCTTTTTAACGCATCCACTACTCACAGACTTCACCATGATTCGCTGTCCGCTAAGGAGGAGAGCACGAGTTTACCAGGTCGAGTTCCACCACTGCTTGCCGAGACTGTTGCTGTGCGTACCAGCTCGCTGAAAAAGAAAAACATCACGAAAGGTAGAGCCTTGCTGCATCCAGACTCAGTCAGCTGATTTACAAGCTGTGACACAGTGAATGCTCCCTTGGATATCGTGTCGGCCAGCGCGCTAAGAGGTGGCTGCTTTTGCCGCAAAGACGCTTGACCCAAGACCATACCCGAGTAAGATCAGCTATACGATAATTATGATCGGGTCTCAAACCGGTGTTGTGGAAATTAATGACGCGACGCTTTTCTCCACGACGGGAACCGGCCAGCCTTCCCGCAATCAATCTTGAGAGACTGAAACAAATCAATTGGATGGACTCCGTCGTGATACGCGATGATACCCTTGGTTTAGCTCCTTTTCCCGACTCTTCGACAAGAGTTGTTTTAAGATAGTGGGACGTGGAGTCGACACTGCAACGACGCAATCCAGTTTCACGACTCTACGCTCTAGGCCCTCACCCGCGTTGCCAGAGGCTCCGCAGCTCCACCTGGCACCGCCGCACCGGCCTGCGATTGACAGCTTGTGGACCCTGGGGTTTAAGTTGCAAGAAGTTTAGCTCATCTCATGGAGTCAGCAAACATTGTGTGGGTTTCGGGGTTCAGAAATAAAGACCGTGCCTTGACCGAGGCCTAGCTGATCCTCTTTGTGCTCTCATGCGGCGGTTTGCTCTGCCAGGATGGTCTAGGTGAGCCTAAATTCGAGTTTCATCGTCTACGGAGCACTGGCGGGTTTCTGGTGAGACAGCAAACACTCGCGGTCGCTATTTGCAATTGGTAGGTTCGGCCAATTCCAATAGTAGGCTCGCAGGCGCTCCAAGTTCTGGTGGTGATTTTTCTGCTGATGATCGAGGTGGACTATTGAAGACGCCACACTATGGAGTATTATACCCGACTAGTGTTTGCTAGATCAGCCAGGCTTCTACTTCAAAGTCTGGAAACAGCCTGACATATAACCAGGTTTGTTTTTCGAAACACTAACTGCAGTATGTAGAACCTCGAACCTATCCTCTCTAGGCCTGCAGTCGAGACATAAGTTGACAGCTATACGACGGGTTGTATCCGTAACCGCTCCATTCTTACATCAGACGCCTTTTCCCCTGGCGACCCACTGGTCTGCTAGCCTGCCAAGCCATCTATCCCACGCGATGATCGCTCTGTCTTTGTCGATCATTGAGCATGTAGACTTGCTCTGAGCTTGTCTTCGCTCGCAGGGAAATTTGTTGGCTCTCTCCTCCAGCGGAAGCTTCGCTTTTGGAAATTACGGGGGATAGTAGCATGAGGACGCGTAGCGTATTGATGTTTACCCGTATCAAACACCTCGAATACTGCTGCCCACAAAAATCTGCTGGTGTGCTGCACCGTCTGGATAAGGGTCCTGGGATTCCGTACCAAGCCCCATTATGCGCTGACGCTGGCGCATCGACCCCGTTAGAAATGGGGTTGCGTAAGAGAGTGTTCCCATGGGGAACTCCCAGTTCCGGACTTCTCTTTGCTTTTCTTGCGCTTTCCTTAAGCACTTTCTTCTTTCATATGAAGACCCTGGGTGCCCATCGCTTTTCAGCCCGACGAGGCAAATCGGCAGCATATAAACCTATCGCAACAACTCGTTAGTCAAGCAGAATCAAAACGAGACATTCTCAACAAAGATCAAATGTATGCCTTCTGGAGAACGCCTTGGATGAAATCCAAAGTCAGCGTGAGCGACGACCAGCGTGACCATCTACTCGCTGAAAACCGAGATGTCGACTATCGACCGGAAAAAGGAACTCCTTCACGGGTTGCCAACACTCAGGAGCGCTATGTTGGTTTTGGCATCGGGGGTGCTGGCAATATTCGCAGGTTTGACTCCCTTAGTTGTGTATGTACCTGGGTATGTGGTTTTGACGTCTCGATTAAGGGTAAAACCGCGTGGGGTGGCTATGTCAGCCGGTGAAGCCAAAGATCAACGAACCTGAAATGATAGACTGACGAAGATATGGGAAGGGGATAATCTCCGGAAAGAGTTCTGGACTTGGGTATGGAATCCGGAAGAGAATGTGGTACATGTTTTTAATATATCTTCAATATATCTTCGGAATGCTGGGCGAGCACCTCATTCTTACGACCTACCACCTCCTCTTCTTTAAACCCATAATGGAAGTCATCCCAACCTTTTGTGCCACTACCATTTTCTTTGCTGGACAATATTTGCCCAGTTTCAGCATGGGGTTGATGTCTTCAGCCGTGAGGTGCAGGAAATCCTCGTCTCAGTTGTACGTCTCGCCTTCTAGAGCGACCTAGGGGTAACGTGGACTTTTGGTCTGCCCAGAATTTGAACAGCGATTGCTAGAAACAAGATATGTCTGACCGAAATGACATCGTCATAGACGCTCCTTTCTGTCTACACCGACATCGATGGTAGATACGGAGACCAGAAGCTGGATTCCCAGCATGGGTTGTCGCGAGGGTGATATCGACCTGGATCTCATGCCGGCCCCAGTCAAGGTATGCAGGAATCTTGTAGACTTGGCCAGACCATATAAATAATCAAGGGCACATAGCAGGCGTCTCTGATTCCCTCCGCCTCTCTTGCACCAATATTTTACCGGTTATTAAGGCCCCGGACAACAGTTTCCCAGCCTGGTTGCTGTTGTTGTCTCATATGAAAGCTCTGATATAGGGGTCTGCTGCAGTGCTGCAAGTATGGCATTACATACTGCATTTCTCTGGAGATTATTCTCGCTGTTCTGCCTTTGCGCCTGGGCTACCGCTCAGAAAGCGAGGATTAACTTCGTTCCAGGGTTGGTTTCTAACCTAACGCCAGAGTATAGCCCTCCTCGTCCATCGTTAGTATACCCGTCGAGTCTGCTAGACCACGTCATGGTGTGATAACGAACATTAGCAGAGGGATTCCTTTTACTATCCAAAACTACGCCGCACAACCATGGCATGATCTGATCGACGTCACCCACGGGGCGAACAAACCGGCCGCGAACTGCGCAGCTTCCTCAGGGTCTTCTAAATTTTGGTACGAGGAAATTGAGCACAACGGGCAGTCGTCATTTCTCGTTCCGGGATACAAAGACAACTACAAAGTATTTCGAAATGTGGTCACTGACTACGGTGCCGACAATACTGGGCAATCAGACGCATCGTCAGCGATCCAGAAAGCCATCAGAGGTGTGAACATACGAGCCCTATGTTGACCAGGAGAAGCTGACAGACACTTTCTTTAGATGGCCCCTCTGGAGGACCCGCGCGAGATGCCAAAGCAATGGGGTCGACTGGTCAACCCGCCATTATTTACTTACCGGGGGGTACCTATTTACTAGGAGCCGCTCTGCAACTCTACATTGGGACTGTCCTGGTTGGAGACCCAACCAATCCTCCCATTCTAAAAGCAACACCCGGCTTTTCCGGCGACCATATCATATATGCAAAGGATCCGAATTTTGGCGGAACGATCAACTTTTACATAGGCATCAAGAACATTGTGCTGGACTCAACGGGCCTCGATTCAACCTTGCCTATGAATCTGCTTGATTGGACCGTCAGCCAAGCGACTCAACTGGCAAATGTTGGGTTCAATATGCCAGTCGCTTCCCAGCATGTCGGCCTGACCACCCAATACGACTATAATAGCAATATCATTTTGGTATGCAGACCGCTTATTGCATGAGGAACAAAGCTGACCAGCAGAACGACTTATGGTTCAACGGCGGGAACATTGGGATGAAGCTCAGTGGACAGCAGTGGGTGATCAAAAATACCGTGTTTGCCGGGACCACTACAGGTATTGTTGCAGGAGGAACAGACGTTGTTCTCCTAGGCTGTCAGTTCAGCAATGGCAAGATGGGCATTGACGCCACCGGCACATCTGGTTCTCTTACTGTGATCGACTCTAGCGGCGAGGGGCTGGAAAGCTTTGTAATATCCAGCAATCCCAACGGCGCGGGAAACGCAATCGTCTTGGAGAACGTCCAGAATACAGGAACTACAGTGAACCTGGGTGGGCAGGCTGTTTTGAGCGGGAGCGTCCCAAACACTTGGGTCCGCGGAGACATGGTGAGACATCTTCACTATAGCATCGTGGATAGTGGCCGACTGACTGTGCTAATAGTATGCGGCGGGAAGCCCAAACATGCAGCGAGTCAACGGGCAGATGGTGACTACACAACGATCTTCGGCGCTTCTAAACGGAACAAAGTACTTTACCAAGTCACCCCCAACATTTCAGGAATTCTCCAAGGATCAGGTCCTGAATATCAAGTCTGTGCCGGGTAGGCCGGTCTATGGAGATGGAGCAACCGATGACACCCAAAATATCAACGAGATCTTGGCTGAAAATGCCGATTGCAGCGTGATCTACTTTCCCGCTGGGACATACATGGTAACTGATACCATCTTTGTCCCGACCGGAATACGCATTGTTGGTGATCCTTACGCTTCAGTCATCAGCGGTGTTGGTGCGAAATTCCAGGATCCAGTGTCGGTTCGTCCTATGGTCAAATTCGGGTATCCTGGGGATGTTGGCGTCGCTCAGGTCAGCGATATGTTGTTCACGGTCGGAGACATCCTTCCCGGGTGTAAAATTGTCAGTCTTCTAGGACTCTATAGGTTCCATCGCTAACCAGATTCAGGTCGAAGTAAACATTGCTGGCTCGAAACCCGGCGATGTCGGTTTCTGGAATAGCCATATTCGAATCGGCGGCGCCGTTGGAAGCAAAGTCGAAAGCCAGTGTGCGGGTAGTCCAGACAAATGCAAAGCAGCTTGGGCTGCTCTTCATCTCACAAGCACGTCCTCTGCTTACATTGAGAATATGTGGGGATGGACGGCAGATCACGACCTTGACGGCAGCAACGGACAGACCATCTCCACGGGGCGAGGCGCCCTCGTGGAAGCGACAGCTGCTACCTGGCTTGTCGGAACGGGATTTGAGCATCATACGCTGTACCAGTACAACTTTGAGTATGCGCGCAACGTGTTTTCCACAATGCAGCAGAGCGAATCGGCATACTGGCAAGGCCCGGGTAACATGCTAGCTCCTGCGCCATGGCAAGATAACATGATTCCAAGCGACCCGAAATTCGCGCAATGTGCTGCAGACGACGCTCTGTGTCGGATGGGGCTGTTTGAGCGGATCCATGCTTCTTCAAACTTGTTCCTTTACGGTGGGTGCAACTGGGTGTTTTTTAACAATAATAGTAACTGCAACGCGCCCAGCGGGAAGTGTCAGAAGAATGCTATTCAGATCACGGACTCATCGGCGGTTTATCTCTATGGGACAAATACCAAGAGTACAATCAACATGGTGCTCAGTGGAACCCAGGCGATTGCGACGGAGGATGAAAATGCCGGTGGCTGGGGAGGAGTCATTGCCGCTTATCTGTACTCCGTTTGACGTTGCGAGTCCCAACAAGCGGTGGATGTTGTATGATCAAATTTTCTCCTGCTGTCATACTACTGTCAGAACTTCAAGGGGTTGAAGCAGGCCACCCAGGAGCTACGACTCACTGTTCTGCGGCGGCCATCGACGTGGATGGGAAGGGCAGCAGCGCATACTAAACTCAGATGTATCTTACTAGCTTACGATATTTCTCGCGGAACCAAAAAGGCAATGTTAGATTATGGACACTAGTAAATCGCATCAAGGAGCCGTAATGACGTTGCTTGGGCCGAAAGGTAGGTCTCCCTGCCTTGGCCACCTTTGCCAACTCAACACTAAAGAGACAACTCCAACACTTGAGCTCAACCCGACCAATCACGTTATTACGTCTCAGAATCATCTCCAATCACCGGCTGTGATATTGTGTCCCGCGATTTCCAGTTCAATCGCCTCATTTCGATGTCGGGCTCACTCGTGGGTGGCTGGGCTCGGAGGAGGCTGGCAAACGCACCCATAAGCCAACCGTCTCCCTTTCGAGCCCAGCAATGACAGTTTATCCTCCTATCCTACAATTCTCCAATATAACCGTCAAACTGAGCTTGATTCTTTCTGGTTCTTTTCTCTAGGACCGCAATTCGCACCAGGGAATGTATCTAGACGGCTGCAAGTGAGCTCCCCGCATAATTCCTCGGCCAGCGCCGCCGCCATGCTTGCGCCGGCAGCTGGGAATGTGAGCTTGAGAACAGTCAGCTGTAAGTGTCCCTTTCTGTTCGCCTGCTTCAAGAATACCAGCCTGACAATTTGTAGCAAGCCGACCACAGCTGATTCGCACCGAATCGCAACAATCCGCTGCGGCTTCGGACGATTACTACTCCTTCTCCAGCCGCACACCCACCAGCCGTTCAGCGAGCGGCGGCAGCCGAACTACAGTGGTGCGATATGCAACACCGAACTCCCATCCCGTATCGCGCACTTCATCCCCGGCCGTGTCTCGAACGCTCCTAGCCCCGCCCGCAGCTGTTCCGCGGGCAGAACACAGTCCGATACGACAAGCGGAACAGCGAGAAACTTTCGTGACGCAGATCGACAGCACAACCCAGTCATCCAAGGGTAGAAACGCTCATCTCGGCTTATCTATGGATGGGGCTAGCAGTGAGCCCGTAAGGGACAGCTATGCGGGGCGAGAGCCGACGCCGGGGATGGACGATTCGCCGTACATTCGGTTTGCTATCAACCAGCTCACCCGGGAAGGAGAGGATGATGATCCGAGAGGGTCTGAAGAAAGCGGGCATGAATCGATCCCTCCCGAGCGTTTGGTCTGGGATGGCAGCCTGGGCCATTTTGTTCGCGCCGTGACGCCTGCACCGCAGCAGCAATCACCGCAGAGGGACCCGCAGGCTTCAGTAGACCCGGAGGCTTTTGTTGCCGTTGAGCCACCAGAGGGGAACCTTATCTATCCAGCGCTGGACTTTGTGCCCGTTGTGCTTCGGCCGTGGGCGCTTAGCTTAGCCATCTTCTGCGTTCTGCTGATGATCGCTGGGATTGCGTTCAGCAATATTTGGTCCGAAGACCACGACGGCGTCTGGGGGTACGATGGACGGAGTGGTGCGCGGTACTTTGTTGTGCAATTTCTCCCGCAAATTCTGGGGATCATTATCTCGATTTCGACATTCGTTATCCAAGCCGCCGTATATCGCGTAATGCCTTTTGTGATTATGGCGTCCGAGCGGCCGTATAAAAGTGTCTTACAGGGTCTGCCGATCGTGTCGAAGGGTTTCTTGCTGCCGGACTTTTCGCATTTCATGCATGGCGAGGCGTTAGTGGGGTTTTCCTTGCTCACAATATGGCTTTCAAACTTCATCGCGGTGCCACTACTGAGCTGCTTCTTCCAGGTAAAATGGTTTGTTATAGATGGTGAAGGAAGTTGGCGCTGGGCTGCAGTAAGGCCTGTTGGTTGGACATTGATAGCGGTTTACAGTCTGCTCGCAATAGGGCTTATAACGCTACTGCTACGGTTCCTTCGCACCTGGTCGGGATTGATGTGGGATCCTGTTTGTCTCGCAGACTTGATTACCATCGTCCAGCGGTCGAATGTGCTGCCTGATTTTGAATATACGGAGACTGCTACCAACGTCGGCGAATTGTTGAAGTCGAGAATACTTCGACTGGGCTATTGGCAGCTCTCTCAGGGACGACACAGGGAGATCTTCTACGGTATGGGAGAAACTGGCGGAACAGTTGGTAACCCATCCCTGCATACTCCGCCGAGGAACCGCCGAGAACATTTGTCAAAAGTCTCGTTTGATGCCGAGAGACAAAGCATGACTGGAAAAGATGGGTACGAAGAACTTTATTCATCGACTGTTCGCTACCGATGGGCGCCATGGTTTTTAAGGAAGCCAGCTGTTATTGCGTGGACAGTGATAATCTGTGCGCTATTCGTTGCATTTGTCGTTGTCAGTTTCGTGGACGGCGGGGTTGAAGAAGGCTTCCCTCCACATCTGTCGACTAGGCCGTCGTCAACCGCCTTTTCATCCTCTAATTTCCTGTACAGTTTCATTCCAGCGCTGATCGGGAATCTTTTGTTCCTTGCTTGGCAACATATCGATGTCCACTTCCGTTCGCTGCAGCCTTATGTCATGCTGTCTTCTCCCGAGGGTGCCACTGCGGAGGAGAGCTTATTGCTGGCATATTCTTCCCTTCCACCTCTGCATGTCACCATCACGGCAATCATCAACAAACATTACAAAGTCGCCTGGATATCTCTTTTGAGCGTCCTCTCTGGCGCCATTCCGATTTTGGCTGGCGGCGTCTTTATTGCCCTTACTTACCCAGAGAACACGATTAAAATCACGCCGCTAATGTCTGCTTTTTACGCCATCGTGGCGTTTTGTGCCATTTATATGGTTTCTTTTCTGGCTGTCTGGCCCGGACGCCGTCGCTATCTGCCTCACAGCATCAGCACCCTAGCTGATCAAATCAGTTTCCTATACCAGAGCCCTCTGCTTTCGGACAAGCTCTTGCGGGAGCCACGCAGCAAGACCGACCTTGTCACCCGGTTAGTTATCGCCCCGCCAGGGAACAAGGATTATCCCACATACGGCTTTGGTATTTACGTGGGCCGTGATGGCAGAGAGCACCTCGGCATTGATCGGTACAGTCGACCGGGTCGGGCCGATATGCTTATTACGACGAATTCGATGAAGTAACGTACCTTTATGAAGTGATCATGAGTATGTCACGCGCCTAATGATAATGAGATATGTGATAAAGATTTGCGTTTATGGTGTATTTCTGACTGATAATTGACCCAAACCATGTCAAGAATCTGCATAGCATGGCGTTATTATAAATTGCAATACTTCGTTTCCTCTCAATACCGTATTATCCTTAGGCTGCTTCTTGGTTCTTAGGGCTGGCCCAATCACGTTCTTTCCGCACGTGTTACACGTGACTCAGTGCTGCGCCTCCAAACGAATCAGCCATTCTTTTTCAGAGACTCAAAGACCCGTCTTCTAGTTGACATGGGCTCCGATGATGGGCTGGCTCCGTCAATAATATATTATAGTCAAATTCAATGGTACTAATATGGTCTACCCCGGACGACCAAGCACCGGCTGCCAGACATGCCGCACCAGACGCATCAAAGTACCTAATCCACCTCTGCCTCCACCTTCCCAGAGATCAAGACTAATCATGATGCCTATCAGTGCGATGAAGCACGCCCTCAATGTAATGCCTGCGTGCGCTCGGGTAGAGAATGCCCTGGTTATCCGCACCCTCTGGACATCGTGCTGCGGCCCCAGAAAGCATTCAATCGCAAGAACACAACTCTGGTGGCCCAGCGCTCTACAACAGACAATGACATAGACGCAAAGACAGACAAGTCGACATCTTGTGGATTACGTCCACTTCCCTGCTTACCCGTAACACCAGGACCTACCACTTTTCCGCAGGTCCCTGGTGGCCTGTATCTCCCCATGGAAGATACTGTCACTGCATTTTTCTTCAACTCGTACATTTACACGCCCCGTGATCCATTGATCCGGCCCGGTTCAATGGAGTATCTCCCCCAACTATACGCAGCCGCTCCCTTTGATTCACATTTGCGCATGAGCGCGCTAGCTGTAGCCTTCTTCTGCGTGGCTGCCTGGACACGCCAGGAGAATTTGGTTTGGCGTGCGCAACAGTGTTTTGGAATGGCACTTGCTCGCACGCGACGTGCGCTACAAGGCGATATTGAACGTGATTATGACAATATCCTCATGACGCTGATGCTGCTTTATCTCTATGAGGTGAGTACGGGGCCCTTGCGCCATATAAGCACCTAAACTAATGGTGGCAGGAATTCATTTCGATCAAAGAGAACAAGCCCTCACCGAAGCATCATTTGCGTGGCGCAGTTGCTCTGATTAATTGCTGTAGCCCTGAACGCCGGAAATTGCCCTTGTCAGATACATTGACCAATGCGATACAGGGAGAGATTGTAAGGCTTGGAATACTTCCGCTTCTGCATCTGATCTAACTGGTCAAGGTACACTCCGCCGTTGATGAAAGATGTCCACTGCTTCAAACACCCAAGAACTGGCCGCTCTCAGAGGGTATCCCAGAGCTGGCTTCTTCACGGCTGATGATGATCGCAACCCCATTCGTCAAACTGCGGGAGCGCTGGATGGAATTCTTTACTCGTGCCGACACTGCAAACATTGAGGAGACTGAGGCAATCCTCTCCGAAGCCCGCACATTCGACGACCAATTCCTTGACTGGACCTACTCCCTCCCTAAACACTGGTATCCTATGCCCGCCGCGTTCTTCCCGCAATCCGTCCGGGACGCAGGAGCCTACGAGGGCCGCTGCGACTGCTACACGGACGTCTGGATCGCTGAGACATGGAATAACTACCGCATATTCCGGCTCTCCGTTCAAAACCTCATATACCGCTGTTTATCCCTCCTGCCCAACCGCACGGACGAGATCGAGTCGACTCTTCGAACGACCCGTGCGTTGGCGACGGATATCTGCGCCAGCGTGCCGTTTTACCTTGGGAGCCAGACAGGCTCGATGCGGATCACTGATAGTCGGGTTGAGTATCCGGCGGCAGACACAAAGTATTCACACCAACAAGCGCCGCTAATAGGCGGGTGGTTCATTAGGCCGGCGCTGGATACGCTTTGCTCTATGGAGAACCTGCCGGAGGACCTAGTGGAGTGGGCGAGGGGACAGGTGCGGCGGGTGCAGGATATATATACTTCTGGATTTACCTGCTGATGTAATATGCTTTAATGACTACTCTAATCTTTAATTTAACCATGAACTTCTGGATGACACGAGGCACCGACTACTTCCATGGTTTGTTTGCTGACCCTCGGGCCTACCGTTATCTCCGACAAGGTAGCCACGTGACCTAAATCTCCGCATCCAAAAGTACCCTGTCAGTCTTGCAGTCTGTCCCTGGCCCTGGATTAACCTCGTATCTCCTTCACTCATTCTGTGCGATTGACAATACGGTCGGTGCCGTCAATTGCCTCATCTACTCCGATTTTCGCAGACAGTCAACGCCAGCCAACCTCCGCCCCCACTAGCGCCGACAGGCGGCTTGGATTTTTGAGTCAAAAGGCCAAACTGAACACCTGAAAGACACCTTTGACGCGAGCAAAATGGTCTTCTCGTGGTTTCGCTCGAACCAAACACCTACCACCACCACCTCCTCCCCCTCCTCCTCGGTAGAACCATCAGAATCATCACTTCAACATTCAACACCTACACCTGCCGAACCAACCCCGACGGAAGCACCACTCGCCAAACCCACAGCCAGCACAGACGACCTTCCCAAACTCTGGACGCCGTCCACAAACAAGAAGCT
The DNA here is from genome assembly GCF_047715535.1 of Aspergillus foveolatus. Lineage (NCBI taxonomy): Eukaryota > Fungi > Ascomycota > Eurotiomycetes > Eurotiales > Aspergillaceae > Aspergillus > Aspergillus foveolatus. The sequence continues at coordinate 607,093 of NW_027396071.1, forward strand.
TTTCTTCGGCGGGGCAGTCTTCTTCGCCCTTTCACTCCTCACGACCCGCCGCGCGCTAGTCCGACGCTTCAAAGCCACAATCCCACCGTACTATACCTCCTCAGTCTACCATAAGCCCGAAGTAAATGGCGGAATGGAAGCATTTGAAGCCTTGCATTTGGCAACAATCAATGTGCTCAGTTTTTCGATGATGGCGAGCGGGGGCGTGCTGTGGGCGATGGGCGTCAACTCTGTTGAGGATATTCGGGCATATGTGAAGAAAAGGATGGCCGCGGGTGACCGAGAGCTTAGTCAGACCGACAAGGAGATGGAGAAGGAGGTTGAGGAGTGGGTGATGAAGTATTTGGGGAAGAGGATCGAGAATGGGAAGTTGAAGGATTTGAGTGAGCCGAAGGGTTCTACATAGGGTTTTATTGCTGGAGAATGAACGGAGATATTGTACGATATTGGGTTGCTGTTTTCTTGGCTGGCTATTATACACTCCTATCACTTCCCCAGCTGTTCGTACCGCTCCCGCGCTGTTTGCCGTGTCTTTTCCAGAAACTCGTCGTATCGGTTGCGGGTGTTGCGGGCCGCTTCCTCGCTGGCTTCACCGAGCTTCCCGCCTTGGGCCCCTAACCCAACGCCCTGCGCGTAGACTTCTGTTGTTATGGGCGCTGTCATTCCTGTACCTTGAGCGCCCAGCCCAGTGCCAGCTGACCAGCCCATTTTGCTGAGAAGCGAAGCGCCCTTGGATGTTGTCTGAACCGGCGGCGACGGTTCACGCTCTGGCGGCGGAGCGGGTTTGGCGGTGGCGTTCTTAGAACGACCGAATGCCTGGCGACGCTCGCGCGCGCGGTCTCTGTATTCGGGCGGCTGGGGGATGATGCCGTGTTTGATGAGCTTGTTCGTAGCTTTGGCGACGACTTCGTCTTTCTGCAGATTGCCTCGATGGAGCTGACTCAGGCGTTCATGGCGATTAACCTCGGCCATGGTTTTGAATTGACGCATACAAAGATAGCAGCAGTTCCGGTTCGAGTCAGCGTACGACTGGCGGGGTGGAGCTGCTGCTTCATCAGATGTATTCTGATCAGCAGAACCCTTACCCTCAGGGTCTTTCTTGATGCCGTGCAATTCCGCATGACGGTTGCTCCAGAACTGAAGATGGGACGGCATGGCCATCTTCTTTGTCCCTGAGGCGCTGGATGCAGCATCGGCCTTTCGCTTCTTCGCCTTATCAGACACGTCTTTAGCTTTGCCTTCTTGCTGGGCCGCTGGTTTATCATTTCCTTGTGGCGCAGGCTCGGTTGACACTGTGAGCTCCGTAACGTATGCGTCCTCATCCCAGTACATGAGTTTCACAGCTGGATTGTTTAGAGGACTGAAAGTAAAATTCTCGGTACTTTCAGACGGGTTCATGACCGGCACAAAAACGCCTGCGTGAATGTAGCTGACCATTACTGGGCGGGATGAGATGGTGAATTTCTCAAACGAATGAAGCCGCGAAATAGCCGCTTGAGCATCCTGATCCAGTTAGTTGGGCATTCACTTATTTGGGAGAGCATGTACCTGGATTGTAGCAAACTCGGCAAATCCATATCGCCAGCTCTCGTTAGTCCTGCGATCTCGGACCAGCAGAACACGCCGGATTGAGCCTTCACGAGCGCCTAGGTTAGAGTCGCCAGTAGTCGATGCCACCTTGGCTCCCTTCTTCTGATTTGCTGAGCTGCCCTCTGAATTCGGACGGTATAGCTTGGCCACACCCTTAGCCAGGAGCTCTTCGGTCACGGAAGTTTCGAGCCCACGGAACAGCAGGAATTGAGAGGGCTGATTTTCGGGCGCCGCATCGTTGTCGCCATGGTTCTTCACTTTTGGCGGAGCTATACCTGGAGGCCCGGTTGGTCCAGCATCTGCATTACTTTAGCCAGAGAATCATTTCCGAATCATAGACACATACCTGGACGTGGGGCTTGACATCGGAAACACTTATGCCGGGTGGAATAATTGACAATAGAGCACTGGCTTGTTAGCCCTCGCACGCCACATAAGGGTTCACAGTACCAACCATTTTGCAGGTCCAATCTCCCTCAGCTCTAGCCTTGGCACGATCCTCTTTCTCCCGACTGTATGCAATGCGGACCTTGGTTCCTCGGTCGTCCTGCGCACTCGGTCCGCACAAATATATTGTTGGAAAGTTTTGTTCCACAAAGGCGCGAGAGTGGTTGAGACTTCTGAATCGAAGAAAGCCCAGCTGTCGAGATATTCCTGAAAACATTAACGAATGGAAAACATATGATATAAAGCAACCTTACTGGTTTGCCGGTCTCGGATGACGCGCACTTCCTCCAGACCATCAATATGATAGAAATCTTTCAATTCTCTCGAAATCTGTTCAGCACGTCGACACATCTCAGCCTCATGCCATAACGAAAGCTTGCAGCGCAACTTTGGGATACTGAGTTTGGGCAGTAAGGGAGGGAAGGAGTTGTCCAACGTCTTCTTCCACCATGTCCACCGGTAAACCGTCCATCATGACCTCTCTGCTCTCTTGTCCGTAATGTGACCGACCGCGTCGCGGACTTCGACTCCGGCTGCGACTGTAACTTCGGCTTCGGCTGCGCGAGCGATAACCTTCGCGATCGCGATCGCGGTAGCCGTGCCGCGGCCGCCGCGGAGGTGATCTTGAGGGTCGCCGTCGGAACTCATCGCGGTCTCGACTTCGGTATCGGGATCGAGAGCCGGAATGGCCTCGGGAGTAGTCGCGTCTTCTGTCGGCTGCGGGGCCTCGAGGGGGAGTATGAGATGGACCTATGAGCAGGAGGAAATTTAGTTCAGTTCCCGTTGCATCCTGAAAATTGTACGCAGGGAGATAGTGTACCGCCAGGTGAACGAGAACGGGATGGAGAGTTGTCGTCATACATGCGGCCATCCCGGTCGTCCCTGCGAGGAAACGACCGAGGAGGGGGGCCAGGGGGATACCTGGTATCTTCAGGTTGCAGATGAGACATGGTAAACAAACATCAAGAGTAGAAAAGATCAACAGTAATGAAGAGAGGGAAGACGGTCATCGATGAAAGCCGCGAACGAAACAGGCACCGGCAGAATTCTCCACACCGCCCTCCGACGACTCCATCCAAGAACGCATGTCTATTAACAATCATCCAATCTACCAAGCATTCGAAAATGCAATAACCTGGAGCTTAGGTGGAAACCGCCACGCTCTAGACGCGTTATACATGTAACTTAAACTTAATGAAGCCGCAAGAAAGGTGCAAAAAGATGGAATTTTGATGCACACCAATGGATTTTTCTGTATCCAGGAATTCCATACTTATGGACTACTAGTTCACAAGCGAACGGTGACGATCTGACTATTAAATCTGTCAGTTGCATCGGTAGCAGAAATTCAGCTTTCTGATGGAGTATGGCTAAGTACATCTCAAATCTTCCTATCAGAATTCACATCCAAACCAGTCGAACTGCAAGCAGCTCGTACCGAGCTCCAATCGTAAATTTTGAAAGACATCCGGGTTCTAAGAGGAGAAGAAAGGAAAAGAAAAAAAAGGTATTGTCATGCCAAGTCGTCATTCTGGTCACGAGCCAGCTTAATGTAGAGTCCCATGCTCGCGCATTCCGTCGTCTTGCCCCTATGGAACAATCCCTGTCGTCGCGGCATCGACTCTTGGAGGAGCAAGACTCAACTTCAGACATCAGCAGCTGCAGCTTCAACGAAGGAACGCGAGGGAGGATCGGCGACGCAAATTCCGCCGCCAATGCAGTATCCGGGTCCATCAGGACTAGCACAGTCTTGGTCGGTATGGCATTGAACTTGCGGCGATCGAGTCTCAAGCTGGCGAGTGGGCGCAATACAGATGCCACCAGCTATACACTGTCCAGGTCCATAGGGACTAGCGCAGTCTTGGTCGGTATGGCACTGAACTTGAGGGGAGCGGGCTTCGACCTTCTTGATAGGAGGAGCAATACAGATGCCTCCGTGAGCGCAGCGACCAGGTCCTGAAGGGCTGGCACAATCACGATCGGTGTGGCAGACGAGCTGAGGAGACCGACGAGCGAAACGTAACTTGGACGGTGCAAGGCAGAGGCCGTTGAGACATCTGCCATCGCTACCGCAGTCTTTGTCCTTCCGACACATGGCATCACCCGTTAAGGAAGCCTCACCTGTAACATCATGATCGATACAAAAACCGCCCATACATTCAACGCCGTCACCGCAGTCCTCGTTGGTCTTGCAGTTCCCCTCATCCTCAGTGTCGGATTGGGCCTGGCTGCGGACAGAATCAACACACATGAAGAGCTGACAGGCTTCATTGTCAGCACAATCGCTAGTACGGCTGCAGAAATTCAATACGTTTTTGCGCTTGATGAGAGAACCGGTTCCGGTGTTCGATTCGAGGAAGCCTAAGAGAAGAGGCGAGTGTCAGTTCCAGACCTTGGCGAGAGCAGCAAGAGGAAGTCTGAAGGAGGAGCAAAGCAAGAGAAGTAGGAGTACAAGGTAAGAGAAAATAAGAGACGGGAAGCGGATAGGGAACAAATGAGGGGAGGAAGAAATACCAGTGGAGTCAACGGCATCAGAGCCACCGATGGACAAAGCAATGGAAGTGACCTGGGCCAGAGCCAGAGACACAAAGAAGAGAAGCATCTGAAACTTCATGGTGCTTTTTGAATGGATTGTTACCAGCTTTGATTTGGTAGAAGGTTGGAAAAGGGGGTTGGATAATGAGATGAAGGAGAGAAGATGGGTGAGAGAAAAAAAGAGATGGTGACAGACAGTGATAATGTTACCTTTATAGACACTTATTATGCAGCCATCCTGAAGCAAACTACATACTGGGCTTTATGGTGAATAGGTTTTTGTAGATGGATTAATGGTAGTTGAATGTCATGACTGACTTACATGAGACTTGTCTCTGATGATTCACATGAGAGCAAGAGGGGAATGAATTATAGATGCCACCAGCCTTGTGTGCATTGTAGTATCCAGAGTTGAATAGAGAAAACAAATGCATGCATAAAGTGTTACTAACACTTGGCTTCTGAAAGCTCATTTTCTTACAGATCTTACAGTTCTTGTTTCAGGGGATCAGTGACTGGATCCAGAAGCTTAGCAGCGTTAATGAATGCCAAACCCCAATGTCGTTGTTTGGCCTCCGTATGGCGGATCTGAAAGCAGGCAAGACATTGATCTTTGAAGACAACAATGATATGTGTAACCCGCCTACGATCTGTGCAAAACGAACCTGGCAGGGCTGTCTGTGTAGGTACCGGCCAGTCAAAGGCAAGCTCAAAGAAAGAGCCAGAACTCGAGACCGTGCGTCGTTATTATGCATCATCAGATGAGTCTTACTGACAGGGATTCTCTTCCATTAACGTGTTTTTGAACGCTGATGCCATTTGCGAACCAAGCCTGGAATCGAGCTTCGCCATTACCCTTGGTGGATCCCCAGCTGTGTTCTGACAGCTTGAAACATGTCTCGCCAACTCTAAGGTAGCTTCGAGTTGCCGTCTTGTGTTTGGTGATCCCATCTGATTCCTCTATAACATATTCGCGTGCATAGCCATGTGGGCAATGGCTGGGTAACCTGGGGCTGAAAGCATTCACTTGAACCTCTTGGTAAGTGTAAGATTGATCCGATTTTGCCGCTTAACTGACTTCGTATCCGTCTCCAATATTACAGGCCTTGGAGGTTCGCAGAAATATGAGATCGTATGCAATATGCTGTTGTATCAGGCCGATACGGCTCCTCACCGTTCGTTACCAGTGAATCCCAGTCTATACTCGTCTTCACCCTATCCTATCACAAATCTCAACTCTTGTTCAAGAGAGACCGAGAGTATTTGGTCCTTGGCGGATTTTTTTCTGAGAAGGAATGCCAAGTTTCGTCCAATGGTGACTAGACTCATTGGGCTGGTTGGTTTTTATTGGGCTTTCAAAATAGGAATGAAGAAACCTCGCTATTATCGAATGATCTGGGCCCCATCAACTACTCCACAAACAATTCAAATAGGGCCATGTCTCTGGACTTTTGGGCATGCCGGTCGCAGTATACTTGGCCTCGTGGAGCATTTAGGAGGGCGGGCCGTGGCCAAGTTGAGTATAAACTCCAGTTCAGCACTACCTCAAACTAATGAGGTCTTGTCTCAGAGCTTCACAATCGAGTCCAGTATTTTCTGAGTGGCAAGCTGCACAGCTTTAGATGGCAGGCAAGTATATGGCTTCATCCTGAGGCCAGAGCTCTCCGGCAATGGTGGCTTGTGGCGTCACTAAAACCCGCAGTGTTGCAGTCCCTTAAGCAACCACTCCGTCAAGTACATAGGATAAATCATGACATAGAAGACGAAAACTCATACCCGAGAGACAAAGTACATCTCTACGAAGGTTGCTGGCGACAAGTATACTAGTGGTGAGTTGTGAAGCAGTGGAGGTGGCCCCCAGAGAAGTGAATGATCACATGACCGAGGTCTAACCCTAAGGCATCAGGCCGTGCAACAGGGCATGAACCTGTAGACAGGGTCAAGAAGAGCCATTACTGCGAGGAAAACGACCCAAACTCAAATGGGAGATAAGGACAAGAGAGCTTGGCAAGTATAGATAGTCGGCAGAACGGTAGTGAGTCCACTCCTTGGGGCCTCCGAGAAGCAGTGTGTTGAAGCTCGCAAACGGAGATCCATGTTGTCCGTGGCTCATGAAGAGCCGAGGCCAGCCCCTTATTGGCTGATGAGAGAACGCGAGAGCAATGTGAAGATGTTAGGAATTGCCCGTGGGGGCCGCTCTCTTATGTTTGGCGCAGAGTCGCCACGGTATTCGAGTCTATCTCCACGGGTTGCTAGGCCCAAAATGAACCCATGATTGCCGTTGTGCTCTTGACCATAGCTGCTTGGGCAATGACCACAGGTCCGCCGCAAGGTACATTGTGGGCTAAGTTTCGTGAACGCTCGAGACGGGGAGGTCAGAATGATGTGCTGGCCAAGCCGCTACAGATCAGTAGCCTCATATTTGTATATCATATTTTTTTCCATTTCGGTGCAGATGCCTATTTACTATGAGGAAGACGCATTCCGTCTAGTCGCGTTAGGATACCGTTCTCTACTACATGATGGACACATTATTTTCAGTGCCATCTTGGCTAGGTACACCGAAAAAGAAGACATGCGCGATTCTCTCAGCATCTTGACGAATTTCTCTGCAGCTTCCTGACCAGACCATCGGCTGTCCCAGAAATAGGTTGACACCACTCAAAAAGGTGGTTTTGGGCCAGAAAATGATGGGGATCGGACTCGGATACTAGGCAATTTACGACGCAGTAATGCAGGAAGGGAATTGGATCGGGAAGACAGTCAGTGCAGCGTCGCCCCATCCAGACAGACCGGCTGCTCCCTGATTGTATGGTATTTCTTTCTGGCGTGTTACTCTAATGGTTAAATGGTATGTGGGTGATCCTGAGTGAGGACGTGACTCTAGGGTGGAGCCGGTGACTGTTCTTTACCTATTACGGTCCGTATGTGAGTCTATTCACTTGAGATTCTCTCCACAGTCCAACTTCGACTGTCATGCTGCTATACTGCGGGATTAAGAAAGAACATATAACATAACGTGTGTCATTGATTCTCCAAGCAGGGTCCCAGCTCACGCGGCAGCTTTACCACGCGTCTCCAAAGGAAGTGCTAACCAGGCTCCGACCATAGCAATCCAGAACGCCCCGCATAACCAAACAGGGCCACCTTCGGCTACGGTACTACCGGCATATACACTGATAATCTGCGAAACAAGACCAAACAAGCCCCAAGAGAAACCCATAACCGCGAGCCCGGATCCACGTACGGGCGACGGCAGGATCTCAAGCGTATAGATGGTGAGAACAGCAAGACCGGCATACTCCAGAAAAGAGAGTATGCAGGTAAGCGCCAGGGCTGCATCTCGGGAGCTCGCCACTGTAGCCAGGAGCATGAAGAGGCCGGTGAGTAGGGCGAGGATTGCGCCAGTGCGCTTTCGTCCAAGTCCTTTGGCTTCGATGAGAAGAGCGGCGATGATGGGCCCTGGAATAGCGCATATCGCAACATAGAGGTAGCGGCTGAAAAGATAGTCTGTCGATACACTTTGGGGTGTTACTGCAGGCACCCCATGGCTGGCCTGGTAATTGCTGATGTATGTTTTATGTAGGATGAAGGTCAGTCCGGTGGCGATCCAGAGGAGCAGCAGAGCAGGAAGGCCGGCTGGTCCGAGAAATGAGACGAGGACTTGGGTCCGTGGCTGCCGACGGGTCTCGACGGCATCGATTGTTGAATCGACACGGGCGAACGATGTCTCTGTCAGCCATGTTTGACGCTTGTTATAAGCTGCAATATCCTTCACGATCTGGGTGGCCTCGGCATCACGACGCCGAGCAAGGAGATGCTTTGGGGTTTCCCGGAGAGGAAAGAAAAAGCGGCAGAGATAGAGAAATAGAGTGATACAGCCGAAGGTCCACCAGACATAGCGCCAGCCTTTATTCGACACGTAGTGGCAGGAACTTCCCCCACTCCCAGCACGCTTGCTGTGTCCGAGGGCTTGCTCGGTGCTGACCTTGTCCGGACCAGTACCACATGTATACTCGGCGATGAATGCCCTGGATACGTTAACTGGGCAATGAACCACGGTCTTGTCCTATGGAGGCACTTACCACCCAACTGCATACGATACTAACTGACCAAGGCCCCAGAACATCCCCTGCATGGCAACCAAGAACTGATGAGACGCCGGAAGCATTTCAACCAAAATGATGCCAGAGATCAGCTGGTTTCCTCCAATCGCGATACCGACCACGCAGCCGACCACGCAGAGACCGGTAAATGAAGGCATTCCAGCACCAACCAGCCCTCCCATACCCATGAGAACAACGGTACTCGTGAAGATCCACTTTCGACCTAGAGTATCCGACATCCACGGCCATGCCGCTGAACCGACCGTCAAGCCGACATATAAGCTGACTGGTAAGTAGGCGGCTTTATCTCCGGAAAAGAAGAACATGGCTTCGTCGGATGCAGCAGGGTTGATGACGGTGAACGATGCTATCCAGAACTAGAGTTTAAGACCCTTAGCCAGTTTCAAGACATTTCAAGCCATTTATTAAGTCATTTTTTTTGCAGTGCAGGAAAGACAGACAGAGAGAGAAATAGTGAAACCGTCAACCTACACTGTCAAGGAACCAGCCAACACTGGTGATGATAAACAAGAACCATTGGTAACGCCCCATCCCTATATCGAGGAGGGCCTGGTTCAGGAGCTGTGCTTTTGCCTCCAGGACGGCGCCAGCCCCAGCCCCTGTATACGAGCAGGAGGTATCGATGGCGGAGCCATAGATCGATCTGTACTCATTTTCTCTGGTAGCTTGCTTCTGACACGGGGCTTTTTCAGCATCTGCCACGAGCGTCGACGTGGCAAAGGTGCTTTGAGCCTCTGCATTTCCCGCCAGAGACACCGAATCGACCGGCAGAGTCAGATGACCTTCATTCGCCATGGTGTTCCAGGAGACGGCACGGCTAGGAAAGTGAGCAGATATTGTTGGAGGGGGAGGATCCAGAATCAAAGAATCAAGGCAGGCGGGCACACTATATATACATACATAGGCTTTATACCCTAGCTCTTCTCCACCTTTCAGTTGGAGAAGAGACCTCGGAATTTGCCAGGCAAGACCTGTCCACGAGCCACTAGCAATGCTTCTTCAGGCCATATCACAGATTAAGAATCAGATCAGATAAGACTTCCGCGGATGTAATCATTCTGCTGCATCAATATGACCTGACAATCGGCCGGCCGCCCACTACGTAGCCGGAGTTTGGAAAAGAGTGCTACAGACCCAGCACGCTAAAGTCTGTATCTGACCATATCTCATGACTCATAGTATACACCTCTTCTTGTTAAATTGAAAGCCGCGGAGATATAGGAGGGGCTGGCTAAAGCCCTTAGGAGACTCGGATTCGGACGAGACTGCTTGTTTGGTCTAGTGCAGTTAGGGCTTTCGGCGTAGGATCGACAAAGGCCTTGATACCACTGTTTGTATACTTTGGGTCTCTAAGGAGTCGCACTACTACCGTGGACTAGAGATCTCTGGCTGGAGAAGCAGAAAATAACTAGTATAGCTGTATATATTAAAAGTGCTGCAATTGTATGTGGTTCTTGAAAACGTGCTAAAAGGCGGTCCTGGTCAAATACTGAGTGGGCTAAGCAAAAGCACGGTTACGCCCAGAAAGCTTGTGTGGCTTTCCGTACAGAACGATACAATACCGTTTCGAGGTTCGGACACGTTTGTAGTCTTTGCTTCACGATGCTCAGGAGCCCGAGATTAGGGCACGGCGAGAGAGCCTTGCAATGTAATTTGATCTCTTGGAGTTGGCTTCTAAATATAGTGCCTTGCACAACGCCTGCCTTCTAAGCTTCCCGATTTTTCTCTCTTTTTCCTTTCTTCTTAAGGAACCCCCAGCCAGTGATCCAGTGCTCATACGGTTGCTATGTGCTCCGTGCAATGAAGCCGCTTGGCAAACTACTCCGTAGCAGAAATAAGGTTAGGCTTCGCCTCGTAAAGACATCCCACAAAATGATTCCTCCGTGTACATATTTTTCTTCTCCATGCTTAGTATGCTGAATATGAGCGTCAGAATGGTTGTTTGAATGGTCTGATTGGCTTGCCGTCTTATAAACTACCCATGCGGGCTACTCCAATATTTTAGTCCACAGGAAATAATAGCTTAGCAACTACAAGGCACCTAGCTGTATCCAAAACTATTACGCAACGCAGTGTATAATAAATATAGATAGGTATATCTATCCTTAAGCCATAGCAGCATAATCAGAATTATAGTCTAATATCGGCAAAATATAGCTCTAGCTGTATCGAACCTTAACATGTTAAAAATTCTAGATTTCCATCTACTCTAAGTATCGCAAGTGTTGCATACCAATTATACTAGAACTTCCTTAGCAAACAGCTGCAAGGCTCTTTGGGAAATATTCCATTCTCAGCAGTTCATCTAGTATATTCCATACCTTTCATGGTTCTGAGAGCTGCCCCCATGAGCTTTAAACTAATGGTTAGGCTCCACCATTACCTCTTTTCAATTTTGTACTTTTCTCCCCTCCTCAGAGCGCTATAAAAATGGCAGAACCTATAAGTCTTGCGTCTGGGCTACTAGCTCTCGCCACTTTCGCCTTCCAGTCGAGCGTTAGCCTCTATGACACGGTCAAAAGCTTTCGTTCGCATCCAACACGCGTGCGTCAGCTGATGGAAGAGCTTGAAGCCTTAAGTGGAGTTCTGGGACCGCTTGTCGATAGGGCCCAGGCCACTAATTATACGGACCTCTCTGCGCTCAATCTTCCTCTCTTTAGGTACGGCAATGCATGCAAAGACTTTCAGGAAGAATTATGAAATGTGCTGGGCGGTCTAGTCCTACTCGAACCAGCTTTCGCGATTGGGCAAAGTTGAAGTATATGGGTGATGACGTAGATGGTTTCAGGAGAGTATTAGCAGCATATAAGTCGACCATTACCATTGCTCTAACCGACGCAAACCTGTAAGTCACTATAATAAGTGTTGATATGCCCATTTTTCCTTGCTAAACTAGACAGTCAAAAATCCACAGTTACGACGGAAACCCCTAAGAATTATGAAAGTCTTATCGGAACCGCAAAGGAAGATGTCGAGGATCATCTTGCAGCTATTGATGAGAAGTTAGAGCTTATGCTAAGAAAGGCCGTAACGGGATCTGATAAAGTCTCGTCGGAACTTCAACGAATAAAAGAAGAGCGGCTGAGCACGGAGAAATGTCTTCAAATATGCGCCCAGCTGTCTGATAATATCAGTCAGATTCAAATCTCACCCGCTAGCAATGACTCTACTAGTCCTTCTGACCCGGGCGCCCTACCCGAAAGGCTCACTAGTGCGGCTATGCAGGAATGCAAAAATAGCCTTGAGCATACATCCGCAAAGCTACACAAGCACATACACAGTCTAATTGATCGATTAATAGTGAAATCGGCATCCGGAACGGCGTCACAGGAGGATTTGACGGATCTTGCCAGGCTGCGAGATGAATGGGAAACAACTCGCCAGTGTATTGATATCTGCTCCAAAGCAGATCACCTTTTCAAAGAAACCATCACAACAGTGGACAATTACGCCACGGGCGATGCCGTACAGTTCATGGTCTCAACTGATGGGCAGGTCATCCACGGGAGAAACCGCGGACTTGGGTGGAGGCCAAGACAGGTTGGAGGGCACCTTAATGACACCTCTCTACAGCAGTTGTCCAGAGATTTTACGACTATAAAAATCCACCATACTGCGAATACCGACTCGTCCTCACCCAAAAATACACCTGCAACTGCCGACGATGCGGCCTCGAGCGAATCCGCTTCAGAATTTGATAGACGATATGGGCGAGGACCTCAACTCACCGCAAGATCGGCTCCGAGCATAACTACATCTTGGAAGAGCTCGATGGAAAGCGGGCTAGGTCGAGAATCGAAGAGCTAGCAAACTTGTTAGCCTTTGAAGTCGTTTTTCATTCTGGACCTGAACTCCACGGCCGCGCAAATGGTCCGCTGATTGCAGTCATACGAATGCAGTTTGGAATCCAAATCATTTGCCCGACAATCTAATATGCGACAACGTCATTATAAGGTGTAAGTCCAGGTGATGTCCAGGATTGATATCCTAGGACACAGAATCTTGAAGGCCTCAAGTTTGTCGAGTTGGACTGGATTGGATTGAATTCACCCAGAGTCTGGACCGCCGCCCTAGCTGGATCCCCGGGTTCCGTTCAGGCTATATGCTTCGTTTGATATTTGCGAAGCATCCAGAGTACTGAGCTAGATGAGTGTCAGATAGATTGATGCTTCTGAGTCACTCGGCAAGATCTGCTAATGATGGACGCTATAATGATGTGCAGAACCCCGTAGCCAAAACATGCCATTTATTTTTCAGGTCTAGAAGCTAGACTGATTGGCTGTTGAATACTTGTCACCCATGAGCATTGTACCTCCACGCATATTTATCCACTAGACTAATAATTACATTCGATAGGTGACTATTTGGTGTTCTCCGCTGGGCCTACTTCGATGGCTGCAGGTAAAGTTGGTACTGTAGCGCTTCCTTCAACCCTCATTTTATATAGCCGCCATAAGAATAGTTAAAACATATGCGACGAAACAATCCTGCAGCTTCTTTCAACATATACAAAGAATACCTTTTCGCTCTACTCCAGCCACGGACCGATCTCGCCCTACCCATATCGCGCATCTGCGACCTCGTCATCAAACCAAACCGGCTTGACTCCGTAGTTCATAACCGTGCTCTTGACCTTCGTATAGCTCTCGTATGCCTCGACGCCATTCTCCTTGCCAACACCACTCTCCCTAAACCCGCCCCAAGGCGAAGAAGGGTCATTCAGGTGATGCCCATTGATCCAGACAATCCCAGCCTCAATCTTATCCGCAACACGATGCGCCTGCGTAAAGTCGTTGCTCCACACCGACGCCCCAAGCGCATAAGATGTCCCGTTTGCGATCCGGACGATCTCATCCTCGTCTGAGCATTTTATGAGCGCGAGGACGGGCCCAAAAACCTCATTGTTGGCTAGGTCGGAGGTGGAGGCCGTTTCGATGACTGTTGGGGCGAAGAAGTAGCCTTTCTTCTCTGGTGTCGGCGTGAGTCTTGTCCCACCGCAGAGTATAGTTCCCCCTTCGGCTGTGGCGCGAGAGACGAAAGCCTCGCAGCGCTCGATGGCGGCTGCGGAAATGACGGAGCCGATCTGGGTCTTCTCGTCCGTGGGGTCGCCGACTCGAAGGGCGCGAACGCGCTTCTCAAGTAGTGACCTGAAAGGGTCGTAGATGTCTTTGTGCACGAGAATTCGGCTTCCAGTGACGCAGGTCTGGCCACTGGCGATGAACCCCGCGAATAAAGCGGCCTTGACTGCTGTTTCGACGTCCATACTCGGGAATATACACACGGGGGCCTTGCCGCCCAGCTCGGCGGTAATAGGAACCATGTTCATTGCCGCGACGGGGGCAATGGCTCTGTATGTGGCGATTCCGCCGGTAAGGTCGATTTTCGAGATCTTAGGGTGCTCGCAGAGGTACTTTCCTGTTTCTCGTCCGTACCCGGATACAATCTGCAGCACGCCGTCGGGTAAGCCAGCCTCCTTGAATAGAGCACCAAGCTTCAGGACGGAGAGAGGTGCGAGCTCAGACGGCTTGACGATCACTACGTTGCCTGCCGCGAGGGCGGCAGCGATCTTCTTCATCGCGATGAGCAGCGGGTGGTTGTAGGGCGTTATCAGGACGACGACGCCGAGCGGGATGCGGGTAAGGGTGTTTGTGACGGCACCCTTGAACGGGGTCACGCGGCCTTCGTGGACGCGTGCGAGAGAGGCAAAGTAGTCGAGCCATTCAGGCACGCGGGACAGTTGGGTACGCATTTCGCGAATGGGACGGCCGGTTTGGGCGGTTTCGAGGGTAATGAAGTCATTGATGCGGCCACGGAGGAGGGTGGAAGCTCTAGACAGAACGGCAAATCTGTCGCTGGGATCTTTTCGGGACCAGACGCCCGAGTGGAAGGTCTTCCAGGAGGTGGTTATGATCTTGTCGACGGCTTCGGAGGGTGTTGCGTTGATCGTTGCGAGGGCTTCCTCTCTTGCGGGGTTGACAACGGAGATGGTGGTTGCAGTGGGAGGGGTCTCTTGACCGTCTATCCAGTTGGATTGATGATGGTTCATTTTAGCGAACAAATTTCAATTGAAGACCAGAGCTTTTGCGATTTTCTGAATTCGAGTGGGAAAGACAGCCTTTCTCTTATATGTACCCCGCATAACACAGATAAGATAATGGAATCTTCTCCAACAAAGATAACGAAGATAAGAATCAGCCCAGTGGGCAAGCATCTGTCGGCCCCAAATACCACAAATGGTCCCTCAGACTGCCAGGTTCTCTTCCCAGATTGCCCTGCTCATTATCCACGCCCTCGAGAATCTGCACATCCGCCGTTGTAACAGGCTCGCCGAAGCCAGACGTAATCCAGTACTCTGGCCCGGACTGGCTGTACTCTTGTACCAGCCGGTCTGCAACCGACATCCTAGACGCACGGTAGAGGATTTTTGGAAAGACATCATTCAGGTGCGTAACGCGGTAGTTCCTCCCATTGTCGCTACCGCGCCTGTTCGTGATGTAATCGGCCATTGCGTAGTCGCCAACTGAGGGTGCGCCGAACGTATACTAGCAGTCCAGTCAGCATCAGCAGCCATCCAACTTGCTCGGGTCGTCATTGCGGCAAAGCCTCAACTTACAAAATTAACTGCAACTCCTCTATTCCTCAGGAAAACTGCATGAAGCGTTGCAAGTGCCCCTCCCAAACTATGCCCAGTCAACGTCAGTTCGTACTCTGGGTATCTGGCCTTTGCCTCCCTGATGGCTCCGTCTAAAGCCCTGTCGGCGGCTGTGGCCGCCGACCAGAACCCTTTATGTGCTCGGCATCCGGAGCAAGCGGTAGACGCATTGACCTGAAGGAATGCCCAATCGGTGATGAAGTTTGTGGGGGTCACGCTATTGCGAAACGAGATGACCAGAAGGGCGTTTGTGTGGTCGGCGGCGATGTAGCCAGCCGTATCGCCGGGGTAAATCCTGTGTGGTGAAAAAGTAAAGAGTCAGCGTCTATTGAGTATGGTATTCTAGTGAAATATCGGAAGGGGGAATACTTTGAGAATGCATAAAGGAGTTCTGTATCGGCACTGTCGATAAGCGGACACATTTCAGGCTCGCAATAAACAGGACTTCCCGCAAAGGAGGGGTTATTGTTCTCGCTGCAGCCTGAAGAAGCAGAGTATTGAGCCATGAGGGTGAGATTGGTGAGGAGAGTTGTGGATAATCCTATTGCGGTTGGTTCAAGCTGGATTACTGAACACATTGAAATACGTACCTCTGGGTACGGCAGGTGGAAAGCCGGCACAGAAGACAGGAAGGTGGAAGACGACATAGAGTAGGAAATACATAATGAATCCACAAGCTATTAAAGGTAACCTCAGTTTCTCGATGAGATCATGTACAATGTAGGCAGCGTAGCCTCGAAATATCGCTGCAGGTCAATGACTGCGAGATACTTGTTCACATAGTCTGGGGTCAATTGAAGAAAGCCATTTGGAACCCTTTTTTATGGATATATTATTGTCCTTCCTCCGAATTCACGGCGTATAGCAGCGGATCCTCGTCCTCCACTTGTCCTCCCAAGAATATAAACTTGCCATGTGAAACTCACCATTCCAAAAGCAACCACCTGGTTAGTCATCCCTAGTCGACTCTAATCGATGTTGAAATGCAGGTACTATCCAGTATCCAGTGATGAAGGTGGCATAATTATCGTCATAATATCATGTGTGTAAAACTAGCATTATACACAGTCGGTCCGCAAAGGGGCCATACAACCACGACTTCACATCTCAAATATTGAGGTCCGTTTATTCGCCGGCAACTCCGCTATTGGTGGCCGCGCATGCGGCGCATACAACTCCGCCTGAGCCCGTGGTGCAGGCAAATATCCAGACGCCAGAAAACTTGCCTTCGTCTCCTCCAAGCGCCGATTGAATTGGCGTCTTTGGAAGCACAGCGCAGCTGCTGAAGAAGCAAGACACACGACCAGCGCCACACCCAAACCGACGCCGACTCCTACAATGGCGGTCTTGCTATCCTGACAGGTCCCTGTTCCGTTGTCGCAGGTCTCAGAGGACGATGAATTGGAGCCTGAGTCCGGATCGCTTGTCACCGTGACGGTAGTTGTGGCTATTTGCGAGGTATTGTCTCCTGTGCTGCTGGTTGTGCTTGCGCGCGTGCTTGTGGGAGGGTTTATCACCGATGTCGGGTTCGTCCAGTTCCCGCCGGGCCCGGGGTACATCAATTTTCCCATGTCCAGCTCGAAGGCGTTGTCGCAGCAGTCCGAGCCGTCAGTGCTGCAGCACCATTGATTATTGCTGTTTTCCAGGCATGGGAGGATATGGATGCCGTAGGAGACCTGCATCGCTGTATAGCATTCATGTTAGGACTGTGCAGACAACCAAACCATCCTAGGTCCGACTCAGGACGTACATACACTTAGGACAGAAATTCGGACAATCGTCGCTCTCCCAGCTTGAGTCCGTGCAGCTATTGAGCAGCACGAATCCCGTATATCCCTTGACCTGGCCCAGACAAAGCCCGTTGGTCAGACAGTAGTCATTTTCATCGCCGTTCGTTTTGGCGATACCGCAGCAAGCGCTGTGCTCTTTCTCAGGGAAGCAGGGCTGTTGCTCGTCAAGCGCGAAGGTTCCATCGGTGTAATAGCACTTTGCAGCGATAGTGACAGAGAGAAGGGTGCTGTGAAGAATGAACTGACTGAGAAACATCGTCGTTGAGAGCAATCGCGACGGGGAGGTGGTCGACGGATTGAGTGTGGACTAGGGGATGAGGATACGCAGATGGGTTCTCAAGCTAATGAGGCTGCCCCTAATTGAGACTGAATTATGAGAAGCACTAGATGCAGGGCTTAAATGTCACATTGCAAGAGGTCCCGCAATTCATGGGCGCTTAATCTCCAGGCTTGTGTCTGGAAGGTCTTGGGATTAATTTAGTACGGTGTGGAAACTTGCTTGGAGCAGGGATTAGGGCCACTGCGGCGCTTAAAACTCACTTCCCCACCCTTCCCTTTTCTGTCCACCACGATTACAATGGACCGAACTGCTACTATACTCTCCTCAACAAAGGCGCCCAGGCGCCGGCGACATGGACCCCATTCTGCATGCTGCTACAGCACTAGTCCAGCCATGCGACGCCTTCGGTGAGACTGTTGTTGAACTCAGGAGGAACGTTAGACCCTGGATCGATCACGTCGCCATTAACGCGGGATTCTTCCAACCCGACCCAATACATAACTATAAAAGGACAAACACGGACGATGGACGTAATAGCTCAATCCTCAAGGAACCGTGAGCCTTCTTTTCCACGCCGACGCGCCGGCGTCCAATCCGAAAATGGACTGGTGGGTGAAGAATAGCGCTCGTTTGAAGGGAAGGCAAGCGGTTGTGGACGCATTCGCTGGAGACAATGAGAAGACTATAATTTGCTGCTGAGACGATGTTTTGGGAAGAGACGCACAGAGATTCGTTCAATAGAGGGTGTGTTTGAACGTGGAAGGGGATCAGGAGGATTTGCGAGAAGGTGAGGGAGTATTGAGAATGGGGTATCGGGTGTCGCGAGGTTAGGCCTGAATCGTTGGACCGTTTTAGCAATGATTAAATTGCACATTATTTGTACGTGAGTATAGCATTTTTTCCGTGACGCCATGTACCTGGTTAGGCCAATAATCCACTGACATGTATTTTAAGGGCGAAACAACCCCCAGATTCCCGAAAAAGCCTTTTTTACAATCAGGAGACACAGCTTCCCGGCATAGCTAGTGCTAGCCCAGTGTTTCACAATCAGTGAACCGCAGTTCCCCTGCATATCTAGTACTAGCCCGGTACCCGACCATCGCTTCCCAAATGCGCCTAACAAAACGCCAAGCGTCCCCATGAGATAGTGCGAGACAAGACCCCGGGTTATTCTGACTTTGGACTTTTGTCAATTGCCGAGGTATGGTCGGACTGGCGTGAAATGTTGAACTAAGCAGGGCAGCAGTGTTGGCGAAGCAACCAGGCTATGTGACGACATCCGTCGCTATAAATGAGCGCTGGTAGGGAGGGACGCTGGCTCATGAGGAAGAACGTTACTCTGTGTTTAGCCATAAAACATTCTCGAGGAAGAGCATGGGAACTCCATCAATTGGGAACTGGCTATGGCCCTCAAGCGGCAATTCTTACAGCGGGAAGGCCGCCGGCGGCTCTCAAGGAGTGTCGTGTCATGAATGATATGTTAATCACAAACGACTGGGTGGGATGAGCCGTGATCTGCGTGTGGACCGAACATAGCGGGCGAAGGGCATTGTACTTGGGTGCTGATCACTGTTAGGAACATTATACTAACCATGCTTTGTGTACGTAGCCTTCAGCGCCATAATGGAGTTACCTAGTTGCAGTTTCGAAATGATGCTGTAAGATTTATGTTTACATCCCTGAGAAAACTAAACCATACTTATTACTATGTATAGACGAACATAGAAGTACCTGCTTGAAGGTTGTCCTTGTTGGTGTAATTCCTTAGCCTCGAAAGAGAGCTAATGGGCTTCCCCCTAATGTATTGGAGATCCGAGACAGATCCAACGACTAGAGGAATACCATCAATGAAAAGACCAGACTCACAACCCCCATCGCCCACATTCCCTCACTACTCAAGCCGGCAGCCTTGTCATCATTGGGCACAAAAGTATCGTTTGCACCACCTGGAGAGTTACCCGTCGGCCCAGACTCACCAGTAACCACAGGTCCAGAGTCAGAATCCGTATCGCCTGTCGAAGTCGGGCTGACCGTCGTGGTAGTCGTCGTCCTGGTCGGCACGTCATCCAGATCCGGCGTCGTGGTTGCCGAGGCACTGACACTCTCACTGATGCCCTCGAACATCGAGCTCGCGGCCACGGAGTTTGACGCTGAGACCGTGGCTGTGGAAGACGTGCGCGTCGACGAAGACGTAAGCGACAGTGTGCTCGTCTGGATGTCGATTTCGATATACCACCACACCTCGATATACCAGTAGACCCAGTAGTACCAGTAGATGATTTGGGTGTAGGTCGTTACTGACGATGAGGATGAAGAAGTGGTTATTGAGGTCTCCTCGTCATCGTCGTCATCATCGTCGTCATCATCATAATCGGTCGAATAGCACCCGGACAGCGGACAGCAACCCCGCTCTCCATTGAGTACAACGCATTTCTGCCCCCTCGGACAGTACCCCCGGACGCTACAGCACTCGCCATCTAACGGGGCACAAGTGACCCCATTCGAGCAGCACTTCTCGTCGGCCTCGCAGTAACCGTCGCCGACGGGACAGCATTTCCCGTCGTCGGGTATGCATCCATCGCGGCAGCAGGACTGACCCTCGGGACATGCGCCGCCGCTGAGACAGCACTCCTCCGTGCCGCGGATGACACACGTCCCGTCGCTGCAGCAGGCGTCAGCGGGAGAGGGGCAGCAGCGGCGGGAAACTATAGCTATGTCAGAGGACGAGGCCGTTCAACGGTAATGGAAAGGAGACGTACCTGTACAGAGCGAATAGCCAGATGGGCAAGTGTACTGGCGTTTCTCAAGAGGGGTCGAGAAGGGATCGAAGAGGTCTCTGGCTGCGATGTCGGCGATACTGGAGTTTCCGCGCAATTCGGATGTCTTTTGCCGCGGTTTAGATTGAACTGGCTGGAACAGACTGCGGCGTTTTGAACTAGAGGCGTCGCAGAGAGTAAAAAGGCAGATGCAGAAAAGGAAAAGGGGAGGCCAGCGGCCCCGAAATGAGGCCATTGTCCAAGTTGCTGGAATTTGTGCTGGAGCTGACTACCGCGCTTGACCGACAGGCACCATTTCATCGCGGATGTGGATGTGGATGTTTATAAGCACTTTCTGGACGCGAGGCTGAACTGCTAAGACACCGCCATCAAGGCTACCCAAAGTGCTAGCGTACCAACACGGCCTTGGCACCTCGTATTCACGGAAGGGTGCGAGTCAATGCCACTGCTCGTGGTGCGCTGGTTGGCTGGGATCCAACTGTTATAACGGAACACTAAAGCCCTCGTATCGGGCTGCGGGGGAATGCCTGAGCCCTACTCTGTATGGTGAGTGCCTGCGGCTCTTGATGATTCCCTCCGCTCATGACCAGTTCGTACTGAGTCTAGTGACCTGGAATGACGTCTATCCGATTTGGGGTTCCAAGTGCAAAGTCAGAAGGATTCAGCGAAGTCAATTTATCTGCGATCAGATGAGGCTGAGCTTTTAGCTTCCCATGAAGGTTCCAATCTGGCTGGTGCGGCAGTCTCTTGTCCCGAAGCAACGTTTCCGTGGCTCCATTTTGGCCCGGTGCCTCGAAGTTTTAGCCAAGCCTTCAAGTTACCACGGTTCATAGGCAAGTTGGCGGAATATGCTGTGGGGTTTTCTTCAGTAACGCGTTTTTTTATTTCGTTAATGCCAGTTTGGGAAAAATATTGTTGTATGATATTCAGGTTATATAGTTCATCTATTTTTAAGAACAATGTTCATATACCTGTGATAGGGTCAGCACATGTATTCGAGATGGGTGCTAATGCTTACATGCTCATCCCAATCAACGCCATGATGATTCCCATCATGCTCTGGCGCGGAACAGCATGGTTGCGCCAAGCCCAGCCTAGCCCTACAATTATGCAGGTCTTGAGCTGCCCGATGACCGCACCACTGACTGCTCCGGCGGCATCAACGATGTAAAACTGGGAAAGGTTCACCATGCATGCGAGTAGCCCGCTCTATATCCAGTTAGCGCCATAGCAATCCCACAAGAACATCAAGCATACCAGCAGTACCATACCCCACATGTAGGTCGGTACGGAGGAGACAGCAGGGGTCGTCTCGGCCCAGGGTATAGCGCACAAGAGCAAACACGCACTGATGGGCGCTTGATTTAAGAGCAGCTGCATGCTGCTCAGTTCATACCGTTTATGGTAGTACCCGATCCAGACTGTATAGATCGAGCTGGCGCAGACGGCTGTCAGCGCAAAAATCACACCGCGAACAGACGTCGAGCTCCCGCTATCTGCAGACGGGAGCGAGTCGTAGTATGTGACGACTCCGACCCCAGAGCACAAAAGAGCCAACGGCATAAGCGCCGCGCGGGGAGTCTTGATTCGGAAAAGGATGTAGTTCAGCAACGCGACTGCTGGTGTCAGGAGGAGACGCGCCAGCTGGTGGAACATGACTGAGGAATGTGCGAGCGACAAGTTCTGAAGGACGACCTGGATGGCCATGGCGGCGGCGATGGGGGTCATTTGCTTGAGGCCGATGGGTTTGGGGACGAACGCGCCGAAGAAGCGATGCGAAGCCGCCCAAAGTGTAGCGCCGGTAATAAAGAAATGATAACAGGCCAGGGAGACTTGTCTGTTGCTGAAGGAAGGATTCGACATAATCGATTTGTTCGTGAATACCTGGGGACGGTTAGCGCGGTCGATCAGACACTATACTTGCAGAATCGCTCACAATCCCCACAGTCGAGGTGACATTAAGAATCGTCCATATCAGAAACCGCGCACTGCGACTGTGACTTGCTGGCTTCTCATTTGTCACTTCTAGCTTCTTCAGATCGGCGTCGACCTTCTCCAGGGTCGAGGGATCAGGGTCCTTCTCGGTAAGACGGAGATTGGCCTCGTCATCGCGGCGATCTGGGTCCTGCGGATAGATCATACTGAAAAAGAATGGATGGAATCCCGGCAAGGGCAGAAGGACATATTTAAGAGGCCGCGCGCGGCCGAGGATTGTTGTTTAAGAGAAAAGGGAGACCAAGGGTTGGGAACTTGGGGGAGTCAGCCAAAGCCATAGCCTCAGCGGGGCCAGCACTGAATGGGGCTGGAGCCTACTAAGGCGGTCGCAGCAAGGATCCAGATTGGTTAAGGAGCACGCCGTAGCGCTGACACGTCCATAATGGATCACTTTCGAGCGATCCATTTCGATCACAGGCCGAAATTGTTTGGTCAATGAAGGGTCGGAGGGTCCAGAGCAAAGTCACAGTGGGTCACAGAGCTAACTCTTGTTCGTCTTGTTCCTGGCATTCCGGGGGCGTTGGTGTTGCACTGTGCCACTACCAATACTGGTCGACTCGACCTTGTTGCATGATTATTCAATTAATTACACTTAATTACTCACACTGAGATGGAATTACTAATCAATTCGCTGGATGCAGCTAACCCCGTACCACATACCCTCGCGGATACTGCACCTCCCGTGGCTTGACCTCGCCCTTGGACCACGGCACGAACGAGGTGTTCCACTGAGAATACACGGTCTCTTCCCCCGCAAGCAGTCGCTGCAGGTTCATCCTCGTGCTGTACACCATGTTCCACGACTCCGCATTCACCCACTCCGTCGTGCTATAGTTTTGGATATCCGAGTGCCGCGAGCTCAGCCCTGCCGGCTTGAAGGTGCCAATGACGTTCGGATACACGCCGAAACAGCGGATCTGCTGCCGCCCGTTCTTGCCTCCACAGAGATCGCCCAGCGAATTGTCCACTTCTGCGCTCCGCTCTAGCGACAGAGCCGCAAGGATCTTCCGCGCTCCTTGGTAGGTCACGGCGTACCCGTACAGGCAGCAGCCGTGGCCTGCCTGGTAAACAAATCGCGTCGAGTCCATCGAGACCTCTGGGTGCTGGTTTCGCCAATCCTCGTGTGGCCCGATCGGACCTTGCCATGGGCCGCGATGGCCGAGACTGGGCGTCGTTGGATCATCGGGGATCATATAAAGATCCGTTTCGTTCTTGTCCTGCAGTGTCGCGCAACCCCCGATCCAGAGCAGATCCCAGTTTGTGCCGTACGGCTCCTTCCTCGGGGCTTTTTGGTTGTTGGAGAGCTCGCGAACCCCTCGAGCGATTTCGCGCAGTTGCGACCTGATCGTGACGTCCCAATCGGCGTCGTCTTCCATGATGAGAGCCGTCGCATACTTGTTCTCCACGACGCTGGTCGGGTCAATACTTTTTGCACCCCCGGATAATAAAAACACGCTTACCTGCGCAGTGCATTCATATGCGCGCGCCAGCATAAGACAACGGCGTATGGAATTTCTGGATTGTCCATTCCCTGGTCGGGTCAGAATATATTGTAGAGGCTAGGGATCAACACACCTGGGGAAGAGCTTTTCCCGATACGTCGCCGGGTCGAACGCCCTCGAGCCATTCGACATTCATCCCGGTGGCCGAGGCGGCTAGTGTGAGAGAATCATGCTTGTCGGTGCGTTCTTTGAGACCGATGGCATAAATGTGTTGAAACTACTGACTGTCAGCATTGAAACTCGTGGGTCGGATTGATTCGAGTGCGCACCCCTAGCGTCTCGTTTTTGATTCGCTCGAACATGGCATTTTCGAGGCGAGACCGGCCGGCGTGGATCAACTTTCTGGTCGACTGGTAGCCATCTTGGTGATTGAAGAGAAAGGCGAGTAGGACGCAGGCACAGAATACCGCGACCGTGGCCTTTATCAGCCTAGAGTTCCCGCGGGTCAAAATCATCATGGATGCGAGAGTTGACAGCGGTCATCGGCCGTTGTTATTGCGGAGTGTTTTGCAGCCATCCTTTTTGAATGATGGTGAATTGCCCTTGCTGCGCTTAGCGTTCGCCTGCCAAATGCGTCTGTGTCCACATTCCAGCGGCAGTAGCAGAGACACGAGCATTACGGATCCGTCGGCAGTAGTATTAGTCGTAACTCAGGTACCTGCCAGGTACAAACTCTCTACCGACCCACCGCCATTTTTAGATCACAGGGTCCAGTCAGAACCCATATAGTCCCAAAGTCCCCATCGTTACGGTATTATTGGTTGAAGCTTGGAACGCCATACCTGCCGTATCCGGAATGTCAGGTGGTCGAGTCCATTCCGTTTCCGGACTCACCACGAGTATCAAGAAATAATTCAACTTCAGAGCTTGGATTGTTTTGGTCTTGAACCTCTCTGTCGTGTCAGAAGCTTGAGTGTCGAGTGTGTTGTTTCAATGCTGTTACTCCATACTTTCTATCCTCAGCATGACGTCAGGATCAAGAGCGTCAAGCAATGAGATGGTCTCAACAATTCGAACGACTGGCTCATTCTCTCCAAGCGACCGGTGGGCCAGTCTACTCTATCTCACTGGCTCCAAGGTCCTAACTCTGTAGCAACAATGGCTGGACAACCGGCATCTTACGAGGGGTAAGGTCTCCGCCTCTCCTGACTGACCCCACGTTACCCCTCCTGCCGCGACCTGCGGCAGACTACTCTTGTTGTTCGTAACATCAACGCCTTGACACTCTTTACAGTCAGTCGTAGGTGAGACAGCAAAATGAGCTCCGCGCACGTCAAACCCCCCAGCGAGATTCACCGGGCCTGGTGGAAAGAAAGCTCCGTGTACCAGATCTGGCCCGCATCGTTCAAGGACTCCAATGATGACGGTATTGGCGACATTCCCGGCATCATCTCGAAGCTCGACTACATTCGCGACCTTGGTGTCGACATTGTCTGGCTCTGTCCGTCTTACAAGTCTCCCCAGGTAGACATGGGATACGACATTGCGGACTACTACAGCATTGCAGACGAGTATGGTACGGTCGCAGATGTCGAAAAGCTGATCAAGGGCTGCCATGACAGGGGCATGAAGCTCCTCATGGATTTGGTCGTGAACCACACCAGTGATCAGCATGAATGGTTCAAGAAATCGCGCAGCTCAAAGGATAACGAGTTCCGCGATTGGTATGTCTGGAAGCCGCCCCGCTACGATGAGAATGGGAATCGTCAACCTCCAAACAACTGGGTATCACACTTCCAAGGTTCCTAACCTCCCATCTTCACTCATGGTAGAAGTGTTAACACTGAGCAGGAAGCGCCTGGGAATTCGATGAGGCGACAGGAGAGTATTACCTCCATCTATACGCCGTCGAACAACCTGACTTAAACTGGGAGAACCCCGCCGTGAGAAGGGCAGTGCATGATATCGTGCGTTTCTGGCTTGACAAAGGAGCTGATGGCTTCCGCATGGACGTCATCAACTTTATCAGTAAGGATCAGGCGTTCCCCGACGCACCGGAACAGGACAAGGACGCCGTATGGCAGTGGGGTGACAAGTACTACGCGAATGGTCCTCGGCTCCATGAGTATCTGCAGGGCATTGGGAAGATACTTAAGGAGTATGACACCTTTAGCGTTGGGGAAATGCCTTTTGTAAAGGATACCGATGAAGTGCTGAAAGCGGTTCGCTACGACCGCAACGAAATCAACATGATCTTCAACTTTGAGCACGTCGACATTGACCATGGCCCCTGGGGCAACAAATTCAAGCCTGGAAGCTGGAAACTCACTGATCTCAAGGCCTTTTTCGAGCGCTGGCAAGTCTTCATGTACGACAACGGCGGCTGGAACGCTTTGTATTGGGAAAACCACGACCAACCCCGATCAATTGACCGCTATGTCAACCCCCCTCAGGCTCTCCGACCAGCGGCCGGGAAGATGTTGGCTACCGTACTAGCCTTGCACGCGGGCTCTCCGTTCATTTACCAGGGCCAGGAGATAGGAATGGGAAATGTTCCTATTGAATGGGGAATGGAAGAATACAAAGACATCGACTGTCTGAATCATTGGAAGGGGTATGTCTTTCTTTTTCTCTCGGAATGGGAACAGGATTAACTCTGGTAGGTTGCTGGAAACCAAACCAACGGACACCGAGGCACAGAAAATTGCCAGACAGGAATACCAGAAGAAATCCCGAGACAACGCTCGCACTCCGGTACAGTGGTCCTCGGAACCCAATGCCGGATTTACCGGGCCGAACGTGAAGCCTTGGATGACTGTCAATCCAGAGTACGCCCGAGTCAATGCAGCAGACCAAGTCAAGGACCCCAACTCTTTGTACCATTACTGGGCATCAGTCCTGCAGCTCAGAAAAGCCTACCTCGATATCTTCGTCTATGGCAATTACGAGCTTGTGGATCGTGATAGTCAGGAGGTTTACGCCTACACCCGGGCATACTACACCTCCAAGGCTTTGGTATTGGCAAACTGGATGGACCGTGACCTGACGTGGGACGCGGCGGCACACAAGGCTGATAAGTTCGAGCAAGTGCTGTTAGACACTTATGAGTCCTCAAACGCAGCGCAGGGGAGGTTTTCAGGTGGTCAATGGACCCTTCGACCGTATGAAGCGGTTGTGATCTTGCTAAAATAGATTTAGACCATTATATGCCTACCTGTGAAGAGAAGCTGCTCATGGTAGGGAGCATATGAATAGAGAATTCAAGGGGCAGGATGTCCGTACCATATAGACAAATTATGGCTGGCTTGCGAGCAGTTCGCTGTTGAAAAATACCACTTTCCAGTCCCACATCACGTGTGCATTCTTGCCTCAGGCCACATAGTCAGCGCATCTGGAGATCTCAAATCCGCGACTCGGAAAAGCTTCACTTAAGCTCCAACTATTCAAGTTTGCAAACCACCGTCAAAATGTCCGTACCACTCCGGTCCCTAACGCGGACCCTCGCCAGCACGACTCGCCCATCTCTTCTCTCCGCCCAATGCCGCGCACAGCTCTCACAGAACATTCCCCGATGCACCACACCATCCCGCTCGCAATGGCAGCCCTTTTCCACAACACCCGCCCGCCCCAAGGCCAAAACAATGGGCCAGCTGCGTGCACGCAATGCCACGGGCCCTTTCTCTTGGAAAGCTGCTCTCCTCTTCGTTCTCACTGGTGCCGGAATGATTATCTATTTCCGCGTTGAAAAAGAGCGGCTCGAGCGGAAGCGGATCGCGGAGATGAGCAAGGGCGTCGGAAGACCGAAGGTTGGCGGGCCGTTTGTGCTAAAAGACCTGAATGGGGACGTATTCACGGAGGAGAACCTGAAGGGGAAGTATTCTTTTGTACGTCGTCTTCCCTTTCCTTCTTCTTTTCCAGCCCAGACTGACTCTCTTTGACTAGGTCTACTTCGGTTTCACACACTGCCCGGACATCTGTCCTGATGAGCTCGACAAGATGGCTGAAATTATCGACAAAGTGAAAGAGGCGAACAAGGGCGAGAACATTTTCGTGCCGGTCTTCATTACGTGCGATCCTGCACGGGATACACCTGAGGTGCTGCGCAACTATCTACAGGAGTTCCACAAGGATATTATTGGCTTGACGGGAACGTACGAGCAGGTGAAGCAGGTGTGCAAGGCGTACCGGGTGTATTTCAGTACGCCGCGCGATGTCAAGCCTGGCGAGGACTATCTAGTTGATCACAGTATTTATTTTTATCTCATGGGTGAGTTTGCCCACTCTCTATTCGGAGGTGCGAATCAAGTTGTGAATCATGCTGACGTTAACAGATCCTGAGGGCGACTTTGTCGAGTGTATCGGACGGCAGGATACGCCCGAGACCGCGACGAAGACGATCATGGAGCATATCAATGACTGGAAGAGAGAGGGAAAGCCATTAAAGAGGGATTAGAATGTTGCCTTTCCTCGTCCAAGAAACCATTCATGTATTTGTAATATCCATCCTGTCAAGTCTTGTACCATAGCTCTCCAATCATCTAGACTCCCCCTCATTGGTCTTCAATTTTCCAAACCCATCCCTCTCCCTGTTCTCTCTCCACTCCATCCCTCCATCCACAAACTCCTCCCTCTTCCACACCTCAACCCGCTCCTTCACAACCTCAAGCACCCACTCCGCGCCCCTCCAGGCCTCCCCTCTATGCCCCGCCCCCACCGCAACAACAATACTCGCCTCCCCAACGGGAACTTCACCAAGCCGATGCGCGATATAGACACCGTTCAGCCCGAACTTCTCAACCGCTTCAGCGGAGATTTTGTGCAATGATTTCAGCGCGAGGGTTGGGTACGATGTATATGAGAGGCGGGCGACGGGGCGGTCGTCAAACGTGTCACGTGTTGTGCCGAGGAAGAGAATGTTTGCGCCGCTGATAGGGGAGGAAACATGTTGCAGGGCGGTGGTGGGGGAGAGCGGGTGGTATGTGAGCTCGAGGTGGAGGGGGGTACTGGTGGGCCCGTGAGTTGTTGTGAGGGTTCGCGGATAGGTCGTTCGGTCGAGGTGTGAAGGGAGGGTTTCCGTTGTGTTGTGTTCGGATCCCAATTGCGTTCCGACTCTGGCTGACATTGTATGTGGGTGTGGTTGTTTGTGTATGGGGAGATGCTGGTGGAGAGGCCGATCTGTTGAGGGGAACTGATAAAGCTTCAACGTCACTGCCTCAGGCTGCGACTGATAACGAAATTTAGTTCCTGTATCTGCAAAAGACTTTCATTGAGGCGTATATCCACGGTCGTATCATCACTAGAATTACAGATTACTCCCGCTTCCTGCTCCGAGTCTATATGCTGAAACAATGACAATAACTGACTGAACTGAGGAGAAAGCTGTTGGAGTATCGCGGCGAGAAACTGAAAAGAACTGGGAGAACATAAATATAAAACCCGCATATGATCAATAGCATATCAAATAGAAATCCAAAAATGTAGAAGTCATATACCAGTGTTCATTGAACACTCCTGCTCGCCTGGCTGGCACGGCTCGCTCGGCTGGGGGTCGTCCGGGGCTCCTCCTCTTCCAGGACATCGCTAAGGCGCGTCGGATGGCGATGGCGGGGAGTGACAGATTCCCAGCCAGTTCCGACGCCCCAGCTGGCTCCGCTGTAGTCGACTGACTGGTCGTAACCAGCGTACATTGATCCAGACGTCGGAGGCATAGTGCTTGCCACATATCCGCCTTCGCTATCCTCGAGCGACGCTTGCTCATACTCGTCGCTCTCTTCTGACCGGGGGTAGGCCATCTGGCGGCTTTGCGAGGTTTGCTGGTAGCCATAGTCATCGCCAGGCTCGCTGCTGCCCATGCTGGCTTCATGTCCGGCAGTGGTGCGTGGAGGGTAGGTGCTCTCTGACTCGTAATAGCTGGCGTAATGTCCTTGGCTCTGGGAGCCAGTGACAGGAGGAGCCGCCTCTTGAGCCCCAGACTGCCCTTCAATGAAGGGATCGGTTCCGACAGGCGAAATCGGAGTATCACCATACATTTCCTCTCTTGCTTTTCTTTCAGCTCCGCTGTATGGGCCGTCTCTAGTTGGAGGCCGGGCGGGATCCCGGCGAGGGAGTCCTGCGATCATCGGAACCACCTGCACGCCGCCAACCAGAGTGGGTTCCCCGTTACGGAGGGAATTCGTACGGTCCCGTTCTTCTTGCTCGCGGCGGCCTAGTTCCTCCCAGGCACGGCGAGCTTCCTCCTTTGAGATCTGAAGTTCGCGGCGCATCTCCTTGAGCAGCTCTTCGATACGAGTCTTATCACTCTCTGCCTTCTGTGCCGCGGCCATCGCTTCTGTGCGGGCTTGTCGTTCAGTTTGAATCTGTCTCTCAAGCTCACCCTGCAGCTCTTTGGACCGCTCTTGCTCCGCCCGCGTGTCAAAGAACCATCGCTGAAACTTTCGCTCGGATGACGCGCGCAAGCGTTGCAACTCCACAACAGCATGGAAGAGATTGGCACCAGCGGCGCTGAGATCGGTTACTTGGCGGGCCATCTGTTGACTGAGAGGATCCCGCTCAAGTGCCTCATTGTTTTGCTCAAGCTTACGGATCCAGTAGCTAGTCAATCCTTCCCAATGAGACGAAAGGGTCTCCCACCGCTCAAACGCATGAGGAAAACCAGCACGTCGGGGCTGTTGCGGTTGCTGAGATGTAGCTGGAGGGGCTTGGGGTTGCTGAGAGGCCAGCTTCGCCTGAGAAGTTTGCTGTGGTCCCGACTGAGGTGCTTGCTGCGACGCGAACATAGGAGCGGGTTGCCTGGATTGCGCTGCAGTGGCGGGGGCCGGCGTCGTCCCAGGGGCATTACCCGCTGGGACCCTCGGTGCAGCTCTCCGCTGCGTGGGTCTTTCGCCAGCAACGCCAGCAGGGTAGGGCTGCGCAGCCTGGGCCTTGGCTTGCTCCTGCTGTAGGCGCCTGCGCTCAGCTTCCTCCTGCTCCCGATCCTTTGCTTCTTGTTCCGCTTTTTTACGAGCTTCCCTATCCCGACGTTGCCGCATTATGTCCGTCGGCGTACGCACACCGCTAGCCGGGTGCGGGTTGACAGGAATTGGGCCTTGGGCCGCCCGAGAAGCTCCATTTTGACTCCGGCCATTGCTTCCAAGCCCAGACACACCGGGGCCACCTGCTAGGTCCGACATGGAAGCATTCACTTCGTCCCAGTCGAGTGTAAATGGAAACGGCTTGCGAATGGCCTCCTCTAACGTCCAGAGGATCGCAGATGCTGTGTGAGGGGAGACGCGTGTAGACCTGCGAGGCCAATATTCACTGTTTCCAGGCTGAAGATTATCGTCGAGCGTGGAATCGCTATCGTCGCCCTCTGTTCTTGTCTCCGATAGTGGTAGGCGCGGCGCTGCTGTCTCACGAGAGCGTTCGGAGGCCGGTCGGACGATTACTGGGATCGTTTGCTCTATTTGATAAGGGCGTCCTGATGCATCTACCGAACCGGGTCGTCGGGAAGAATATCGCGAGGTTCTCCGTAGGGCCCGGGGATGGTTATCGAGAGCGCTTGATGGTCGATGAGGCGGGTAATTAGTTGGATTAGAAGCAGGATTAGGAGCAGCCTGCTGCTGGCGTTGCTGCGGTTGGGTCGTAAACGTAGAAGGGTCGTGAACGTCGTAGGTCTCGTCAAGGGTACGGTGAGGTTGGCGATGCACCGCGGAGGTAAGTTCTGGCGGCAGATGCGACGACAATGTGAGGATTGTCCCTCGGAATGTCAAGCGGCCTAATGCAACACGAAGACACTTCGAAATCGAAGCTGTCGGTATCTGTGCTCTGGGCCGGTTCAAGAGAGGAGTAACTAGTTAAAGGACTGACGGGGCCCGGAATGTGGGTATGAGGTACGGGGCAATGAGTGAAAGATAAAAAGAAAAAGTGAAGAAAGGGCCCCTAGAGACCTCGAGAGAGAGGACAGCTCACAGCGCACCGAGCAAGGACGGGAGTCGTGCAGTGGCTGGGCGAATAGTGGGCGTCTCTGGTGCGGAATTGCGATGGCTGGGGGGACAAAGACGGGCTCTTGCTCCTAGACCACAACGAGCACTCGAGATGGCCCGCAGTGGTCATAGAGCAGAGCGGATGAGCTCAATGGCTGCCGAGAAGCGAAGATAAGTTGTGAGTTCACCGCGATTTCAGTGATGATGCTAGAGAGTGACGGGAGAAGGTTGGAACGGCGGAGAGATGCTGGAGGAGAGGAAGTCGGTAACGCGTCCGTCACGTAATATTGGGCCGCGCCGGATGCTGGAGAATCTGCCCAATAAATATTGAGATATATGCGGTTCGATCTGCGTATCGTAACGATTTGATACTTCCCAGTGTTGATCATTGAGAGCTGGAGAGGCTTGCGTTTAAGGAATTGACTTTGATGAGGGAATCAATCGATCAATTTGCGGTTCTTGGTCAGCTCCTGGATGATTCTTCAATGATTCTTTACAGAATTACTTTATATAACCGGGGCTGTTTAATTGGGCCTTGATCAGACAGGGCCCAGCAAGGACCGGGCTACCTTACCTCTCCAAGCGAGCCGCCGAACGCACGGAAGAGTCTGAGTATCAGGCGATGATGTCTGGTATTCATGGCAGAGTCGGGGTATCTCTACAATCATAGTGGGAGGGATATTCCATGTTTTCTCAACAACCATGTCCTCGTCGGTACATACAGCAACAAATTCGGCCTGATGAGCTGGCAATCAAGGCATCCAGTCGGGTGGGATAACGCTGTTTGTCCATTGCATTATAATTCTACCCAAGCGCCCCGTACTGATTGTGGATTATATGCTAGTGCCTACACTTTGGGCTTGGGGAGACCTTGAGGGTACGACTACTCACTACTGCGCAGGTGGGCTTCTGGGTCTAGACTCACCGTATAGCAGGAGCAATCGCGCACAATTTCGAATTAATATATGCTCGACGAGAATCCTAATGAGACCCAGCTTTGTTTTACCTCTCTGGTCAAAAAATGGAATATCCTTCATCTCGCCTCTACCAAGGGGTGCGGGTCTATACCAGCCTCGTCACCCACGACCACCAGACGGAGATTGAGGCCGTCGGATCGCGACCATTGCCTGCGATAATCATTACAAATCCGCATCAACAAGTATATATTCATAAGGGGGATCGTTGCTCGGGATCCTCAGCCTGTCTTAAACACATCGATAAGTACCTTGCAGCATGTTTCACCTAGCGCTCACCCATTGGTCTTCACCACCAAAATACGAATATTTACCTTCCGCGGTGCTCCTCAGCCTCATTGTGCCTAGGAATGGTAGCACCCGTCTATCCTGGATACGCTGTCTCCTTCTTGACGATTATATCGTCACTGTTCTATTAGAATTATCCCAGGGACGCAGCTTTGAGTTGCACCTCCCCCGGGGCAACTCAGTGCCCTTACCCACAGCCAATCCTCGCGACTTGCTCATAGCTGTCACAGCTAACGCATGAGACTGCATATCAAGAATGTGGGCTTGAGATCGATGAGCCTCGGCGGATCTCCCGGGAAGGAACCCTCACATTCATCCCGAGACGTGGAGCCAGCGGATGTCTGAAGTGCAGCCGGGGGCGGAGAGCCCGCTCTGAGGGTTTTCCCCTATGGACTAGAGCAGGTGCATGTAGATACATATGTATCAGGCGGCTGAAGAATGTTCTGCCTGAACTAGTGCTCTCCGATCCGGGAAATGTGTGTAAGAACTCTATGCATGACGACGGTATTTTTGATCGAGTAGTGATCGCAATGAACGCCTTGCAAATTGCGAAATAAGCTGTACGCACGAACACTTATTGCTGGTAGTCAGAAATTAAGTTGGAGCAAAACCTGTTTTCGTATGTATATCAGTCTAAGAACGGTCTACTGGCCGATCTGGTTCAAAGTCTCTGGAGAGTGACGGGAGTCAGATTATAGACTAATGGATATACGATAGATCACAGCAAGTTGTTAGTTTAGATATAGAATCAGGTTTCGGTAGTTGCACTTGAGCACTTTTCGTGCAAGAGCTGATTGTCTGAACAATTGCTCGTCTTGATAGTGAACATGGTATTGGACGATCTATATATTTGTATATATAGTGGATATATATATATACGTGTATATGAACCTCCTTTGGTAACAACGAATACTTGAATGCAACTTCAATTCCCTTCCATTAGACAATGCCTCGCTTCAGCAACTCTAGCAATTGTATGATCCTGATGTTTGAACTTGTTCCTGTATCATTTTATTCCCATAACCCGAGTCCGAATGACGGTAGGTACCAGCTTCTACCGCGACTCCGAGTGGATGCGATGAGTTCATGAATTGTACATGATTGTGCAACTCTCTAATGTGATTAATGCACATTACAGTGTTCAAAGTGGAATTAGACCAGATGTTGCTGGGATATAAATGATAACGGCCAATCGGCGTTTTGGATGCTTGTAAATGTCTTCGCGGGTTACACCATCACGAACAGTTCCTCGCTTACCACCCCAGACCCTGGTCGTACGCACAATCACAATTTCAGATTATAGGCATCCCAATTCTGGTTGAATTATGAGCAACGCATGAGAGTTCGGCATAGAGAATCAGCAGCAGTTAGTACTCGAGTAACTTTCTGAGCCATTTACCCAGACTTCAGGTGGTCGAGTACTAACGCAAAAAAGAAGTACGTACATTTAGCTCGAACATCCGTCATCGCATCTTATGCATCCGGAGGATCAGTTTGCATGGGAAACTGGTGGGCCGTGCATGTCGACAACCGCTCCCAGTCACAGACTCCTGCAGATAAAGAATGCGGACGATGCACCTCTTACCTCTTCGAGGCCCGAGACTCGAGGTCAACTTGTGTGCGTCCTGCCTCGACTCGACGCCGAATACTGCTCCATCGCGGGGATCGCTGAGGAGACGAATCGACGTGTCGATGGTCCTAGCCTAGACATGCTGGACGACCTCGGAAGAGCTGATTGAGAGCCAGACCATTGGGATATCTCGAAGGATTCAAAGTTGCATAATCACGGTGTTCTGTGTACTTAGATGCACTGTCCCATTGGCGGGTATTTCTTCTACTTGGCTGGTCCATCAGGGAGTTCAGGCCGGTTGGCAACGTCGAGGAATAAGGAAATAAGTTTTACGATAGGTCAGATCCAACTGAAAGCAAACACTAGGGCAGCCTGAAGGGGAGTCGGGGGGTTTCTGCAAGTGCCGGCTTGCAGAGATCCTGTTTTCTGGCCTTTTACTGGGTCTGTATCACGGCAACCGGAATGAACTTAGGAATGCGGGCCTCCTGGTTGGGGACTGGGAAGAACTGAGCAAGAGTGAGGACACGAGCAGTACTTTTTTTTCTGCTGGTGGAGGGGGACAAAGCTCTAATGATGGGAACGGGGAGACTGAGCGTCTGATATCTCACATGGGTACTTCTACCTAGCTGCTCCGTACTTACTCCTGGCTCCCATAGAGGAATGGAGAGATCTTGCCTGCAGACAGATCAGTGCAGATACCCTGATCCCAGTTTAGTCCAGGCTGCAATAATGGAATTTGCATGCTGCGAATCCAGAATCCAGAAAGCAAGACTACGGATCTTCTTCCGGGTCCTCCTTGCAGCACGCGATCGCCTTGCAGCAGCCTCGACCCCATCCCTGGGGAAGGAGGAGCTGTAAGGCCGCGCCCGTCTGCGTCTGTGCTCAAGCTTCAGTTTGTTTACACGATAATGCCTCTGGCATGCGTCGGCGGCTCTCTTTGCTAGCCACCTCACGTCCTTGCTCGTCTATAAACTGCTTCTCTTTCACCTCCCCCCCCGCCTGCTTGACTGCCATTCCTGATCCTCCCTCCTCCCCTCTTGCACCTGTTCCTTTTTCGCAACCGGGATACCCTGATGAGTGCAACTTGATCCACGGCCATCACCACGAGTCAAAAACACAGCCCATGGCTAACGGATACGCTCGTCTGCCCGGCGCACTAAACGCTCTTCCCAAAAACCGGAACAGGTCGCAGACAACCGTCGGTCTTCCACCCACTCCATCGCCCCGGAAGAAACGCGCATCGTCTTTCTACCCTCCTCGCGGATCGGACTTTCTTGACGAGACGAATCCCGACCCCTTCTACCTCGAACATTCTCTTGCCAACGCCTCCAGCTGGGGATCCGATAAACAGAGCCTCCGCAATGCGAGATCAGGCGAGAACATTCAGAAATACTTTATGCTGTCCGCCGTGAATCAATCCTGCAAAGACGCCACCGTTCCACCTGCCGCGCCTCGTACCATTAAACCACAAGCAAACATTGATCGTTCAACACTGTCGGTAGTCGAACTCGAACATCAACTGAGCCTACAGCAGCTTGGAACCCAGCAGTGGGGAGACTCTCAGACAGAGTCCACCCCAGACCTTACACCGAGCAGCTCGTTCTCTTCAAACCATTCAAGCCCCATTTACCCAGACCCGGTTGTTAGAGCCACCGAACAACTTTACAGTCTATCCAAACAGGCCCAGGATCCTATTGTGAACCGCGCATATCCATACTCCTCTTCGGCATTGAATCAGTCTGAAGCAACCATACCCACGGAGCCATCGTCCCCAATCCGAGACACAAAGCCTAAGCGCGTGCCAACCGCCTCATCAGAAACTGTCACGATGCTCCCCAGAAGCTACGAGGCGTCGTCTCTACGTGGAAAGCCTCTTCCATCCTTACCTGCAGTTCCACGCCCTAGCACGTCCCACCCGTCGAAGAAGCAACCACCCAGTCGATTGGTCATAGAGCCTTCGATGATATCTCCTCCTAGCCTTATTAACCCTGTGACGCTGGAACCTCATCGGTCCCATTTTGACCAAGCCTTGTTCATCCCTGCGAATGAATGTCCTAGCCCAGTGCCTAGTCCGGGACCGCCGTCACCTTCAGTTGACCGCCACCCGCCAGTCCCGTCAATGAGAGAGCGGCCTTCTACCTCTGCCTCAGAGATGCGTCCGGAGCAGTCCGTTTGGGAGTCTGACTCCGAAACCGAAGATTCAGATCCTAGATCTCTTTCTCGGAAGCCGATGGATACCTTGAAGAAGGTCCGTAGTCGAGTACAGTTGCGAGTTGCAAAATCTACACCTAAGCTGCAGAATAATACAGCACAGAACAACGCAGCCCTAGAGAAATACCCAACAAGGCCGGATCCACCTTCCCAGGAGCCTTGCTCAAGTCCCTTTAAGACGGCCCTTCAGACTCGTCCAGCTAAGGACATTCTGCGGCCAACTGCCCATCAAACACTCCGCTTAGTCGCACCATCGACTACTTCTCTGGTTCCACCTCGATCGCGGTGTAACAGTGCCAAGTCGCAGACCTATGGTATAGATCGTTCAACGGCGGCCGCAGCAATCCAGGCCAAGTCCCGTCGCCGTCAACGGTCTATAAGTCCAGAGACTTCGCTTTCCGCCGAAAGGGAGAAGGGTTGTACTTTTTGCCGCGAGGAGCGATCCGATCGAACCTTCCATCACGGCCTTACTCTCTCTCGCCCGCCTCTATACAAACGAGTCTGGGAATCCTTGCGAGTGCTCGCATGTCACGGCGAGATTACAACTACGCGGCCTCGCAAAGGAATGTGATTCTACCAATTCTTCGAAAATTCTGCAATTCGAAAAAGTTTGAGACGGCGTTGGGATGATTTGTACGGTCTAACGGGCTTACCTCATGGCAAGGTGCATTCGCTGAAATGATGTCAAACGACTATGTCTTTCCTTGATTCTGAACTAATGTCTTATGATGGATCTTTTTTACGAAGTTGGCGTGGGCTCATGGAACGCACAGCGAACACGATGACTGATGACTCCGGCGCTGGATATCTCATATGACAATGAGATCCATAACTCGCCACAAGACTCGATGCATACACCATTCACTTATGGACGGCCAATTGCCTTTATCTTTCGCTCTTTTTCTCTCTCCTCCCCCCCCCCCCCCCCCCCCCCCCTTTCCTTTCCACCTAACATTTCCTTCACTTCTTTCAATTTACTGTCACAAAAGGCAGACTCTCACTGATGTATTTCTTTTCTGTCGTGTTCCACACTGGAGCTACTTTGCTATGTTTTGCTATGCTCTGTCTCATACGAGAACAAAATGATCTTCGAATACCTCAACCACATTCTACATAGCTTCACTGTAAACAACTAGCAGCTAGATTAACTAGTCTCATAAAACAAGCTCAGGCCCATCCTGGAATGCTGTGGAATGGAATTCCCCGCTGCTACTTTTACACTCCTTGTCGTGCTATACGTAACATCGCACAAACATACCGTCTACGTACTTGTACTTTTTAGACTCTTAACTCTGTTGCCGTAAGTGTCAGTGCTTTGAGAGAAGGAAATTTTGCTTTACTACGTTAAACAAGTTCTGGGTTTGAAATCATTATTTTGTATTGTTTTGGTTCGATTTGATCCCCCTTTGCGGATCGATCGTATCCCTTGGAAATAAGGTTCTGCATCTCCTACCCTGGTTGTCTAGGTATATCTTAAACCTCCCAAGAGTGAACGCGGGCCGGTGGGAAGGGCTCCCGGTCGGCTCTTTTATTAAGGTGTCACTTATGTGGTATGTAATGAGACACTAGCTACTGCGCAGGAGCGCAGGATTGTTTTGTGTACCTTGTACTATGTTCCTTTTCCTTCTGTTTGCGGTGTTCTTTTTGTGTTCGTTCTATAAGAAGCTGTCAATAATATGTATCATAATAGGCTAAGACTATAAGAATGGATTTTTTGTATGTGGACCTCAACGAAAACTCGACTTCCACTCAGCCAGAGGCTGGAGTGAGCAAGATAGTGTCCCGGTTCAGTGTCCAAGAATCGAGAATCGAATACCCTATCGGGAAATTCGCGCCCTTGCTCAACTAGTACCCGCGGAATCATTACCACAGTGCCGCGGTTCCAGAAGATGCGGACAGCAAGGCTGGGCTTGAGAATTTAGCCTGCGAGTGGCGTCGTGGTTCATGTTATCCACCTTGCAGCCTTCCAGCCGATTTGCGCAGCGCTGGCGTTTTGATGTGCCGAGGGACTGCTTCGCTGGGTTCCCCGAAACGTCCTGCAGGGCGAAGTAGATGTTGTGCAGGAGAAATGCGCATGGCGCAGGCGCAGATAAAATCTCTTCACAGATGGTCCGAATGGCTGGATTCGAGGACCTGTGTTGAGCGCAGAGCTGACGTCGTCGATGGGAGCAGTCATCTGCTGTGTATGTGCTCCGCAGATGGTAGGCCACAATCGCCAGGACTGGCTTGTTTCAAGCTTCCAGCCCTTTCCTCACATCCTCACTCTCATCCGCCTTGCCGTTTCCGTCGTCACTCTTAGCCTCCAAAACATCCATTACATGCTCTTCCCAAGCGGCAACGGGGACTTTGCTCTCCCACGCACTCAGGACGCTATCGCCCTTGTGCAAGAGCTGGGTCTCTGGTTTCTCCTCCGACCCTCGCGCCTGTAACGCCCCGCCATCCACACCGGCGAAAACGGCCTGGACGTTCAGCTCCTTCACGGCTTGTTGATAGAGACGGAGTATCTCCTCCCGTTTGGCTTTCTTCGCTTCATCCGCTTCTTTCGTCGCTGTTGTGGACGGGGTCGGAGGCTTCTGACCAGGTTTCTTGACCGTCGCAGGACTGCTCTCGTACCCCTTGAGGATGCCCTCGAGAATCCCTAGAATTGTCCCGGCGCGCATACCCAGCTGTGCCCCGACGGGGAATCCGGCATCGAAGCCATTCTGGACGTGCTCAGCTTTCGAAGCGGAGATGCCGTCGCGGTAACCGGCTGTGACGTGTTGGCGGCGGAGGGAGGGGAGCTCAGAGGGTTCAACGGTTGCATTTTTGTGCGCTTGTGGAAGAGGTTGGTCGGCTCGCGGAGGTGAGGAGCCGAAAATATCATCGAGAGAGTCGGCGGCCATTATGGGGTCGATTTTTGAATTCCGTGAGGATAATTTTGATGGAGAGTCGGGAGTGGCAGTCGAGATTTGAGAATGTCACTGGGCTTCAAAATTTGGACTGTGAGAGTGGATCCGTGGATCACCCAGAATCCACTGCCCGACTGGATTGTATACACTGTTAGTAGGGTCTACCTGGGTAAAGCCAGGAAAGTAAAGTGGGAGAAGCGCATCTACCGAGGCCAAATTGCCTTTTTGTCGTGAAGCCTCAGGAGATATACAAGCCAAGGCAGTTACCTTTGTCGCCAGGCGGCTGTCGGACATGCTTAGCACCGCATTCGCACCACCAGTCCCTCCATCAACTCTCGATCGGCAGACTTCAGACAAGTCATATAGTACCAGTACGTAGGCAAAGTATCTCCGTTACTCCTTTATCCTTGTTTTTGCGCCTTAACTCGTTGACCGTGTACTCACGAAGCTCAAAGAGTATTGCCCCGCACTGCCCGTCAACAACTGTGGCCTTCCGCACCCCGAGCTCCCATCTACACGACACAACACTCGCATCGAGAGATAGTCTGCTGAACCTTCTGCAGACCTTCCTTACCCCAAGCATTCAACCTGGGAGATATATAAGAAGGAAAGCAAGTCATAAGTACAGTCTTCAGCAGAATTTGGCGCATCTCTCCAACGGCCGAATCATCCACCTAGAAGAGAGCATCTTGGCCTCTTTCTGGGTCTGGATTCCAGCCCAGTGAACCTGGCGTCTCAGTCGGGGGATACGAGCCCCTCCATAGAGATGGCCTCTATGAGACTCAGCGGTGACAAGGAACGAAGAAAGGCAGTGGTTCAGCGGGTAAGGACAGGTGAAAATGGAAACCTCTCCACGGCATCCTTCCGTGAGCGTCCACCCACTATTCTGGCCCCGTATGACCTGCTGGTGATTCGATAGATGTCTGATATACCGCGCCTGCTCTCCGAGAAAGCTTCCCTCTGGGAATGCCCATGGCGGCAAATGTCGGGTGGCCGGCCTGAGTTCAGCGTCTGACAACCGCCCTTGGTCTCGAAAGAGGACGGGATAATCGAGTTGCGGCTCGTCTTCGCACTACTACGGTGTTGCGCCTGGCGAAAGAGACTAGATAAAACAAAAGAAGATACTGCAGTAGGTGGAGACGTTGCCCACAGGCCATGCGAAGTTGATTTTGAACTGGGCTGCCCGAGGCCTTGTTGAGGCTACAGTGCAAGGCTCGAACCTGGCGATTGGGGCCGCTGACAGCGCCCATATGTGGCATACACCTGGACACGGTTCGCATACTACTCGCCCTACTTCTATATTCAGTAGTCTTTCTTCGAAGAGAACCGCTCCTCACGAAAACCTTTTATCATAATACGATCTAAGGTCTGGCATATTTACAGGGCACTAACCAATTCAGAACTTTATGAGGCAAGCAAAGAAGATCTCCACGGCTCACTCTATAGATTTACGACACCTGACGACGCTGTCAGTCTCCAACTTTGACACGAGACAGGTAGTATAGCCTGTTACCTGCTATAACAGGAATTGTTCCAGCACACCTTCGAATTCATCTCGATCAGGTTCGACTCTGCCATCCTGCTCACTTGTGAATCGTTTAGGTCATCTTGCTCACCATTCTTGCCACCTTCACCAATAATCTTTCACAGTTATCCTATAGAAGGCAAACTTAACGGCTGAAAAGTAGATTATGCGTCTTATCAGTGGTTTTACCTACTGGCCCCTCTAGAAAAAGCGTAACCCAAGCCCTACAGAAAGATTTCCTTTTGTTACAAGGGCTACTTTTGGTGGTGGGTAAGAGACTGGCGCATAGAATATCTAAGCTTGGTATGAGAAAGGGGCGACCGCGTGTGTCGCGCAATCGAGAAATGTCCTTTAGAATTATAGAGTGTGACTACTATATAGCCCACAAATAACGATTGCATGTCTTAACTACATATTCCGTGGCTTAGCTGTATAACGTAATCAATGCCGTCAGGTATCTATCCCTGCATTCGACTGTTCAGCTCGTTCTTTCTTCTCCATCTCAGCATCCGAGAGGCTGAGTCTCGACTGCTCTATCTGATCCCTGCGATTTAATATCTAATTACTGCTGCCTATGGACCAAGCCCGGCCTCATGTTCGAGCCATCATATCCTGCACTTTCTGCAGACAAAAGAAGCACGATAAGCCACTTCGTTGATACATCACTTGCCTAACTTATTGTCCAGGCTGCGATGTGATCGCCTTCGACCGTGCGGGAGCTGCGTCAAACGTGGCCTGAACTGTGTCTTTCTCAACCCAAGTCCTCCACCCCGCACTGCTCCGGCTCGGTCTACCAGGGAACTGAATCAACGAGTCAGGGAACTGGAGAAGCTGGTGAATGCTCTAGCAAGAGCAAAGAACACCCGCGAACCAGATCATAAGAGCGATCAAGCAGTCGACGGTACTGATGACGCAGTTACCAGTTCTCTAGGCAGGATCCAGGTTGGGGAGACGGGCATGAGTTATGTTTCTGGGGCGCACTGGGCAGCGCTTCAAGACAGTGTAAGCTAGCAGCTCATTCATGGACATTAGCTACTAAGTTGCAGATGTACAGATTGCAGAGATTAAAGAGTATCTCGACTCAGATCAATCTCTGACGCAGAACTCGAGTGAGGGTCCAGCACTCTTACTAGGGCTATGTCCGCCAGGGAATAAGGAGAACTTTTTGGCTGCTGTGCCGCCAAAAACCGTGGCGGATCGCCTGGTATCAAGGTTCTTTAATTCAATGGAGCCCGGAGTTTGTACGTCGGTTTCCCTCCCAACATGGAAGGCAGTTTTGACCGTGGATAATAGTCATTTTCCACGCCCCAACTTTTCAGAAAGAGGTTGCTGCCGCCATGCCGTACTTGTGCGTATACTATGTATGCTAATAAAACCAGTATAATCGCTTTTGGATTCAACCCCAGGAGGTCAGCTTGACGTGGTTGAGTATGCTCTTCGGCATGATGTGCTTGGCTATACGACTTCACCAGCGTGCCGAAGGTGAGCCTGTCGATATTGGCAACCCCGAAGAAGCTTGCAACATTTATCGACTTTATGCCGCCTACTGTTTGATCAGAGATAGATATACCACGCCGTCTAAATACACCATCGAAGCTCTACTCACATACGCACAATGTGAGTATTTCCGAAGCGCCGATGCCCAGCATGAGAACTGGGTGTTGTTCGGAATCATTATGCGACTAGCTCTACACATGGGCTTGCACCGGGATGGCTCTCGATACCCTGAGATATCTTGCTTTGAAGCTGAAATGCGCCGACGCATCTGGGCTTTCATGATACAGGGGGACGCGCTTTCCTCCTTTCAGTCTGGTCTGCCACGCATGATGTACAAGGGCGTAGCGGATACAAAGCTGCCGCGCAATTTACTGGATGAGGACTTTGGCGAGACCACTACAAGTCTGCCGCCTTCTCGGCCAGATACAGATGCGACACCGCTCTCGTATGTGATTGCAAAAAGTACACTGAGTGAAGTTTTTGCTTCAATCACTGACTGCGTGGCGTCGACCGAGCCCACGACCTATCAGTCGATCATTCAGCTGGATAACCAGCTGAACGAAGCCTACGCTGCGATTCCTGCCCATCTCAAATTTCGTAGTGTGACGCAATCGATTATTGATCTGCCTCATATTATTATGCGCCGATATAGCTTGGAGATTCTGTATCAGAAATCTCGTTGCATCCTGCACCGTCAACATCTCTGCGAGGGACGCTCTGATACACGATACGCTAAGTCCAGGCAAATCTGCATCGACGCGGCAATGAGTTTACTGCAACATCAGGCTACTCTAGATGCGCAAGCTCAGCCGGGTGGCGTACTATGTCACAGCAGATGGTTCCTCTCGTCGCTGGCTTCTCATGACTTTATTCTGGCTGCGATGATTCTGTGTTTGGAGCTCCATCACCAAACGCGAAATAGCGAGCAGCCAAATGGGGATGAATCGCATCGCATAGACGAGTTCCTCTTTGCCCTTCAAACGTCTTGCCAGATTTGGAGCCGGTACAAGGAGTCCTCTGCCGAGGCCATGCAGGCATGGCGATCGATCAGCATCATGCTTAGCAAATTGAATGCCACGTCCTTGAATCCGCGGACACCTATAATCAATGGCAGTGATATTTCAAGTATAAATGATAGTCTGCTACTAAGCACTTCAGGTACGCTTTGCTCTTCGGATCTTGATAACCTTGCCCTAATTAATAGACACCACAGACCAGCCAACCTGGTTTGAGCCGCCCTCGTTTAGCAACATGAACTTCGAGAGTACTGCAGCACCGGAACTTGATTTTTCTAGTGAAGCCATGATCGACAAGAACCTTTGGGATTTTTCCAATGGCATTGACTGGGTGAGCTGAGCTTGCGAATGTATCAGGCATGCCACTTACTAACAGTTCGACAGGCTGAATTCGATG
Source organism: Aspergillus foveolatus (assembly GCF_047715535.1). Taxonomy (NCBI): domain Eukaryota; kingdom Fungi; phylum Ascomycota; class Eurotiomycetes; order Eurotiales; family Aspergillaceae; genus Aspergillus; species Aspergillus foveolatus. The sequence goes on from NW_027396071.1 coordinate 651,055, forward strand.
CAACGGTGCAGAACTTGGACATGGCCGGAAATAGACTCGGGATATACTAGCACTGGGGCGCTATTTTTCCTGCGCGAGTGAAGTCCCATCAAATATATTTCCGCTCCTTCAGGCACCCACCGCCCAACCGCTACAATATAGTATGTCCATATAAGGCCTTCCACAACCACTTTCGCAACGGTACACGCTTTAAAGGATTTTATGTATTATTTTCGATACCCAAATCACGCTGTCTTCACGTAGTGATTCACATAATTTCATGTTTACAAGATAAGAAGACCATTGCTCCTAAGTATTCAACACATCCATGGCATCTTCCTGATATCATGCTATCATTATTCTTTAATTACTTGGGAAGGCGTGAATCATACGACCCTGCCTGTTCTTTCACATCAAGATGGGCCTTCGTCGTGCCTTCCCAGACCGCACTATCGTTCCCTCAGATTGTGATCCATTGGATGGCTGGGGCCCGTAACTCTTATCGCTGCCTTTAAACTAGAAGCTTCTAGGGGAACTGTCATCGTGTCTTCTAAAGTTGCTAGGACTATTATGTCTTGGGAGGTCCTTAGTTGAGTAGAAGTACGCGCCTTCGAAGCCGAGCTTTTACTGCGGCTAAAATGAATCTGTATCTAATTCAGTGAATAACACGCGCTGATGCGCACTCATGAGTCTAATTAAATGTACCCTGATAATATGACTCTAGTCTACCTACATACAATTGGCATGTATGTATATGTATATATGCACTGTATCACCATTACCAACGTCCAAGAAAAATCATTCCCGTCCAGGCGCCAATCTCCAAGCCCGTAACGGCAAACTTTGCAACTTCAAAACAGCAGGCTTGATGAACATGATAAATGTTACCGTCCCAACCAGCACGCAGAGAATATTTGTCATATAGTAGCCCTCTCTTGTGATATTGCAGGTGCCACCGCCGTCAATGCAGCGGGTACGATCTGGTTCCACAGCACATGAGAACGGAGACGTGACGAGGTCGCCTTTCAGAGAATCTGGTGAAGGGTTGGTGGTTGGTGGGATGCAGGTCGCCTCAGTGAACATGTCGACGAGTTTCAGGATGAAGTAGCGCGGGAATGTACCGCCGAGGTTTGAGACCCTATGGGATAATCAGTAAAAGTGGGTTAAAAGGAACCGAGAGAACATACGTTGCTAACATAGTCATGTAGGTACCACCAATGGCGGGATCAGAAACGCGAGCATGGAAAGCGGACACTGCAACAAACATGACAGTATTCATGAATGTTGAGGCAACGTGTTCGAAGATTACGGTCAAAATGTACCAGGTGGGGACTTCTGGGGCAGAGGGGTAGATCATGACAGTAAACTGGGCTAGGATGGCTGCAGCGAGTCGTCCGACAAAGGCCCAGCACCAGAGGCGCATTGGGGTGTACTCCGTCGACCATTTGCCGGCGTAGTAGCCTAGGCCGATTTCAAAGGGGAAGTCGATGAGAACGACCAGAGCCATGTTGTCCTGACCGAAGCCCTTGTCTAGAAGCTTTAGACTGGTCACTCCGTCGTTAGCCTGGAAGCCGATTTTGGCGATCAGATGGACTATGATGATGGTCTGGACGTTCTTGAGCTGTAAAACGCTCCACATGCTGCGGTAGACGGCAGAAATGCTGTCGCGCTCCGAGACATGATCTTCTTTCTTCATAAGGGCTAGGCAGGTGGTCACGACGAGGTACGCCCAGCCCCAGATCGTCAGGTACGTGCCAAGTGAGAGAAGGCCGCCTTCAGCGGGAGTAGTCCGGAACCATCGGTTCGCAAAGTCCTTCGAATTGAACGCGAGGAATACCGTGTAAGACAGGAAATGACCAGCGGTCAAGCCAACAGTCTGTGCAGTGGAAGCGTAGGAAATGTTTGGCGGCGACATGAGAGTGATCGCCCATCCATCCACAGCAATGTCCTGAGTGGCGCAGAAAAACACCAGCAAGAACCACCAGTATGTGAACTTCCAGACACCAGCCCCGCCGTTGGCGCCAGCCTGCTTCATCATGTCTTCGATATGCCCTCCGAGATAAATCATGGCCAGTCCGGCAATGACCTGGACAGGAGTGATCCAGCTCTTCCGGCGGCCAAACCTGCGACTCCATACAGCGTCCACGATCGGACTCCACAGTAATTTGAGCGAGTAGGGGTAGGATGCTAGCGAAAAGACACCGATCTGTCCGTATGAAAGGTACGGCTTGAGTAGGAACGGAACCGACCCCGTCGCCAACCCCATTGGAACCCCCTGAAGAAAATATAGCAGACACAGCAGCATAAAGTTTCTTTTATCACTAGACGGGAGGTCTGAGAAGCTCGTGGTCGTCATTCCAGGTGTTTGGGGAGTCGGCGGGTCCTGGTCCAGGGTGAAGCTCGATCGGGACATGAAGCGATCTGCTCGCGCGGACGAGGAGGACCCCGTAGAGGTATCGCGCTTGCGCATCTCAATGTTGGAATTCATTTTCCCGTGAGCGTTGCCGTTCTGACCGGTCGCAACGCTGAGGTTGGGCTTGGACCGACGTTTGGAAACAGTGTTGTTCTTGCGCTTCATTAGTGTGTCACGTCCACGGTGCGAAGATCGCGTGCCAGGATGTCTTGCAGGGGGAGTACGCGTCAATGTTGGGTCGGCTAGACAGGCGCAAAATTGGTCTCCAGATGCTGATCAGTCAGTTGAATCTGTGTTTTTGTGATTTATCTCTGATCCTGCATGCTAGATTCTGAAGCTCGACCTCGTCGGCGTTCGGGTGGGTTGTAGGAGGGCCGCGACGGTAAAGATCCTGGACATGGATAGAGGAAGAGTAGACGGAGAAGAGGAAGACGGAAGAATGGACTGGGTTTCGGGATCGCCCTGACTGGAGCGGTGCATGCGAGGGGAAAATAATGGAGAAATGGATGGATATGGAGTGGCGGATCTGGCAAGCTGGCCTCTCTGGAAATTCTCAGGGACCCGGCTGGACCCTTGGATCGGCAGCACTGTTCAGGTTTCACCCTTCAAGTCGCGATGACTCGCAGGAACATCATTTAACCTCTAGGTACAGAATTGCGCCTTGAAGTTCAATTCTCTGCGAATTACTGATTCTCCAATTACTCATTGGGCATTTTGCTGAACCCAGATCGTGGAGAGCCCAACTGAGGGCTTCCAATGGCCTTAACAGAACTTAGTCCAAAACCCATTATTATTCGAGGACCGCAGCTAGTACCATAATACATCTCGATATCCAGAGTTTTTAGTTCGATATTTGAAATTTGAAGAACGCAATCGCAAACTATATAATTCATCACGTGACTCCAGCACTGATACTCGCGCCGCGATGTGTTGAACCCAAACATCAACACACTCCAATAAGATATACATCACCATGGATCTAAAAGACCCAACAACACAATTGGAAGAGGAGCTGGACTCCGAAATATCCTCCATTCGCCGCGAAAGTCAGTGTTGTCTTACCGAGCATGAACGCAAGAACACAAACTAACCCTGACCTCAACCGCAGTCCGCAAGCTCCAGAGATGCCGTCGTTTCCTCGCATCCAGCGTGCTCTCCTCAGAAGCGCTCCAGAAGCGTCTGAAGCCCCAACAATCCTCCGTCCCCATACTTTCTACCTTGAACGAGGATATCTCGCCGCTCGTCCGCGCCGCAGGCTCTCACGCGCAATCAAACCACCACCGCATCGCTTTCTCCACAACTACATTCCCATTCAAAGACCCATCACCAGTAGCTGACGGCGAGAGCGGAAAAGACTCGAAGAATCTACTAGGTGTTCGCATCGATATCTGCGTGCGGAATGGTCGCTTCACGAAACCATATTACATCCTCCTGCGCAAGGTGCGCACGCCCGCTAAAGACGCGAAGAGGGATCAAGCGGATATACGGCTCAAGGTTCATCGACATACAATACCTGCATTCATACCAGTCCAGCGGCTAGAACGGATATTACTACCTGATCACCCGCGTGGACCCGGCGACGGCGTCGAAAATGGCAATGACAGTATAGAACAGCTAAAGAAGAAACCGACTCCGCCAGTGCGCAAACAGAATCTCCAGTTATTTGTCCGTGAAGTGAGACGGCAACTTGTCGCGTGGCATATGCGGCTGGATGCCATCTACTTTATCCGTGAACAGATAGGTATTATCCAGCGGGGTGTTGACCCTTATCCAGATGGCGAGGAGGATGGGCCGTGGGATCGGGATGTCCTTGTTGATGTGGGATTTGACTCTGGTATTGGGGAGACGAGGTTGAAGAAGAATGAATTCGGGATTGCGTCGTTTTCGCCGACGGCGTTGGAGGCGGCGTACGTCCGGGTTGAGTGGGAGGATGGCCGGGTTGGCCGGTTCAAGATTTCCGACTCCGGGAAGGTTGAGCGGGCGGTTGTCATCGGGGACGAGGGGAGAGATAAAGTGCTGGAAGCTGCGCTTACAGGGGGCGATAGGAACGTGCTCACTGTGTTGGATCGTTTGAGGGATGCAGCATATGGACGACATGACGATGCGGCGTCGAACAGGTAGCTATATGGAGGTCAATACATAGGTGTCTGTGTCTCATTATCATCTCTGAACTAAATATATCTATCAACAGTGAGAGGAGCCAATTATCCAGAACAAACAAGGCTATGCACAGGCAGCGAAGATCAAGGAACCGTTGCCAAAATTCTCGCCCATAAATCACAAAGAGATGGGAAGGTAGAATAATTACAAATAATGTACCAGATGCAGACAGGAGAGTGATTAGACGATCCGCTGGTGTATAATGCCGCTCTGAGAATGCGAGGTATTAGGAAAAGGGTATCATAGACATCAGTTCGTAAGTTAAAGGATGCATGGGGAGTTCAAGGTTACTCCTTGCGTTGGGATGAGGCGTCTGCTTCAGTTTCACCATCTGGGTCTGAGACGCAGATGGCGGAGTCGCGGGTCTCGGACTGTGAGTCTGAAAATGAGAGTGGCGGTAGGGGCCCGTAGGGTTTTCCGTCCTGGATTTCGAGTTTCTTTCGTAGGATTGCCTCTTCTAGCACCCATTTCTGGCGAAGTTTCGTCTTTTTCGCATTGAGTGCTTGCAGTATGGTTGCTTCTTCCTGCTGGTGCTCCTTTTGGAGCTCGATTAGTTCGGCCGCATGTTTCTTGGTCATGCAGTCGAGTTCTTTGTCCATCCGAGCGATCGCCTCCTGCAGACGGATTTCTTGCCGGTCTCTAAGGACTTTTATTTTGGCGGCGTGGAGTTGAGACATGGACTCGTAGTCGTGGTATTCCTGCGCCAGCTGGGCTTTGTGCTGTTGTGTGAAGCTGCGGCTAGGGGTTGTCAGATCGGACCCTGAGAGGGAAGGCGAGCGCGAGTCGGGGGGGCTTGAGCTGCTAAGATATCCCTCCATGTATTTGATGCGTGTGCGGGAGTTGGCTTTAGCTCTTTCGAATTCGCGCACTTGCTCCATTTCCACAACAAGTTGCCTTTCTTCCATGCGAGCGGCGTCCGCTACGTTCTGGGGTGTGTGAGTTCTGACCAACATGTGCAGGGCCCATGGACATACCTTTTCGCGCTTTTCATTCTCTAACTGGCGGTTTTGCGCCAGCTTCTCCTCAACTTTCGGTTGCTGTGATCGACGGAGCTCACTGATGAGATTAGTTTGAAAGGAGACGTGAAGGTTTCTTTCTGATGTTTGACTTTCTCGCAGCTGTTTCAGTTCGGAGTTTGCAAGGCTTCGCAAGAGAGCCTCATTGTCGAACACTGGGACCTCGAGTTTCAGTGGTTCCTCCTGGTTCTCTGGAGAGATTGACAGCCTCGCCTCGTCTGATTTGGACTCCACGTAGAGCTTTTCAACACCACCCTCGCCCTTCGTAAAGGTAACGTGCGCAGCGGGCGGTAAAAGTACCGTAGAAGGCGTTCTCCTACGTTTCCGAAAGGGTATTTTGTCAATCGCAGATTTGATACCTGATCGCCGTCTTTCCTTCTTCTTATTGCTACCTGATATCACACTCAATAACGAGCCGTTGTTTCCAGATGACCTCATCGCAGTTCCGTCGGTTCCTTGGGCCAGTCTGCCTTCGCTCGAACTATAAGAGGTCGGGCGTGTCGAAAGCGAGGCAGTGGAGCGGGTGCTACCGCCTCTAGCCGGCGGGTTGGACGCGATGGTATATTCAGATAGAGATGTGGCAAGCTGCTCGAGAGCTGGAGAATCGTGCGCAGGTTCGTACATCGAGTTGCGACCAGTCGAGGAACTAGAGGAGAGGATCGGGGACGAAAAATCGACCAATCCTGATGCAATCGAGGCAGCCAGAGAGGCTACAATCTCGACTTCCGGAACCTTGAGCCCTAGCTCTTTTGCTTCCTCTGCCAGCCGTTGCTGTTGCGCGATTTCCTCCTCTTCAGAGGACAGGGAAAGGACTTCCCTGCGGTACTGATCCTCGTCGAAATTAACGGAGTTTGTCAACTCCATGATGCAGTTGCAAATCCCTTTTACCCCGTCCACGCATGCAGCGCACTTATCCGCAAGGTGTTATTTAGGCGGGGGTGAAATCGACCGGCAATGAAGATGGAACCGCTATATGCGACAGGTCGAGCGACGGGGAGAAGGTCGGACGAGGCAAGACACCTATCGCGCAACGCTCATCGGCTCGTCCACAGTACTTGAAGCACGGTGGACGAGTAGCAATCGTTACAGAGCGGCATTCGACTTGCGGGAGAAAATAGAAGACTTGAAAATTATTGAATATTGGGTCTGAGAGAATCGGGCGGAAGAGGAAGAACACGAGAGGGAGCGCAGCCGCGGGTCAGTGGATCGATGTAGCGATGGAGAACTGGAGCAGCGGAGCGTTAGTGAACGCAACTGACGACCTGATTTGGGCGTTGACGCGGGTTCCTCCTAATTAACGGGATTTAGGAGGATATTACGGAGGACTTCTTCACAATAATCTTGTTCGTAGTTGGGCCCTGTTTGCAAAGGACCCGCCTGACCGAATCATGATTACGCTGCCAGTCTGCCACCAACAAAGCGCCTCCACGACCCGCCGTCAGGAGACAAATGCCGCCCTTTTATTTCGTCTGGTCATGAAGTTATGCGGTCAAGGACAGTATTCGAATTCTGTGCGTCCAAATATCTCAAAATTAAAAGAGAGTATTACCTCTGGGACTCTGGCAACCCTGCTCAGGTGAGGGAAGGCCGTGGGGAACAGGGAGAGCCATGGTTTCAGCCACTACTAGACTGCATCACTTGGCTGTGGTTCAGGCACCGCGGCTTCAGACGGTCAGGGGAGTGGGACATTTTTATTCTGTCGCACATGACTTGTTGGTCTACAGATCGGTCTTGTCTCATTCAAAATTAGACGTGTAAGTATTTGAAACTGGCCTCTGCGGGCTCCATTGAACATCTGTTTGTCGTAGTTCTTCCGCCCGCATTTATACCTACCTTGTAGACTACGGAGTACGGAGTCCTGCTCGCGGCAAAGCACATGCATTCCAACCTGTAAGAAATGAATATATCGGTGGGCCTCACGATAAGATCCCCCGAATCCTGATGCTTCTCCCCGGGCCATCCTGGATCATGCCCCGCAGCTTGCCGGCTTGATGCGCTGACCTCAAGTCTGACGAAGGGACGTGCATCCAGCGGCAAAGGCTTGGTTCACCGCAAGTCGATCATCCCAACTCCGTACTCTGAGTAGAAACGAAAGCTATCACCGCCCATTCAGCATGGCAGCGACCATGTCGTATGCTTTGTCTCTCGCATCCCGTTCCACCGCGTTCTTTGGCGAAACATTCCAGCCGTGATTGCAGCCATCCATCCTCGCAGAAAGCACCTCGCGGCGGGCTTCCTCTCTTATTTTCACCGCTAGTTGTTCGGCTTCGGGCGCCAAGCTGTCCCCAGCTGCCGTTATGATAAGTACGCGATCTGGAAAACAATCAGGCTGGGCATAATATGGTGAAATTCGGGGGTCTTTCGGGTCATGCGATGAAGGGATGTAGCATTGGTCGAAGAACCGAGCCAAAGGCGCGGGAAGAGGCTTTCCAGTGGGGTCTGGCGCGGTTTTGGACCCGGGCTCGGTATACAGGTCAACGGGCGGGTAGAAGGTTAGAACGGCGTGGAATGTCTCGCGAGGGAAGAGAGTCGACGAGGCTGCTAGAGCGAGGTTACCTCCTGCGCTGAAGCCCGAAAGTGCAATTCGAGCACGATCAAACCTCTCCGGCTGCTGGAGGACCCAATTGACAACATCCTCCACGTCGTTGAGCGCCGCAGGGAAAGGATTTTCCGGGGCGAGACGATATTGAACGTCGAGCACCGTATACCCCGTCCTTTGACTCATCAATTGACAGAATTCCTCGTCCTGCCCATGGAAAGGAAAGACAAATCCACTTCCGTGGAAGTTGATCAGGACCGGGCAAGATTTCGATGCAGCTCCCGGATTGTAGACATGTGCTTTAATGTTTCTTTGGGGATCTCGGGACTGGATCTGGTAGATGTCATCAGGCTTTGGTATGGGTGACCTCCGACCAACAATGGCCCTCAGTAGGAGCACCACGACTTTGCGATATAAGTATGCGAGGATGGACATGATGCGGCACCCGGGCAGTCATGCAGTAGCTCAGAAGGTGAGGTGATGTTGTTAGTCTAACGAGGGTGTTGGCATATCCCAGGGCCCATCGGGGCTCGAACCCCATCAGGCCGTGCTATAACCAATTGGTTGATGTTCCCGTTCTATAACTAAATTGGTTATACGCGGGAACTGATGTAGGTCTTCTCCAGCATATTCTGCTTATCACTAGCACAGGCGGATCCGTCGAGAAGCTATGCTCGCCTTTCATCTTTGTAGGATGTCTATAAAAAGCTGTATTCATGGAAAGGCCGAAGCGGCGAACAAATTACTCTTTAGTAGCGGATAGGGAGAGATCAGGTGCCCCTTCGTCCAGCTGACTACACTAAGCCGTGGCAATAAGTCAAGCTTCTACCAGAATCCGAGGCTGATAACATCGCCACGCACTATCTATTCCATCCACGCCATGCATCGATTCGACCAACCGCATTCATCTTCCTGACCGTCGCCTCCATCACACTCTCATCATCGATATACTCGCTATTTTCCCGCTGACATTTGGACTAACGTTGTATACCAAGTGTGGATTTAGAAAGAGTGCAGATCTTCTGCATTTGCCGACTTATATTCTCCGAGTTGCATGCAGCACCTGTACCTGTCATGACTTCCCCAACGCAATCTGGGAACACTAAGTTCACTGTTTTGATCCGCCTCCCTTTCCCCAGAGGCGGCTTTGTGGACCCTCCACCAGTAGGTTCAAGCTTCCATATACGAGGAAAACTACTAAATTAGATTTTCAGGTAGACTGGAACGCAGCCAAGGACCAAGCGCTTTGGGATATCCTCTCCCGCCCATCAAAGGGAAATGATATAGACTGTATGCTTGACTGCGAGTCTTGACCCCGAGATCTTTTCTTTACTGATCCTCTCTAGGGAAAGCACTGTAATAACTGTCCGGTACAGCACCTGTCAGAAGCTGACGCCTACTAGTGCCGAAAGATTCGATGTGACTCTCGAGTTTCTACTCCAGCAAGCGGCCTGGCTCTACGACCGCCAGCTATCCCAAGTCCGCGCACAGATGCGTAAGGTACCTACTGCTCATTCGAACGCTGCCTCTCCAGCTCAAGGCTCGATATATGCAAGCACGGCTCTAGGGCAGCCAGCCAAAACCGGTCAAAGCAACAGTAAGATCGTGGAGCATAACCATTTCTCTCACATGACATACTGAACTCTGGTAGATTCACGGGCTCCTTCTCGCTTGGCGTCGCAGCCAAAAGAAGCCCCTCCGGTGCGAGGTAAAATCTTACCGCACTATTATCTGTTTCCCTCTCTAATTCTAGGTAGCACCCATTCCACGGCATAATAGTTCCGGGAATACTGTGCAACAGGTCAAGGCCCAGACATCGCATCCTGGAACTCCAACGCTAGGAACGAACGAGCCCAAACGGGAGAGTCATGGTCGCCAACCGTCCACAAACAGACGCGAGCAAGCTCCTGTTAGCTTTGTTGATCAGAAGTCGCCTACGCTCGAAGAGGAAGATTTGACATCTAGCTTATCTGAGTTTAACTCTGATGATGAAAGCGACACTATAGCAGGCCGAAAGGGTTTAGGGTTTAAACGTTTTGGGCGCTTCTCAACCCACCGGCCGGATTTACGAGACGACGATGATGACGATGATGAATCACCGGCCTTTCTCCCACTTTCGCGTGGTCACGAAACCGCGTCTCATGGAACGTCCGGCCATGATCTTAGTACAACTCTGAGAATGGAGCAAGAGAGCGTTTCTGCGGTGCAGAGGCGGGTGACAGTGCCCCCTTCTGGCTTGAGAACGTCGGTTACCACAGAATCGTCCGAAAGTTCCGTAAGCTCCGGAGTGCCAGTTGCCCGTCCTCATAATCAAAGAGGGAATCAAATAAACTATCCAAGTCCCCGGCGGACAGCAGATGTGAACCATATGAGCCCGCGGCGGTCTACAACTTCTGGGAGGGACATAAGTGACGGAACACCTAGTATGGGAAGCAGCTTTAGCGATTTAGATGGTCTGTCACTTAAGTCCGGAAGTATGACTTTAGCTGACACAGATTCATCCAATAGGAGACACGAGCGTCACTCAGTCGATGCTCGAGGAGGCTCTCTTGAGCAATATGCAGCACGGCGGAATGGCCAGCCGCATGAGCACAATCAGCCAAGCACTTCGAAGCCGTTATCTCACTTGATTACCGTGCAGTTCTATGGAGTGGCACCTGACGATTCACTACTACTCGGCCGTTAGATACAATGAATGATTTTGGTGGCGCTATAATCCCTGCTTCAGATTCTGTAAGTCAGGATTATGGACATACTTCGTTCTTGGAATTAGCTAACCGCTTGCGAAACGGGCCCTCGGAGTAATTAGATTCAGTAGGTCTAGGCCCAGACTTAGTTCGTGTCAGCTTCATGCTTCGGGCCGTATAAATAACGTATTATTAATACTTCGATCGACTATATCTTTATAACCACAGCTCTTTTGCTTGGCGGGCTCGTATTCTTAAGCCTTGGTCTACCGAAAGCTCGTCTTGATGACAGTCTGGCGCAAGCTGCTGACACTCAGCAAAAGTGTTTGGGCGGTTGACACCACGGAGTTATCGAACATGCAGCGAGAAGTGCTCCGTACGCAGACCAGTAGGTCATATAAGGGGCCGTTTTCCTCTCTGGAGGACGAGACCACTCTCGACAAGAGCCAAACCATCAGATACAGCCAGAAGGCCTGATTTCGTACAGTACTCTCTCGTCAGTCATAATCATTACAAGGATGTCTTTCTGGACCTTTGCACCGAAGCCCAAGACCCCCTTAGGGTATCATCGGGTCCTTTCGCCAACTGCGGGCGTCAAAGTGTCACCTCTATGTTTGGGGGGCATGAACTTTGGTGAAGGATGGTAGGTTGAATTTACACGCCAATGGCTGGGCAGTGACTAATTTCTTTGCCCAGGGAGCACTTTATGGGAAAGTGCAGTAAGGAAGACGCATTTGCGCTGATGGATGCGTTTTATGATATGGGTGGCAATTTCATTGATACGTATGTGTTTTGTGTCTTCTGCTTCGGGGTAAAACGTGCGCCTGACCGGTTATGCATAGTGCCAACAACTACCAAGAAGGCGACTCTGAAAGGTGGATTGGAGAGTGGATGGAGAGTCGTGGGAATCGGGACCAGATTGTGTATGCACACCCATCAGCTTTGAGAGTTCTGACACTAAACATATTGGAAAATGCAGGCTTGCGACCAAATACACAACTGGCTTTCGTGACCGGCATATCAACACCGAACGCATTCAGTCCAATTTCGTTGGTAATTCGGTCAAATCACTCCAGACTTCGGTCAAACACAGCTTGAGAAATCTACGCACCGATTACATTGACCTGCTCTATGTGCACTGGTGGGACTTTACATCCGGTGTCGAGGAAGTGATGCATGGCTTAAATGTCCTAGTCACGACGGGCAAGGTCCTGTACTTGGGCGTGTCAGATACGCCCGCCTGGGTTGTTGTCAAAGCGAACGAGTACGCCCGCGCTAACGGCCTGCGCCCCTTCTCTGTCTATCAAGGGCTGTGGAATCCGCTGCGTCGCGACATGGAGAGTGAGATTGTCCCAATGTGTCGAGACCAGGGCATGGGTATAGCCCCGTGGGGTCCTCTTGCTCAGGGAAAGCTCAAGACTGCCGAAACTCGGGGAATGAAAGGTGGAGGCCGATCAGACGGGGACATGGCGGAGGATGAGATCCGCGTGTCGGATGCTCTTGATGAAGTCGCGAAGAGCAAAAATACAACTCTCTCAGCTGTGGTATGTGCTACTAGTTTCGAGATCCTAACTGAAGAGGACTGACAATCGCAGGCCCTTGCATATCTGCTCCACAAGACACCGTACGTTTTCCCGATAGTCGGGCAGAGGAAGATCGAGCATCTGAAAGCCAACGTGCAAGCTCTCGAGATCGAGCTGAGCAAAGAAGATATGGACAAGATCGATGCGGCCGTACCGTTCGATCCTGGATTCCCAATGAGCTTCATTTTCCCTGGCAAGTACGATTTGACCCTTACTGCTGCCGATGTTCCCTTGACGCGGAAGGCTGGCTATATCGACGCCCCCCCTCAACAGGGCATAGTGCCCCCGAGAAAGACGTCGCAGATTTAGTTAGCTTAGGTCGATACCTACAGGCGCTACTTCCATATGTACATAGGGAGCAAATATACAACAATTGTTATCCGAGTAAACACCGAGGGGTAAATCATGTGACTATTGCTGTACCGCAAGCCGAAGACGGCCTAGCTCCGCCTAGCTCCCGAGGCCTTCGCCTCGGCAATCGTCGGCCGCATCCATGCTTGATTGTTCTGACATCAGCAGCACGTCCAAGCAGTACGTCGTACAAAGGAGAACGATTTGACAAGCCTAATTTTTTAAGGAGCCCGCGTACAAGAGGTATGGCTCTCAAGATTGTCCTTTGAGGTTCATTCTCTTCCTATATTTCTCGCGCAGTCTGAACCTCCACCTAATCGGCGTTTGTAGGCAGGGTCCGACTGCCCCGCCCTCCAGAGGAAATGTCGCCCGCAGACAGCGAGTCCGCCTACTTCAACAACTACCCTCCACCCAAAGCCCTTCCCAAACATGAATCGCTCGCCAGATCGTTTATAGAGTACCATGTCGAATCCAGTCGGCGCGTGGTACTCGTCACCTCCGGAGGAACAACAGTTCCTCTCGAAAACCAAACTGTTCGCTTCATCGACAACTTCTCTGCAGGAACTCGGGGAGCGACATCCGCTGAGTACTTCTTGCAGCAGGGGTATGCAGTAATCTTCCTGCACCGACAGTTCAGTCTGCTGCCCTATTCACGGCATTACAGCCACTCGACGAATTGCTTCCTGGATTTCATGGACGAGGCGTTTCCAAGCGATGTTAGCCGTTCAGATCATGGTCCTATTGTGGTGCGGAAAGAATACCAGGATGAGATGCGCGACGTGCTCCGAAAGTACAGATATGCGAAACAGAATAATCTTCTTCTGCTGCTTCCGTTCACAACGGTCTCGGAGTACCTTTTCGAACTCCGCATGCTCGCCAAGTGCATGAACCCGCTCGGTCCTAATGCGCTGTTCTACCTCGCCGCAGCGGTTAGTGACTTTTTCATCCCGCGCGACCGAATGGCAGAGCATAAGATTCAATCTTCCGAAATACCAAAGGAGTTCCAGGGCAACGACGAAGCTGTGGGTGCCGATGACCTTTACACGGGCGGGTTTGAACAGAAGCAGGAGTCGAGCAAAAAGTTGGTCATTAACCTAGACCCGGTTCCGAAATTCCTCCATCAGCTCGTAGATGGCTGGTCACCAGAGGGTAGCATGATCGTGTCGTTCAAGCTCGAAACCGATCCCAATCTCCTCGTCTACAAGGCTCAGACGGCGCTCCAGCGGTACGCCCACCACCTAGTTATCGGGAATTTGCTATCCACCAGAAAATGGGAGGTTGTCTTCGTCACACCGAACCCACCTTATGAGCGCTGGATCCGAGTTCCCAAGTCGCGCCGGAGTAAGAGCATCTCCGGCGTCGAAGACCAGGTAGGCAAAGCTGAGGCAGCGAAGCGGTCATCAGGAGACCAGACCTCGGCGGCTCCTGAGGGTGAAGAGTCGTCTAAGGAAGAAAAGGACGGAGAAGGCACGTCTCGTGAGGGCACGGAGATCGAAAGCTTGATCATACCGGAGCTAGTCAAACTGCATTCGGAGATGATCGAGAAGTTCAAGCGATAGTGAACATTACTCATTCTGTTTTGTCTAGATACCTTGATATGCCCAGTATTGTATCACCAGCAAGCTCGTATTCGCTGTCTTTTTCTTAACCGAAACCGGATACCCAACATAGATTCGTCACCATGTAGTAATGTCCCAGTAGAAGGAGTTAATCTATTATTCCTTGCTCTTTTCTAGGTTCCTATTGCTACTAGGAGCTGCGGTGATCGTACATAGTATTTAGGCTTGACTCTTCACCAATCTCTGTCCCTCAGCCCACTCAAGAGCGCTTCTCCTTGCACTCTCCTCACCAACCTCATCAAAAATATCCACACCAAGTCGGGCAGGGAAATTCATCCGCTGGTGTCGTTCTAGCGACTGGATAGCCTGGAAGGCGTCTTCGGGTAGAACGAAGTCTGCCAAGCAAGAGAGTTAATATATAATCCTGATTGTTACGTAGAAGAAAGTGGCTGACACAAACGAACCTTGAAAGTTGCTTTTGATTCTTTCAGGGGTAACTGATTTTGGGAGCACTGCTGTACCCCGTTGCACAGCCCAGCTGATTAGAACCTGAGCTGGAGTTCTGTTCAGCGATTTGGCGATTTCGATGACGAGGGGATCATCCACGGTTCTTTCGCTTGTTAGCCTCCGTCTGATGCCAATAAGTTGTTCTTTGCCTACCGAGGAATGTTGTAAATATTGTTTCCTAGTGGTGAGTATCCGGTTATGAGAATGCCCTAAATGATGGGCCTTTAGTTTGTGCTCAGGTATGTATGTCGCTCATTTACCTTTTCCTTAGACCATTCGAGTAGCTCCCTTTGTTGGAGGTAAGGATGAGCTTCAATCTGATTGACTGCGGGTGGTATTTTCGCCCTAAACGTATTATATGTCAAAATCAGATAGCGTGTCTCGAGTGGACAATGAGCGTACGTCTTGAGGAGCTCCTCGATCCTCCTGCGGTTAAAGTTGCTAACTCCAATCGACCGCACTTTGCCTTTAGCTACGAGTGCCTCCATCGCAGCCCATGTATCTTTGATTGGTACATCTATCACATCGATTAAACCGGTTCTCTCATCGACGGGCTGAATGGTTGTGGTTGAGTAGCGGAAGGCCACTGGCCAATGGATCTATAATGACCAAGCAGGTATTAGCGATGTTTACACTCTTGTCACCACAGAGCTTGAATGACTTACAAGGTAAAGATCAAGATAATCCGTCTGGAGATCGCTAAGGGATCGATCCACTGCAGCCTCGACGTTTTCAGGGTCGTGATGGGTATTCCATAATTTGCTCGTGAGCTTATCACGTCAGTTCAACACGCCAACCTCATCCAAAGTCAACGCAGAGCTCACGAATATTTCTCCACGCGGCACACCAGATGCCTTGATTCCGTTCCCAACTTCGCGCTCATTACCGTAGACTGCAGCAGCGTCGATATGACGATAGCCAATATCCAGCGCCGCAGTTACCGCTTCCTCAACTTCGCTCGGTTTAGATTGCTATACACAGGAAGATATTCATAAGCTTTGTTCCTGAAAGATGAACTAGTCGTTCATACCCATGTTCCCAGTCCAACGGCCGGTATCTCATAGCCTGTGTTGAGCTTGAATGTGCGTTTTAGAGCCATGTTGCGTTGCTAAGTGCGTGGACTTGGTATTATTTCGACCCCTCGAGAATTCCCATGCAACTATCTTGTCGCTGTAGTCTTTTAAATACTCTGTAAAGTGAGCCGCCGGATTTGAACCCGGGCTTCGTCTTCTCCGGCACTCAATTGCCTTCTCCACTGCTCTGACCAGCATATTATCGAGCTGGGTTAACCCAAGAGCTTGCGGTTTTGCACCTGGAAGCCCCTCATTTGCTGGTATTTCGGCCATTGTCATCTCGGCGATTGTCCGGAAATAACTTGCGGTGTTGTTTATCCGAATGCTTTTCCGATGTAAATGCGGGGGTCGATGTGGAGCTTGCGGGGTGACGCTGATGATGGTTGTGAGCACGGCACGGAGTTGGTCCGGTCAAGCCGTGACTTTCCCCGGCCTTTGAGCAGTCATCTTAAGGGGGAAAGGAATCACAGAGATTACGTGTTCGAGAGCCTGTCGAAATTTACCGCGGAAGACTTTTAGAGCCGGTAGACGATCACTAACAGCAAGATGGCCCCGATTGCCCAGATAGAGTATTTCAGACTTCCACCACGCTGGTTGTTTGTGAAGATCACAGACGCCGACGGAAATTATGGCTGGGGAGAGGCGTCGCTTGAAGGTCATACGGAAGCCGTGGAGGGCTGCCTCGATGCGTTTGCTCAGAGGTTCGCGGGCATGGACGCGGAGTGAGTTTATTCTGGGACCATTATCTTGTGCCTGATACTGAAACTTCTTCATAGTGACATCGAACACATTTGGCAGCACGGGTACAGGATGGGATTCTACAGGGGCGGGCCGGTCCTTATGAGCGCTTTGTCTGGCGTGGATATAGCGCTCTGGGATCTTAAAGGTGAGAGGGTTTGAGACGAATTAGATACGAGCCATGGTCGGTCTGACTATCAATAGCAAGACGACTCGGTCTCCCAATATATCAGCTTCTCGGCGGCAAAGTAAGGGATAAGCTTAAAGTGTACGCTTGGATCGGTGGTGACCGTCCAGGGGATGTTGAGGCACAAGCGTATGAGACACTGCTGCCATTTGATGTACGGGTTTTATGTTCTAACACCTTGCAGCCGGGCAAGAATAGCACAGGGCTTCAAAGCTGTGAAGATGAACGCCACCGAAGATCTGTCGTGGCTTGACTCACCCCATTCTTTGGACACCTCGGTTGAGCGATTGAAGACCGTCAAGTCCCTGGGGATTGACGCCGGTGTTGACTTCCATGGCAGAGTCCACAAGGCAATGGCGCAACAGCTCGCATACAAGCTCGCACCGCACGAACCCTTATTCATCGAAGAACCGCTCCTCTCCGAGCACCCGGAATCCGTCGCAGCATTGTCCAAACTTGTCCCGATCCCTATTGCCCTTGGAGAACGGCTACATAGCCGTTGGGATATCAAACCGTTCCTTGAGTCGGCCTCAGTCAGCATCTTGCAACCAGATATTTGCCATGTCGGTGGAATTTCCGAGATTCGTAGGATTGCCACGATGGCAGAAGCTTATGATGTAGCATTGGCCCCCCATTGTCCGTTAGGCCCTATTGCCCTCGCGGCAAATCTTCAGGTCGATGCTGTTAGTGCCAACTTTGCCATTCAGGAAATGAGCTTGGGCATACACTATAATGCTGGGTCAGCGGATATTGACACATATATCAAGAATCCGGAGGTTTGGAAGGTGCAGGACGGATTGATCGACCTTCTAAGTGGACCGGGTCTGGGTATTGAGATTGACGAAGAGAAAGTCAGGGCTGCTGCTGTGGACGCTGCCGCATGGCGCAGTCCGCACTTCGTGGGACCTGGAGGAGAACTGAGGGAGTGGTGATGAATCTTGAAAGTTACCTCAGCTATATAGATCAGCTCGTTTTGTTCATAGTGCTCAGGTTTTCGCTCCGCTGAAATATCAGTCAATGACACGTACCTTTCCAAACTTCAAGCACTAACAAGACTAAATGACACTTGGTAACTGCTGCTAAGACTTCTGTTGCGGGTGGTTAGAAATGGCACGTGCACCCTACCTAGCTGCCTTGTCTTCGCTTCCCCAGAAAATCAACCCCATTCCCCCCCCTTCCACCCAGTCCTTAACAACGCGTCTGAGCATCCTCATGGCTAAACATTGAATTTTTTTTTTTTTTTTTTTTTTTTTTTTTTTTTTATAAGCTTGTTTTCTAATTCATATTTAGATTAT